>NC_134274.1:47665753-48410663 GCF_031893055.1 Leptodactylus fuscus
TAGTCAGACATGCATTATTATAATCTACAGAGTTCATAACTACCACCTTCCCCCCTTTATCCGCCATCTTAATAATTATTTGCTTATTATCCTTCAGTTCTTGCAGAGCTTTCTTCTCTGGTATAGTTAAATTATGACATATTTTGTCATTCTTACAATTAATGTATAATTGATTTAAATCCTTCTCAACTTTTTGCTGAAAAAGATTATATACTGGACTGCGTGATTTAAGGGGATAGAAAGCGGGGTTATCAACTCTAACAGGTGTAGTAAGTGTATCTTTCATTACACAATCATTATTTAAATAAGAAAGATCCAATAATTGTAACATGGAGGTCTGTTCCTTAAAATTTAAACCAATGAATTCGTTGCAAACATCATCTTTTGAGGCTGAAGAATTGGATTGTTCACCCGATACTGATTCTTCAAAAAAAATGTTTCTTCACCGTCAAAAGACGAATGAATCGGTTCACATCCAAAAGTGTCTGGAAAACATCAAAATTGGCTGTTGGTACAAATTTAAGTCCCTTCGAAAGAACCTTTAGATGATCTTGAGATAGTTCCATTGATGATAAATTAAGGACATCCTGAAATTGATTTGATGTTACATACGTTGCATTTTTCTTTGATGGGTCCTGGTCCAATATCTCCTTTTGGGATCTTTTCCGATGTTTGATTCCAGCTCGACGTCCCCGTTTTTTGAGCGGCGACTCATGTTATACAAGGAGCCCATAGTGGACTCTGTAGATTCAATAGAGTAATCCGAAGGGTCTCCGTTTCTGTTAGATTGTGGGTTGTCTGAATCACTGGAAAAGGATACCGTTTTTCTCCATTCATTTGGATGTCTCCTTTTTAAGATGGAGTCTCCGTTTCTGTTAGATTGTGGGTTGTCTGAATCACTGGAAAAGGATACCGTTTTTCTCCATTCATTTGGATGTCTCCTTTTTAAGATGGACTTTGGTGTAGACGATCTTCGGAATGGTCGTAGTTTATATACCATATCTGTTGCATAATCATTTACATCCCGTGAGAATTTCCTCTTTTTAACGGCCATTATCTGAGTTTCCAGTTTCTCTATTTTAGAGGAGATATTGATGTCTGCATCTTTAAAGTTCTGTGTGGTCTTTATAGGTTCCATTTTTGACATTAAATCCTGTATCTCTTTCTTGATCAATAGCAGTTTTTTTTGTTCATTGTCAACAATAAGTTGCATTAATTTTAAGGAACAATCAGTCAAAATACCATTCCACATTTTTTCAAAATCCTCATTATATATGAAGGTTGGAAATTTTTTGATTCTTAATCCTCTAGGGATCATGTTCTTATTAATATATTGTTCTAGGGTAGTAGAGTCCCAGAACAATTTTAACTCCTGGGTGGCAAGTTTTTCCCATTCAAAAAACAAATTATCATATGAATGATCTTCATTCGGGTTTAAGGATATGCTTCCCCCAAACACCTCTGCCACTTTGGATGCACGAGCCATGTTTCGATCCCCACCTTCTGAGGACATATGCTACATATATATATAAAAACAGGGAGCGAAATTCACAGCCAACAATAGAAGAGAGTCCAGAAAAAAACCACGCTCAACCTTACGGAATAAACTGGGAATGGTGTATTATAATGGTAAGGGTTGCACGGAAACCTTTTGGCTAAAGGGTGGATTGCAATGGTAGAACAAAATGTAAAATCCAGCATGCCCGAAAACCAGTTGAATAAGATAAAATGTAACTTTTACTTCATTTCGGTTAAAAAAGACAAAAAAATTTTTATCTTACAACATGGATCCAGAGAAGACAAAAACAGATGGCCTACGCGTTTCGAGACCTAGTTCATGGTCTCTTAGTCATGGCATATAGAATACAAACTTCGGAACACATTTATAGCTTGACAAACCACACCTCTAATTGTCTCATTAGAAACAAATGTGTAGGCAGACTAAGTAGAAAACACCCTTAAAGATACACAAAAACGCATGTATGTGAACAAGCTTATAGAATGATGATCAAAAAATTATGATCAATGTTATGATTGATCATACTTAAGTCATATAAAGTAAGATGACATGATGATATTATGTTGTTACAAAAATACACCCTTCATCAATTCATCATAGTAAAGGTTCTCCCTACGAACACTAAAATGTGTATCTCAATGCTATCCACAAAGCAATACAAGAATAAATATTAGTTTTAGACATCAGAAAGAAAGGGGGGAGAGGGAAAGCCTACCTCAATTCCTCAGACATGTTTTCCTCCGTCTCCGTCACGTACCCATAGCAATGGCGGTCACGTGACATGACCACATGATCTAGATCTAAACAGTCACATGATCGGAGGAAGGAATACTAACATTAGCTGGCATGATATGTTTCCAAAATTATATGTATATGAGAAAAACCCAAAAATGAACTAGAGGGAAAAATTGTATTAGACACATTCATGTAGATGGTAGACATCCTACATAGTGTGTCATTTAATTATAAAATACTATCAGTAGATTAACGACAGGTCTTGTCTAATATTTAAACCGCTAGGTATTCTGGTATTTAGCTTCCAAATCCAGAAAGCTTCACGCTTCACGTTTCTAGACATTTTTCAACGCATCACGGTGGCGATACTTCATCTTTCATTTTTTATGCCATAGAGCATGTACCCGAACCTATACGGGGAGGGGATCACAGAAAGCTCCTCCTGAAGCGTGAAGCTTTCTGGATTTGGAAGCTAAATACCAGAATACCTAGCGGTTTAAATATTAGACAAGACCTGTCGTTAATCTACTGATAGTATTTTATAATTAAATGACACACTATGTAGGATGTCTACCATCTACATGAATGTGTCTAATACAATTTTTCCCTCTAGTTCATTTTTGGGTTTTTCTCATATACATATAATTTTGGAAACATATCATGCCAGCTAATGTTAGTATTCCTTCCTCCGATCATGTGACTGTTTAGATCTAGATCATGTGGTCATGTCACGTGACCGCCATTGCTATGGGTACGTGACGGAGACGGAGGAAAACATGTCTGAGGAATTGAGGTAGGCTTTCCCTCTCCCCCCTTTCTTTCTGATGTCTAAAACTAATATTTATTCTTGTATTGCTTTGTGGATAGCATTGAGATACACATTTTAGTGTTCGTAGGGAGAACCTTTACTATGATGAATTGATGAAGGGTGTATTTTTGTAACAACATAATATCATCATGTCATCTTACTTTATATGACTTAAGTATGATCAATCATAACATTGATCATAATTTTTTGATCATCATTCTATAAGCTTGTTCACATACATGCGTTTTTGTGTATCTTTAAGGGTGTTTTCTACTTAGTCTGCCTACACATTTGTTTCTAATGAGACAATTAGAGGTGTGGTTTGTCAAGCTATAAATGTGTTCCGAAGTTTGTATTCTATATGCCATGACTAAGAGACCATGAACTAGGTCTCGAAACGCGTAGGCCATCTGTTTTTGTCTTCTCTGGATCCATGTTGTAAGATAAAAATTTTTTTGTCTTTTTTAACCGAAATGAAGTAAAAGTTACATTTTATCTTATTCAACTGGTTTTCGGGCATGCTGGATTTTACATTTTGTTCTACCATTGCAATCCACCCTTTAGCCAAAAGGTTTCCGTGCAACCCTTACCATTATAATACACCATTCCCAGTTTATTCCGTAAGGTTGAGCGTGGTTTTTTTCTGGACTCTCTTCTATTGTTGGCTGTGAATTTCGCTCCCTGTTTTTATATATATATGTAGCATATGTCCTCAGAAGGTGGGGATCGAAACATGGCTCGTGCATCCAAAGTGGCAGAGGTGTTTGGGGGAAGCATATCCTTAAACCCGAATGAAGATCATTCATATGATAATTTGTTTTTTGAATGGGAAAAACTTGCCACCCAGGAGTTAAAATTGTTCTGGGACTCTACTACCCTAGAACAATATATTAATAAGAACATGATCCCTAGAGGATTAAGAATCAAAAAATTTCCAACCTTCATATATAATGAGGATTTTGAAAAAATGTGGAATGGTATTTTGACTGATTGTTCCTTAAAATTAATGCAACTTATTGTTGACAATGAACAAAAAAAACTGCTATTGATCAAGAAAGAGATACAGGATTTAATGTCAAAAATGGAACCTATAAAGACCACACAGAACTTTAAAGATGCAGACATCAATATCTCCTCTAAAATAGAGAAACTGGAAACTCAGATAATGGCCGTTAAAAAGAGGAAATTCTCACGGGATGTAAATGATTATGCAACAGATATGGTATATAAACTACGACCATTCCGAAGATCGTCTACACCAAAGTCCATCTTAAAAAGGAGACATCCAAATGAATGGAGAAAAACGGTATCCTTTTCCAGTGATTCAGACAACCCACAATCTAACAGAAACGGAGACTCCATCTTAAAAAGGAGACATCCAAATGAATGGAGAAAAACGGTATCCTTTTCCAGTGATTCAGACAACCCACAATCTAACAGAAACGGAGACCCTTCGGATTACTCTATTGAATCTACAGAGTCCACTATGGGCTCCTTGTATAACATGAGTCGCCGCTCAAAAAACGGGGACGTCGAGCTGGAATCAAACATCGGAAAAGATCCCAAAAGGAGATATTGGACCAGGACCCATCAAAGAAAAATGCAACGTATGTAACATCAAATCAATTTCAGGATGTCCTTAATTTATCATCAATGGAACTATCTCAAGATCATCTAAAGGTTCTTTCGAAGGGACTTAAATTTGTACCAACAGCCAATTTTGATGTTTTCCAGACACTTTTGGATGTGAACCGATTCATTCGTCTTTTGACGGTGAAGAAACATTTTTTTTGAAGAATCAGTATCGGGTGAACAATCCAATTCTTCAGCCTCAAAAGATGATGTTTGCAACGAATTCATTGGTTTAAATTTTAAGGAACAGACCTCCATGTTACAATTATTGGATCTTTCTTATTTAAATAATGATTGTGTAATGAAAGATACACTTACTACACCTGTTAGAGTTGATAACCCCGCTTTCTATCCCCTTAAATCACGCAGTCCAGTATATAATCTTTTTCAGCAAAAAGTTGAGAAGGATTTAAATCAATTATACATTAATTGTAAGAATGACAAAATATGTCATAATTTAACTATACCAGAGAAGAAAGCTCTGCAAGAACTGAAGGATAATAAGCAAATAATTATTAAGATGGCGGATAAAGGGGGGAAGGTGGTAGTTATGAACTCTGTAGATTATAATAATGCATGTCTGACTATGTTAAATGATTACAACACATACAAATGTTTGCATGAGGATCCTACTCCGGTTTTTAGTCGTGCTTTAGAAAATCTTGTAAAGGAAGGTGTTAGTCTAGGAATCATTCCAGAATCCAAACAACAATTTTTAATAAACAAATTTCCAGTCATTCCCATATTTCATGGGTTACCTAAAATTCACAAGTCGGTTTTTCCACCACCATTGCGTCCCATAATTGCAAGTATAAATTCATACAGTGAAAAGATATGCATGTGGGTAGATGACCTTTTACAGCCGCTTGTCAAAAGGATCCCCGGATACATCAAAGACTCCAAAGAGTTACTTGGAATGCTGGACGGGCGTCCATGGGATCCTTCTGACTCGTGGCTTACATGTGATGTTAATTCCTTATATTCAAGTATCCCTCACGAACATGCTGTGGTGGCGCTGGCATATCACTTGTATCGTTACAGTAGTTACACTCCGGATCTTTGTGAGTTTATTATTCAAATCGTAGAATTTTTGTTGAAGCACAATTTTTTTATGTTTGATTCAAAATATTATTTACAGATTTGTGGGGCCCCTATGGGGTCCCCTTTTTCTCCCTCCCTTGCAAATCTCTATTTATCTTGGTGGGAGGAATCACATATATTTTCAGTGTCTAACCCTTATTCTTCATTTTTGCATTGGTATGGGCGCTACATTGATGACGTCTTGATCATCTGGAGGGGTGATGTAGCGCCCATACCAATGTTTATTGATTATATTAACACCAATAATTTAAATTTATCTTTTACATTTAGTTCGGAAAAGGAACGGGTTAATTTTTTGGATTTATGTTTGATTGGCAGCGCCACCACAGCATCTATACAAACTTCTTTGTACCGCAAACCCACTGCGGGTAACACAATCTTACTGGCCTCCAGTTGTCACCCCAAACACGTTATAAAATCGGTACCGGTGGGAGAGCTACACCGTACAAAGCGTGCCTGTTCAGTGGAGGCAGATTATAATATACAAGCAAAACAAACCTTGAATAGGTTGAGGGACCGTAAATACCCTAAATGGATTTTGAATCGAGCAGAAAATATTATTTCTAAGAGGAATAGGTCCGAATTATTGACAAATAAAAACTTGATTCCATCAAAGAATCCAAAAATTTATTTTTCAACAAAATATAGTGTTCAATACAATCAAATAATACAAATCATAAAAAACAACCTACCCATTCTAGAATCAGATACAGAAACTAAAAAGATTTTAAGTAATGGTATCAGGTTCGTTCCAAGTAAGGGTAGATCTCTGGCTGATGTTCTTTCTCCCAGTTTGTTCAACTCAAAGGAAAACACTACAACCACATGGTTGGAAAGCGTGGGCTTTTTTAAATGTGGTTTTAGTAGATGTGCGGTTTGTAGGTTTGTCAAAAAAACTACTGATTTTTGTGATGCAGAAAAAACCCATTTTTTAAAAATCTCAGAACATTTGAACTGCAACAGTAATTTTGTGATCTATGTGATAGAATGTAAATTATGCAATCTCCTATATGTAGGTTGTACCATCCGGCAAATCAAAATTAGAATATCGGAACATCTGGCAGATTGTTCAAAAACTGTTGCTGATCAAATGTCGAATGTTTCTAGACATTTTTCAACGCATCACGGTGGCGATACTTCATCTTTCATTTTTTATGCCATAGAGCATGTACCCGAACCTATACGGGGAGGGGATCACAGAAAGCTCCTCCTGAAGCGTGAAGCTTTCTGGATTTGGAAGCTAAATACCAGAATACCTAGCGGTTTAAATATTAGACAAGACCTGTCGTTAATCTACTGATAGTATTTTATAATTAAATGACACACTATGTAGGATGTCTACCATCTACATGAATGTGTCTAATACAATTTTTCCCTCTAGTTCATTTTTGGGTTTTTCTCATATACATATAATTTTGGAAACATATCATGCCAGCTAATGTTAGTATTCCTTCCTCCGATCATGTGACTGTTTAGATCTAGATCATGTGGTCATGTCACGTGACCGCCATTGCTATGGGTACGTGACGGAGACGGAGGAAAACATGTCTGAGGAATTGAGGTAGGCTTTCCCTCTCCCCCCTTTCTTTCTGATGTCTAAAACTAATATTTATTCTTGTATTGCTTTGTGGATAGCATTGAGATACACATTTTAGTGTTCGTAGGGAGAACCTTTACTATGATGAATTGATGAAGGGTGTATTTTTGTAACAACATAATATCATCATGTCATCTTACTTTATATGACTTAAGTATGATCAATCATAACATTGATCATAATTTTTTGATCATCATTCTATAAGCTTGTTCACATACATGCGTTTTTGTGTATCTTTAAGGGTGTTTTCTACTTAGTCTGCCTACACATTTGTTTCTAATGAGACAATTAGAGGTGTGGTTTGTCAAGCTATAAATGTGTTCCGAAGTTTGTATTCTATATGCCATGACTAAGAGACCATGAACTAGGTCTCGAAACGCGTAGGCCATCTGTTTTTGTCTTCTCTGGATCCATGTTGTAAGATAAAAATTTTTTTGTCTTTTTTAACCGAAATGAAGTAAAAGTTACATTTTATCTTATTCAACTGGTTTTCGGGCATGCTGGATTTTACATTTTGTTCTACCATTGCAATCCACCCTTTAGCCAAAAGGTTTCCGTGCAACCCTTACCATTATAATACACCATTCCCAGTTTATTCCGTAAGGTTGAGCGTGGTTTTTTTCTGGACTCTCTTCTATTGTTGGCTGTGAATTTCGCTCCCTGTTTTTATATATATATGTAGCATATGTCCTCAGAAGGTGGGGATCGAAACATGGCTCGTGCATCCAAAGTGGCAGAGGTGTTTGGGGGAAGCATATCCTTAAACCCGAATGAAGATCATTCATATGATAATTTGTTTTTTGAATGGGAAAAACTTGCCACCCAGGAGTTAAAATTGTTCTGGGACTCTACTACCCTAGAACAATATATTAATAAGAACATGATCCCTAGAGGATTAAGAATCAAAAAATTTCCAACCTTCATATATAATGAGGATTTTGAAAAAATGTGGAATGGTATTTTGACTGATTGTTCCTTAAAATTAATGCAACTTATTGTTGACAATGAACAAAAAAAACTGCTATTGATCAAGAAAGAGATACAGGATTTAATGTCAAAAATGGAACCTATAAAGACCACACAGAACTTTAAAGATGCAGACATCAATATCTCCTCTAAAATAGAGAAACTGGAAACTCAGATAATGGCCGTTAAAAAGAGGAAATTCTCACGGGATGTAAATGATTATGCAACAGATATGGTATATAAACTACGACCATTCCGAAGATCGTCTACACCAAAGTCCATCTTAAAAAGGAGACATCCAAATGAATGGAGAAAAACGGTATCCTTTTCCAGTGATTCAGACAACCCACAATCTAACAGAAACGGAGACTCCATCTTAAAAAGGAGACATCCAAATGAATGGAGAAAAACGGTATCCTTTTCCAGTGATTCAGACAACCCACAATCTAACAGAAACGGAGACCCTTCGGATTACTCTATTGAATCTACAGAGTCCACTATGGGCTCCTTGTATAACATGAGTCGCCGCTCAAAAAACGGGGACGTCGAGCTGGAATCAAACATCGGAAAAGATCCCAAAAGGAGATATTGGACCAGGACCCATCAAAGAAAAATGCAACGTATGTAACATCAAATCAATTTCAGGATGTCCTTAATTTATCATCAATGGAACTATCTCAAGATCATCTAAAGGTTCTTTCGAAGGGACTTAAATTTGTACCAACAGCCAATTTTGATGTTTTCCAGACACTTTTGGATGTGAACCGATTCATTCGTCTTTTGACGGTGAAGAAACATTTTTTTTGAAGAATCAGTATCGGGTGAACAATCCAATTCTTCAGCCTCAAAAGATGATGTTTGCAACGAATTCATTGGTTTAAATTTTAAGGAACAGACCTCCATGTTACAATTATTGGATCTTTCTTATTTAAATAATGATTGTGTAATGAAAGATACACTTACTACACCTGTTAGAGTTGATAACCCCGCTTTCTATCCCCTTAAATCACGCAGTCCAGTATATAATCTTTTTCAGCAAAAAGTTGAGAAGGATTTAAATCAATTATACATTAATTGTAAGAATGACAAAATATGTCATAATTTAACTATACCAGAGAAGAAAGCTCTGCAAGAACTGAAGGATAATAAGCAAATAATTATTAAGATGGCGGATAAAGGGGGGAAGGTGGTAGTTATGAACTCTGTAGATTATAATAATGCATGTCTGACTATGTTAAATGATTACAACACATACAAATGTTTGCATGAGGATCCTACTCCGGTTTTTAGTCGTGCTTTAGAAAATCTTGTAAAGGAAGGTGTTAGTCTAGGAATCATTCCAGAATCCAAACAACAATTTTTAATAAACAAATTTCCAGTCATTCCCATATTTCATGGGTTACCTAAAATTCACAAGTCGGTTTTTCCACCACCATTGCGTCCCATAATTGCAAGTATAAATTCATACAGTGAAAAGATATGCATGTGGGTAGATGACCTTTTACAGCCGCTTGTCAAAAGGATCCCCGGATACATCAAAGACTCCAAAGAGTTACTTGGAATGCTGGACGGGCGTCCATGGGATCCTTCTGACTCGTGGCTTACATGTGATGTTAATTCCTTATATTCAAGTATCCCTCACGAACATGCTGTGGTGGCGCTGGCATATCACTTGTATCGTTACAGTAGTTACACTCCGGATCTTTGTGAGTTTATTATTCAAATCGTAGAATTTTTGTTGAAGCACAATTTTTTTATGTTTGATTCAAAATATTATTTACAGATTTGTGGGGCCCCTATGGGGTCCCCTTTTTCTCCCTCCCTTGCAAATCTCTATTTATCTTGGTGGGAGGAATCACATATATTTTCAGTGTCTAACCCTTATTCTTCATTTTTGCATTGGTATGGGCGCTACATTGATGACGTCTTGATCATCTGGAGGGGTGATGTAGCGCCCATACCAATGTTTATTGATTATATTAACACCAATAATTTAAATTTATCTTTTACATTTAGTTCGGAAAAGGAACGGGTTAATTTTTTGGATTTATGTTTGATTGGCAGCGCCACCACAGCATCTATACAAACTTCTTTGTACCGCAAACCCACTGCGGGTAACACAATCTTACTGGCCTCCAGTTGTCACCCCAAACACGTTATAAAATCGGTACCGGTGGGAGAGCTACACCGTACAAAGCGTGCCTGTTCAGTGGAGGCAGATTATAATATACAAGCAAAACAAACCTTGAATAGGTTGAGGGACCGTAAATACCCTAAATGGATTTTGAATCGAGCAGAAAATATTATTTCTAAGAGGAATAGGTCCGAATTATTGACAAATAAAAACTTGATTCCATCAAAGAATCCAAAAATTTATTTTTCAACAAAATATAGTGTTCAATACAATCAAATAATACAAATCATAAAAAACAACCTACCCATTCTAGAATCAGATACAGAAACTAAAAAGATTTTAAGTAATGGTATCAGGTTCGTTCCAAGTAAGGGTAGATCTCTGGCTGATGTTCTTTCTCCCAGTTTGTTCAACTCAAAGGAAAACACTACAACCACATGGTTGGAAAGCGTGGGCTTTTTTAAATGTGGTTTTAGTAGATGTGCGGTTTGTAGGTTTGTCAAAAAAACTACTGATTTTTGTGATGCAGAAAAAACCCATTTTTTAAAAATCTCAGAACATTTGAACTGCAACAGTAATTTTGTGATCTATGTGATAGAATGTAAATTATGCAATCTCCTATATGTAGGTTGTACCATCCGGCAAATCAAAATTAGAATATCGGAACATCTGGCAGATTGTTCAAAAACTGTTGCTGATCAAATGTCGAATGTTTCTAGACATTTTTCAACGCATCACGGTGGCGATACTTCATCTTTCATTTTTTATGCCATAGAGCATGTACCCGAACCTATACGGGGAGGGGATCACAGAAAGCTCCTCCTGAAGCGTGAAGCTTTCTGGATTTGGAAGCTAAATACCAGAATACCTAGCGGTTTAAATATTAGACAAGACCTGTCGTTAATCTACTGATAGTATTTTATAATTAAATGACACACTATGTAGGATGTCTACCATCTACATGAATGTGTCTAATACAATTTTTCCCTCTAGTTCATTTTTGGGTTTTTCTCATATACATATAATTTTGGAAACATATCATGCCAGCTAATGTTAGTATTCCTTCCTCCGATCATGTGACTGTTTAGATCTAGATCATGTGGTCATGTCACGTGACCGCCATTGCTATGGGTACGTGACGGAGACGGAGGAAAACATGTCTGAGGAATTGAGGTAGGCTTTCCCTCTCCCCCCTTTCTTTCTGATGTCTAAAACTAATATTTATTCTTGTATTGCTTTGTGGATAGCATTGAGATACACATTTTAGTGTTCGTAGGGAGAACCTTTACTATGATGAATTGATGAAGGGTGTATTTTTGTAACAACATAATATCATCATGTCATCTTACTTTATATGACTTAAGTATGATCAATCATAACATTGATCATAATTTTTTGATCATCATTCTATAAGCTTGTTCACATACATGCGTTTTTGTGTATCTTTAAGGGTGTTTTCTACTTAGTCTGCCTACACATTTGTTTCTAATGAGACAATTAGAGGTGTGGTTTGTCAAGCTATAAATGTGTTCCGAAGTTTGTATTCTATATGCCATGACTAAGAGACCATGAACTAGGTCTCGAAACGCGTAGGCCATCTGTTTTTGTCTTCTCTGGATCCATGTTGTAAGATAAAAAAATTTTTGTCTTTTTTAACCGAAATGAAGTAAAAGTTACATTTTATCTTATTCAACTGGTTTTCGGGCATGCTGGATTTTACATTTTGTTCTACCATAAGTAACATGTGACCTTTATTCTGCGGGTCAGTACGATTACGGCGATACCTCATTTATATTGTTTTTTATGTGTTACTAGTTTTGCAGAACAAAAAATCCATTTGGGGACGTAAATCAATTACTTTTGCATCACCAACTTCTGAGAGGTATAACATTTTTATTTTTCGGTTGACAGAATTGGTTTATGGCTTATTTTTTGCGGGACAACCTGTGATTTGTATTGGTACTGTTTTGGGGTACATGTGACTTGATGGCGAAAAAACATTACTTTTGCCGTTTTTTTTGCGTTTTTTTTTCCGGTATTCACTGTGTAGGTTAAATATTGTTTGTTTTATTGTACAGATTGTGACGGACGCGTTGATACCAAATATGTATTGTTTTTAGAGATGAGCGAACAGTGTTCTATCGAACTCATGTTCGATCGGATATTAGGCTGTTCGGCATGTTCGAATCGAATCGAACACCGCGTGGTAAAGTGCGCCATTACTCGATTCCCCTCCCACCTTCCCTGGCGCCTTTTTTGCTCCAATAACAGCGCAGGGTAGGTGGGACAGGAACTACGACACCGGTGACGTTGAAAAAAGTAGGCAAAACCCATTGGCTGCCGAAAACATGTGACCTCTAATTTAAAAGAACAGCGCCGCCCAGGTTCGCGTCATTCTGAGCTTGCAATTCACCGAGGACGGAGGTTTCCGTCCAGCTAGCTAGGGCTTAGATTCTGGGTAGGCAGGGACAGGCTAGGATAGGAAGGAGAAGACAACCAACAGCTCTTATAAGAGCTAAATTCCAGGGAGAAGCTTGTCAGTGTAACGTGGCACTGACGGGCTCAATCGCCGCAACCCAGCTTTCCCAGGATCCTGAATGGAATACACTGTCAGTGTATTCCCGTATACCCGATATATACCCCGATACCCGTTCCAACGGTGTGCCCCCCCACCTTCACCCCAGAAATACCCTGCAAGTCCCCTAGCAATAGAATTGGGGCTATATACACCCACAATTTTTACTACTGGTATACAGTGCCATTGTCTGACTGGGAATTCAAAGAATATATTGGGAATACAAATACCCTCATTTCTTGCTACTGCCATATAGTGCCAGTTTCTGACTGGTAATTCAAAGAATATATTGGGGTTACGTGCACCCACAATTTTTACTACTGGTATACAGTGCCATTGTCTGACTGGGAATTCAAAGAATATATTGGGAATACAAATACCCTCATTTCTTGCTACTGCCATATAGTGCCAGTGTCTGACTGGGAATTCAAAGAATATATTGGGGTTACGTGCACCCACAATTTTTACTACTGGTATACAGTGCCATTGTCTGACTGGGAATTCAAAGAGTATATTGGGAATACAAATACCCTCATTTCTTGCTACTGCCATATAGTGCCAGTTTCTGACTGGGAATTCAAAGAATATATTGGGGTTACGTGCACCCACAATTTTTACTACTGGTATACAGTGCCATTGTCTGACTGGGAATTCAAAGAATATATTGGGGTTATAAATACCCTCATTTCTTGCTAGTGCCATATAGTGCCAGTTTCTGACTGGTAATTCAAAGAATATATTGGGGTTACGTGCACCCACAATTTTTACTACTGGTATACAGTGCCATTGTCTGACTGGGAATTCAAAGAATATATTGGGAATACAAATACCCTCATTTCTTGCTACTGCCATATAGTGCCAGTGTCTGACTGGGAATTCAAAGAATATATTGGGGTTACGTGCACCCACAATTTTTACTACTGGTATACAGTGCCATTGTCTGACTGGGAATTCAAAGAATATATTGGGAATACAAATACCCTCATTTCTTGCTACTGCCATATAGTGCCAGTGTCTGACTGGTAATTCAAAGAATATATTGGGGTTACGTGCACCCACAATTTTTACTACTGGTATACAGTGCCATTGTCTGACTGGGAATTCAAAGAGTATATTGGGAATACAAATACCCTCATTTCTTGCTACTGCCATATAGTGCCAGTTTCTGACTGGTAATTCAAAGAATATATTGGGGTTACGTGCACCCACAATTTTTACTACTGGTATACAGTGCCATTGTCTGACTGGGAATTCAAAGAGTATATTGGGAATACAAATACCCTCATTTCTTGCTACTGCCATATAGTGCCAGTTTCTGACTGGGAATTCAAAGAATATATTGGGGTTACGTGCACCCACAATTTTTACTACTGGTATACAGTGCCATTGTCTGACTGGGAATTCAAAGAATATATTGGGTTATAAATACCCTCATTTCTTGCTACTGCCATATAGTGCCAGTTTCTGACTGGGAATTCAAAGAATATATTGGGGTTACGTGCACCCACAATTTTTACTACTGGTATACAGTGCCATTGTCTGACTGGGAATTCAAAGAATATATTGGGGTTATAAATACCCTCATTTCTTGCTAGTGCCATATAGTGCCAGTTTCTGACTGGTAATTCAAAGAATATATTGGGGTTACGTGCACCCACAATTTTTACTACTGGTATACAGTGCCATTGTCTGACTGGGAATTCAAAGAATATATTGGGAATACAAATACCCTCATTTCTTGCTACTGCCATATAGTGCCAGTGTCTGACTGGGAATTCAAAGAATATATTGGGGTTACGTGCACCCACAATTTTTACTACTGGTATACAGTGCCATTGTCTGACTGGGAATTCAAAGAATATATTGGGAATACAAATACCCTCATTTCTTGCTACTGCCATATAGTGCCAGTGTCTGACTGGTAATTCAAAGAATATATTGGGGTTACGTGCACCCACAATTTTTACTACTGGTATACAGTGCCATTGTCTGACTGGGAATTCAAAGAGTATATTGGGAATACAAATACCCTCATTTCTTGCTACTGCCATATAGTGCCAGTTTCTGACTGGTAATTCAAAGAATATATTGGGGTTACGTGCACCCACAATTTTTACTACTGGTATACAGTGCCATTGTCTGACTGGGAATTCAAAGAGTATATTGGGAATACAAATACCCTCATTTCTTGCTACTGCCATATAGTGCCAGTTTCTGACTGGTAATTCAAAGAATATATTGGGGTTACGTGCACCCACAATTTTTACTACTGGTATACAGTGCCATTGTCTGACTGGGAATTCAAAGAGTATATTGGGAATACAAATACCCTCATTTCTTGCTACTGCCATATAGTGCCAGTTTCTGACTGGGAATTCAAAGAATATATTGGGGTTACGTGCACCCACAATTTTTACTACTGGTATACAGTGCCATTGTCTGACTGGGAATTCAAAGAATATATTGGGGTTATAAATACCCTCATTTCTTGCTACTGCCATATAGTGCCAGTTTCTGACTGGTAATTCAAAGAATATATTGGGGTTACGTGCACCCACAATTTTTACTACTGGTATACAGTGCCATTGTCTGACTGGGAATTCAAAGAATATATTGGGGTTATAAATACCCTCATTTCTTGCTACTGCCATATAGTGCCAGTTTCTGACTGGTAATTCAAAGAATATATTGGGGTTACGTGCACCCACAATTTTTACTACTGGTATACAGTGCCATTGTCTGACTGGGAATTCAAAGAGTATATTGGGAATACAAATACCCTCATTTCTTGCTACTGCCATATAGTGCCAGTTTCTGACTGGTAATTCAAAGAATATATTGGGGTTACGTGCACCCACAATTTTTACTACTGGTATACAGTGCCATTGTCTGACTGGGAATTCAAAGAATATATTGGGGTTATAAATACCCTCATTTCTTGCTACTGCCATATAGTGCCAGTTTCTGACTGGTAATTCAAAGAATATATTGGGGTTACGTGCACCCACAATTTTTACTACTGGTATACAGTGCCATTGTCTGACTGGGAATTCAAAGAGTATATTGGGAATACAAATACCCTCATTTCTTGCTACTGCCATATAGTGCCAGTTTCTGACTGGGAATTCAAAGAATATATTGGGGTTACGTGCACCCACAATTTTTACTACTGGTATACAGTGCCATTGTCTGACTGGGAATTCAAAGAATATATTGGGGTTATAAATACCCTCATTTCTTGCTACTGCCATATAGTGCCAGTTTCTGACTGGTAATTCAAAGAATATATTGGGGTTACGTGCACCCACAATTTTTACTACTGGTATACAGTGCCATTGTCTGACTGGGAATTCAAAGAATATATTGGGAATACAAATACCCTCATTTCTTGCTACTGCCATATAGTGCCAGTGTCTGACTGGGAATTCAAAGAATATATTGGGGTTACGTGCACCCACAATTTTTACTACTGGTATACAGTGCCATTGTCTGACTGGGAATTCAAAGAATATATTGGGAATACAAATACCCTCATTTCTTGCTACTGCCATATAGTGCCAGTGTCTGACTGGTAATTCAAAGAATATATTGGGGTTACGTGCACCCACAATTTTTACTACTGGTATACAGTGCCATTGTCTGACTGGGAATTCAAAGAATATATTGGGAATACAAATACCCTCATTTCTTGCTACTGCCATATAGTGCCAGTGTCTGACTGGGAATTCAAAGAATATATTGGGGTTACGTGCACCCACAATTTTTACTACTGGTATACAGTGCCATTGTCTGACTGGGAATTCAAAGAGTATATTGGGAATACAAATACCCTCATTTCTTGCTACTGCCATATAGTGCCAGTGTCTGACTGGGAATTCAAAGAATATATTGGGGTTACGTGCACCCACAATTTTTACTAATGGTATACAGTGCCAATTTCTAACTAGGAATTCAAAATGCGCAAGGCTCCCGGAAAGGGACGTGGACGAGGCCGTGGGCGAGGTCGGGGGAATGGTTCTGGGGAGCAAGGTAGCAGTGAAGCCACAGGGCGTCCCGTGCCTACTCCTGTGGGGCAGCAAGCATTGCGCCACTCCACAGTGCCAGGGTTGCTTGCCACATTAACTAAACTGCAGGGTACAAACCTTAGTAGGCCCGAGAACCAGGAACAGGTCTTGCAATGGCTGTCAGAGAACGCTTACAGCACATTGTCCAGCAGCCAGTCAGACTCTGCCTCCTCTCCTCCTATTACCCAACAGTCTTGTCTTCCTTCCTCCCAAAATTCCGAAGCTTTACAGAACAATAACCCAAACTGTCCCTGCTCCCCAGAGCTGTTCTCCGCTCCTTTCCTTGTCCCTCAACCTGCCTCTCCACGTCACGATTCCACGAACCTAACAGAGGAGCATCTGTGTCCAGATGCTCAAACACTAGAGTCTCCTCCATCTCCGTTCGATTTGGTGGTGGATGACCAGCAACCCACCCTCATCGACGATGATGTGACGCAGTTGCCGTCAGGGCATCCAGTTGACCGGCGCATTGTGCGGGAGGAGGAGATGAGACAGGAGTTGGAAGAGGAAGTGGTGGATGATGAGGACACTGACCCGACCTGGACAGGGGGGATGTCAAGCGGGGAAAGTAGTGTGGATGTTGAGGCAGGTGCAGCACCAAAAAGGGTAGCTAGAGGCAGAGGCAGAGGTCAGCAGCTTAGGCGAAGCCAGGCCACACCCGGAATCTCCCAAGATGTTCCAGTTCGTACCCAGCCCCGAAAAACTCCCACCTCGAGGGCACGTTTCTCGAAGGTGTGGAGTTTTTTCAAGGAATGCGCCGAGGACAGATATAGTGTTGTCTGCACAATTTGCCTCTCGAAATTGATTAGGGGCTCTGAGAAGAGCAACCTGTCCACCACTTCAATGCGCCGTCATTTGGAATCCAAGCACTGGAATCAGTGGCAGGCAGCAACGGCAGGACAAAGGCCGCCTGCCGTTCACGCCACTGCCACTGCCTCTGCCACTGCCTCTGCCACTGCCACTGCTGACTGTGCTGGCGATGCACTCCAGAGGACGAGCCAGGACACCACTTCATCTGCCTCCGCCACTTTGTTGACTTCTACCTCATCCTCCCCTGGTCCTGTCTTATCTCCTTCTCCTGCACCATCAAAGGCACCATCAGGCGTTTCTTTACAACAACCCACCATCTCTCAGACATTGGAGCGGCGGCAGAAATACACTGCTAACCACCCACACGCGCAAGCCTTGAACGCCAACATCGCTAAACTGCTGGCCCAGGAGATGTTGGCGTTCCGGCTTGTTGAAACTCCCGCCTTCCTGGACCTGATGGCAACTGCGGCACCTCGCTATGCCGTCCCTAGCCGTCACTACTTCTCCCGGTGTGCCGTCCCCGCCTTGCACCAGCACGTGTCACTCAACATCAGGCGGGCCCTTAGTTCCGCGCTTTGCACAAAGGTCCACTTGACCACCGACGCGTGGACAAGTGCATGCGGACAGGGACGCTACATTTCACTGACGGCACACTGGGTGAATGTAGTTGAGGCTGGGACTGCTTCCCAAACTGGCCCGGTGTACCTCGTCTCCCCGCCTAACATTCCTGGCAGGGACACGAGAAGAACACCCCCCTCCTCCTCCTCCTCTACCGCCTCCTCCTCCGCCACCGCCTCCTCCTCCGCTGTTAGATTGACCCCAGCTACGAGTTGGAAACGTTGCAGCACTGGCGTTGGTAGACGTCAGCAGGCTGTGCTGAAGCTGATCAGCTTGGGGGACAGACAGCACACTGCCTCCGAGGTGAGGGATGCCCTCCTCGATGAGACGGCAATATGGTTTGAGCCGCTGCACCTGGGCCCAGGCATGGTCGTTTGTGATAACGGCCGGAACCTGGTAGCAGCTCTGGAGCTTGCCGGACTCCAACATGTTCCATGCCTGGCCCACGTCTTCAACCTAGTGGTGCAACGTTTCCTAAAGAGCTACCCCAATGTTCCAGAGCTACTGGTGAAAGTGCGGCGCATGTGCGCCCACTTTCGCAAGTCGACAGTAGCCGCTGCTAGCTTAAAATCTCTCCAGCAACGCCTGCATGTGCCACAACACCGGCTTTTGTGCGACGTCCCCACACGCTGGAACTCAACGTTTCAGATGTTGAATAGAGTGGTTGAGCAGCAGAGACCTTTGATGGAATACCAGCTACAAAACCCTAGGGTGCCACAAAGTCAGCTGCCTCAGTTTCACATCCATGAGTGGCCATGGATGAGAGACCTTTGTGACATCCTACGGGTGTTTGAGGAGTCCACAAGGAGGGTGAGCTCTGAGGATGCGATGGTGAGCCTTACAATCCCGCTCTTGTGTGTTCTGAGAGAATCCCTGATTGATATCAGGGATAACTCAGATCACACAGAGGAGTTAGGGATAGCATCCGATCCGTCACAGCTGGAGAGTAGGTCCACACATCTGTCCGCTTCACTGCGTTTAATGGAGGAGGAGGAGGAGGAGGAGGAGGAGGAAGAAGAGTTGTCCGATGATGTGATGGTGATACAGGAGGCTTCCGGGCAACTTCGAATCGTCCCATTGTTGCAGCGCGGATGGGTAGACATGGAGGATGAGGAGGAAATGGAGATTGAACTTTCCGGTGGGGCCAGAGGAGTCATGCCAACTAACACTGTGGCAGACATGGCTGAGTTCATGTTGGGGTGCTTTACAACCGACAAGCGTATTGTCAAAATCATGGAGGACAACCAGTACTGGATCTTTGCTATCCTTGACCCCCGGTATAAAAACAACATCTCGTCTTTTATTCCGGTAGAAGGGAGGGCCAATCGCATCAATGCTTGCCACAGGCAATTGGTGCAGAATATGATGGAGATGTTTCCAGCATGTGACGTTGGCGGCAGGGAGGGCAGTTCCTCCAGTAGGCAACCAAGTTCTCACCGGTCCACACAAACGAGGGGCACACTGTCTAAGGTCTGGGACACCTTGATGGCACCCCCTCGCCAAAGTGCCGCCACGGAGGGTCCTAGTGTCACCAGGCGTGAGAAGTATAGGCGCATGTTGCGGGAATACCTTTCCGACCACAGCCCTGTCCTCTCCGACCCCTCTGCGCCCTACACGTATTGGGTGTCGAAGTTGGACCTGTGGCTTGAACTTGCCCTATATGCCTTGGAGGTGCTGTCCTGTCCTGCCGCCAGCGTCCTATCTGAGAGGGTGTTCAGTGCAGCCGGTGGCATCATCACTGACAAGCGCACCCGTCTGTCAGCTGAGAGTGCCGACCGGCTCACTTTGATAAAAATGAACCACCACTGGGTAGAGCCGTCATTTTTGTGCCCACCTGTGTAAAGCACCCCAACATGAAACTCCATGTCTGTACTCAACCTCTCCAATTCCTCCGCATCCTCATACTCATCCACCATAAGCGTTGCACAATTCTGCTAATACTAGGCTCCCTCCAACATGATTTCCCCCAACTCTGCTGGTTAGAGGCTCCCTCCACCCTGATTTCCACCAACTCTGCTGGTTAGAGGCTCCCTCCACCCTGCTTTCCCACAACTCTGCTGGTTAGAGGCTCCTTCCACCATGAATTTGCCCAAACTGGGCTGTTTAGAGGCTCCCTCCACCATGAATTGGTCCAAACTGGGCTGGTTAGAGGCTCCCTCCACCATTAATTGGTCCAAACTGGGCTGGTTAGAGGCTCCCTCCACCATTAATTGGTCCAAACTGGGCTGGTTAGAGGCTCCCTCCACCATTAATTGGTCCAAACTGGGCTGGTTAGAGGCTCCCTCCACCATGAATTTCCCAAAACTTGGCTGTTTAGAGGCTCCCTCCACCATGAATTGGTCCAAACTGGGGTGGTTAGAGGCTCCCTCCACCATTAATTGGTCCAAACTGGGCTGGTTAGAGGCTCCCTCCACCATTAATTGGTCCAAACTGGGCTGGTTAGAGGCTCCCTCCACCATGAATTTGCCCAAACTGGGCTGTTTAGAGGCTCCCTCCACCATGAATTTGCCCAAACTGGGCTGGTTAGAGGCTCCCTCCACCATGAATTGGTCCAAACGGGTTTTTAGAGGCTCCCTTCACCATGAATTGGTCCAAACTTGGCTGTTTAGAGGCTCCCTCCACCATGAATTGGTCCAAACGGGTTTTTAGAGGCTCCCTTCACCATGAATTGGTCCAAACTTGGCTGTTTAGAGGCTCCCTCCACCATGAATTGGTCCAAACTGGGGTGGTTAGAGGCTCCCTCCACCATTAATTGGTCCAAACTGGGCTGGTTAGAGGCTCCCTCCACCATTAATTGGTCCAAACTGGGCTGGTTAGAGGCTCCCTCCACCATGAATTGGTCCAAACTGGGGTTTTTAGAGGCTCCCTCCACCATGAATTGGTCCAAACTTGGCTGTTTAGAGGCTCCCTCCACCATTAATTGGTCCAAACTGGGCTGGTTAGAGGCTCCCTCCACCATGAATTGGTCCAAACTTGGCTGTTTAGAGGCTCCCTCCACCATTAATTGGTCCAAACTGGGCTGGTTAGAGGCTCCCTCCACCATGAATTGGTCCAAACTGGGTTTTTTAGAGGCTCCCTCCACCATGAATTTGCCCAAACTAGGCTGTTTAGAGGCTCCCTCCACCATGAATTGGTCCAAACTGGGTTTTTTAGAGGCTCCCTCCACCATGAATTTGCCCAAACTGGGCTGTTTAGAGGCTCCCTCCACCATGAATTGGTCCAAACTGGGTTTTTTAGAGGCTCCCTCCACCATGAATTTGCCCAAACTGGGCTGGTTAGAGGCTCCCTCCACCATGAATTGGTCCAAACTGGGTTTTTTAGAGGCTCCCTCCACCATGAATTTGCCCAAACTGGGCTGTTTAGAGGCTCCCTCCACCATGAATTGGTCCAAACTGGGTTTTTTAGAGGCTCCCTCCACCATGAATTGGTCCAAACTGGGCTGGTTAGAGGCTCCCTCCACCATGAATTGGTCCAAACTTGGCTGTTTAGAGGCTCCCTCCACCATTAATTGGTCCAAACTGGGCTGGTTAGAGGCTCCCTCCACCATGAATTTGCCCAAACTGGGCTGTTTAGAGGCTCCCTCCACCATGAATTTGCCCAAACTGGGCTGGTTAGAGGCTCCCTCCACCATGAATTGGTCCAAACGGGTTTTTAGAGGCTCCCTTCACCATGAATTGGTCCAAACTTGGCTGTTTAGAGGCTCCCTCCACCATGAATTGGTCCAAACTGGGGTGGTTAGAGGCTCCCTCCACCATTAATTGGTCCAAACTGGGCTGGTTAGAGGCTCCCTCCACCATTAATTGGTCCAAACTGGGCTGGTTAGAGGCTCCCTCCACCATTAATTGGTCCAAACTGGGGTTTTTAGAGGCTCCCTCCACCATGAATTGGTCCAAACTTGGCTGTTTAGAGGCTCCCTCCACCATTAATTGGTCCAAACTGGGCTGGTTAGAGGCTCCCTCCACCATGAATTGGTCCAAACGGGTTTTTAGAGGCTCCCTTCACCATGAATTGGTCCAAACTTGGCTGTTTAGAGGCTCCCTCCACCATGAATTGGTCCAAACTTGGCTGTTTAGAGGCTCCCTCCACCATGAATTGGTCCAAACTGGGTTTTTTAGAGGCTCCCTCCACCATGAATTTGCCCAAACTGGGCTGTTTAGAGGCTCCCTCCACCATGAATTTGCCCAAACTGGGCTGGTTAGAGGCTCCCTCCACCATGAATTGGTCCAAACTGGGGTTTTTAGAGGCTCCCTCCACCATGAATTGGTCCAAACTTGGCTGTTTAGAGGCTCCCTCCACCATGAATTGGTCCAAACTGGGGTGGTTAGAGGCTCCCTCCACCATTAATTGGTCCAAACTGGGCTGGTTAGAGGCTCCCTCCACCATTAATTGGTCCAAACTGGGCTGGTTAGAGGCTCCCTCCACCATGAATTTGCCCAAACTGGGCTGTTTAGAGGCTCCCTCCACCATGAATTTGCCCAAACTGGGCTGGTTAGAGGCTCCCTC
Organism: Leptodactylus fuscus; assembly: GCF_031893055.1. Lineage (NCBI taxonomy): Eukaryota > Metazoa > Chordata > Amphibia > Anura > Leptodactylidae > Leptodactylus > Leptodactylus fuscus. Next base: position 47,688,816 of record NC_134274.1, read on the forward strand.
CACCATGAATTGGTCCAAACGGGTTTTTAGAGGCTCCCTTCACCATGAATTGGTCCAAACTTGGCTGTTTAGAGGCTCCCTCCACCATGAATTGGTCCAAACTGGGGTGGTTAGAGGCTCCCTCCACCATGAATTGGTCCAAACGGGTTTTTAGAGGCTCCCTTCACCATGAATTGGTCCAAACTTGGCTGTTTAGAGGCTCCCTTCACCATGAATTGGTCCAAACTGGGGTTTTTAGAGGCTCCCTCCACCATGAATTGGTCCAAACTGGGGTTTTTAGAGGCTCCCTCCACCATGAATTGGTCCAAACTTGGCTGTTTAGAGGCTCCCTCCACCATGAATTGGTCCAAACTGGGTTTTTTAGAGGCTCCCTCCACCATGAATTTGCCCAAACTGGGCTGTTTAGAGGCTCCCTCCACCATGAATTTGCCCAAACTGGGCTGGTTAGAGGCTCCCTCCACCATGAATTGGTCCAAACTGGGGTTTTTAGAGGCTCCCTCCACCATGAATTGGTCCAAACTGGGCTGGTTAGAGGCTCCCTCCACCATGAATTGGTCCAAACTGGGGTGGTTAGAGGCTCCCTCCACCATTAATTGGTCCAAACTGGGCTGGTTAGAGGCTCCCTCCACCATTAATTGGTCCAAACTGGGCTGGTTAGAGGCTCCCTCCACCATTAATTGGTCCAAACTGGGCTGGTTAGAGGCTCCCTCCACCATGAATTTGCCCAAACTGGGCTGTTTAGAGGCTCCCTCCACCATGAATTTGCCCAAACTGGGCTGGTTAGAGGCTCCCTCCACCATGAATTGGTCCAAACTGGGGTTTTTAGAGGCTCCCTCCACCATGAATTGGTCCAAACTTGGCTGTTTAGAGGCTCCCTCCACCATTAATTGGTCCAAACTGGGCTGGTTAGAGGCTCCCTCCACCATGAATTGGTCCAAACTGGGTTTTTTAGAGGCTCCCTCCACCATGAATTTGCCCAAACTGGGCTGTTTAGAGGCTCCCTCCACCATGAATTGGTCCAAACTGGGGTGGTTAGAGGCTCCCTCCACCATTAATTGGTCCAAACTGGGCTGGTTAGAGGCTCCCTCCACCATTAATTGGTCCAAACTGGGCTGGTTAGAGGCTCCCTCCACCATGAATTTGCCCAAACTGGGCTGGTTAGAGGCTCCCTCCACCATGAATTGGTCCAAACTGGGTTTTTTAGAGGCTCCCTCCACCATGAATTTGCCCAAACTGGGCTGGTTAGAGGCTCCCTCCACCATGAATTGGTCCAAACTGGGGTTTTTAGAGGCTCCCTCCACCATGAATTTGCCCAAACTCTGCTGGTTAGAGGCTCAATCCACCCTGATTTTCAAAACAAATGTTGGTGCCAACCTCAACTTACTACAAGGGCCAAATTCACTGCTGGTGACAAGCTCTCCTCACTGCAAGTGCCAAATACACATGTTTCAAGGTGTTTTCCTACTGTCAGAGAGGTGGTATTGAGTGTGTAAAGTGTGTAGTTGTTAGGCTGTGATGTTGGGGTAATAGAGGGTCTTTGGTGTGTTAGATGCCCCCAGACATGCTTCCCCTGCTGTCCCAGTGTCATTCCAGAGGTGTTGGCATCATTTCCTGGGGTGTCATAGTGGACTTGGTGACCCTCCAGACACGGATTTGGGTTTCCCCCTTAACGAGTATCTGTTCCCCATAGACTATAATGGGGTTCGAAACCCGTTCGAACACACGAACATTGAGCGGCTGTTCGAATCGAATTTCGAACCTCGAACATTTTAGTGTTCGCTCATCTCTAATTGTTTTTATTAATATTTTGGGGGTTTTTTTATATCATTAATTTTATATCAGAAAAGGGAATTTGGGGGGGTTTATAACTATATAAAAAAATTTTACACACTTTCTTTCTTTATTTTTTAACTTTTTATTTAATTTTTTATTTGTTCTATAAGGACACTAGAACCAGCGATCAGACAGGATCACTGGCTCTATGCTATAGACTGCAATACAGTGTATTGCAGTCTATGGAGGAAGCCAGCCGATACAGATGTATCGGCTGGCTTCCTCAATACCTGGTAGGATCAACCAGGTACTGGGGGCTCTTCGCAGCCTGGGGTCACTGGTCAGACCTCAGGCTGCAGAAGATACTTATGGGCACCCCCCGCGGCCCCCAGGGGGCACTTTATCTTTTTCTAAGCCCCTTGGATACGGCGGTGATGTTTCACCGCCGGCATCTAAGGGGTTAAAACCTCCGCTCGGAGACCAGCTCCGAGCGGAGTACATCGGGCACAGTGCTAGCTATAAGATATGGCTAATACTTGCTTCCGATGCCGCCTGCAGGATCATCTAACCTGCGGGCGGCATCGTATGTCAGGGAAAGTTTGTTACTCCAACAAACTTTCCCTGACATGGCCGCTACATGATCAGGACCTGAATCTATCAGGTCCTGATCATGTCTCCGTGGACCCCAGCAGCTATTAGCGCTGGGTCCACGGAGCTCCCGACCCTCGGGGAGACCCGATCCCCATTTTAAAAGGGGCCGTTAATTAACGTCGGCGCGGCACAGAGCCCAAGCCGCGCCGACGTTAATCTACAGGGGCCGGTCGGGAAGCGGTTAAGGGTTAGTTCACACAAATTTTTTTGGCCGCCTCAGGTTCCAGACCAATAAACGGGTAGTCACAACTGCACTGCAGCGGCATCCAGTCATACACTCTGCTCCGGATTAGGCCCAATGAATGTGCCTAGTCGGGAGGAGCGAGTGTCTTCAGGCTTAATCAGGAGTCGAATCGGCCTGAAGAATGAGAATCTTGCTTCTTTTTCCGGAAGCTGGAACAAACGGCTCCTGGATAAAAGACCTGAGCATATCCCATTGATTTCAATGGGAGCTGTCTTTTTGGTCAGGATTTTGAGGTGGATACAGTCTCAAAATCCTGACCAAAACCCCCCCTTTGTGAACTTACCCTAAGTGTTAACAGTCCCTTCAGTTGACACCCATAATGTCAACTGGTGAACTGAACTGCATATCCAGGTACAGTTGTACTAATGCTTTGAAAAGTGGGGACATTATGTTCCTACATCTTGTATTCCATTTACAATGGCAGTGCCTGAACACTGACAATGTCCTAACAATCCTGCAAATTTGACTGAGCCTCTAAAACATATGGCAGGCCTTATTTAACCTCAAGATTTTTTTTTATTTTTTTTTTAAATGTAGAACATATTGTTTCGAGCCATTAAAATATTATTAAAATGTTATTAACATAATAATATTAAATTACTGATAGAAACTCATTGACAGAATCAAAATACCCAAGACACTGAAATACGGATTCTGTAAGACATTCTGTTCATCAGTCTATTGCGGTATACCAACACAATGCGTGTCGTCTTATCGCAAGACCCACAAGAGTCCATTCCAGACTAATCAGGCCATCAGTCTCAGTAAAGCAAATAGCTGGAATGGAAAGAATGTATAATAAATATTCTAGTGCCATAAAAGACAGAAAGCTCTGTCGTTTTCGAAAGAAAGACAGGGAAGAGATAAACTTCATTTAAGCCACCTGTACACATTAAGCTTTCATCTCACATTATTTGGCTATTATTACAGCAATACAAGATAAGGTTTCTTTTGGGTATTGCCTGAAAACAGAGCTAAAATTTTATCTGCCAATTTCTATTAGTTAGCAATGTCTCTGCCAAGAATGAAAATTATATTTTCAGTAAATCTCAAAGTTCTTTTTGTAGCAATTCTGAAGCTAAATACAGTTGTAATTGGTTCCCATGATGCACAAGACCTTGAAATTACCTGCATTTTACAGTCCACAGGCATATGTGACAGGAGCTTCATCTAATTGTCTGTTCAATATCATAATGCACCCAAGAAAATATAAGACTATAATGTTACTTAATTCTTAAATTGCATAATAGCTGAGATTCCAAGAAAAAGGGAGGTGCAACTGTAATACACATACAAATAGAGATATCTAGAGATAAATATATTCTAGGCTTGGGTAAGAAGATCATGCAAAGGAGAAAAAAATTGGTGTAGATCGGACAGTTATAGCACTCCATAGTTACATAGTAGATGAGGTTGGATGAAGATATCAGCTCATCAAGTCCAACCTATAATCCTATAGTCTCCTACAATGTTGATCCAGAGGAAGGAAAAAAAAAAAAAAAAAAAACATGAGGCTCATGCATATTGTCCCATTTCAGGGGAAAAAAATTCCTTCCTGACTCTAATCTGGCAGTCAGTATAAAAACCCTGGATCAACGTGTCCTTAAAATCTAGAGTCCATAACCTGTAATATTGTTCTGTTCAAGAAAGGCATCCAGGCCCTCTAACTCCTTTGAAACACATTACTTTTTTTTAAGCCAAAGATTCACCATTTCCCCCTTACTATGTCACGCTCGACACTTTTTACAAAATTGTGGAAGCCAAGACACAAATTTAGTATAGCTCACTCCACAAAACTTCCCTAAGTTATACCAGAAATTTTGCTAGTCCCTGACTAATGTAGATTTAATTTCCAACATACGGGGCCTCCAACGCGGAGCATGAATTCATAAAGACTGGAGTACAACAACCCAGTCTTAATAAATTCCCCAATGTTATTTGACCCCAGTTAAACAATATGAAACAATTTACTAGATATGATGTATAAATATAGTACAAGACATAAAAGTAAAAATTTTTGGTGCATGATACTCTTGCATAAAAAATGCAACCTTTTTGGCATTTCACATTTGTCACTTTGTTAAAAAAGTTGGGACAGTGGTGTAGGATAACACAGACCCGGGTATCTCGGTCCAACAGGTTTACTTCAACTTGTGCCAGAAAAATTCACAAATCAGAGCTGAAATCCATGCTAGTCCCTTGGTTGTCGTAGATTTAATTTCGGACATCCGGGGAGTTATGGATGGATGTAGATTCATAAGAAAGACATGTTTTAATCAGATGCTGTACACATAGTTGTTAACATAGGCTCATATATACTACTGTGGTTATGACTAGACCCTGGTGTAACTATGATGCATCTTTGGCACACTATGGTACTTCTAATTTGGGCTAAAATCGTTGGACTTGCTAGATAGAGTATGGATTCTCAGAACATGGTTTAAATGCGTCATGATGACCAAAAATTTGACAAAATTTTATCATAAAATTCCAAATGAAGATTATGCACATTAAAAGACCAAATAGTCTAGAGATGTGCAAAATTTACAAGATTTATCATCAACTGTAATAAATTTGGCATATTTTCAGACTGCTTGTCTAACTATTAGTAAATCTGGGGCTTATTGTAGATTCTAAATATTCATAGTGCCTTATTCTTTCCTGAAACTGAACCTGTATTTAGATTATCTTTCAGCTGGTTGAAAGACTCATCATAGAATGGACTAATGAGCCATTTCTTTATTCTACATGGGGACTAGATTGATATATTTGACTTGCATGTTCATGTCCTATTTGGAATGACTCTGTTGAGAAATGGATAGGTAATAGTCCTTATTAGGGTTGTGCTTATCTTGAGATTTCAGGATCGTTTTTTTTTTTTAATTCGATTTTCGATCATTTTCCAGCCGATCCCGAAATTTGCTCGATCGCCGATCGGGATCCGATGTTTCCTGATCCCAATATATCATAATAATTGGGGTTGAGTCGACCCTAAGATTTCAGGATTGTTTTTAAAATCCAATTTTCGATAATTTTCCAGCCGATCCCGATCGTGAAATTTGCTCGATCACCAATCGGGATCCGATGCTTCCCCATTCCGATCTCTCAACAGTAATTATTATAATATAATAATTAGGGTTGAGTTGATCTTGAGATTTCAGGATTGTTTTTAAAATCCGATTTTCGATCATTTTCTAGCCGATCCCGATCGGGAAATTTGCTCGATTGCCGATCGGAATCCGATCTTTCCCGATCCCTCAACCCTAGTCCTCAATCTTTAAAAGTTCTATTACTGACATTGAGAACTTCTCCAAAAAACACAATATGCAAATAAGTATTCATGCCGATATCACCAATATTGAAGTAGTGCTTGCCTTACTATGAATTTGGTTTTCTACCTTCATTAGCTACAGTTGTAGCTGTATAATCACTTTGTTCTAAAATACACATTGTAAGTGCTAGTTGGAGATGCATTGACTGATCTGTGCATTTAGATGTATTTATATACATCTGAAGCATTTCACTGTCTACAGTGTGTACTAGAAAAGTTGTTTAAAAGTAAAACTGCAAATTGTGCGATACTCTAATGGAAAAATGTGTTCTTTCAAAACATGGATGAGTATGTTATGCTACAATTATATCTTGTCCCTGGGGAGAATTAGATTATCTGCCTAAATCTACTCATTTAAAATGCAAATGTAAATGTGAAGGACTTTATTCAATGACGTTATTCTTTTTTAAATCACTTAGAATCATCTGCATGCTGAGATGTAAGATAAAATAAGCTCGAGCCATGGGGGTGGTGATTTCTTAAAGAAAAGACAAGCTATCCAACAACCTGCTTGTAAGAAAACAAAGAGCTAGTATATCTCCCTGTGATCTTCTAAGACAACCAATGTTAAAAACAATGTGGCCTTTTTTTTTTATCTTTAGATTCATGTTAAATACAATGTGTCAGTTTTAGGGACAATGCACAATTGATGGTGGCGCCCGAAGCTCCAGCTGTTCCAAACGCCACAGCAAAGGTCGCAGTTTAGGAATTCCATTTTAGGTCATTTTTTGTACAGAAATCTACCCCATAGCAATATGCATTTCACACCTTGATGCTCCTTTTGTCAAACTGTCATGTCTAATTAACCCCGATGTTGCTGCTGTGTATCGTTAAAACTCGAGGCCTTCTAAAGTTAACAGGTTAACTGGTATTACATTAACATTTCAAGGTCATGATAATAAAGAGGAAAATACATTATCTGTATACTTTTTAGTCAAATCTAAAAGTATACATAACTGACAGACACATGATGTAACTCAAAAAGGCATATAACATATTAATATAGAGTATTAGTAATATTAGAGTATTTTCTCAGGTACTACACCGAGTTGTAACAAAATAAAGTAACATAGAATTCAATATTAAATATAAACAAGAATTATAGAAGTACTCAATGGGATGGATTTACTAATACTGTCTAAAAGTTAGATAATACAAACTTAGACTAGACAGTCTTACACTGCACCAGATTTATCAAAGTGTTGATCGATATATCTGGCATATTGTTGGTCTGTCTAGTCTAACATTACGCCACTTATTGGTGTAAACGTTTGTGGCACATTTTAGGAGCATGCAGTAACAACTTAGGCCATGTCCCTTTGCTTAAAGCCACACATATTCCTATAGCTCTCTTTTTACACACAAAAAGTGTCTAAAAACTTAAAAGTGGCACACAGTGTGAAAGTTTTTTGTTGCCAAATTCGGGCATATTTTACTTAATAAAGCTCCCCCACTGTTAGTCATTCAGTATTTTATCCATGACCCTGAAACAAATAATTTTGTAGTAATCCTGCAAAAAGATAAAGAAAAAAACGCCCGAATGTGCTCTATATGTGACTGTAGGGTGACTATGAGAGGACACATAAAGGTTAGTTCAGACAAGAACTTTTGGCAGCGGATTTTGATGCAGAATCCACCTCAAAATTTGCTGCCAAAAATGGCTCCATAGCTAGTAGCGGAAAAAGAAGCAAGCTGCCCTATCTTGCCACGGAATTTGCTGCCCGAAGGTTCCGGCCCATTCATTTGGACCTAATCTGGAGCGGAATGCCAGTGCACTGCACCGGCATCCCGCTGCGGCAGCCGTGACGGAATGTGTACACGTGGAACTCCGTGTGCACTAGCCCTAAGGATTCTAATCTGTACAATTGTCTTACAGTCAAGAGCCAAAGGACAGAAAAGAAAGAGTAGGGATATAGCAGTGCTTTCAAAAGACATACAAGGTTTCTATACATAACTCTTAGTTTTATCTGTAATATAAGTCAAAATGAAACAAGTCAAAGGAGAATATAAGGAGATAACATGCTGGAATGTCTTTTTGTTCATTTAGTGTTTAGACTAAACAGAAGATGACAATGTGTGTATACCTGTCTCTTCCGTAGAATAGTTAACAAACATCAATTAGGATTTCGATTAGGCCCCAGATTTACTATTGTAGTTATTAGACTCTGGTGTAAATGTGGGCATCTTGGCACATCTGGATTGAGCTAATATGTTTCTAACTTACTAGTCATGTGTATGTAGCTTCACAGAAAATGGAGTTTGGTTTAAATGCGCCACAATTATATTATAAAAATTCTAACTCAAAGTGACCTGAAAAAGGGTGGTATAAATTAAGACTAAAGTCTAAAGATACACCCAATTTTATCAACTAGCCTCAGTCTTTGTGATAAATCTGGCCATAGTTTACACTGCATATTAATAAATCTGGGTTAGGGTATTTCATCCTGGGTGCCTCAGATCCTGGTTAGAGCTTTCCCAATACTTAGCGGCTGTTAGGACAAAATGTCAGTCCAGGACATCCCAATTCTAGAAACTGGTCACAAGGAAATAGGAAAATTACAGAGGTTATTATTAGTGATGAGCAAGTAGTATTTGATCGAATACCTCGCTGGCATAGGAATGCGTGTAATCGGCCGAACACCAAGGGGTTAAACGCTTTGAATATTCAATGCATTTAACCCCTTGGTGTTCGGCCGATTACACGCATTCCTATGCTGGCGAGGTATTCGATCAAATACTACTCGCTCATCACTAGTTATTATTAGAGATGAAGAAATCTTAAAATAGCTTTGAGTGAGATTTGCTGCTGAACCTAGTTTGTAGGAGGATTGCAACTGGTACTCAACTAACCTTCTAGTGGCATGCAGGGGCAGTCCTTTCCCAGGTCTCCTGGCTTTTTATTATAGATGGAGAGGGAAACTCTGGATTTTAATGTAGTATTTATTAAAGAGGCATTGCTGGACTTAAAACTTTATCATAGTTATTGCAAAAACGTTCAAGTATCGATAGTTTTAACACATTTTTGTATGACAGCTTGCTACAGATTGTTTTTGCATTGAGATTGAAGCTGACTTCAACAGATCTGTCATTTCGGGGGAAAAAGAAAATAGCGCATCATATTATATTGGTTTCTGTATAATTTACTTTCAGATCATGGCCATTTGGCTTGGCTTTGTATAATCAGTGGTTCCTGTTCATTTGTAAAGGTCCCAAAACAACTATTTTGTCATCTGCTTCTGCTTAACATTACTTAATTTATAATTCATACCCTGTCACTTTTTTGGCTTCTTGTACTATAATGTTCTTTGTTCTAGAGGCTTTGGTCTACAATTACTTAATAGACTTGGCATCTATAAATAAAGGCAATGATACTTGTCTTTGTTCTAGTAAAGCAAAGGATCAGTGGTATTTCAGAATATTTCTGAAGTCATTTGTATTAGACTTTTTAACAGATGTTCTTCAAAATACATACGAGGTAAAGTGTTCCACCAAGAGGAATATTTTACTGGAAATTGTGCTGGATCACCTGATCATGAGTAGATACAAAATTAGATTAAAAAAAATTCCAAGTTCTGATTGAGGAAGGGCAATGCTCTGGGTATGTCTTCGAAGAAATTAGAAGCATAATGTTTAAAAGTGTACACATTGGAGAAAATCTAGGCCTCACTCAATGTTCACGAGAGACTGTCAACAGAGGGGATTGACTCATTAAATAATAATGTGGAGTTAGGTACAGTAGTTAGTAGGGTTGAATGATCAGGAAAGATCGGATCCCAATCGAGCAAATTTCACAATCATAATTGACTGGAAAATGATCCTGAAATCTCAAGATCGGTTCAACCCTATTCATGTATATATCATGAATAGGGTTGAGCAATCGGGAAAGATCGGATCCCGATCGGCGATTGAGCAAATTTCACAATCATGATCGGGATCGTGGAAAATAATCAAAAATAAGAATTTAAAAATGATCCTGAAATCTCAAGATTGGCTCAACCCTAGTAATTAGTGAAGAATTTCCCATATGTTATACCACGAGGAGGAGTTGGATGGTTTTACCATAGAATGCCAGCTCACACCATGTGAAAACGTTGTGACTGTAGAATCCGAAGTCAAAAACGACACAAAATATAAAGTGTTTTTTAAACATTAGTCATAACTTATATAGATAAAAAGAAGTAAAATGGTGAAAAATCCCATGACAAAGAAAGTGCTGAGCAGTTATAGATTTTCAACCTAGAACACCAAACCATAATAACTACATAAAGGCTGTGCTAAGCACATTCATTCATTATTAGGGTTGAGCGATCAGGATAGAAAAAGATCGGACTCCAATCAGTGATCGAGTAAATTTCACGATCATGATTGGAATTCCGAACCCGATCTTTTCCGGCGGGATCAAGGTCAGAGGTTATCTCAAGATCGGCTCAACCCTATTTATGTATATATTAGAGATGAGCGAGTAGTGTTCGATCGTTCGATGCAGAACCAGCGTTGATTGGCAGAATGCTATACATTCGCTGGTTCTTCTCTTACCTTTAGAAGTCTTCTCCATGCAGCGTCCCCGTGGTGTCTTCCGGCTGGAATTCACTATGCTTAGGCATACGGCCTAGGCAGAGCCGACTAGGCAGCCGGAAGACGCCGCGGGGGCGCTGCGCTGGGAAAAGACTTCAAGGAGAATCCAGCCCGACCATCACTCGTGGACTTGGTAAGTATAATTTTATCGAATTTTGCGTACCCCTGAAACAAGCATTTCCCCCCCATTGACTATAATGGGGTTCGAAATCCGTTCGAACAGTCAAACAGTATACGGCTGTTCGAGTCGGATTTCGAACCTCGGACATTTTAGTGTTCGCTCATCTCTAGTATATACATTAATAGGGTTGAGTGATCGGGAAAGATCGGATCCCGATCGGCGACCAAACAAATTTCACGATGGCAATCAGGATCGGCTGGAAAATGATTGAAAATCGGATCCTGAAATTTCAAGATTGGCTCAACCCTATACATTATAAGCGCAAGGACAGAATAAATGTCTGTTATATATTAGCACATACAGAATGCAGACACCGATCTGTCTGCCTGCTTAAAATTTAAAGAAAGATTTGTATTTGTATCAAAGATTTTGAGTGTCATTTTTTGGCCTTTATTTGTACTTGGCACACAAAATAACTTGGAGGTCTATCAAGGCAATACATATTGCAGTTTGTTTTACTAGTAATCTTTGCCATCGTTTTATAGACAAATGCTTCTAAAGCCTCTTTGTAAACGGAGCATCAGTGCACTTGGATGACCGGGGATCTAATCAGTTCTATGGGGCTTATGGGACTGTAATCTCCGTCAGCACCCACATTACCCCACATAACGCATTGTGCTGTGAATAGGTGATAAGTCCAGGACTCTCAGTCAATGCAGGTGCTTATTTTTCACATTTTCATAACCGTTTAGTTTTTGCTTGTTATTATACCTATAAAATAACTTTGTATATGTAAATTCTGATTGAGAAGGTCACAATTCAGACCACACCTGGAATACTGTGTACAGTTCTGGGCGCCTCAATTCAAGAAAGACATCGATATATTGGAGCAAGTCCAGAGAAGAGCAACCAAAATGGTGGAAGGTCTGCAAACCATGTCCTATGAGGAGCGGCTAAAAGAACTGGGATTGTTTAGTTTGCAGAAGAGAAGGCTGAGGGGAGATTTAATAGCAGTCTACAAATATCTGAAAGGTAGACACAGTGCAGAGGGATCTACCCTATTCTCATTAGCACAAGGAAGTACAAGAAGCAATGGGATGAAACTAAAGGGAAAGAGATACAGATTAGACATTAGGAAAAACTTTCTGACAGTGAGGGTAGTGAGAGAGTGGAATAGGCTGCCACGGGAGGTGGTGGGCGCTCCATCAATGGAAATCTTCAAGCGGAATCTGGATAAACATATAGCTGGGATGATTTAGGAAAACCTGCACTCGCAGGGGGTTGGACCCGATGGCCCTTGAGGTCCCTTCCAACTCTACCATAAGATAAGATAAGATAATTCAACACACAATGTGTGTTGGACCGATACTGAATCTACAGGCCCTGTGACACAGGACCATGATTGGACCAATCAAAAATAACCATTTGTAAGAATGCTTAATCTAAGTATTTTTCCTCTGTAGATTTGTTGGTGATAACTCAACAAAAAGCAAATGCATTTCAGTTAGGTAATCACATCTTCTTTGTGCAATGCAAAATCATAATTTGCTAAAAATCCATTACACTGTGTAGATAGAGTGAGATAAGAGAATGTGTTGCTGCCAAACAATGACACAGTACAGGGGAGAAAAGATTGGAGAGGTGATTGTACTCCCCCATGTAAATGGAGGCATAAAAGGAAGATGCAAATAAGCCCTGATCAACCTTGTAATATGACTCGCACAGAAAATAATTGTATGATGCTGGATGAAATTGGACACACATGGAGGTAACACAAGGGCACATACTGTAATATTGGATTCTTATTACAATCCTATGCAACTTGAAGGCATGAGACTCAAGAGAAACAACTATGTTGATAAGTATTCCTGCTTTAAATAACTAATGCCAGGGCCCCGGTGGCGTAAATGCCACGGTTTGGCTATGTCAGAAATGCCATGGCAAAAAACACAGCAGGGTGGATGGGATTCGTTTCACCTTGCGGAAAAATGCGCACAGCGGATATGCTGCAGTTTTGGAAATCACAGCATGTCACAGCTATCTCTAAATTTAGATAGGGAGATAGAAGACACACTGAGCAAGTAATGGTCAAGCACTTTATCAGCAAATAAAAGCAATATGCAGGGTGACAAAGAGAATATAAGTGCAGGAGCCAGAAAAGTGCTCTGTGACCTCGGCAACCAGCTTTAAACACTAAGGAGACATTTAGCTGTATCTGCAAAACAGAGCAAGATAGGGAAATGTATCGGGTAAAACACCAGTTAGGTTAAGCTACAATTTTGAATATAATTCTTCAGATGGGAAAACCTCTTAAAGACCTGATTTTCTAGTATTGCTCACTGTTTTTCAATCTAAAATATCTATATATAAAACTTAAATTCTTCTTTGGGTGAAATTTGGTATGCCCCCTGTCCACCCACAGGAGCAGAATACTGCCTAATAGTAAGATTGTCAGTATTGCTTACTATACAGGGACCTTTCATCACTGAAGCCCTACAATAGATAGTTGTGTAACTGTAAACCAATTTTACTCTTTTGTCCGTCAACTACTTATAGATTACAATGGAGGGGGGGGGGTTGCATTATGTTCTTAATTGGATGTAAATATTTTAGATGTTTGTGTAAGGGGTAGAGATGAGCTTACAGTGAAATGTTCGAAGTTCGATTCGAGTAGCCGCTCAATACTCAACTGTTCGATCGAACATCGAACCCCATTATAGTTTATGGGGAAAAATACTCGTTTAGGAGGAAACCAATGCTCGACTCAGGAGGGTCACCAAGTACACTATGACACCTCAGCAAATGATGACAACACCTCTGGAATTGAACTGGGACAGCAGAGGAAGCATGCCTGGGGGCATCTAACAAGCCCAAGTCACAGTTATACCCCAACATCACAGCTTACCAACTACACACTTTCCACACTCAAAAAACCCACTATGAAAGTGGAAAAATACCTGGAAACCTTTTTTCCTCTCCAGTTGGATAGACAGAAACCCAAATTTTACCCTAATGAAACCTTAACAAGCACCCCTTTAAATCACGTTGCCCATGACAACCACAGATGGAATAGGCAATGGGAAGAAATGAGCGAGTAGTTAAATACTCGATATTCGTTTCGAGTAGCCCCTCAATATTCGACTACTCGAATCGAATATCGAATCCTATTATACTCTATGCGGGAAAAATGCTCATTTCAGGGGTAGGCTGAAATGAGTGAAGGTCGGGCTGGATTCTCTGAGAGGTCTTCTCCGTGCAGTGTCCCCGCGTCATCATCCGGCAATGAATTCACTCTGCTAGGCATCGGGCCTGGGCAGAGACAACTGTGCATGCCCCCACTACAAGAAAATGGGCGCTTACAGTCAAAGCAGCCATTTTCTTGTAGCGTGGGCATGTGCAGTCGGCTCTGCCCAAGTCCGATGCCTAGCAGAGTGAATTCAGAGCCAGAAGACACCGCGGGGACGCAGTGAGGAGAAGACTTTTAAAGGTAGGAGAAGAACCAGCGTTGATTGGCCGACTGCATAGCATTCGGCCAATCAACGCTGGTTGTGCATCAAATTTTTCCATTCAAATAGTGAGTGGTACTCGATCGAGTACGAGTATTTCGAATACCATAGTATTCGATCGAATACCTACTCGATCGAATACTACTCGCTCATCTCTAGCAATGGGAAATCCAACAGTACCCACCCTTAACTGTCATTGTGGGTGGATGTGTGTGTGTGTGTGTGGGTATGATGTGGTAAGACCTTCCAAAATTCACTTTCCTGGCCTTTAACGTCAGCCCTTCCAAATTAAGTTAGAGGCCCATAAGCTGAGTTACCAGCAGAGATTGAGGCCCTTTAGGTGACTTCAGCCTCTTACCAGTAGAGTTTTAGGCCCTTTAACCTAGTTGAGCCTTCCACCAGCAGTGTTTTTGGCCATTGGGGTTAGTTGAGCCTTGCACCAGCAGTGTTTTTGGCCCTTGGAGTGAGTTGAGCCTCTAACCAGCAGAGTTTGGGGAAATCAGGGGGGATTCAGCCTCTAACCAGCAGAGTTTGGTGAAATCAGGGTGGATTAAGCCTCTAACCAGCAAAGTTTGGGGAAATCAGGGTCGATTAATCCTCTAACCAGCAGAGTTTGGGGAAATCAGGGTGGATTCAGCCTAGAAGGATCAGAATTGTGCAACGCAGATGGTGGAGGAACATGAGGAGGAATTGTAGAGGTTGAGCGTAGACATGACAATTCATGTTGGGGTGCTTGACACTGGTGGGCACGAAAATGATAGGTCTAGCCAGTGGCTGTTCATTTTGATGAAAGTCAGCCGGTCGGCACTCTCAGTTGACAGCCGGCTGCGCTTATCCGTGATGATACCACCGGCTGCGCTGAAGACCCTTTCAGATAGCACGCTGGCAGCAGGACAGGACAGCACCTCCAAGGCGTATAGGGCAAGTTCAAGCCACAGGTCCAACTTCAACACCCAATACATGTAGGGCGCAGAGGGATCGGAGAGGACAGGGCTGTGGTCGGACAGGTATTCCCGCAACATGCGCCTATACTTTTCCCGCCTGGTGACACTAGACCCCTCAGTGGCGCATGGAAGTGGTCAAAACGTTGCTCTTTTCAGAGTGGCAAATTGTGCAAACCGCACTATATTTGTCCTCCGCACATTCCTTGAAAAATCTCCACACCATTGAGGAATGTGCCTTCGATGGGGAGTTTTTCTGGGCTGGCTATAATAGGGAACATCTTGGGCCATTCTGGGTGTGGCTTGGCTTGGGCAAAGCAGCTGACCTCTGCCTCTGGACATACCTCTGTCTCTAGCTACCCTCTTTGGTGTTGCACCTCCCTCAACATCGACACTGCTTTCCCCGCTTGACATTCCCCCTGTCCTTGTCGTCCACCACCTCCTCTGCCAATTCCTCTCTCGCCTCCTCCTCCTGCACACTGCACATGGAAACAGGCTGCCCTGATGGCAACTATGTCTCGTCATTGTCACTGGGTTGCTGGTCAACCACCACAAAATCAACAGGAGATGGAGGAGACTCCAGTGCTTGGGCATCTGGACACAGAAAGTTGTCTGGTAGCTCCATGGAATCAGGAAATGGAGGGACAGGGAGTGGGACAGGGAGTGGGACAGTTAAAGGACCAGAGAACAGCTCCTGGGAGCAGGGAAAGTTGGGATTACTCTGCTGGGAAGATTGGGCATTTTGGGAGGAAGGCTGAGCAGAATGTTATGTAGGAGGAGTAGTTGAAGTGGAGGCTGACTGGCTGGTGGATAATGTGGTTGGAAGCATTATCCGCCAGCCATTGTATCACGTGTTCCTGGTGCTTGGACCTACTTAGGTTTGTGCCCTGCACTCTACTCAATGTGGCCAGCAAGCCGGGGACTGTGGAGAAGCGCAATGCTTGCTGCCCCTGAGGTGTAGGCATGTAATGCGCTGTGGCTTCACCGCGACCTTACTCCCCAGCAGCATTCCCACATCCCCGGCCTTGCCCACGGCCGCGTCCACGTCCCTTACCGGTAGCCTTGTGCATTTTTAGATGGTTTTGATGGTTTGCTGGGTACACACCATGACAACCTGGATGAAGCGTATATTGCCAGAGAAATAGAATGTATATCCCACAGATTTTTTGTGGGTACACACTTTGACAACCTGGATGAAGCGTATATAGCTTGAGAATTAAAATGTATATCCCACTGATTTTTTTTGTGGGTACACACGGTGACAACCTGAATGAAGCGTATATAGTGTATATGAGCTGAAAATTTCAGTGTATACCCCTTAGTTTCAGGGGGAGGGGAACACACTGTTGAACCATGGATTAAGCGTATATAAGGTATATGGGCACACAATTTCAGTGTATCCCACTTAGCTTAATCCCCACCGCGGAAGGCTGGGTTGTGCAGATAAAGCCTGGCTTAATTGCTGTGAATCCCACTTGGGGGGGGGGGGCATGAAACTGGGGGAGACATGAAACTGGGGCAGAGATGGAGGGAGGACATGAAACTGGGGCAGATATGGAGGGGGAATGAAACTGGGGCAGAGATGAAGGGGGGACATCAAACTAGGGGGCAGAGATGAAGGGGGGACATCAAACTAGGGGGCAGAGATGGAGGGGGACATCAAACTGGGGCAGATGGAGGGGGGGCATCAAACTAGGGGGCAGATGAAGGGGGGACATGAAAATGGGTGATGGAGATGGAGGGAGGGTATATAATTTACGGGTGACTGTAGGAGGATTATACTGTGTGGGGGCACATCAAAAATGAATGGGACAATGGATGGAGTCAACATAAAAGTGGGAGGAGCTAAATTTGCCACGTCACGCATAGTGCGCCACACATTTTGTTGCTCTTATTGTACTTCAAAAGTTGGGAGGTATGTTTAAGTGGAAAAAAAAAAAAAAAAAGATCTACAGTTGCACTCTGAAAATGTCAATTACAGTGTGACACTGAAAATTTTACTTTAGCCAGCATAACCAACAATTTAACATATTTTCCACGAGCGAAGCCGCAGGTATTCTACTAGTATGTAATAAAATGCACATTTTAAAAACAGAAATTCAATTTGAAACTTAATTGACATGAAAACAAAATCTTAGGATGAAAATCATCAGTTTACAGAGGACAGATTGTACTTGCGTATATCATCAAAAAAAAGTCTGCTGAAGTCTCCTAGACATAAGGTTTATTCTCTAGTCTTTTAAGACTAATCATGTGTTATTGTCCATCCGTAATTAGACTTTGGAGGTACACATATTACTACACATATTACTAAGCCATCTGTTGTACTTCTATTAATATGTTGTAATTCATTTCAAGGTTACTGAAAACACACTGCACAAGTTTATTTTGCCATTCTAGAATTACACATTTGTTGACAAATGTAACTTTAGTGTCATTAGAGTCATTTATCGGAAATGGCTTAGAATGAAAGAGGGGGGAAATGGCCACTGAAAACGTTACAAAACCACTAATTTCGGAATCGGTCTTCCAACTGACACGATAGCGCAGCATACTGTGTGAGTGCATATGTTTTGCTGATAGTAGCTACAATATTTCTACAGTACATGCATGTTAGACTATGTCCGAGTCAAAATTAAATATAAAGATTTTTCTTCTGTTTAAGAATAAGATATTATCCCCGAAACTGGTTAAATATTGAATTAAAAAATAAAGATTGGGAAAAAACTATTCTATGTAAATAATTGTATTTCTTATCTATGTCCATATGCCAACTTTTTAAAATGTAAAGTAGTGGCAATTTTTTTTTCAATGTTTTGATACCAATGATGCTCCTTAATTACTAGTAAGGGAGTGATTTACTCTCACAAGCTGGTTTTGCCAATTAGACAGCAACAGTAAGCATCACCTTTAGGCCCCACATAGCAGGCTGCAGCAAAAAAGGGCTGCAGAAAAATCCACAATGCAAACACATCACGATGAGCATATACAGTCCTATGAAAAAGTTTGGGCACCCCTATTAATCTTAATCATTTTTTGTTCTAAATATTTTGGTGTTTGCAACAGCCATTTCAGTTTGATATATCTAATAACTGATGGACACAGTAATATTTCAGGATTGAAATGAGGTTTATTGTACTAACAGAAAATGTGCAATATGCATTAAACCAAAATTTGACCGGTGCAAAAGTATGGGCACCCTTATCATTTTATTGATTTGAATTCCCCTAACTACTTTTTACTGACTTACTGAAGCACAAAATTGGTTTTGTAACCTCAGTGAGCTTTGAACTTCATAGCCAGATGTATCCAATCATG
The DNA here is from genome assembly GCF_031893055.1 of Leptodactylus fuscus. Classification (NCBI taxonomy): domain Eukaryota; kingdom Metazoa; phylum Chordata; class Amphibia; order Anura; family Leptodactylidae; genus Leptodactylus; species Leptodactylus fuscus. Next base: position 47,707,276 of record NC_134274.1, read on the forward strand.
AGAAAAGGTATTTAAGGTGGCCAATTGCAAGTTGATCTCCTATTTGAATCTCCTCTGAAGAGTGGCATCATGGGCTACTCAAAACAACTCTCAAATGATCTGAAAACAAAGATTGTTCAACATAGTTGTTCAGGGGAAGGATACAAAAAGTTGTCTCAGAGATTTAACCTGTCAGTTTCCACTGTGAGGAACATAATAAGGAAATGGAAGACCACAGGGACAGTTCTTGTTAAGCCCAGAAGTGGCAGACCAAGAAAAATATCAGAAAGGCAGAGAAGAAGAATGGTGAGAACAGTCAAGGACAATCCACAGACCACCTCCAAAGAGCTGCAGCATCATCTTGCTGCAGATGGTGTCACTGTGCATCGGACAAATAGAAGCTGTATGGGAGAGTGATGAGAAAGAAGCCGTTTCTGCACGTACGCCACAAATAGAGTTGCCTGAGGTATGAAAAAGCACATTTGGACAAGGCAGCTTCATTTTGGAAACAAAAATTGAGTTGTTTGGTTATAAAAAAAGGCGTTATGCATGGCGTCCAAAAAGAAACAGCATTCCAAGAAAAACACTTGCTACCCACTGTAAAATTTGGTGGAGGTTCCATCATGCTTTGGGGCTGTGTGGCCAATGCCGGCATCGGGAATCGTGTTAAAGTTGAGAGTCCCATGGATTCCACTCAGTATCAGCAGATTCTTGAGAATAATGTTCAAGAATCAGTGACGAAGTTGAAGTTACGCCGGGGATGGATATTTCAGCAAGACAATGATCCAAAACACCGCTCCAAATCCTCAGGCATTCATGCAGAGGAACAATTACAATGTTCTGGAATGGCCATCCCAGTCCCCAGACCTGAATATCATTGAACATCTGTGGGATGATTTGAAGCGGGCTGCCCATGCTCGGCGACCATCTAACTTAACTGAACTTGAATTGTTTGTCCAAAATACCTTTATCCAGGATCCAGGAACTGATTAAAAGCTACAGGAAGCGACTAGAGGCTGTTATCTTTGTAAAAGGAGGATCTACTAAATATTAATGTCACTTTTCTGTTGAGGTGCCCATACTTTTGCACCGGTCAAATTTTGGTTTAATGCATATTGCACATTTTCTGTTAGTACAATAAACCTCATTTCAATCCTGAAATATTACTGTGTCCATCAGTTATTAGATATATCAAACTGAAATGGCTGTTGCAAATACCAAAATATTTAGAACTAAAAATGATTAAGATTAATAGGGGTGCCCAAACTTTTTCATAGGACTGTAATACTGTGTGAGGGTCACTGGTGAACACATAATACTGTTTGGGGGCCAGTGTGGCGCACGTAATACTGTTTGGGGACCACTGTGGAGCAGTAATACTGTTTGGGGCTTCTATGGAGCATGTAATACTTTTGGGGGGCCATTGTGGAACACATAATACTGTCCCAGTATTGCTTACATGCCGGGCACTGTGTTGCTCACTCACCATATTCTTGAAAACTGCAGTTGTGGGTACTAAAGCTGTGTCCCTTTCAAGCATCTGAGATATCGCTTCAGCACCCGTAACCTCCATTGTCAAGTATTCGCTGTTGGCGGGTTAGTGGACTCCAGACAAAAGTTTGCACCTGGGCTCACAAGACTTTAGTTACGCCAATGGCGGCTGCCCTGGACCCACCCATGCTCCATCATTAATATATCTTACTTTTAACTAGATCAGTGTCAGCAGACACCAATCTAGTTAAAATGCTTCCTGCAACTTGCCAGTCTTGTAAACTACAAGACACATGAGGCCTGTGGTTTATAAGACAATTAGAAGGCACACAGACATCTTCTCAGCACAGGCACGCGATGACGTCATAGGATCGTGCCACCTGTGCGGATACACAGACATCCTGCGTTTGAACGCAAAGGATGCAGCGGCTTCGTTCATTAGGAGAAAAAAGTGTCCTACTGGATTTTGCTGCGGATTCTGCAGCTAATTCGGAGACCGTGGCTTGAGACTCTCCACTCGTTAGATGCATTTATTTAACCCTAAGAAATGGCGGAAAGCCCACCGTGAGTCGGGGGGCAGAAAATAAAGAGGAATCTGGGCAGATATCTGCCTAAAATTCCTCTTTATTTTCTGATGTCTGAACAGGTTGTATCGACTTGTATGGAATGGACTGTATTACAGGCCATTCAAGTAGGTCCGCCTTAGCAACAAAAAATAAATAAATAAATCACCCAATTTTGGCATTTTTTTTTTTTAGCTGCAGTGTGCATGGGTTGCTCCAAAAGGGGCCCCCTGAGGCTCTGTCGCCCAAGGGCTAACACAACCCTGGAGCTGGCCCTGATCATGCATATCAGCCAGTGTCCACCCACCAGTGCAGAGAGCAATAAAAACTACAATGACCAGAAAACTATAATTACTATACATAATGAAAGAAATAGTACTTTTCTTTACAAAACATATGTTTTGTAGTATATTTATTTATTTACTTAATGTATTTATTTTTAACTTTGGCAATTTAGTAAATAGGAGACTAAAAACCCTTTGGTTTCAATTATCCTACTAATATTATAAATGTTAAAGTTTGTGTGTTTGGCTGAATGGATTTGAATGAAATTTGGCACATAGTTTGTAACCTCAATTAACACTTAAGCTACTTATTATCCCACTAAATGACATGGCTTCACAACTGTTATGAATTTATGTTCACATACTATATAACATTACTCTTACAGCAGCTTTTCTCAGGTTCTGATAAAGCCAGGTCTGTTATCTCTCTCTGTAAACACTCAGCTAACCCTCAGTCCATTCTGTACGTGCATTTGCATATTATTTGATCTGCTCCAGGCAGCATGCTGATACACTGGATGGGAAAACACCTTTAATCCAAATTGGCAGTTTGCTACTTGCCAGGAAAAAGAAAATCTGATTTTTTCGCAAAATTCTAAAACTACGACAGTTATGAAGGTAGCCAGAAGTCACAGAGTTCTCCACAAGTGAAGCTGAGGGGGATTATTGGCGCCAGAAACACGCTCATTATATGGTGTTCCAGCAAGCTGCTGAGATGCTGGAACAATCACAGGTATGGTGTGAGGAACAAATTCAGCAGCAGGACAGCTTAAGAACTGCCGAAATGCCAGAGCAGGCAAACCATCGATGGCAGCAATTTGCTGAATATAGGCAGATCATTGACACCAACAACACGCAGGTGAAGTCACAGGCATAGACTAGTATATACATATAATAAAAGACAAGACACAAAATAACTCATATTACCATAATTTGTCTGAAATAACTGGTACCTGATCCTAATGTTCAATGTACACTGTTACATGTTGTTGCAGATGCAAAGTCTTTATTTGCATTTTCTTATGAAAGAAAAACAAAAGCGTGATGAACAAAATGTTATTTAACTGGATCACATTTATGGAGAGAACAGAACTTGCTGCCAGACCATGTTTATGTAGATATGCTTTTTTGCAAGTCAAAATATTCCAAAGCAGCTGGGGAAACAGATTTCCTGAATACCATGAAACAAACGTACACACATCAGGTGCAAAATAAAAAAATATTTCTTGACGTAGCTAGCCGTGATTAAATCGTTTAGAAGTTTGCTATTAACTACTGAAAGTAACCCAAAGTCCAATTGCAAAATGAATCAAAATTAGAAATATAAAATATCTAAAATCCCCTAAAAATAACCCTTTTTAAGCAAATAAGTTTAACCTTGGAAAGGAAAAAAGTTAAATATGTTTTGTTAAAGAAAAATTGTTAACTGGTATGAGTAAAATTATAAGTTTTACAAAGAAAATCAGTAATTTATCCTCTAAAATATTATCTGATGTTCAAGCTGTGTGTAAGTAAATTGGAAATTGTGCAATTCCCTCATGCTGCTGCTGGAACAATGGAAGAAGGTGAAGACTAGGGTTGAGCCGATCTTGAGATTTCAGAATCGTTTTTAAAATCCGATTTCCAATCATTTTCCATCTGATCCCAATTATGATCCTAATGCAAGTCAATGAGATTTTTTAATGATTGAAAATCGGATTTTAAAAACGATCCTATTCACAGCGTGGAGTCCAAAAATTGAACTCTTCAATTTTTGGACTCCACGCTGTTAGTGATTAAAAAATCCACCGGCTACCTAGTCCTCCCTGCTGTCCGCTTACCTGCACAGAACCGCTGCAGCTTCCCCTTCTTCTTGGTCCTCTTCTCTCTCATTCACATGCCTGCAGAGCGACGTGCGTGCCCCTGCCTCCCTAGGCTAGTGTTACTGATGCTGGGGGGTAAGTGGGGCTTAGGAGAGTGTGGGCTGGTACAGGGCGGGGAGACGTGAGTGCCACAAGCCTTCTTCCAGCATCTTTAACACTAGCTTAGGGAGGTGGGGGCATGTACGGCACTCTTCAGGCGTGTGAATGAGAGAGGAGAAGATCGAGAACAATGGGGAGTGGCAGCAGCAGCGGTTCTGTGCAGGTAAGTTGAGTAATTGGGATCGGAATTCCGTTCCTGATCTTTTTTTTAGGCAGGATCGGAACCTGATCGTGAAATTTACTTGAACGCCAATTGGGATCTGATCTTTTTCGATCTCGATCGTTCAACCCTAGTAAAGACAGAAAAGTAAGCCTAACTCAACTTGGCCCCCGTCCCTGCCTACTTGTCTAAACTTTTCTAGATGACAGACAACAATTGGGCGCAAAACCCTTCAAAATAACTCAGAAGTGTAGTCAGCAAACCAAAGGTTAAAGCCAGAGAAGCAAAGCAGTACAAAATTGTAATCCAAAAGAGAAGTCACAAGGGAATCCAAAGGTCAGAGGACAGAATCACAATAGCCAGCAAGCTTGTGTGGGTTGATGGATACAAAGTCCAGGACCTGCCCAGACTTGATTAGTACACAGGTTGTCAATCACACAGGCAAGGCTAAGATGACCTATTTGATGAACATAAGGAAATAAGGTGCAGGAGATGGGTGTGGTGGACATTCAATTACAGTGGAGAGGTAATAGAGCAGTGATCACACAGAGCACAAAAAACTCTAAGCAAGGAATCAAACTGAACACACCCCCTAGCATTTGAGCAGAAGGTGGCACAGAGACCTGAACAAACCCCTGTGGATGCACATTTATTATTTTTATTATCTATTATTAGAAAATAAAACCGCAATGCATGTACTTAAGATTTCAGGTGCTTATATGAGATTAAACTTTCCTTTGAATTGTACATTTATAATTATTAACATAAAAACTTTGTAACAAATTTGACAAAATTAAAGCTAAATAAGTTATTTACAACATGTTTTAGACCTCATGGTATTATGGCAGTAATTATGTGGGCACAGTTATTGAACCGGACCATGTAAGCATTTTTTCCATAGACGTCCCTATCAGGTATGTTATGGTGCTGCATTCTTTAAATTTGCACTGTGCTTGTGTATTATGAATGAATGAGAGAGAGAGATTGCAGCTTATTGAAGGCAAAGAAATGCGCAAGCAGACAAATTGAGTGCAGAGGTTTCAATTGTACCTCTGCCCTGGGGTCTAAGAGGGACAATAGATTTTCCCTGTTCAAACATTTACTTTCTACCATTTTATTATTAGTTTTCTTAATCCAGTTCAATAGCGGCAGACAAAATAGAACACTTCACAAACATAATGGGGAAACTTATGAAGCTCCTTCTGTCCGTGTGCTAGTATATGAAAAAAGTTCATATATTTTGCACAAACCCATTTTTGCTGGTTGGCTATCTGCTTGCTTTTTTTTTTTTCCAAAAATTTGGGTGCAAAGTAGATGGAAGAGGAATTGGCTTCCCACCACAAAATTATTATAATTTGCATTTGAAACTGGAGGGATTTATAGCAAATATGTGCACAAACTCCTAGCGGACTTTTCACTTTCTGGTGAATGGAATCACCTTCTGTAATATCTTTTTATTTCCCAATCTTTTTATTCATCTTTTGTGCAATAACTAAATGAAAGAAGTAATTTGCAGCAAAAGAACAAGTGATAACTAGAGATGAGTGAATAGTATTCGAAACTAGAGTTTTAAATGAGATTTGAAAAAAGAAGAAACTAGAGTTTCGAATACCTCGCTCCCATAGGAATGCATGGGAGTGGTCATACAGCAAGAGGTTAAGTGGCTGGTGGCGGCGGCCGGTGCTTAACCCCTTGCTGTATGGCTATTCGCTCATCTCTAGTAGTAACAATGTCCTCAAAGAGAATACAGGAATGTAGGACCAAAATTGCATTGAAGCAAGAAACAAGGACTCAATCCAGAAAAAATTGCATTAAGTTAATACATATTTTATTAAGTGGGGTCTACCATGTTTCTTTTCCTGTGAAAGAATACTATGGCACCAGATAGATTGGTATTTATTATAGGATTGCATTTTATTATATGGGAGAGCGCCTATATACATGCAACCTTGGAAATCTGAAGAGTAGTAGGTGGGAAATCTGAAGAGGAGAAATAGAGGCCTGGTAAGGTTGGATGCAGGCTTTAGCTACTGATAGCAGTTGTAGCTACAGGTGCTTAGAAAATCATTTAGGGAGTATAGGTCAGATGTTTTGATGATGGGGAGGTGGGGACTATGTGGCTAAAAATTGGGTCAAAGATATGTTGAACTTGAGTCCAATAGGCCTTGATTTTTTTCACATTCCTACCACATACTGTATATCTGGATGTTTATGGCATCCCTAACACAAAGGGGAGGCATCAAGAGAGTTTCTGTGTATCTAGAATGGCGCCCTGTACCATCTGACGCCATGTTTTGCTTAGCTTTTATTAATGTTTTTTTGGGGGATCTGTGTGAAAATCCCACAATACTATCATAATTTTTTGCATTTTGTTTTTATAGCGTTCACTTTGTATTAATAAGGACATAACAGATTTGTCCAGTGGATTGTTACAATAATGGCCATACCAAATTTATGTTAATTTTATCATGTTTATCACTTTTACAAATAAAATGTCACTTTCTAAAAATAAATGATATTCCTATTTTCCACTATTTTTAGTGTTTTGTTTTTTTTTTGGGTGGGGAGCAGGAACGTGAGCAAAGTATGTTAATTTACACTTTGTTACCTATATGTTCAGCGGAATATAATGCTATGGGGTAGAAGCAGAAGGGAATCATCAAGACAGAACTGAACTGAACGTTCATCCCCATAGGAAACACTATAAGTAGCAAAAAGCAAATTATACAGAAAATCAAAACCATAGTGCAAGTTGTAACAGACAGACCCAACAATATGATGCACAGCAAATACTATTCACGAGTCCTAGTCTAATGGGATCTCTGCCTCAGTAAATATCCCATATAGCATACAGTTTCCAACATCTGATCCTAATCATGTGCAGAGTGTAAAAGACAATTAGATGATGGATACCATGATGAAAAATGTCACGGGACATCTTAAAGGATTTATCCAGTTTCTAATATTGATGGCCTATCCTTAGGATAAGTCATCAATATCAGATCTGTGAGGGTCCAACAGCTGAGACTCGCTTCCTCGCCTAGCTGTGAGGGGAGAAATTGGAGGGACCTTCAATGTTTCCAAACTGTCAGAAATGTACAAGCTGATCTTCTGACTAAGACTTCTGTTTCCTCAGTTATATCAGGTGTATATTGGGTTTTGCTTAGGGACAGGGGTTTAAACTGAATGGATGTATAGTGGAAGATTGCAATTACTGTATTCAATGAGCTACAAGTCTGAAAGCAGCAGCTGAGTACTCACTGTTGTACCTACTGTCTGGCAGGGGCTTGCTATCTTGTTCATGGGATTTCTATAAATCAGAGGATTGTTGCTGACTCTCTTTCTATAGATTGGGCCAAGAATCCTAGCTGGTAACCACGAAAACCATGAAGACTGAAGCCAGCAGTGAGCCTAATACAGACCCCGGAAAGACCTGATAGGTTGATGACAATAACACTCACCTGAGCTCGCATCCATCAACACACAAAGCAAGCTCAAGTAGACATTGTGGCAGAGATCCAACCACTAACCCAACAGCTCAGTGGCCAAGAGAACCGACCAAAGAACCATAGGACAACGGCTCAAATTCCCAGACGACCACCACTCAGAAACACAACCATTTTATAAATAAATCAGATCCTGACGTGGTTAGAGAGAGAGGTATATATAGGTAATATTTTCAATGTATACAGTTTAGAGAAAAAACGTCTACAGGGAGATCTAATAACAATGTACAAATACGTGAAGGGGCAATACAAAGAACTTTCTAATAATTTTTTTACTCCTAGTCTAGTGACAGTGACAAGAGGACACCCTCTATGTCTGGAGGAGAGTAAGTTTCACCAGCAACATAGAAGGGGATTCTTCACGATAAGAACAGCGAGGCTCTGGAAGTCTCTGCCCCAGGAAGTGCTGATGGCGGATTCATTGAACAAGTTCAAAGAGGGCCTGGATGCCTTTCTTGAACAATATTACAAGTTATGGACTCTAGATTTTAAGGACGCGTTGATCCAGGGTTTTTATACTGACTGCCAGATTGGAGTCGGGAAGGAATTTTTTCTCCTGAAATGGGGCAATTGGCACGAGCCTCATGGTTTTTGTTTTTTTTTGCCTTCCCCTGGATCAACACTGTAGGGGATTGTAGGGTTATAGGTTGGACTTGATGGACTGTTGTCTTCATCGAACCTCATCTACTATGTAACTATATATGTTTGGGGTACACATGAAGAACCCTCCCAATGTATACCTTCTACATAGGCTGCATAAATCAACAGCTTATAACACAGTTTAACCTGAAACAGAGGAAAATAAACAATGTGTCGGTGAGACAATTCTATTTAAATCCACAAATCATACTTCCAATGCACATCAAAGTCTTAACTTGCAAGCTCATGGAAACATAAAATGAGATTGATTGCCTGAAGACCAGTTATTTCAAAAACATATTTAGAAAGGATGTAAAAGGTAAGCAATATTTTGTCACATCCTATTAAGCCAGCTTTGTCTTTTTATTACTGTTACAGAAGGCATGTCTGTGCAATGATGTGACCTTTTTGAAATAAAAAGTTAAAGCCGCGCATTTAAAAAAGTGAATATTTTTTTCCAGACTTCAGATTTATCAGGAAGAATTGTTTATTGTCAAAGAACACATTAATCTGCGGTAATTTCCACCATAAAATGACACGTTTACCATCAGAATTAAATTAGCATTTTCAAAGCAAGTTATAAAAGACCAGGTTATGAATATTCATAGCAACACCCTGCAACATCTAATCGATACAAACCTAGCTGCTTAAAAACTGTGAAAACTAGAAAGAGACGCCGGGATTGTTCTTGAGGCTTTAAATTCTACATCATGCCACTTCCATGATAGATGCTGTTTTTTTCTGTGTGTTTTTTTAACATATTGAACAAAATTTCCTACCATGTCTTATCTTTCAGAAGAGAAAGGTAATGCCCCAAGACAATATAAAAAAAAAAAAAAAAAAAAAAAATCCAGGCTTTTCTATTTGAAAGTCTTGACTTTGTTAAATTTTGTCGAATTCGTCAGATGTAATGACATGTTGTTTGTGGAACTTCAATGACTGGCAGCTTTTCTGAAGCAGCAGGATTAGCCAATATGTTTTGGGTTGTTCCAGGATAATTGTCACATCAAGGAACAGTATGATGCATCTTCATCCAATATGAAGTCAAATTTCTAACAGGGACTGCTGTGTACAGTAATCTAACAATCTAACATTGAATACTGCTCCAGATATTGCTTCATAGCCTATTGTGTTGCTCCCGAAACAGAAAACTGGTTAAAGTCATAATGTAGATCTCTTAGATTCTGTACTATTAACTTTTCAATAGTATGTTTTTTTAAATACTGTATTTACTCAAATACTTGAATAGACCCCTTGTAGAGGGATTGCACAGTCAAATATACATTTTTTTGTGGATGATACTAAAATCTGTATAACAAATAGCACAACATAAGAAATAACATGTTCTAAATCTGGATAATTTTGAGTTGTGTGTAATATTGGCAAATTTTCACTGGTAACTCAATTATTTTTTTGCACTTACCCAAATTGTATTCATTGGTGATGGGCGAACCTCGCGAGGTAGGTCTCATGAATATTTGAGACAATAATTGAAAGCCTAGAGAAGACAATTTGGACATTTATTGAGATTGCCTTAAACAATCTGAGGGCGGGTTCATATCTGCGCCCTGGTCTCCGCTTTCAGGTTTCCGTCTTCTGCTGACAGAAGACGGAAACCCGACAGACAGTGTCCGCTTGTGAGTGTTTTGTGCTCTCCGCACTAATTTTTTTTTAACTGGACACAAAGTCCTGCATAGGGAACACAACCTGGATGATCACAGAGGATCAATAAACTGCGCTAACCTGAGACAACTTTAATAACACACAATACAAAATACACACGACGCCGAATTTACAGCGTTTCGGGATGATTCCCCTTTTTCAAGTGGTAAAACAGAGCAAAGTTGAACCTTGAAATAAAACACACATAAAAAATAAAATTACCAGCATGAAGAAATAAAATAAAATATATATGCAAAAATAAATAATATAAATATGTATCAGATCATAAAAGAACTATAAGTATACACAATTCCACATCAATCCAGTAAAAAATGTTCAATTCAGACCATGTCCAATGTGCAATGTTTGTTTAACATCAAAGTAACACAACCGATTCCTATAAGGTAAAGTGAAGATTGTACCTGTGGTTCAATGGTCACCAGGACTGCAATGCTCAGAAGTGGAGCTGAAAGCGGAGACCGGAGCGCAGATGTGAACCCGCCCTCAATGAATCCTGAAATTCACATTCAAGACAGGACATGCACTTGGTCCACATAGAAAGTGTGATGTGAGAATGAGCTCTGATCTTCAAATTAAGATGATCCCCTATGCCCAGCTCTATCACACTGCTGACCAACCAAATAATAGTTTGCTATATTCTGACTATGGTTAAGATCTGCAAGGATCTGACGACATACAAACAACAATGGGCTATTCTGAAGCTCCTTAGGCTAGATATCGGGCATCTGATCAAAGTTGGGAATGTTTGTACCAACTATTTCACCATAAACTTTAACAACTAAATTGCCTGATCAGGGGGGCAAGCTGGCTAATACAGAAGATCATGCCAAACATTGATATTTTCAGCCAAAAGCCAAATATATCCAGCATGAGCATTCTGGTTTTGATCAGCTGAAATCAAACATTCAGGGCATTAATATATCTGATGACCAAAATCGATCATTTCAATTGAAAGAAATCTAATATGTATGATAATCTTTGGAAAAAGAACTCCCATTTTACAATAAGAACAAACAGATTGTCTGCTGACGCTCCTGAATCAATAGAAACAAAGGACAATTCTAAGGCAGATGGCTTGTCAGCTGATATAAAATTTGAAGTCAACACAGGGTGGAAATCCTGGAATCTACCTAGTTGGATCTTGCATGCTACTTAGATGCTTTTTTAAACATGTATCCACACAAAATAGAAGACTAGCAAAATAGGGTTGTAATTTACAGATATATGTACTGCTAGAAACCTGGGAAGATGTTTGTCCTAAAGATATTTGCAGACTTATTGGGACGAGAAAGTTCTTCCCAGATTTGGTTTAATGAATTTACAGGGCACTTCACACCAAACCTAAAAATGGAGACTTGCCATAAGATGTCACCTATGGTCTGATTTCTTTTGTGGATAAAACTCAAATACTATCAGCAGCAAAAGAAAAACAGCAGATCCAATATGAGGAAACAGATAATGATCTTTTTCATTATGAAACAACTAATAGATGTGTTAAGAACTCTTCCTTTTTGGACTTGCTATCTTGGTGAATGGCCAAAAAGTAAACATCCACATGGCCTACTTCCTGGAAGGTGGTTCTACAAACTGAAGTTTTCTTAAGAAGATTGTGTTGTTTACAGGGTATGTTTAGCCATGAAGAGATTGCTATTCAAAGATGGTCTCCAAAGCCTGCATGGTTCCAGTTTACATTGCACCCCTACTTAGCAATACCCTTTAACACAATTGTGACTAAAGGTCAGTTGTCCAAGAAACCCAAGTCACCCTTATAGCCAAGGAAAACTAATACCACAAACTTTGCAGTACTTACAGGTCCATTTCTATATTGAATTTGGGCCTTAAATCTGAAATCTGAGTAAAGTATACACAAAGACATGGATATTGCAGGTGTGAGACTTGATAGAACAATTCAAGACCTCTGCATTTGCTGATATACTTCTCTCCCGTGTTTCAAACTCAAACATAGGACTTTCCTATGATCCTCAAAACTTTAACCAATGTGGGCATCTCTGCAACTAGAAGTTGCAATAGAAGCTACCACAGTATCAAATCTTCCTTACCCTTCATCTGTCCTCCAGAAATATCTAGATAACCATTTATAAGTCCATTTAAAAGATCTTTATCATCCAATATAACCAATGAATGCAGGAACTGACAGAGGCTCAACCTTAATTTCATTATTGAGGTCAAGTTATCAGGCAGGGACATTACATGCATGAGAAGACCATTCATTATTGTATCCATTTGCAACCTATGAAGTCAACAGAAGTTATCACTGATATGGCTAAAGAAAATCTTTAAAGCTCTACATGTTTAAGTAGTTATATTTGCAAATATGTCCAACTTTTATTTCTCTAAGGATACAGCCAGCTACCTTCAGGACACCACAAACTTATTAAATAAACTATCCACTACAGGTCCCCTTCCAGATGGAACCATCCTGGCCACCATGGATGTAGAATCCTTGTAGTCCAACATCCCACACCAGGATGGTGTAAACGCCTGCCAGTTTTTCATGGAAAAGGTAAGAACGCTGAATCGATGGTGAAACTGATAAAATTCATCCTCACCTACAATTACTTTTCCTTTGGAGACTGCATCTATCTACAGCAGACTGGCACCGCAATGGGGAGTAAAATGCCGCCACAGTACGCTAATCTCTTCATGGCCAAGCTCGAGAGTGACTTTCTATCCACCTGCACCACCAGGCTTCTGGCCTACTACCGTTTCATTGACGATATCCTAATCATTTGGACTGGGTCTGAACAACAGCTAAAAACCTTCCGTGAACAATTCAAACAGTTTCATCCCACCATCAACCTGATGCGCAATTATTCATTCTCTGAAATAAACTTCCTGGACACAGTCATCAAGATATAGGACAACAAAATTAAAACATCACTGTATCAAAAACCAATTGACCACCCTACCTACCTAAGATGGGATAGCTGTCATCCGAAACATATAAAGAACTCCATTGTCTACAGCCAAGCCATCAGATATCATCACATATGTTCAAACCCTGCAGATAGAGACAAACACCTTTGAGGACAAACACATTCTTGAGGCAGGGTTACCATCCAAGAACAGTTGAAAACCAAATCACCAGGGCCACCAAAATACCAAGATCAGATTTATTAAAATACAGTACCAAACAGGAAAACAATCGGGTGCCCCTGGTTGTCACATATAACCCACACCTGGAGACGCTGTGAAGAACCAAACGCAAATTACATCCACTACTGCAAAAAGACAACCGTCTAAAATCCATATTTCCAGACCCCCCCTTTCCTGTGCTATAGACAGCCACCAAATCTCAGGAATATGGTTGTTAGCAGCTCACTGTCACCTCCAACTAACACAGGAACATTCCCATACGGACAGAAAAGGTGCAAAACCTGCCCTCACATACTGATCACCGACAAGATAGAGATATCAAACTCTAACAGGGAATATAAAATCACAGGTGCGTTCACCTGTAACACACCTAATGTAGTGTATTTAATAATGTGCACCAAACGTTCCACCGAAAATCTATATGTTGGAGAGACCGGTCAGAAGCTCAGAATGAGAATTAATTCACATCACCATACAATTAGAGAACAAAGGATGGACCTATTTAACACTCTGGAGAATGGAATGAATGTCTCACATGAGTTCATGTCATTCTATAGAAATCACTGAACTAAGACAGCCATAAAGATAAGAACCCGGGAACTGTGAACTGTTTACATGTATATACTAATAAGCCTCTTCCCCCCTCCCCCCCTAGAATTCTATCCCTATGTGTCTTGTTGTACATAAATATGCATCCTTCAGAAATTGTTCTTAGTTATATCTGAAAATGAAGCCAAATGTTATATTCTGTCATCATTATTAGTTAGCCATTAAAAAAGGTATTATCTACTGAAGACTCTCAAGTTTTCTGTTTTTTTTATATTTCATACCCACTGGCTAACACGGTACAAAAAGAAACATTTTCTTCTTTAGATCTAAAAATGTAAATATGGTTATGTTTCACCACATCCTTCAATGTTAAAAAAAGAGATTTTCAGTAAAGGCCTGTAGGAGATGTGGAGACACATGCACCACCTCTCACCACCCTACCATCTCTGTTCATACCAGGAGGACCACTACCCTTCTTGGAGGTAGACATGTAAGAATCATGTGATCTCATACCTTGTGGTGCTTTCCAGAGACAACATCTTTTTGGTGAAATATACATTCAGAATATTAAACTCTCAGTCCTTCATATTGACAACCTATACAATTCTCACTTCCAACCAAAGCAATCTGGACACCTACCTCATTGCAATTGCCACATTTTTAATACCCTTTATGGTGATGAAGTTTACCAAGCAGATAAATTCCAATAGCTGATTATTGAGAAAACATAGTAGAAATTTTTAGCTGGGTGTTGAGGAAACGTAATTTATTCCTGAAGATTTGGTCCTCTTGTATAAATCTGTTTAAATCCAAAAACAACCCCAACTGTACTAAAAAAGGATAGTTAATTGTTAAAAGAACTGTATACAAAACAGAAATAAAACACTAACACCTACAGTATGTACTCAAAATGGTAGCAAAGAAAAAAAATTGTTCCAGAAATAAAGGGTCTCATATGGGTAGTCAAAAGAAAAAAAAATGAAATCAGTTACAGAAAATAAAGGAAGGACAAAGCTGTGATTTTAGGCCAAAATGGTTTGGTCCTGAAGAAGCCAATTCTATACATAACTAATAAACTGCTATTTTGAGCAACAAAGGCACAATATGACTCAGGTACAGCACAATGACAAATGTAGACAATGTTATCAACTATTTAGCATGCATACCGCCACGGCTCACATAAATGGCTTGCTCTGCATGACTTCACATATTACTAAAGCAGCTTGGCTTTGTTCAACCCTTGGCAGTTCTGAGGTCCGGGAGGTTAACAAAAAAGTAGTTGCCAAACTAAGCTAGTATCCTACTGTTAAACTCAACAAAGCCAATGACTATGGTATCTGTGCCAGGGCAATAGCATAACCAATACAATAAAGGCCACATACACAAAAAAATTAAGCTAGAATGCTAATATTCAGAGGCTATTTAAACAAATAACACAATGACCTTCATAACATTAGCTTCAAAATGAAAAATCAAAAGCAATTGCTTCTAGCAAGCCTTCCTTCTAAAGACAACTAAAGTGATACGCATAGATAATACTGTCCAAGACTACAAACTGTACTGTAGTGTATGGTTTGTCAAATGCAACATTGTTTTTTTTTTTTTTTATAAAGGTCAACACAAGCCGTCTACTACAATCATTAGAATACATATGTAGCAATGGAAAACTATAACATTTCTCAGAAATAGACTCTGCTATTTTTTACTAGTACTAGTTTGTCATTGACCAACCCTTAGTGATGAAAGATAAAATCATGTTATATCAGTTACTTCTTGCCCCATTTCTCTTCACACTGTACACTGCTGACTTTAGGCACAACTCATCCAGCTTTTACTTACAGAAGTACTCCAATGACTCTGCAATAGTAGGCCTCATCACTGATGGCGATGATAGGGAGTACTTAAACCGGGACTTTGTTGAATGGTGCCAGCAGAACCACCTCAGGATTAATGCTGAGAAGACCAAGGAGATGGTGGTGGACTTTAGTAAACTGAGAAGTGTTCTGACCCCGGTGGAGATCCAAGGGACATGCATTGAGATAGTCAGGACCTATAAGTATCTGGGTGTGCTCCTCAACAATAAACTAGACTGGGCTGATATCAACCAGGGACAGAAATAGACTTGACAGGCTGATCAGAAGGGCCAGCTCTGTCCTGGGGAGCCCCCTGGACCCAGTACAGGTGGTGGGTGACAGAAGGATACTGTCCGTGGTGACCTCCATGCGGGAGAACAAATCCCATCCCATGTATGGGACCTTGTTGGCACTTGGCAGCACTGTAAGTGACCGTCTGCTTCACCCCAAGTGTGAGAAGGAGCGCTATCGCAAGTCCTTCCTTGCAACCGCGACCAGGCTGTATAATCTACATCAGTCCAAGCGAAGAACAGTCCGCACAGAAAACTAATAATTATGTGTTAGGGAATTGCTAGGACACCAAATTCCACCAGTAGCTGTTGAAGACCCTGGGAAACAAGGGATGATTAAAAGTTTGCAGATGACATCAAGTTGGATATATTTAAAGCTACACTGAGCAAGTATATAGTAAAATGTATACCCATAGGGAAAAGGTATAAACACCTTTACTTAACCCCCATGGCTTACAGCTATAGTTAAAAGAGCCATAAACAATAGAAATGGGCATTTATCAAATATATATCCAAAGAGCGGGCACTTAATAAAATCTGTAAAAAGAAAATAACACAGTAGTGTGGACAGAGGGGAGGCTGTGGACATAGTGTTCCTGGTCTTTGTTAGGGCATTTGACACTGTGTCCATTGACTTGGAAAATATAGTTTGTAATTGGAATAAAAACTGGTTAAAGGATCATATCCAGAGAGTTGTGGTCAGTCCCAAGTTTCAGTGCTGGATCAGCTGTAATAAGTGGTGTACCCCACGATTCAGTGCTGGATCCACTGTGATTTAACTTATTTATTTAATGATATATGTCAGGGTCTGGGGTTGCTAGGTGGGGTGGCATAGACACAAAAGTCCAGATTCTTTAGTCCAAAAACAAAGGTAGAGTTTATTTTCACTCAAAAAGGTAGTGCAGCAACAAAAGGAAACAATACAAAAATAAATACCTGCCCGGCTAGGCTCTAACTAAACATAGAATAGGTTACCTCACCTAGAATCACAGAAATCAAAAGCCAGTTTGTATAATTCAGGACACAGCTCCAAAAATATGACCTCTCTGTCAGCTCTCCAGCCAAGCTCTGCTGCTGGAGTTGACTTCTTAAGCGTCCTAGACGAGGAGAATCTCTGCAGCTGAGTCGCTGCCGAATCATCTCCAAAGTGTGGACTGGTGGAGGGGGGTGGAATGAAAGGTCCCACTACCAACCTGCCTGCCATTCCTAAAAATCCAGCCCAGTAATCGGATCTTTGAAAACCCTCAGCAGACAAAATTATCTGCTGAGAAACATTCTTTCTGGAGTTTTCTCATCTCACCCACCTTAGTAGTCTGGGTGAGGTGTACACCCCCTCCATTACCTGACCAGCCATCGGCTTACATAAAAAAAGATGGGATTTATAGCATTGTCTCTATTTTTGCAGATGACATCAAGCTATGTACAGGGTTAGGCAGGGAGGTATGGATGATATGAACGGGGCGCCACGCAAGGTAGGGATAACCTTGGTGGAAAAGAGTGGGGGTATCTGCTCATCAGGAGCCATCATTTTAGTAGCAATGGAGAAGTTGCTGATAGAGCATTGTGTGTTCGTGTACAACACCTTTATTGAAATGGGCCATTCTGTCATTCAAACACAGAGTCGTTTCTGGAATCATTTCAACGTGGGTTGCCATGGTTGTGTTCCGAAGTTTGACACGATGATGAAGTGGGTGAAAACCTTTCAACGAAAAGGTCCTTTGAGACCCGGAAATGCACGAGGAGGTGACCGAACGGTACGGACCCCGGAAAACATTGAAAGGGTGCGTCAAGCAGTTGAAGCCAGCCCTCGACGTTTGGCCGTACGGCATGCTTGTGCTCTTCGCATATCAGACCGATCAGTTTCCCCGGATTTTACACCTGGACCTGCATTTTCATCCCTATAAGCTGATTCTTGTCCAACAGTTGCAACAAAGCAACTACAGAAGTTGATTCAGATGTTTTAATCTTTTTCTTTTGTTTTTCTTTGATTTTTGTAATGGCAACATCCAAGCTACACATTGAAAAAATAAAATTTGAATTTCGTTGAAAAATGAGTGTTATTTCAAATCATCCATACCTCCCTGCTTAACCCTGTAGTATAGTGAAGTCTATAGAGGTTGTATGTAGATTATAAGTAGAGATAGATAGACTGACTGACTGGGCATCCAATGACAGATAAGGTTGTGAATAAATGTAAAGTTAAATCCACATGCAAACTATGTCCTAGGGGGAGTAAATCTGAAGAGACACTGGTGGAGAAGGACCTGGATGTACTTGTAGAACATAGATTAAAATACAGAATGCAATGCCAGTAGGCTGCTTCTAAGGCCAGCACAATATTGTCATCTATTAAAAGCGATATGGAGTCACAGGACAGGGATATAATATTACCACATTATAAGTCATTGATGTGGCTCCATCTGGATTATGCAGTTTAGCTGTGGGCACCAGTTCATATACTGTAAAGGATGTTGGAAAAGGTTCAACAGAGCCCATAAAACTAATAAGAGGCATGGAGGACTTCATTCATGAGAAGAGATAAAAGGAATTCAATTTAATTAAACTGCAGAAGAGACATCTAAGAGGAGATATGACAAACCTGTATAAATATATAAATGGCTCATACAAGAAATATGGGGAAAAGCTGTTTCATGTAAAATATCTTCAAAACACAAACAGGCACTCCCTCCATCTGTAGAAAAAAAGGTTTAATCTCAATAGGTGGCAAGTCTTCTTCACTGTAAAGACTGTGAATCTGTGGAATAGCCTACCCCAGAAGCAGGATCTATACAGTAAGGACTGTGAATCTGTAGAATAGCCTACCCCAGGAGCAGGATCTATACTGTGAGGACTGTGAATCTATGGAATAGCCTACCCCAGAAGCAGGATCTATACTGTGAGGACGGTGAATCTGTGAAATAGCATACCCCAGGAGCAGGATCTATACTGATGGAAATATGTCCTTTTTCAACCATACTAACTATGTAACTATGATCAGAAAACACCAATTCTAGCACCTGAATTTTAAAGTTTATGGGTTGTTACAGATGTGACAATACCAATTGGGGGGAGGGGGGTTCATTAGAAAGGTGGAAAAAGGCTATTTTTACTTTTTTTTTCAGTAAAACAAATTAAGTGTGTTAGCATTGACCCTATCTTAGAAAGGAGTCAATGGCAAGTATGCTTTCTGATTGAGAATGATCCTTGTACCTCCTTATCTGTCTGAAGTGACAGGGGAAGAATAATAATAAAATAATTTTCTCCTCCTTGCATGCTTTTAGTTGCATGTGTACTTCTCCACACAGGTTAAAGTGAAGCTGTAAGTATATGCAGAACTGCTTTAACCAATGATATTTCAAAATCTAGTTGGGTTACAGATATGATTTTAGTCTTATTTTAGAGCCAAGATTCTCTCATGGTTCTAGTTTGTTGCAAGTATGTTAAATGTTTCATTGGTCTGTGGTCAATTCAGTCATATAAAGTGCAGATTAGAGATGAGCGACTAGTATTCGATCAAATACCTCACTCCCATAGGAATGCGTGTAGGCGGCCGAACACCAAGGAATTAAGCGGAGTGAATATTTGATGCTTCGTATTCAGCTGCTTTCACGCTTTCCAATAGGAGTGGGTATTTGACCGAATACTACTTGCTCATCTCTAGTGCAGATTAATAAAAAAAAAAAAAAAATAGGAAAAAAAAAAAAAACCTTATGTAGGTGACATCCAACCACCAGCCCAAATTACGTTTGTAAAGGGCTAAAGATTTTAATTTTTTTTTAAAAAATAAGAAAATTACGGTTTATTTCAAAGTTACCGAGTAGAGATGAGCAAGTAGTATTCGATCGAGTAGGTATTCGATCAAATACTACGGTATTCAAAATACTCGTACTCTATCGAGTACCACTCGCTATTCGAATGGAAAAATTCAATGTAGAACCAGCGTTGACTGGCTAATCAACGCTGGTTCTTCTCCTACCTTTAGAAGTCTTCTCCTCGCTGAGTCCCTGCGGCGTCTTCTGGCTCTGAATTCACTCTGCTAGGCATCGGGCATGGGCAGAGCCGACTGCGCATGCCCGCGCTACAAGAAAATGGCCGCCTTGACTGTAAGCGGCCATTTTCTTGTAGTGCGGGCATGCGCAGTCGGCTCTGCCCATGCCCGATGCCTAGCAGAGTGAATTCAGAGCCAGAAGACGCCGCGGGGACACTGCGCGGAGAAGACTTCTCGTAGAATCCAGCCCGACCCTCACTCGTGGACTTGGTAAGTTCAGTTTGATCGAATGTTGCCTACCCCTGAATACGAGCATTTTTCCCCCATAGATTATAATAGGATTCGATATTCGATTCGAGTAGTCGAATATTGAGGGACTACTCGAAACGAATATCGAGTATTTAACTACTCGCTCATCTCTATTACCGAGACATCGTATTATAACTGCTGCCATTGAGAACAAAAAGCCAATACAAAGTTAATTTGTAAAAGGAGATGCAAATGATATTTTACAATTAAATAAAAAACACATTTTGTCATTATTTTAAAACAGCATTTTTTTTTTAACACACAGAAAATTATAAGGCAGTGAGACAGAACAATAAATTCTGTGGGTGGTCAGTTTTATTCTCTTGGTAAAATGGTGGGTACTTTTGTTTCCGAATTGTTTTTATTCAATTTGCATTTTAATTTTAGATCCATTACTTTGTATATCAATTTAAGAAACGCAATCCAAATAAAACCCGTACAATGGGCATAAATTGCCGAGGATAATGTTAATTTGCTTTATGAACACAGTTCTGTACGTTTCAGCTTTTCTCTACCTTTCCTTTTCTATTATATCCTAGAGCTTTTTAAGCGTACAAATCCATGTATTTCTTTAGAAACATATATTGTTGTATTACAATGGCAGCAGTAGGAGTGAGTTCACACTGTTCTTTTAATAGTCTCTTGAGAGAAACCAGAGAACCAGTGATCATACCATTTGACATATCTTAAATGTAGGAAATAACCTATCAACCTTTCAATGATTTATAACCTATACGTATCCTATATAATCCTTTGTCACCTTGTTGCAAATTAATCTTCTATCACCAAGAACCTGATATAGAGTTATCACCTGGGATGAGGAACTTTCAGATCATTGATCACACCGTGTTATAGGACTGAAATACGGCCGTTAACCCATACTTGACTATTTTCTATAGCCTTAATGTATTTAATCCTAAAAATAATAGGAGTCCAGCCAACGTTCACTTTCCTGCTTGTTGCTCATTGATGTTTGTTTCTTTTTATTGCACACATTGTGGCAGGATAGTCCTCAATCATATGCCTTTAATCCCTATAGATAATAAAGCTTTGAATAAAGCTTTGAAATTCCAGAAACCTTTAGACAATTTGTAATATAAGCTAGAAGGAATAACCTCTTTCTTATTCTTGCTGAGTACAGTAAATTATTTTCAATAGGGACAAACATTGGCATCGGCAAGGGACTTTTTTTTTTTTATTTTAGAACTATTGTACAATACCTCTTGAAAGCCAAACTTAGTATTGCATATCTCTATGGCAGGTACACTAGTGGGACTTTTGGAAATTTTTTTAGTAGTGTAAAAAAATTACCTAATATATAACTCGCTCAAACTTGCAGGGTTATATATTTTGAATAAATCAATTTATTTTGAATAATAATAAACAGAAAAATATCAGAAATCTCAAATTCTATGACAATACAGATGTGTCTTCCTTTTCCTTAGGGTTGGTTCACAGTAGCGCTTGTATTCCGTCCGCAAAGAGTCCACATGGAGACCCCCCCGAACAGAACCAACGCTAATGCAAGCGCCGTGCAGTTAAGCACACGGATCCCATAGACTATAATGGGCATTCATGTGGGCAGTGCGCGGCAAGCACACGGAGCCCATTATAGTCTATGGGCTCCATGTGCTTTGCAAGCATATCACTTGCAATTGCGATTGCATTCCATTCGGGGGATCTCCACGCAGACTCCTTGTGGACGGAATATAAGCGCTAGTGTGAACCAACCCTTAGAGGCCTCTGAGGCCAATCAGTGGCACTCCGGAAGAGACCCGGGAGACGCCGACGGAGCAGAAGAACCGGGACACGCAGGAAAACATCAGAGCAACAGGGACAGGTGAGTATACTTTTTTTTTTTTTTTTTCATTGCACGCCACTGATTTAAACATTAAAAGGGTTGTCCATTTTTGTCTGGATAACCCATTTTCACTCTTTCACTGCCAGGGGTCTCCAGAAATTTTAGCAAATTGTTGCCAGAGCAAGTTTCACAGTTTTGAGACGGAAAAATAAAACCTAAATTGCAACATTAAAAAATAATGTTAACCCCCCATACCTATATATTTTCTTAAAGTAGACACCTGCAGCATTGTCAGAAAGCCACTTGGTACTGTATCCGAACAGGCATCTTCATGCAATTTTGATGTAAAGTGAATGTTTTATTTTAAAAAATGCAAATAAATGTATATTAGTTGCTAAAAGTGGAAACCAGACAAAGTTATATGCACCAAAACTCCTAAAAATAAGAGTTCAACATGTGCAGAGTGCATTCCTATCACTATGGCCTAAACCCGCATGCACGTGTCTTCAGAAAATCACCAGAACTGGAAGGAACAAAAATCTGCTTTGAAGCTGGAAATGTTGAAAAAGTATCATCCTATAAAATGTAGGGATTACACAACATAGAAAGCAAATGCACCACTAAATCCTATATGTTTCTCAAAAGTAGACAACCTGAATATTATATGTCTCTCAATGGGTCATCAATAGCCACATCCACCTTGATCTTCCTTTGTGACAAACAAATAATTTTTTGAAAAAATAATTTAAAATAATAGCTTAAGGTGTAGAACATTTATATATATATATATATATATATATATATATATATATATATATATATATATATATATATTATATGTACCGCAAACATCAACTACAAGAGCTCGGACTTTCAAAAAAACTGATACAGAAGAGAGGCAAGATGTTGCTGTTATTCACTAATATGTTAAAGATTTATACTGCACCTAGCAAACTCTGACTGTGACACCAAAATCTAACTTTCTTTTAGATTGCACAGCATGGTTATGTTAAGAGGGATATTACATAACAATACCCCTCTAATAAGGCTCAGCGGGGTATTACATTATCCCTCTATCCCCCTCTGTGTAGTCTGCAGGACTCTTCCTCTCCCTCCTTCTTCGTGCCACATATCTTAAGATGCTACCTCAGGGTGGGGGGGGGCACTTTAAAGCCCTATATCTCAGGATTGGTTAAAGCTATGAGCTATTTAAAAAATGAGAATCTCATCAGCATAGCTCCAACCAATCCTGAGATATGAGCAT
The DNA here is from genome assembly GCF_031893055.1 of Leptodactylus fuscus. Lineage (NCBI taxonomy): Eukaryota > Metazoa > Chordata > Amphibia > Anura > Leptodactylidae > Leptodactylus > Leptodactylus fuscus. The sequence continues at coordinate 47,730,713 of NC_134274.1, forward strand.
TAGTAGTAAGAACATATTAGACACGTCCTCAGCTACAGAAGTGCCACCCTGGGAGGACGTAAGATATGTGGTTGGCAGGGAAAGGGTTAAAGACTACAATTTCTCATTAAACAAACCTAATGCAACACACCTGCTAGTACAACACTTAGGGGGAATTCACACGATGTAACGCGGTGCTGATTCTGGCTCGGTAACTCACGTAAGAATCAGAGCTGGAAAACAGAATCCCACTGACTTCAATGGGTTCTGTTTAGCACATGTAACATATGGAAATTAATGGGTTAAAAAGCCTCCCACTGATTTCAATGTGTTACGCGCGCTAAACGGAACCCATTGAAGTCAATGGGATTCTGCTTTGCAGCGATGATTATTACATGAGTTATCGTGCTAGAATCAACGCCGCATTACATTGTGTGAATGCCCCCATAGCAGAGAGCAACTCACAACAAAAGCAGTGGGTCACCTGTCATCAGACCCATAGGCAACCTCTGACAGAATATCATAAAATCATTTTTTCTTTTCAGGAATTATTCATTAAAAGTATAGCATACAAAAAGGTCTATATTCATTTCAAATCATACTTGATCCAAAGTATTCTGTCAAATTGATTAGGGTGGGTTCACATCCGCGCCCTGGTCTCCGCTTTCAGGTTTCCGTCTTCTGCCGACAGGAGACAGAAACCCGTCAGACAGTGCCCGCCCGTGAGCGTTTTTTGGTCTCTGTGCCTAAACCATTTTTTTTAAACCGGACACAAAGTCCTGCATGTCCGACTTTGTGTCCAGGTAAAAAAAAACAAAAAAACGGTTTTGCCGCAGAGACCATAAAACGCTCATGGGTGCTCACTTTGAAAAGGATGGGTTTGAAAACTGACTACTGGTTTCCATCTCCTGTCCAGTTTCTCGGACATAAGATGGAAACCTGAAAGTGGAGACCGGGCGCAGGTGTGAACCTGCTGTTACTTGACTACTGAAAAGTAATACCCAGATCAGTGGGAGATCAGAGAGCTGAATATTATTTGTTTTTTTTTTTTTTTTTTTTTTTTTTTAAAGAGGACCTTTCATCAGATCGGGCACATACAGTTCTATATACTGCTGGAAAGCTGACTGTGCACTGAATTCAGCGCACTGTCGGCTTTCCCGATCTGTGCCCGGTGTAAAGCGCTATCGGTCCCGGTACCATAGCGCTTTACAGTCAGAAGGGCGTTTCTGACACTTAGCCAGGGACACCCTTCTGCCCCGCAGCGCCTATCGCGCTGTACTGTGGAGCGGGGAGTAACTCCCCCCTCCTGATAATACTCGTCTATGGACGAGCCATGTGAGCAGAGGGAGGGGTCGTTCCACCCCGCTCACACTGTACAGCGCGATAGGCGCTGCTGGGCAGAAGGGCATCCCTGGCTAAGTGTCAGAAACGCCCTTCTGACTGTAAAGCGCTACGGTACCGGGACCGATAGCGCTTTACACCGGGCACAGATCGGGAAAGCCAACAGTGCGCTGAATTCAGCGCACAGTCAGCTTTCCAGCAGTATATAAAACTGCATGTGCTCGATCTGATGAAAGGTCCTCTTTAGAGATGAGCGAACAGTGTTCTATCGAACACATGTTCGATCGGATATCAGGGTGTTCGCCATGTTCGAATCGAATCGAACACCACGTGGTAAAGTGCGCCAAAATTCGATTCCCCTCCCACCTTCCCTGGCGCCTTTTTTGCACCAATAACAGCGCAGGGGAGGTGGGACAGGAACTACGACACTGGGGGCATTGAAAAAAATTGGAAAAAGTCATTGGCTGCCGAAATCAGGTGACCTCCATTTTAGACGAATAGTGGATTTCAAATCCGGGTCATATGAGAATGTAAACTTTGTGACTATGAGACAGGGATAGCTGTACAGGCAGGGATAGCTAAGGATAACCTTTATTTAGGGGGGAATGTTATTAAAAATAACTTTTTGGGGCTCTATCGGGTGTGTAATTGTGATTTTTGTGAGATAAACTTTTTCCCATAGGGATGCATTGGCCAGCGCTGATTGGCCGAATTCCGTACTCTGGCCAATCAGTGCTGGCCAATGCATTCTATTAGCTTGATGAAGCAGAGTGTGCACAAGGGTTCAAGCGCACCCTCGGCTCTGATGTAGCAGAGCCGAGGCTGCACAAGGGTTCAAGCGCACCCTCGGCTCTGATGTAGGAGAGCCGAGGGTGCACTTGAACCCTTGTGCAGCCTCGGCTCTGCTACATCAGAGCCGAGGGTGCGCTTGAACCCTTGTGCACACTCTGCTTCATCAAGCTAATAGAATGCATTGGCCAGCGCTGATTGGCCAATGTATTCTATTAGCCTGATGAAGTAGAGCTGAATGTGTGTGCTAAGCACACACATTCAGCTCTACTTCATCGGGCTAATAGAATGCATTGGCCAGCGCTGATTGGCCAGAGTACGGAACTCGACCAATCAGCGCTGGCTCTGCTGGAGGAGGCGGAGTCTAAGATCGCTCCACACCAGTCTCCATTCAGGTCCGACCTTAGACTCCGCCTCCTCCGGCAGAGCCAGCGCTGATTGGCCGAAGGCTGGCCAATGCATTCCTATGCGAATGCAGAGACTTAGCAGTGCTGAGTCAGTTTTGCTCAACTACACATCTGATGCACACTCGGCACTGCTACATCAGATGTAGCAATCTGATGTAGCAGAGCCGAGGGTGCACTAGAACCCCTGTGCAAACTCAGTTCACGCTAATAGAATGCATTGGCCAGCGCTGATTGGCCAATGCATTCTATTAGCCCGATGAAGTAGAGCTGAATGTGTGTGCTAAGCACACACATTCAGCACTGCTTCATCACGCCAATACAATGCATTAGCCAGTGCTGATTGGCCAGAGTACGGAATTCGGCCAATCAGCGCTGGCTCTGCTGGAGGAGGCGGAGTCTAAGGTCGGACCTGAATGGAGACTGGTGTGGAGCGATCTTAGACTCCGCCTCCTCCAGCAGAGCCAGCGCTGATTGGTCGAGTTCCGTACTCTGGCCAATCAGCGCTGGCCAATGCATTCTATTAGCCCGATGAAGTAGAGCTGAATGTGTGTGCTTAGCACACACATTCAGCTCTACTTCATCAGGCTAATAGAATACATTGGCCAATCAGCGCTGGCCAATGCATTCTATTAGCTTGATGAAGCAGAGTGTGCACAAGGGTTCAAGCGCACCCTCGGCTCTGATGTAGCAGAGCCGAGGCTGCACAAGGGTTCAAGTGCACCCTCGGCTCTCCTACATCAGAGCCGAGGGTGCGCTTGAACCCTTGTGCAGCCTCGGCTCTGCTACATCAGAGCCGAGGGTGCGCTTGAACCCTTGTGCACACTCTGCTTCATCAAGCTAATAGAATGCATTGGCCAGCGCTGATTGGCCAGAGTACGGAATTCGGCCAATCAGCGCTGGCCAATGCATTCTATTAGCCCGATGAAGTAGAGCTGAATGTGTGTGCTAAGCACACACATTCAGCACTGCTTCATCACGCCAATACAATGCATTAGCCAGTGCTGATTGGCCAGAGTACGGAATTCGGCCAATCAGCGCTGGCTCTGCTGGAGGAGGCGGAGTCTAAGATCGCTCCACACCAGTCTCCATTCAGGTCCGACCTTAGACTCCGCCTCCTCCAGCAGAGCCAGCGCTGATTGGCCGAATTCCGTACTCTGGCCAATCAGCACTGGCTAATGCATTGTATTGGCTTGATGAAGCAGTGCTGAATGTGTGTGCTTAGCACACACATTCAGCTCTACTTCATCGGGCTAATAGAATGCATTGGCCAATCAGCGCTGGCCAATGCATTCTATTAGCGTGAACTGAGTTTGCACAGGGGTTCTAGTGCACCCTCGGCTCTGCTACATCAGATTGCTACATCTGATGTAGCAGTGCCGAGTGTGCATCAGATGTGTAGTTGAGCAAAACTGACTCAGCACTGCTAAGTCTGCATTCGCATAGGAATGCATTGGCCAGCCTTCGGCCAATCAGCGCTGGCTCTGCCGGAGGAGGCGGAGTCTAAGGTCGGACCTGAATGGAGACTGGTGTGGAGCGATCTTAGACTCCGCCTCCTCCAGCAGAGCCAGCGCTGATTGGCCGAATTCCGTACTCTGGCCAATCAGCACTGGCTAATGCATTGTATTGGCTTGATGAAGCAGTGCTGAATGTGTGTGCTTAGCACACACATTCAGCTCTACTTCATCGGGCTAATAGAATGCATTGGCCAATCAGCGCTGGCCAATGCATTCTATTAGCGTGAACTGAGTTTGCACAGGGGTTCTAGTGCACCCTCGGCTCTGCTACATCAGATTGCTACATCTGATGTAGCAGTGCCGAGTGTGCATCAGATGTGTAGTTGAGCAAAACTGACTCAGCACTGCTAAGTCTGCATTCGCATAGGAATGCATTGGCCAGCCTTCGGCCAATCAGCGCTGGCTCTGCCGGAGGAGGCGGAGTCTAAGGTCGGACCTGAATGGAGACTGGTGTGGAGCTATCTTAGACTCCGCCTCCTCCAGCAGAGCCAGCGCTGATTGGTCGAGTTCCGTACTCTGGCCAATCAGCACTGGCCAATGCATTTCTATGGGGAAAAGTTAGCTTGCGAAAATCGCAAACTGACAGGGATTTCCATGAAATAAAGTGACTTTTATGCCCCCAGACATGCTTCCCCTGCTGTCCCAGTGTCATTCCAGGGTGTTGGTATCATTTCCTGGGGTGTCATAGTGGACTTGGTGACCCTCCAGACACGAATTTGGGTTTCCCCCTTAACGAGTTTATGTTCCCCATAGACTATAATGGGGTTCGAAACCCATTCGAACACTCGAACAGTGAGCGGCTGTTCGAATCGAATTTCGAACCTCGAACATTTTAGTGTTCGCTCATCTCTAGTCCTCTTTAACACTTTCTACTCTTTTTATTTTTATTTTTTTCCACGTCACCCCTGTATAATGGCCAGGTTCCGAAATGAGAATTTTACAAATATTATATGCAGTCGTATCAAGGAAAAAATTACTTTGATGTATTATGATCTAAATTGAACTTTTTTTCCCCCTTGAAATGCTTTTGCTCTTGCAGTGATCAGCGCAAGATAAACTTTCTACTAAAACAAATGATCACCTGTGAAGAATATTTCACTTCATCTTTGTCGCTTAGTACAAAGTATTGATCCGGGCTCCTCTAGAGGACAACCGGGAAGAAGCATAAAGTAATAAATGACGGTCCCATCAATCAATCGCAAGAAGAGCTTAAAATCCTCTGGATATGAAAGGAGAAAGGCGAGACAAACTTCAGTTTTCACCTGAAGATGTTGCTAACATGAGGTTAACACAGCGCAGTCAAGGCCATTAAAGTCTTGCTAATTGCTCTGTTCTGCTTATTCAGTCTATAAAACATATCGCTGTGCGCTTGTTAAGAAATTTAGTTCTAGGATTTGAGGGGGGTAGAAAGGTTAAGTGGAAAGCCCCATTTCTTATGCATCCTACTAATTGCAAGTATTAAAGCTACTATTATCGATCGTGTTATGATTTGGTGGAAATCTGTCAGTGTACTGTCAGCTCGGAATTGATTTTCTTCTTCGCCTCTGGGAATGTAATATTACTCGTATAATTACTGCTATCAGTGTATTTTTACAGTCTCTTCTGACAGTACTTGCACACTGAAAGACAAGCAATTTTTCCCCAGCTTTATGTCATATTCCTCACCAAAGGGTTTATTGGAATTATTGACAAACGAATTAGCATTTTTAAATAAGAAGCGGTTACCGCAGTCTTAGCCTGTGTCACATATTGTTATTGCCTCTTTGCTGAATTGCTTCCTTCATACGAGTGGAAAGAAGTGTTCTTCATTGTAACTTCACTGCTAACGTTGTCCCTTAAGACGTTTCTCATTGTAGTTTATCTGTAGGCCAAATTTGGTTAGTAATACAATCAGGGTGGAAATAATATTGTCTGACTAGTGCCAAGCTGCTCTCCTGTTTATTCGATGGGCACTGCCTGTCATTTCACACTGTGTGCTGGGGATATACAGATACAGCCTTTACCGTAGCACATTGCTAGCAGCCAGTTTCTCTTTTACTTTTATTATCCTGAGTTAAAACTTTATAGTGGATCTTTATGGCATGCTATTGCACCCTTGTACTTAGACTTTTCTAAGTGTCTTAAGTAGGTCTAAAATAAAATGACTTGTCTGGAAAAAGATCCTTAGATCCTGAAGCACTGGATATCAATACACAATACCTGTATAGTATGCAAGTTATGTATCTGGTATGATCACATTATGTAGAAAAAGAATACTTATTAACTATGTCTATGCATTAGCACTAAGGTTGAGTGATCGGGATCGGAAAAGATCGGATTCCGATCGGTGATCGAGTAAATTTCACGATCGTGATCGAAATTCTGATCCCGATCTTTTCCAGCGGGATTGAGGTCGGAGGTTATCTCAAGATTGGCTCAATCCTAGAAGTGACTTTTACCATAGAGAAGCATTGACTAGGGTTGAGTGATCAGGATCGTATTCTGATCGGCGATCGAGCAAATTTCACGATTGCGATCAGCTGGAAAATGATCGTAAATTTTAAAATCGATCCTGAAATCTAAAGATCGGCTCAACCCTAATTAGCACCTTAACCCATTAACTGCCATGATCCCCAATTGAGGATCGGGTACTTTAACCCGCCGACAAATGCCATCTGTCACTGACAGATAGAAACAGGACAATCGTGCTCCGGCAGGATGTCACCCATGATAGGAAACCTAAACTGATCCCATGCATGCATTGCTTTGCACACAGGAGGTCATTTTCATGGTGCAGTTCCCATATTATTAAAAAAAAAAATGGGTTGATGGGCAGTTAATGGGTTAAAGAGAACCTCTCTCAGGAAAATACAGTGCAACCTGCAGATAGTACGTTATACAGCAAGTAAATATATTTAAAGGGATTTGACCATACAAACTTTGATTATTATGACCATAGGCGCTCCTGCTTGCGATGGATCAATTTTATGCAACAATATTGGGCACCTATACCACCAGGACAATATTTCATCATTGTTTTCTTGATTAACACAAACTATTGGTACTCTGTGTGTAAATAGAAAAGTTGTACCCCAATCCATAACCGAAATTGGTTTACCCAACTCCACCTGCCAAGACTATTTAAAAGACAGCTTGGGAGTAACAAATAGGAAGACACAATACTATATAAGGATGACAACACAAAGCAAAATAACAAGGCAAATCACATTGAAGCAAATAGGACTCCAGTGCTGGTCTACTTCTATTTAATGCTACCTGATTCTGAAGCTCAGTCAAAGAAGAACTTTTGAAAGTATGTCATCCAGGAAAGATTATTGATTGGGCAAGAGCTCTGCAACACCTGAAAATAAGGAAGACCACTCCTATTAGACATTGTTTCCACTAAACATATGTTATCCTCCTTAAAACATGTCAAAAGGTGACTCCACTCCTACAGCTGAGGGGAAATCTGAATTGTGATAGAAGGACATATTTTCAAAAACTGTTATGTAAGAAGGGACAATATCTCCTGACTTCTATTGGAACCATGGAAGGGATTTAAAGGGGATGGCCACTTTCAGACAAATATTGACAAACGATTGTACAATAAAAAGATATACAGTTTTCCGATACACTTTCTGTATCAATTCCTCACGGTTTTCTAGATTTCGGCTCGCTGTCATTCATTCTGCTACTTCTAGAGGATAAAAGTCTGACCATGGTCATGTGATTTACGGTCCATGGTCATGTGATGAGTACACAGGTGCAAAATCCACCTCCAGACTCTTCCCTCTACCCCTCCAACAATTAATCAGAAGTCTGTCCATCTGAAACCTGCTTGCTTTCATTCCAATCTCCAATCCAATCTGTCCCAGTGAGTGTCTACTCTATGAGCAGCAAAATCCTGTGAATACTGAGAGTTACTTAATTCTCTTACTACCTGCACAACAATATGCCCCCTCAAATGGCTGTTCCAGTAAAGCCTACATTGCCCAAGATATACACTGAGTTGTACTGGCACCGATGAAGTTCATCCTAATAGGGATATGTACAGCAAAACAAAGTGAAGCAAGAGGTTAGTTGGTCTATAGGTGCACTAAATGCAAAGAGTTCTTACCTTTTTCCTCTCCACAGAATCTTATCTTTTCTTCTGGTGGCATCAGAAAAATGATTCAATTTGTTGTCATGTGTGTTTTGACGTAGGTTCTGCCAAAATGCAGCCACAGGACGACCAATAATCCATCTGTTGGCTAGTTCCAGTCTCACATGTATGGCCAGCCTAAGTGTGTCAATCTGTCGTGGCTATTCAGAAAAGCTATAATTAGAAGGAAAATATAACTCTCTATAAGATGCATCATCTGTGGCAAAAATTCTGCTGTAGATATTCATCCATGTCTCTACTATAGAGATTTAGCAATTCATATAGTTGTATATTCCTCCTATGAATTTTCCCTATATTAATTCATTTCCATACTACGTCTACTCTTCGTCAGTCCAATGGATCCTTACTTTAAAGAAAACAAGTTGTAAAACAATTATTATATAATAGACTTACAGCTTTGTTTCCTCCTAAACTAGACTTGTAAAATACATACTTTTACCCCGCCAAGGGCAAAAAAACATCTGCAAGGAGTTTGTATGTTCTCCCCGTGTTTGCATGGACTTCCATCCCATATTCCAAAAAGACATACTGGTAGGGGGAAAAAATGTACATTGTAAGCCCTATGTGGGGCTCACAATCTACATTTAAATTAAAAAAAAATACAAAACATACTTTTAAAGTACAACTTAAAGGGAATCTATCATTGCCAAAAACTTTTCTTTTAAAAGGATCCTATCAGCTTACACAGAAAATGGCTGCTTACACCAGGCGGGCATGTGGAGTCAGCTCTACCCGAGGCCTGATGGCAGAGCCGACTGCGCATGCCTAGAAATTTGAAGCCAGCGCTGGAAGAAGACGCATGGAGAGGCCATTCCAGAAGAAGATGGAGGGTTCCCTCGCAGCATTGGGGATGCCCCCAGTGCTGTTTGAGCACCAGAGACCTCCCCTAGTGCTGCAAGATAACTCATTTGCATACCAAATAAAACCCAGATTTCTACCGAATGGCGGCGCGGAGAAGACATCTAAAGGTAGGGGAAGAATAGTCATAAAAAAGTGTATCCAATGATAGGATCCCTTTAAGTAAATACCATATATTGCAGCTTTTATAAAGGCCTTTCCAGCAGTACCTTTTTTGGATGCATCCTTTAGATTTTAAATAAACTAAATTTTCTTCTATATCTTCAGCCTCCTCAGAGAGCACAGAGGGGGTATACTTTCACCACAAAGCACAGCCACGTGTATCCTTCTGATCCCACCTATATACCATTATGCCCTGTCCTATTCTCTTTCCTTAACCTTTCCCCTGATCTTCATGCTAGTGTCATCACTAGCATTCTATTGCCATTCTGACCGCCTACTCACTTAAAATCCCGCACATGTGTAGTAAGCACTGTCATTTCCAAGTCCCAGCTGTGCATACTGCACATGTTCATATGCCATCTTGGATTTTCAAATGAAGGTGCATGCAGTACATGGTGTTTGCATAAAACATTTTGGGAAATATAGGTTCCCTTTAAGTTAATGATAATTCACTGCTCAAATTGTCCTTTAGTCAAAAGACTTTTATTACAAAAGTTAAATTTAACTATATATTAAAAATTTTAATATATTAAAAAATTAATATGTACTAAACCTGTAATAATAATAATAATAATAATAATAATAATAATAATAATAATAATAATAATAATAATAATAATGAAAAATCAGCCCACCATGAAAAAAAATCAAGTGTTTGTCAACCAAATAAAAATAAAAGTTATGGCTGTCAGAATTTTGTCCCCCCCCCCCTTGCAATTTCGTTTTTGTTGTTGATTTTTTGGGAAGGGATTTTGACAGTGTGTTCCCTATTAGAGATCCTTCCCTAGTGTTTCATCTGCATCTGAAATGGTTAATCGTTCCCTTCAGCGCCAACACCAGTGGCACATGCCATAAGGATTCTATTTATTCCAATACAAGGTGTTTGCTATTTTCTTTCATTTGTAATGCGCAGCAGTTTTACTTTAGTGCAGACTTCCCAGGGAATGTGTAATTGTTTGTTAAGGTGGTGATGGTGGGAAGAGAACTGTAAGCAATCCTTGTAATTGTTGATTGCTTATACAGAAAGTATGCTAGTGCTAAATTATCTGCTCCAGGGAGTAGAAGTTCAGCCCAGAAAAACTGATACAGTCTTAGTATGTGAGAGAATCCACTCATTTATTTCCAACACACAGAAGGGAAATCTACAGGAACATTTCAGTAGCAAATGCTGCTCTATCCGGCACTATATTTAGAGAGCTGGATTAATGTATTTATGTCCTTTGCTGCTTGAGGAGGTGCAAGCTGCCAACGAGTAGTACAAAAGTCTTCTTGTGCCATTTATTCTATAGATAAGTGTCCATAAAAGCATTTCCTTTGTTTTGTTAATCTTTACAAAGTGGCAGAAAAAGTTAAAGACATATTATACTTTCTATACAAAGTAATCAATTCCTAACTAAGCCCTTGTATATAGAAACAAATAGACCGATCAGCCATAATATTAGAATATTCTTTGTAATGAGCATTTTAAGAAAGTAGACTTGCTAATAGATGATTAGGCGCTCATTCACACGGGGCAAGAGGGGGCAGATTTTGATGCTGAATGCACCTCAGAATCCGCCTCCTCACAATAGAGGTCTCTAGCTTCCTTTTTTCTGTGAGCGGCATGTTCCCGCTCATGGAAAAAAGAAGCGAGCTGCCCTTTCTTCAAGTGGATTCCATGGCTGATTCAGCCCCAGCGTCCACCACGCGATAGCACCCTCCGGACTAGGCCCATTCATTTGGTCCTACTCCGGACCGGGAAGCCGCGACTGTAGGGAGCCACTACAGTCGCGGCAAGCGCATTTTGGTCCTATTCTGATGTGGTTTCCCACGTCAAAATCAGGACCAAAATATGCGGTCATAACCCCTGTGTGAACTAGCTCTGAAGGGAAAATAGATGAGGATTATAGGGAGTCTAAGAAATGCTATTTATTCAACTCTAGAAATACATATGCTGTATTGCTGAAAGATTTATTTATGCTGATGACACCCAATTATACACATCTTCACGTGACATCACCCATGCACTCATACAGAACACCAGTGACTGTCTCTCTGCTGTCTCAAATATCATGTCCTCACTCTATCTGAAACTAAATCTCTCTAAGACTGAACTACTACTGTTTCCACCATCTAACAGATCTGTCCCTGATATATCCATTGCAGTCTCAGGCCTTACTATAATTCCTAGGCAGCATGCCCGCTGCCTCAGAGATATGTTTGATGCAGACCTTTCCTTCACCCCTCATATTGAATCACTCGCACGTTCATGTCACCTCCACCTCAAAAACATCTCCAGAATACGCCCTTTCCTTACCAGAGATACACTAAAGACACTTATTGTCTCTCTGATTCATTTTCGCCTTGACTACTGTAACTCCTTACTAATTGGTCTTCCCCCTCACTAAACTCTCCTCTCTACAATCTATTCTGAATGCAGCGGCCAGGCTCATCTATCAGGCTAGACACTACAGCGATGCCTCGGGTCTGTGCCAGTCGTTACATTGGCTGCCTATTCATTATAGAATAAAATATAAAGTTATTACTCTCATCCACAAGGCTCTCCATAATGCCGCACCTCCATACATGTCCTCCCTCATCTCTTTCTACCGCCCAACCCGTGTATTCCGTTCACTCAATGACCTAACACTTACATCCTCTATTATCAGAACCTCCCACGCTTGTATACAAGACTTCTCCCGAGTTGCCCTATTTCTCTGGAATGCTCTACCCACGGACAATAAGATTAACTCCCAATTTCTACAGTTTCAAACGTAAACTAAAGACGCATCTTTTCAGACAAGCCTATCACAATGTCTAACGTAAACCCTTAACCCTCCTCTGTCCCCACTCCCACATTTCCCCACGATACAGTCCTATGAAAAAGTTTGGGCACCCCTATTAATCTTAATCATTTTTAGTTCTAAATATTTTGGTGTTTACCACAGCCATTTCAGTTTGATATATCTAATAACCGATGGACACAGTAATATTTCAGGATTGAAATGAGGTTTATTGTACTAACAGAAAATGTGTAATATGCATTAAACCAAAATTTGACCGGTGCAAAAGTATGGGCACCTCAACAGAAAAGTGACATTAATATTTAGTAGATCCTCCTTTTGCAAAGATAACAGCCTCTAGTCACTTCCTGTAGCTTTTAATCAGTTCCTGGATCCTGGATGAAGGTATTCTGGACCATTCCTCTTTACAAAACAATTCAAGTTCAGTTAAGTTTGATGGTCGCCGAGCATGATGGTCGCCGAGCATGATGGTCGCCGAGCCCGCTTCAAATCATCCCACAGATGTTCAATGATATTCAGGTCTGTGGACTGGGATGGCCATTCCAGAACATTGTAATTGTTCCTCTGCATGAATGCCTGAGTCGATTTGGAGCAGTGTTTTGGATCATTGTCTTGCTGAAATATCCATCCCCGGCGTAACTTCAACTTCATCACTGATTCTTGAACATTATTCTCAAGAATCTGCTGTGACCCTCAACTTTAACAAGATTCCCGGTGCCGGAATTGGCCAAACAGCCCCAAAGCATGATGGAACCTCCACCAAATTTTACAGTGGGTAGCAAGTGTTTTTCTTGGAATGCTGTTTTTTTTGGACGCCATGCATAACGCCTTTTTGTATGACCAAACAACTCAATCTTTATTTCATCAGTCCACAGGACCTTCTTCCAAAATGAAGCTGCCTTGTCCAAATGTGCTTTTGCATACCTCAGGCGACTCTGTTTGTGGCATGCTTGCAGAAACGGCTTCTTTCTCATCACTCTCCCATACAGCTTCTCCTTGTGCAAAGTGCGCTGTATTGTTGACCGATGCACAGTGACACCATTAGCAGCAAGATGATGCTGCATCTCTTTCGAGGTGATCTGTGGGTTGTCCTTGACTGTTCTCACCATTCTTCTTCTCTGCCTTTCTGATATTTTTCTTGGCCTGCCACTTCTGGGCTTAACAAGAACTGTCCCTGTGGTCTTCCATTTCCTTACTATGTTTCTCACAGTGGAAACTGACAGGTTAAATCTCTGAGACAACGTTTTGTATCCTTCCCCTGAACAACTATGTTGAACAATCTTTGTTTTCAGATCATTTGAGAGCGGACTGTCCATGCTTGGCGACCATCAAACTTAACTGAACTTGTATTGTTTTGTAAAGAGGAATGGTCCAAAATACCTTTATCCAGGATCCAGGAACTGATTAAAAGCTACAGGAAGCGACTAGAGGCTGTTATCTTTGCAAAAGGAGGATCTACTAAATATTAATGTCACTTTTCTGTTGAGGTGCCCATACTTTTGCACCGGTCAAATTTTGGTTTAATGCATATTGCACATTTTCTGTTAGTACAATAAACCTCATTTCAATCCTGAAATATTACTGTGTCCATCAATTATTAGATATATCAAACTGAAATGGCTGTTGCAAATACCAAAATATTTAGAACTAAAAATGATTAAGATTAATAGGGGTGCCCAAACTTTTTCATAGGACTGTATGATGTCATCTCATGATAACTTTATAGGTCCAAGCTCCATCCACATGCTAAAGGACACGACTGTCGACGGCTCATAAAGTCTTATGTTTATGTAATGATAGTCACCTCTATTACAAAAGTGTCTGACCTCTGTATAAGCAATGCCGCCCCTGCTACCTCTTGTGTCACCCCATCTACCTCATAGATTGTAAGCTCTTGCGAGCAGGGCCCTCATCCCATTGTGTGAAATGACTTTCTTTGTAATGTATCTTTATGTCTGTATTTGAACCCTATAAATTGTACAGCGCTGTGAAATATGTTGGCGCTATATAAATAAAATGTATTATTATTATTTCCAGTATCAGGTACCAGATATTGCGCATTATCTGCAATACCACTTAGAATATTTCTACACCCACCAGCAGTAATGTATCAGGTCACAGCTTCATGCCCTATAGTCAATAAGTTTTAAATATAGGTTAAGAAATCTGTAAAAACTTCACTAAAAATTCCATTCATTGTAATGAAATATCTGTTATTCACCAAGGAAATCTAAGTCTGTGGGCATTACCTTTGTCAACATGCATGTATTCTGTTACATAACATCCAATGGTGTGTGTCAATATTATCTCTCTGACACATTGCTGTATGTGAGTGGCAGAAAAGAACCTGTATATTCCTCGATGAAATGGAAGATATTGTAGTACTTGCAATTTCAATACAATGATAGACACATAAAAGCATTCCACGCATCATTCATAGGCAGCTGCCTATATAAAATAACGCTAACATAGACGACCTAAATAATGACCCTATATAGAATCCTAACATAATCCTTATTCAAGGATATAATACTTTTTCCCGTGATCACCAATACTTCTGAAATCTCCTTTACTGCTGATGTCTTTGTGGATTTAGGAGCTACATGAGTCCTTTTGAACTATGATTTAGCCCAAAAGTTTCTGTTATAATTGTTAACGCTGGAGAAACCACTTTGTATAACACTTGTGACTCCCCCTCCACCACGACCATATGATATAGTACTGTACTCACCCATCAGTTGCAGGTTGGCTTGTTGCATCATGAATAAGTTTGTTTCTAGGTCTACTGTCTGCCCCAAATCATTCATTGGTTTAATCCATACAGTCTTTCTTTTGGTTGGACACCTTATCCACTATGGATCCATCTGTTTCCTCTTCATGTTTCTCTGTCCTCTATCTATGGTCTATGGTCTTCTCCTGGACTTCTTTCACAATATTCCAAATATTCCTATACGTCTAGACAAAACGTAGATATGCTTTTAGATCAGTGACCCTATGACTGTACATTTATTTTTTTTTTTACCCAGGCTGAGGTTACCCCTTTTTTTTTTACCAGAATTACAGACCATGCCCACTTATAGGAGAGTTTAAGGAAGAGGTACAAGCTCTTTATTTGTGTAAGATGGGACATTGACTATCCTCTCAGCCTCATCTCCGAGTTATTTGACTGGTTGAGGGGAGCTTCTATATTCACAAAATTGGATCTTTGTGGAATTTGTGACCTGGTCTATTACAAGAAAGGGGAAAAGTTTTGTATGACTTTTAGTATCTGGACATTTTATGAATGCCTAATCAGTATTTCGGGCTTTGAAGTATTGCAGGTGCCTTCTATGACATCATTAGTGAGGTGGCTTTCCCCGGAGGAAGTTGGCGCTGATTTTAGCACGATAACTTGCAGCAGAATTAGCACTGAAAAAAAGCCTCCCAATGGCTTCAATGGGTTCCGTTTTCCTTGTGGAGCCCATTGAAATCAATGGGTTCCACGTAGAAAATGGAACCCATTCAATGCTCCCACTCACAGAAAAAAGAAGCGAGCTGCTCTTTCGTCAGGCGGATTCCACAGCTGATTCATCCCCGGCGTCCACCTCGCGACAGCACCCTCATTCATTTGGGCCTACTCCAGAGAGGGAAGCCGCGACTGTCGGAAACAGCGACAGTCGCGGCAGGCGCATTTTGGTCCTATTCTAGCGGTAAAAATAAACTAGCTGCCCTTTTTTCAGGCGGAATCCACGGCTGATTCAGCGACAGCATGCTCCGGACTGCGCCCATTCATTTGGGCCTAATCCGGAGCAAAAAGCCACGATGAGATGCCGTGCACTGCACTGGCATCCAGTCGTGGCAGCCCAACAGAATATGCACACGTGGAATTGCGTGTGAACTAAGCCGTAGTGTCTTTTTGTACCTGAACAATGTCTTTTTGTATGATCTTTTTTTCCTTTTGGTAGCATGCTTGTACTTTTTAACATCAGCTAATCCCATCAAAAAGCTCACTGAGTTCACATCCTGCAAAACTTTTTTTTTAATTGTATTGTATTTCATAAAGAACCACAAAGCTGTTGTATATGTTGTCCTCTTAAGTGGAAGGAAAATTAATAGTGATAAACCTGTTAATAAAAATAAAATATAAGTCGCATTGCAAATTTACTGATCCCCTCTTTGGTTTCTTGACTCTGTGTATTTAAGATGTAATATATGACAGTTCATTTCATTGCTACATCTAATATTCTATTTTCTTTTTACGCCTCAATGGACAGGGTAGAATTGAATAGGAATATGAAATACTGTGCACGTCTACATTTGCAGATGTATAGCTTATTTGTAGATGGTAGATTTTGGATATTTAATGAATGGAGACTGTAACATAAATACCAAAGTATTACAAACACAGCAAGTTATAAAACCAGACATAGGCATTAATAGGACGGCTAAATCGAAGTATCCCATATATGATAAGACTGTGGAGCAGCCGACGTCATACATTACACTATATTCATACAACTATGCCAGTGTGTTTCACAGATCTGTGTTTGATCCATTTTTTATTCACTGACCCATTCACCTCAATGGGTGCATCGGGACGATGAAAATGGACCAGAAAGCGTAATCTGTGAAAAAAATAAAGGATGACCTATATTTTCATGGATCATCGGCATCACACAGCTGAGAAACTCAGTCGTGTGAATATTATCAGGAAAAGGGACGCGAAAAATGTTCATAAGTGTTCAATGTTCTACATTTTTGTCAATCTATAAGTAATGTGATTATTTTATGTGTATATTTATATCACATAACTTGATTATTGGAATATAATTACCAATACTTGTTCATTTATTTAGCTATATTGTATAAGTGTACTATTTACTACTTAAAGGGATCCTATCATTAAAACTCAAATTTTTGTCCCTAACACATAGGAATAATCTTAAGAAAGGTTATTCTTCTCCTACCTATCACGGTTTTCATCGGTATGCAAATGAGGTCTCTCACAGCATCCCCAATGCTGTGAGTGAACTCTCCAGCGCCGCCTCCATCTTCCTCAGTAACGTCCTCTTCACGCATCTTCTTCTGGCGCAGCTTTCAAACTTCTAGGCCTTGGGCCTAGGGCAAAGCCAACTGTGCATGCCCGCCAGCCACAAGAAAATGGCCACTTACACACTATTGTAAGCCACCATTTTCTTGTGCCCAAGACCTAGAAGTTTGAAGCCACCACTGGAAGAAGACGCGGAGAGAGCCAGTTCCTGAAGAAGATGGAGGAGGCGCTGGAGAGTTCTCTTGCAGCTTTGGGGATGTCACCAGTGCTGTTTGAGCGCTGAGGGGACCGCCCCCCAGTGCTGCAAGTGAAATAATTTGCATACCGATGAAAACCGGGATTTCTACAAAACGGCGGCACAGAGAAGACATCTAAAGGTAGGAGAAGAATAGCCTTTCTTAAGGCTATTCCTACGTGTTAGGGACAAAAAAATTGAGTTTTAATTATAGGATTCCTTCAATAGTTTTTAATTCTGTTCAAATCTATTTTACCAACCCCTAACATTTCCTGGTATTTGACTTTTTTTTTACATAACACAATTTACTCCAAATTTTTGCTTTTGAGCTTTTCTTATTTTCTTAAATAAAAATGTATTTTTAGTTGGATGCGATTATTATATGGTCTGTGTTTGTGGAACATGGACTTATGTTTTGCATCAAATACAGCAGAGACAGATATACTCACTGTACTTTTATCTGTCAGTTTACTGCAAATGTTTTAACATACCAGTTATAGTTTCTGGAACATTTATTTCATAGCTTTGCATGTTATTGCTGCCCTTTATTGCAATGCTTTATGCTCTCTGACTCAATGAATGACTTGTTGGCAGGTATACAGCAATAATTTATATTTGAGGAAAATGCTCAGATGGATTTGTGTTCGTTGTATGAATACTGGAATATTGCTTATGCCATGAGCAACGCAAGGAGTTCTAGGAGTTAAATGTATGGCTCAAGTCTTTGTGCAGGAAGACTAAGACCCCATGTAGTGTCCCTCAGCAATGAAGCGCTGCGAGAAAAACTGCAGCGGCAACACGTCCCATTTTTCCTGCAGCGCTTTTCACATAAAGTCCCTAAAGGTTTCCTCTGCAGACTTTCTGCTTCCATTATACCTGTAGGGAAACCACCGGCATTTCCGTAGGCATAATTGAGATGCTGCAATTTGCAAAACCGTGACGGCTTTAGATAACACAGCATGTCGACAGCACATATTTTCCCGCACTGCGGGGATGGGATTCACTAGTTTACACCACGTGGGCTGACTTTTCATTCAGATACAAGCTAACTTGTACCTGAATGGAAGGTGTGCTGGAGGGAGAGAATTCTTGCAGGGGTGGAATAGCATTTACACTAGTAATGAGGGGCAGGAAAGGCAAACATTACAGTAATAGATAGGCCAGATAGGGGATAGGCTGTAGTGGTAAGTGGAGGAATGAATTGTGCTCAGGAGGTTAGAACAGTTGATAGGATCAGTATAAACCAATCTAGCTATAATATTTAAAGAATTCACATTTCTGGAAATGAACATGTGAACTGGTATCACAAGTTTAAGTGTATATTCACATAGGCCAGAAGCCTAACAAGTAAACTGGTGAAGTTTAAGACCCTGGTCCAGGAGAAGTACATTTATAGGGTGAGGAAAATGGTGAGGAATTTGATCAGATCACAGTTTGCAGTATTTCTTGACATATCACCAGGTGAAAAAACACAGCCAGGATATGGGAGCCTTCTAAATGTATACTTCAATCTTGGTGGCATATTAAAGCTGAGAATTGTATCTTTCATATGACATCAGAAGCATAGGGCTACATTTTATAATGCCTGAGGTAGTGTTTGTTTGTGACTCCCCCAATTCAGCCTCAGCTTCTCTGTATTATACTTGTATTTCCCAGTATTCACAGTCGGAATCAGAGAGGATTCTGCAGGGCAATAGAGAAAAAGGGAATAGAAAACTGAAAGAGCAGAAAGTGGATTTCAGTGCAGGATTTCACAGAAAGATACCAAAATCTGTTTGTAAAGTATATTATAAAATATGGTAATGACACAAATGCTAGCCAAAAGTTAAAAATTATTTTAAAGTTCAGTTACACGTTAAACATTATGCAAAAATCTCCTAAGCCCCCTTTTGCAGTGCAAGAAGCAGATAAGATAAGATAACCCTTTAATAGTCCCACAGTGGGGAAATTGCAGTGTGTTACAGCAGCATAGTAATACAGATACAGGATAATAAACAGTAATATATTGCGCAAGTAGACACTCATATGCTGAGAAGAGAAGATATACTAGGAGTACATAGCAGCTAAGGAAGAGAAGAAAGAAAGAAGGAAGACTTCAGGATCATTTAGTTCTCTGTGTGGAGATATCTTCGCTTGGTCTGATGTAGATTATGTAGCCTGATCGCATTTGGGAGGAAGGACCTCCTATAGCGCTCCTTCTCACACTTGGGGTGAAGCAGATGGTCAATTACAGTGCTGCCAAGTGCCGTCAAGGTCTCATACATGGGGTGGGATTTGTTCTCCCGCATGGAGCTCAACACGGACAGCATCCTTCTGTTCCCCACAACCTGTAATGGGTCCAGGGGGCTCCCCAGGACAGAGTCGGCCCTTCTGCTCAGTCTGTCCCTGGTTGACATACTGCTCCCCCAGCAGGCCACACCAAAAAAGATGGCTGAAGCAACCACAGAGTTGAAAAATGCCCTAAGAAGTGGCCCCTGGACTCCAAAGGCCCTCAGCCTCCTGAGCAGGTAGAGTCTGATGTGACCCTTTCAGTGCAGCACATCCAGGTGATCAACCCAGTCCAGCTTATTATTGAGGAGCACACCCAGGTACTTATAGGTAGGTCTTGACTATTTCAATACATATCCCTTGGATCCCCCAAGGGATCGGAGCACTTCTCCGTTTACTAAAGTCCACCACCATCTCCTTGGTCTTCCCAGCATTAATCCTGAGGTATCTCTGCTGGCACCATTCAACAAAACCCTGGTTTAAGTCTCTGTATTCCCTATCATCCCCGTCTGTGATGAGGCCTACTATTGCAGAGTCATCAAAGTACTTCTGTAAGTAACAGCTGGATGAGTTGTGCCTAAAGTCAGCAGTGTACAGTGTGAAGAGAAATGGGGCAAGACATGTACCTTGTGGTGCCCCCGTACTACAGATCACAGTGTCAGACACAGTCCTGGGCTCTCACATACTGAGGGTGGTTTGTCAGGTAGTCTAGTATCCAGTTGGACAGGTGATGGTCCACTCCACCAAGGTTCAGCTTCTCCCTCAGTAGCCCTGGCTGAATGGTGTTGAACACACTGGAGAAGTCAAAGAACATTATTCTCATAGTGTTCCCAGGTTTCTCCAGGTGAAAGGTTTCTGTGAAGAAGGTGGATGATGCAATCATCCACCCCAATGCTCGGCTGATAGAAAACTGGAGGGGGTCCAGAGTGGAACACATTAGAGGGCGTAGGTGTGTCAGGACCAGATGCAGGTAGCTATACTGTTGAGTTTAATCTATATACATATGCAGAGGATTTGTGGCTCTAGATCCAGAAATAGCTCCTACATAAAAAGAATGAGTGCAATAACAGAATATTTCACCTATAAATGATGTAGTGGTAAAAGGATGATATGACTTTCACTTTTCACGGAAACAAAAAAAAAAAACAAGTAATAAAAATGAACCTAGGGTAGGTATAGTGTGGTCACAACACTGTGAGCATGAAAAATGTATGGCCATGCTAATTGTCACAGCATTTCATGAATTTATTACAAACAGATTGTATTTGAGTGTTTCAAGTTAATTGTGGTGGGCATGGAACCCTCAGACTCCATGGCCATGCTGCTTCATGACCACACCATATAATGAGGCCCTTACCATTATATTAACGTTATGCATGGATCATACCTATAAATAACTATTGTCAATTTATAGTTTTGTTTGTTTTTAAACTTAAGTAAAATTAACTGTGATCCTTGTCCCTACATGCTAAATACTGTACTTTTTATAGTAGTTGTAAATGCGGGAGCTTGGGGCTGGTTGTCAGGCAAGTAAAAACACATGGAGCATGGTCTTCAACTTCACACTGGAGCTTGTTTTATTAGGTGCAGATCACAACAGTTCAACACAAATAGCTTTCCTCAGCATAAAGCAACATAAAGCAAACGACTTACTTTAGCCACAAGGTAGTAAAGTCCATAAACTCAGCAGGCTGGCTCTTGTAGTTCTCCACACAACAGAGTCTTTGAGTCCTCAGCTTCTCAATAGCAGCAGAAACCAGGGAAGTGAGCCACACCCAACTATTTGGACAGGGTTTAAGGCTCCCACTGCTGCTTTTACAAAACCCCGGGATAGAGCTTCGGGCCCGGGTCTACAATTAAGCCCCGGTCTACAATTAAGCCCCAAAACCTGGATATGGATTTGTCCATCACCAAGTGGAGAGGAGCCAACTTAATGGGATATATCTTCCCTCCACAACCATTCCTACACAGTCTAATTGCAAAAAAGTGTGAAAAATAAAAAAAAGATTTCAGAAACACTACCTTAGGCAGAAATATAAATACATTTGTAAGGTCAGTGGTTTTAGTGTTGTCTCATTTATAGTGCAGGTTATTCTGGCCTTATATTCTTTCACAATATCAGGTGATTAGCATATTAATTAAACGTTTGAACAGACAACCTTTAACTATTTTGTAAAGTTAACAACAGTATATGACGCATCTTTCTCATCTAATTAATTTACCTATTACCATAGTTTTGGCTTCTTACAAGTTAGTAGTCAGGTCACACTTGGAATGTTGTGTACCTATATATAGTAAGGTCATATAGGTTACAGATGAATGTGATCAGAGTTAAGGGAATCGTTGATTTTTCTTCTCTGTGTTAGTTATATTCATTCGTATAATAAAAGCAACACATGTATTAATGTGGGTAATACGGCCTATGGAATTGCAGTTTTTTATTAACTTGGGATGATTCAATTTATAAAAAATGTGACTACAGTATAAGACTAGAGAAGAGCGAACAGTGTTCTATCGAACACATGTTCGATCGGATATTAGGCTGTTCGAGATGTCCGATTCCATATGGACACCACGTGGCAAACTCCAAAAAAAATTGATTCCCCTCCCACCTTCCCTGGCACTTTTTTTGCACCAATAACAGCACCAATAACAGGGACAGGAACTACGACAACAGGGACATTGAAAAAAATTGGAAAAAGTCATTGGCTGCCGAAATCAGGTGACCCTAATTTTAGACGAATAGTGGATTTCAAATCCGGGTCATAGGAGACTGTGAACTTTGTGACTATGAGACAGGGATAGCTGTACAGGCAGGGATAGCTAGGGATAACCTTTATTTATGTGGGAATGTTATTAAAAATAACTTTTTGGGGCTCTATTGGGTGTGTAATTGTGTTTTTTGTAAGATAAACTTTTTTTCCCATAGGAATGCATTGAGCAGCGTTGATTGGCCGAATGAGATACAGAAGACATGCAGAGACTCAGCAGTGTTGAGCCAGTTCTGCTCAACTACACCATGTGCCGGTCAGCTCTGCTGTGCGATCTCGGCACACACTCAGCTCTGCATCACCGCTGGCATTGGCCAGCGTTGATTAGCCAGTATACAGAATCAGTATACAGAATCAGCAGAGCTGAGTGTGTGCCGAGCTCACACAGCAGAGCCGACCGGCACACGGTGTAGTTGAGCAGAACTGGCTCGACACTGCTGAGTCTCTGCACAGCAAAGGTGAGTGTGTGCACTCGCTCATTTCAGCTGCATCACCGCATACCCATAGGAATGCATTGGCCAGCGTTGATTGGCCAGTCTCCAGCCAATCAGCGCTGACTCTGCGAGAGGAGGCGGAGTCTAAGGTCGGACCTGAATGGAGACTGGTGTGGAGCGATCTTAGACTCTGCCTCCTCCGGCAGAGCCAGCGCTGATTGGCCGAATTCTGAAGACTGGCCAATGCATTCCTATGGGTATGCGGTGATGCAGCAGAGCTGAGCGAGTGCACACACTCACCTCTGCTGTGCAGAGACTCAGCAATGTTGAGCCAGTTCTGCTCAACTACACCGTGTGCCGGTCGGCTCTGCTGTGCAAGCTCGGCACACACTCAGCTCTGCATCACCGCTGGCATTGGCCAGCGTTGATTGGCCAGTATACAGAATCAGCAGAGCTGAGTGTGTGCCGAGCTCGCAAAGCAGAGCCAACCGGCACACGGTGTAGTTGAGCAGAACTGGCTCAACACTGCTGAGTCTCTGCACAGCAGTGGTGAGTGTGTGCACTCGCTCATTTCAGCTGCATCACCGCATACCCATAGGAATGCATTGGCCAGCGTTGATTGGCCAGTCTTCATAATTTGGCCAATCAGCGCTGGCTCTGCCAGAGGAGGCGGAGTCTAAGGTCGGACCTGAATGGAGACTGGTGTACAGCGATCTTAGACTCCGCCTCCTCCGGCAGAGCCAGCGCTGATTGGCCGAATTCTGAAGACTGGTCAATCAACGCTGTCCAATGCATTCCTATGGGAAAAAGTTAGCTTGCAAAAATCACAAGCTGACAGGGATTTCCATGTAATAAAGTGACTTTTATGCCCCCAGACATGCTTCCCCTGCTGTCCCAGTGTCATTCCAGGGTGTTGGTATCATTTCCTGGGGTGTCATAGTGGACTTGGTGACCCTCCTGAGACAGATTTGGGTTTCCCCCTTAACGAGTATATGTTCCCCATAGACTATAATGGGGTTCGAAACCCGTTCGAACAGTCGAACAGTGAGCAGCTGTTCGAATCGGATTTCGAACTTCGAACATTTGGGTGTTCGCTCATCTCTATATAAGACCATCTATTCACAATGTACAAATATATGAATGAACAGTAAAACGATCTTGGCAATGATCCTTTTACATTTACTATAGGTCTGTAACGGTGATAAGGGGACAATACTTCACCATGATCATTAATAGGATTGATTTACAGTAAGATACTAAAGAATTCTCAGCCACAGAAGAACATAGCAAGATGTGACAGAGCCGGACCAAAGTTTAGACCTTGGATGGAGCCAGGAGGCAACTAGAGCGCTGACCAGACACAGTCCCTAAACTCAGAAAAAGAGACAGCAGAAATTGGTTCAAGAAATAGCCAGGGTCAAAACCAGGAGATACCAGGAGATACGTCCAGGAGAAAACAGTGTCATAACACAATATTGAACAATTTCAAGACCAAGATGACGAAACATCGGGCTTACCCTAAACGGAAAGGAAACACATGTAGCTTTATTTTGACAGATGAAACATACAATGCTAATACAGCGTTTTGGGGTTATCCATCCTTCTTATACCTAGGCCATGCTCCAAGGAAGCAATGCGTAAACAATAGGAGGTATAATTTCACATAGCAGACAAACAAAGAAGCATTGCTATAGCAATGTATTTAGGAAAAATATTGAAATAACATAAGCTAACAGTATAGATAGGATCCTTGAGATTGAAGCTGTCTGATACAATGGGAATATTTCACTAATTTCTTACTGTTTAAAGGGATCCTATCATTGAAACTCATTTTTTTCTGCCTACCACATAAGAATAGCCTTAAGAAAGGCTACTTCGCGACGCTGTTCCGTAGAAATCCCGGTTTTCATCTATGCAAATGAGTTCTCTCGCAGCACTGCGTACAGGCCCCAGCGCTCAAACAGCACTGGGGGCGTCCCCAATACTGCAAGAGAACTCTCCAGCGCCACCTCCATCTTCTTCAGGAACAGGTCTTCTACGCATCTTCTTCCGGCGGTGGCTTCAAACTTTTAGGCCTTGGGCAGCCGACTGTGCATGCCTGCTGGCCACAAGAAAATGTCCACTTACAATACTGGTTAAGTGGCCATTTTCTTGTGGCCAGCGGGCATGTGCAGTCGGCTTTTCCCTAGGCCTAAAAGTTTGAAGCCACCACCAGAAGAAGAAGCGAAGAAGACATGTTCCTGAAGAAGATGGAGGCGGCGCTGGAGAGTTCTCTCACAGCATTGGGGATGCCTCCAGTGATGTTTGAGTGCTGGGGAACACCCCCAGTGCTGCAAGAGAGTTCATTTGCATACCGACAAAAAACGGATGATATACCGAACGGCGGTGCGGAGAATATATCTAAAGGAGAAGAATGGCCTTTCTTAAGGCTATTCCTACGTGGTAGGCAGAACACATTGAGTTTTAATGATAGGATCCCTTTAAAAATGTTACCTAAGCATGCAGAATACTGTGCCAAAAAATTCAGTGCTTGAGCCCTGTATATGCCTGGTGTTAGCAATGCCATTGTCAGGGTTAAATTAAAAAAATGTGACTTTTTTTTAGCAATGCCTACAAACATACTGAGGGGGAGATTACTGCACTCATATTTATTATAAATCTGTCTTAAGTGAATATGGTGACAAATCTACAACTAAAAGCGGATTTCATATTTTAGTGGTATAAGAATTACTGCTGTTTTCTATTTAAACCCATATAACACTATGAATATATTTCTTATTATAGTCCTAGAAGTTCTCCAAATGAAAGGTAGGATGACTTTTTTGCTGTAGTAAGAAAACGATTAAAAATATATATTTTTCTTATTTGCCTATAATTACTGAATTGGTTTTAATCTAACAATGTTAACAACCTTTTTTGCATATTGAAAGTGGGACCATAATTGAAATTTATGAAACACCTTAAAAGTAATATGCTAATACATGATAACTATTCATGTACATTAAATTAATAAGACTAGGCAGCTCGTTCTATAGGAGAAAAATAAAGCGGTTACAAAGATGTAATATTATAGTAGGCAATTACAGTGTAACACATTCCTACTTTGCAATTTAATTTTCTCCTTCTATACACTAAATTCAGACATGGATGTACAGCAAATTGTTAGGCGATTCCCATTGGATTTCTTTCTGAATTACATTTTGTAAAAGAACAGAAGAGAAGTTTAAGCAGTGCTTTAAACTTTCAGTGTGCTCAGGGTAATAAATAAAAGTTAGGATTTTGGAAGGAGACTAAGAAATACAGTAGGTTATAAAAATAAAACATTGCGGGATTGATGTATAGCTTATAAACAGCGGAGCACGAAACAATATGTTTTTAACATATCTCTTCATTGAACATGTATAAAAAAATCTATTGTAAAACTCATTATTCCATAGTTTTATTTATAGTGTTCTATCAATGGAAACCTCCAGTGATCCACTTAGAATGTATATCAGTGTTAAAGTTCATTAGCATAATTCAGGATTGACACTCTCACCATACCAGTATTCTTCCTAAATATATGTAACAACATAGAATGAAGACAAGGCAAACAACAACAAAGGGAGGTCAGCTAGCCAAGGGTCCTGTAACAGTTGAGCAACGCAGTACAGAATCAAAATCCAAGCTAATAGTCAAAGAATACGCCAGAGGTCAAGAATAAGAATACAAGTAACAAACAGCACATATAAAACAAAGCTAGCACCAATGTGAATGTGAGCAAACAATAAATAGGAAGAAAGAACCTGCCCTAGACCTGATAGGAAGATAGGCTTTCAATCATACAGGAAAGGCTAATATTAACTATTAGAGGGAAGCCAAGTGAGGGTCCATTCACACAGAGGAAAATGGTGAGGAATTTGGTGTGGAATTTCAGTGCTGAAAAAAAGCCTCTCATTGACTTCAATGGGTTCCGCTAGCTTTTTTCCCCTAGTGGAATTTTTCACGCTGAAAAAAAGCTTAGCTAGTGGGAAAAAAAAACAAGCAGCACCGATTGAAGTCAATGGGAGACTTTTTTTTTCAGTGTGTAAAATTTAGCGCCAAATAAAGCTCCATTTTCCTCCGTGTGAATAAACCCTGAAGGAGATGGGTGTAGTGGTAAATCAATTACAGAGGTGAAGGAATAGGACAGAGTTCAAACAGAGAAACCAAAATCCTAAGCAAGAAATCAAAACTAAACACACCTCCCGCACCGTAGCATGCAAGCGCAAGGCGCAGAAGTTTGAATGGATGCAGACGTAACAGTAACACATATAATGTAAAACTAGTTCACACGTAAATTACGTGTGGCTTATTTTGGTCCTGAAAAAAAAAAAAAAAAACGCTTCAAAAAATGCCAGGCGGTTTACCCCTCTTGTAAAGTGAATGGGCCTCAAAAAACACGTCGCTTTTTTTTCCGCTCGTCTTTTTGCAAAAAAACCATGATGCGTTTTGTTTGCAAAAAAACTCGTATTTTTTGCCTCCTATTCACTTTTATTGCTTTCTTCAGGCGGAAAATGCCTGAAGAAAGGTCATGTTGCTTCTTTTTCTGCTAGCAGAGAAAAAAGTAAGCAGTCTTCATACACCACCATTGTATGGAGGCAGATTTTGAGGCAAAATCTGCTGTCAAAATCTGCCTCATTGCCTCCATGTGAACTAGCCCTAAAAGTTAGCAATCTAACATTGATATTGATAGTGGAATAAGCTACAATATATCTCAAATATATCTTTAACACTGCAAACAATTTTTCTAACTAGGATGAAGTCAACTTCTGCAGCCCACATGACTGAGCTTTGAAGGAAAAGGCTCCACAAATGTTCTGTACATGAGTATTTAAGAGAACTGTGAAATTGTATTAGTAGAGGTAGAATATGCTTTAAACTTTGACAAGTTTCAAACTGATGAGATTTTAATTTAATAACTTGACTAGGATGTAATAGCTGAAAGTTATTACATTTATTATAAATTTGCTTCAAAATAAACTTTAATTTTGTACCAGCATCAGGAGGAACATGTAAAGTAGGACTCGAGTGGCTGGGTGAAAAACATTTTCATTATTTTGATTAAAAAAAAAATATATATATATATATATATATATATATATATATATATATTAATATATATATATATTAGAGATGAGCGAACACTAAAATGTTCGAGGTTCGAAATTCGATTCGAACAGCCGCTCACTGTTCGAGTGTTCGAATGGGTTTCGAACCCCATTATAGTCTATGGGGAACATAAACTCGTTAAGGGGGAAACCCAAATTCGTGTCTGGAGGGTCACCAAGTCCACTATGACACCCCAGGAAATGATACCAACACCCTGGAATGACACTGGGACAGCAGGGGAAGCATGTCTGGGGGCATAAAAGTCACTTTATTTCATGGAAATCCCTGTCAGTTTGCGATTTTCGCAAGCTAACTTTTCCCCATAGAAATGCATTGGCCAGTGCTGATTGGCCAGAGTACGGAACTCGACCAATCAGCGCTGGCTCTGCTGGAGGAGGCGGAGTCTAAGATAGCTCCACACCAGTCTCCATTCAGGTCCGACCTTAGACTCCGCCTCCTCCGGCAGAGCCAGCGCTGATTGGCCGAAGGCTGGCCAATGCATTCCTATGCGAATGCAGAGACTTAGCAGTGCTGAGTCAGTTTTGCTCAACTACACATCTGATGCACACTCGGCACTGCTACATCAGATGTAGCAATCTGATGTAGCAGAGCCGAGGGTGCACTAGAACCCCTGTGCAAACTCAGTTCACGCTAATAGAATGCATTGGCCAGCGCTGATTGGCCAATGCATTCTATTAGCCCGATGAAGTAGAGCTGAATGTGTGTGCTAAGCACACACATTCAGCACTGCTTCATCACGCCAATACAATGCATTAGCCAGTGCTGATTGGCCAGAGTACGGAATTCGGCCAATCAGCGCTGGCTCTGCTGGAGGAGGCGGAGTCTAAGGTCGGACCTGAATGGAGACTGGTGTGGAGCGATCTTAGACTCCGCCTCCTCCAGCAGAGCCAGCGCTGATTGGCCGAATTCCGTACTCTGGCCAATCAGCGCTGGCCAATGCATTCTATTAGCCCGATGAAGTAGAGCTGAATGTGTGTGCTAAGCACACACATTCAGCACTGCTTCATCACGCCAATACAATGCATTAGCCAGTGCTGATTGGCCAGAGTACGGAATTCGGCCAATCAGCGCTGGCCAATGCATCCCTATGGGAAAAAGTTTATCTCACAAAAATCACAATTACACACCCGATAGAGCCCCAAAAAGTTATTTTTAATAACATTCCCCCCTAAATAAAGGTTATCTCTAGCTATCCCTGCCTGTACAGCTATCCCTGTCTCATAGTCACAAAGTTCACATTCTCATATGACCCGGATTTGAAATCCACTATTCGTCTAAAATGGAGGTCACCTGATTTCGGCAGCCAATGACTTTTTCCAATTTTTTTCAATGCCCCCAGTGTCGTAGTTCCTGTCCCACCTCCCCTGCGCTGTTATTGGTGCAAAAAAGGCGCCAGGGAAGGTGGGAGGGGAATCGAATTTTGGCGCACTTTACCACGCGGTGTTCGATTCGATTCGAACATGGCGAACACCCTGATATCCGATCGAACATGTGTTCGATAGAACACTGTTCGCTCATCTCTAATATATATATATATATATATATATATATATATACATACAGTGGGGCAAAAAAAGTATTTAGTCAGTCACCAATAGTGCAAGTTCCACCACTTAAAAAGATGAGAGGCGTCTGTAATTTACATCATAGGTAGACCTCAACTATGTGAGACAAAATGAGAAAACAAATCCAGAAAATCACATTGTCTGATTTTGTAAGAATTTATTTGCAAATTATGGTGGAAAATAAGTATTTGGTCAGTAACAAAATGTCATCTCAATACTTCGTTATATATCCTTTGTTGGCAATGACAGAGGTCAAACGTTTTCTGTAAGTCTTCACAAGGTTGGCACACACTGTTGTTGGTATGTTGGCCCATTCCTCCATGCAGATCTCCTCTAGAGCAGTG
This sequence comes from Leptodactylus fuscus, assembly GCF_031893055.1. Classification (NCBI taxonomy): domain Eukaryota; kingdom Metazoa; phylum Chordata; class Amphibia; order Anura; family Leptodactylidae; genus Leptodactylus; species Leptodactylus fuscus. The sequence goes on from NC_134274.1 coordinate 47,760,484, forward strand.
ATGTTTTGGGGCTGTCGCTTGGCAACACGGACTTTCAACTCCCTCCAAAGGTTTTTTATAGGGTTGAGATCTGGAGACTGGCTAGGCCACTCCAGGACCTTGAAATGCTTCTTACAAAGCCACTCCTTCGTTGCCCTGGCGGTGTGCTTTGGATCATTGTCATGTTGAAAGACCCAGCCACGTTTCATCTTCAATGCCCTTGCTGATGGAAGGAGGTTTGCACTCAAAATCTCACGATACATGGCCCCATTCATTCTTTCATGTACCCGGATCAGTCGTCCTGGCCCCTTTGCAGAGAAACAGCCCCAAAGCATGATGCTTCCACCCCCAAGCTTTACAGTAGGTATGGTGTTTGATGGATGCAACTCAGTATTCTTTTTCCTCCAAACACGAAAAGTTGTGTTTCTACCAAACAGTTCCAGTTTGGTTTCATCAGATCATAGGACATTCTCCCAATACTCTTCTGGATCATCCAAATGCTCTCTAGCAAACTTCAGAGGGGCCCGGACATGTACTGGCTTAAGCAGTGGGACACGTCTGGCACTGCAGGATCTGAGTCCCTGGCGGCGTAGTGTGTTACTGATGTAGGCTTTGTTACATTGGTCCCAGCTCTCTGCAGTTCATTCACTAGGTCCCCCCGCGTGGTTCTGGGATTTTTGCTCACCGTTCTTGTGATCATTTTGACCCCACGGGGTGAGATTTTGCGTGGAGCCCCAGATCGAGGGAGATTATCAGTGGTCTTGTATGTCTTCCATTTTCTAATTATTGCTCCCACAGTTGATTTCTTCAATCCAAGCTGGTTGCCTATTGCAGATTCAGTCTTCCCAGCCTGGTGCAGGGCTACAATTTTGTTTCTGGTGTCCTTTGTCAGCTCTTTGGTCTTCACCATAGTGGAGTTTGGAGTCTGACTGTTCGAGGGTGTGCACAGGTGTCTTTTTATACTGATAACAAGTTTAAACAGATGCCATTACTACAGGTAATGAGTGGAGGAAAGAGGAGACTCTTAAAGAAGAAGTTACAGGTATGTGAGAGCCAGAAATCTTGATTGATTGTAGGTGACCAAATACTTATTTTCCACCATAATTTGCAAATAAATTCTTACAAAATCAGACAATGTGATTTTCTGGATTTGTTTACTCATTTTGTCTCTCATAGTTGAGGTCTACCTATGATGTAAACTACAGACGCCTCTCATCTTTTTAAGTGGTGGGACTTGCACTATTGGTGACTGACTAAATACTTTTTTGCCCCACTGTATGTATATATATATATATATATATATATATATATATATATATATATATATATATATATACATACAGAGAGAGAGAGAGAGAGGCCTGATGGCAAAGAACAATTACACCTGAAGAATGACGGGGTTTACGCCTGAAACATGTAGTGTGTTGTTCAATAAAAGTCGTATGTATTTCACCTATTTGGCAAGCGTGGCTCCTTTGTATTCAGGTTTGTTACCACAAAACTGCCATATGGTCCAACCTTGTGTTGCACCAGCACGTGTCACTCAACATCAGGTGGGCCCTAAGTTCCACGTATTTTACAAAGGTCCACTTGACCACCGACGCGTGGACAAGTGCATGCGGACAGGGACGCTACATTTCACTGATGGCACACTGGGTGAATGTAGTTGAGGCTGGGGCTGGGTCACAAACTGGGCCAGTGTACCTCGTCTCCCCACCTATCATTCCTGGCAGGAGCTCTGAAACACCACCCTCCTCCTCCACCGCCGTTAAATTGACCTCAGCTATGAGCTGGAAACGTTGCAACACTGGTGTCTGTAGACGTCAGCAGGCCGTGCTGAAGCTCATCAGCTTGGGGGACAGACAGCACACTCCGAGGTGAGAGATGCCCTCCTCAATGACACAGCAATATGGTTTCAGCCGCTGCACCTGGGCCCAGGCATGGTGGTGTCTGATAACGGCAGGAACCTAGTAGCAGCTCTGGAGCTTGCCAGCCTCCAACATGTTCCATGCCTGGCCCACATCTTTAACCTAGTGGTGCAACGTTTTTTAAAGACATACCCAAATGTGCACGAGCTACTGGTGAAAGTGTGGTGCTTGTGCACCCACTTTCGCAAGTCTACAGTAGCCGCTGCTAGCCTCAAAAAAACTCCAGCAACGCCTACATCTGCCCGAACACCAGCTGTTGTGAGACGTCCCCACATGCTGGAACTCAACATATTATATGTTGAGCAGAGTGGTTGAGCAGCAGAGACCTTTGATGGAGTACCATCTCCAAAACCCTAGGGTACCACAAAGTCAGCTCCCTCAGTTTCTCAACCATGAGTGGCCATGGATGGGAGACCTATGTGAAATCCTATGGGTGTTTGCGGAGTCCACCAAGAGGTTCAGCTGTGATGACGCACAAGTGAGCATAACAATCCCGCTCTTGTGTGTGATGCGAGAATCCCTCATTGCCATCAGGGATAACGCAGATCACACTGAGGAGTCAGGGATAGCAGCAGAACCGTCACAGCAGGAGAGTAGTTCCACACATCTGTCCGCTTCACAGCGTTTAATGATGGAGGAGGGTGAAGACGTAGCAGATGATATGATTGTGACACGGGAGGCTACCAGGGAAGTTCAATGCGTCCCATTCTTGCAGCACAGATGGGGCAAAAGGGAGGAGGAGGAGGAGCAAGAGGAGGAAATGGAGAGTGACCTTTCCAGTGGGGGCAGCGAAGTCATGCCAAGTAATATTCTGGCACACATGGCTGACTTCATTTTGGGGTGCTTTTCATGTGACAAGCACATAGTCAAAATAATGGAAAGCAACCAATACTGGATATTCGCAATCCTTAACCCCTGGTATAAAAATAGCATCTCGTCTTTTATTCCGGTAGAGGGGAGGGCCAATCACATTAATGACTGCCACAAGCAATTGGTGCAGAACATGATGGAGATGTTTCCATCAAGTGTCGTTGGTGGCAGAGAGGAAAGTTCTTTCATCAGGCAAACAAGTGCCATCTGGTCCATAACCACAAGGGGTACACTGTCTAAGCTCTAGGACACGTTAATGGCACCCCCTCGCCAAACTCCAGCCACTGAGGGGGTCTAGTGTCACCAGGCGGAAAAAGTATAGGCACATGTTGCGGGAATTCCTGTCCGACCACAGCCCTGTACTCTTCGATCCCTCTGCACCCTACACATATTGGATGTCTAAGTTGGACCTGTGTCTTGAACTTGCCCTATACGCCTTGAAGGTGCTATCCTGTCCTGCTGCCAGCGTGCTATCTGAAAGGGTTTTCAGCGCAGCTGGTGGTATCATCACGGATAAGCGCAGCCGGCTGTCAGCTGAGAGTGCCGACCAGCTGACTTAATTCAAAATGAACAGCCACTGGATAGACCCATCATTTTCGTGCCCACCAGTGTCAAGCACCCTAACATGAATTGTCATGTCTGCGCTCAACCTCTACAATTCCTCCTCATATTCCTCCACCATCTGCATTGCACAATACTGATCCTTTTAGGCTGAATCCACCCTGATTTCACCAAACTCATCTGGTTAGAGGCTGAATCCACCCTGATTTCCCCAAACTCTGCTGGTTAGAGGCTGAATCCACCCTGATTTCCCCAAACTCTGCTGGTTAGAGGCTGAATCCACCCTGATTTCCCCAAACTCTGCTGGTTAGAGGCTGAATCCACCCTGATTTCCCCAAACTCTGCTGGTTAGAGGCTGAATCCACCCTGATTTCCCCAAACTCTGCTGGTTAGAGGCTGAATCCACCCTGATTTCACCAAACTCTGCCGGTTAGAGGCTCAACTCACTCCAAGGGCCAAAAACACTGCTGGTGCAAGGCTCAACTAAGTTAAAGGGCCTCAAACTCTTCTGGTAAGAGGCTGAAGTCATCTAATGGGCCCAATATCTGCTGGTAACTCAGCTTATGGGCCTCTAACTTAATATGGAAGAGCTCACGTTAAAGGGGCTCTATCAGCAAAATCATGCTGATAGAGCCCCACATATGCGTGAATAGCCTTTAAAAAGGCTATTCAGGCACTGTAGAAGTTATATTAAACTACCCCCCCCCCCCCCCGTTTTAAAATAAAACCCTAAAAAAGAATATGATCTACTTACGCATCGTGCACGCTGGGCGGGCATTCAGTGTGCGCTGTCTTCTTCATCCACGCCTCCTCTTCCTCCGATGTCCTCGGGTCCCGTCTTCCTCCGGCGCTCGCGAACTGACATTGATATAAAAAAAAATGGCCTGGGCGCATGCGCAGTAGCATGCAGCTTCTACTACGGCTACTGCGCATGCGCACAGGCCATTTTTTTATATCAATGTCAGTTCGCGAGCGCGGGAGGACGGGACCCGAGGACATCACAGGAAGAAGAGGCGTGGATGAAGAAGACGGCGCACCCTGAATGCCCGCCCAGCGTGCACAATGCGTAAGAAGATCATATACTTTTTTAGGGTTTTATTTTAAAATGGGGGGGAGGGGGGGTAGTTTAATATAACTTTTACGGTGCCTGGATAGCCTTTCTAAAGGCTATTCACACATATGTGGGGCTCTATCATCATGATTTTGCTGATAGAGCCCCTTTAAGGGCCAGGAAAGTGAATTTTGGAAGGTCTTATCACATCACACACATCCACAATGACAGTTAATGGTGGGTACTGTTGGATTTCCCATTGCCTATTCCATCTGTGGTTGTCATGGGCAATGTGATTTAAAGGGGTGCTTGTTAAGGTTTCATAAGAGTAAAATTTGGGTTTCTGTCCATCCAATTGGGGAGTAAAAAAGTTTTCCAGGTATTTTTCCACTTTCATAGTGGGTTTTTTGAATGTGGAAAGTGTGTAGTTGTTAGGCTGTGATGTTGGGGTAATAGAGGGTCTTTGGTGTGTTAGATGCCCCCAGACATGCTTCCCCTGCTGTCCCAGTTGTATTCCAGAGGTGTTGGCATCATTTCCTGGGGTGTCATAGTGGACTTGGTGACCCTCCTGAGTCGAAAATTGGTTTCCCCCTAAATGAGTATTTTTCCCCATAGACTATAATGGGGTTCGATGTTCGATCGAACAGTCGAGTATTGAGCGGCTACTCGAATCGAACTTTGAACATTTCACTGTTCGCTCATCTCTATTCATTACATGACGTTATTACAAAAGCATGTGTAAGCCCAGTCTTAGAAAGAGAAAGAAGAAAAAAGTGAATAAAGATAATTTGATGGGCAATGAAAAAAGGAAGCAGAAGGACAATGGAAAAAAGAAAATATAGGATAAGGGTATAGTTAGTTTTATTAGTCTCAATTCTGTTCTCTGTCCAAGCATAGTTGACCTACATGACTTCAATCAGATATAATGTTATTGAACTTTTTAAACAAATTTAGAAAAACGCAGTTGTGACCACCGCCATCATAAGCGGCCACTTCACTCCCAGGCAATTATGGCAAACAACAGGAATGCATTAGTGCAGTTATCCATCCAACAAAATTGTCATAAGGACCCTACTCAGTGAAAAGTAATATGGGCAAAATAAATCTAATTCCCTTCTAAGCTTCTAACTGGCAAAGTATAAAAACTCTGCTCACAAGATAGTCGCTGTACGCAAATTGTGTTAACTATTGGCATTTTCCAAATGAAGTAGAATGGAAATGTCCGGGTTATTACAGACACTACAAGAAATGTTCTCAGCTAAAAGGAGGAATGGAATATTCAGCCTTGTATTTCACTTAAATGTATCGAACAATTCTCGCTTCTGGCGTTTCCACGACAGAAAATGCAGTGAAATCATTATCTTATTAATTTAACTATGAAATATATTTTTTTCAATGAATATTGAAATCGTCTGTATCAAGCCCTCTCCAATGAAGCTACATACACTATAACAATTTTCATTAGTAATTCTCCTTCTGCAAGAGTTAATTCAATATGCACGCCTCTCATTCCCCTCTTGTCTACGCTAGACGTCACTTTAAATGAAGTGTATCAATTGATTCTAGCCCAGCTGAGATGCGGTGCTGGTAATTTGTGCAACGGCTCACATTTATATAACACCTTTAGCGGGTCAGTTCATTCAGCAGCTTGTTAATGTTTCATTGGTTGGACAGTTTGTAAAGTGGTCACCTCATTTTGCTATTTAAATCATTTTGCATTTGCTTAAAGGGACTCAAAAAGCCACAAAACTATCAATTTGGATAAGTTATGGATTTAGTCAATATAGCAAAAAGTGGTCGACTGTTGCTTTGTAAAACCCCAAACAATTAGGAGCGCTGTCATATCGTGTTTCTCTGCAAAGTATGGCTATTCTCCAGCGCAGTAACAATAAAACAAGGCCCCAAAGGTGACATTGAATGAGAAGCCTGTTTCTCATAAAAGTACATTGTCTCATTTTCACTATTAGTTTGGCAAAGGGATATAGTACGAAGGTGGAATTTAACAAGAGCAATTTGAGTTATGAGTCTTAATGTTACAGTTCTTCTGCTTTGCATATCCAATGTGGATTCTTTTTATGCAATGCTAGCTGCATGTGTGTTACTGTTCATTTAGGTGACCCATAGGGAAAAGGGGAAATGGTAAATTAGGGTGTATTCACATGCTAGTTTTGTTGCCGTGGGAAATCACAGCAAGATTTTTTTTTTTCAATTGAAGGCCTAATAAAGTAAATAACAGCTATGATAGATTAGTATCAAGAGGATCCCAAAGAATTCTGAATGTTTTCCAATAAATTCTAAGAAAAACCCAGCAATCCTTTGGTTAGGTCACATGTCTAACAGGAAGAATAGTACCAATAGTTGTACTACTAGTGCCAGCTAAAATAAAATAACCCCCCAACAGAGTGGGAAACAACATTAGGCTGAGTTCACACAGAGTTTTATGGTCAGGAATCCGCCTCAAAATCAGCCTCCAAAAAATCCTCCCAACAGAACCTAAGAAAAAGAGGTAGCAAAACAAATAATGACAAAGAACTGATTTGTACAGATACATGGGAAATAACTTGCCAAGATCCTGTTGAAGGGGTTATCCACAGAATGTATTAAAACATACTGACTTTGGGGATCTTTTTATTGTTTTGATAAAACTTTACTGAGATTTAAAAAAAAAAAAAAGTTAACAGATACATTGGTATAAATACAGCCACAGCAGAACTATTAGACCGGGTTCACACAGAGTATTCTGGCTCGTCATTTGGTACGTAGATGCCGCGGGAGGATTTGCGGGCCGTATACGCTCCCATTGTTTTCAATGGGAGTCGGTACCGTACACGCGGCGCTATTTTGCGACCGACGCAAAATCACGGCTGCAAAATAGCGCCGCGTGTACGGTACCGGCTCCCATTGAATGGGAGCGTATACGGCCCGCAAATCCTCCCGCGGCGTCTACGTACCAAATGACGAGCCAGGATACTCTGTGTGAACCCGGCCTTACAAGTTACAAGTATAAAATTTTCATGAACATAGTAAACAAAAACTGTGCTGAAAAATTCGGCTTATACTCGAGTAAAAATTCCTGTGCAATGGCCATACATTGAGATAAAATGAAATAAACATTTTTGATAAATGTAAAGTTGCTTTGTATAAATGCCATCATTTAATGTAAACTAACTTTCAATACATGTTACTTATTTATATATTTCTTTTACTTTGTGTACTCTATTATTTTTATATAAAACATTGATTTTTTTTTTTGCATAGGGATTTATTTTTACCTTTGGTCCAGATGTGTGAACTTTGGCGGAATTCATATTCAGTTCCGCAGAGACAGTATTGCAAGAATAGATCCTATGGAAAAACACAATGAAGAGAAAAGTTAGTGAAATCAACTTGCTGATAGAAATACATTTACAATATTTACTCTACAATGAAACAAATAATGTGATGAATATTAAATTCTGTTATCAGACTCACTTCTTAAGTGATAACGTTGCCAAAGCGGTTCCTAGGTTGGAAATGTAAGTTATGTAGTGTTTTTGGCATGAGAGCTAGAACGCACAACTACATAGTAAGACAGAGGTATCAACAATTCAGACATGGAATGTTTAAGGAAATTTAGAAAAGTATAGCTACAGTTCCATATTGTTAGTATTATTATTTTTTTTTTTTTTTTTATGTAGATTGTGAGCCCCACATAGAGCTCACAATGTACTTTTTTTCCCCCTATCAGTATGTCTTTAGAATATGGGATGGAAATCCATGCAAACACAGGGAGAACATACAAACTCCTTGCAGATGGTTTTTCGCCCTTGGCAGGATTTGAACACCAGGACTCCAGTGCTGCAAGGCTGCAGTGCTAACCACTGAGCCACTGTGTGGCCCCAGTATTATTTATATACTGGTAGAACACCTGCGAAAACATGTTAAATTGTCGGTTATGTTAGCTAAAATCAATCTGTTTCTTTTCAAGCTGCGAGTCACTTTGTTTACTTGTCTCAGCTCTTGGACAGAATTTTGCGCTCTTAGCTTTTGGATAAACTTGCCCAATAGATGGTCATTTTTTGGGCGGCATTTTAAAAACCAGTCCTTAGTATTCTGAGCCTTTAGTATTCACCTGACACTGATAAGAGATGTAATAGGATGAAGAGTAATACAGAGCCGCCCTCACAGTATTACTAGGACCTGACACTGATAAGAGATGTAATAGGATGAATAGTGATACAGAGCAGCGCTCACACAGTATTACTATGTCCTGACACTGATAAGAGATGTAATAGGATGAAGAGTAATACAGTGCGGCCCTCACACAGTATTACTATGTCCTGACACTGATAAGAGATGTAATAGGATGAAGAGTAATACAGAGCAGCCCTCACAGTATTACTATGACCTGACGCTGATAACAGATGTAATAGGATGAATAGTAATACAGAGCGGCCCTCACAGTATTACTAGGACCTGACACTGATAAGAGATGTAATAGGATGAAGAGTAATACAGAGCAGCCCTCACACAGTATTACTATGACCTGACACTGATAAGAGATGTAATAGGATGAAGAGTAATACAGAGCAGCCCTCACACAGTATTACTATGTCCTGACACTGATAAGAGATGTAATAGGATGGATAGTAATACAGAGCGGCCCTCACAGTATTACTAGGACCTGACACTGATAAGAGATGTAATAGGATGAAGAGTAATACAGAGCAGCCCTCACACAGTATTACTATGTCCTGACACTGATAAGAGATGTAATAGGATGGATAGTAATACAGAGCGGCCCTCACAGTATTACTAGGACCTGACACTGATAAGAGATGTAATAGGATGAATAGTAATACAGAGCCGCCCTCACAGTATTACTATGTCCTGACACTGATAAGAGATGTAATAGGATGAAGAGTAATACAGAGCAGCCCTCACACAGTATTACTATGTCCTGACACTGATAAGAGATGTAATAGGATGGATAGTAATACAGAGCGGCCCTCACAGTATTACTAGGACCTGACACTGATAAGAGATGTAATAGGATGAAGAGTAATACAGAGCCGCCCTCACACAGTATTACTATGACCTGACACTGATAAGAGATGTAATAGGATGAAGAGTAATACAGAGCAGCCCTCACACAGTATTACTATGACCTGACACTGATAAGAGATGTAATAGGATGAATATTAATACAGAGCCGCCCTCACAGTATTACTATGTCCTGACACTGATAAGAGATGTAATAGGATGAAGAGTAATACAGAGCAGCCCTCACACAGTATTACTATGTCCTGACACTGATAAGAGATGTAATAGGATGAATAGTAATACAGAGCGGCCCTCACAGTATTACTAGGACCTGACACTGATAAGAGATGTAATAGGATGAAGAGTAATACAGAGCAGCCCTCACACAGTATTACTATGACCTGACACTGATAAGAGATGTAATAGGATGAAGAGTAATACAGAGCAGCCCTCACACAGTATTACTATGACCTGACACTGATAAGAGATGTAATAGGATGAATAGTAATACAGAGCGGCCCTCACACAGTATTACTATGTCCTGACACTGATAAGAGATGTAATAGGATGAAGAGTAATACAGAGCCGCCCTCACAGTATTACTATGTCCTGACAGTGATAAGAGATGTAATAGGATGAATAGTAATACAGAGCGGCCCTCACACAGTATTACTATGTCCTGACACTGATAAGAGATGTAATAGGATGAAGAGTAATACAGAGCCGCCCTCACAGTATTACTATGACCTGACGCTGATAAGAGATGTAATAGGATGAATAGTAATACAGAGCGGCCCTCACAGTATTACTATGTCCTGACACTGATAAGAGATGTAATAGGATGAAGAGTAATACAGAGCGGCCCTCACAGTATTACTATGACCTGACACTGATAAGAGATGTAATAGGATGAAGAGTAATACAGAGCGGCCCTCACAGTATTACTAGGACCTGACACTGATAAGAGATGTAATAGGATGAAGAGTAATACAGAGCCGCCCTCACACAGTATTACTATGACCTGACACTGATAAGAGATGTAATAGGATGAAGAGTAATACAGAGCAGCCCTCACACAGTATTACTATGACCTGACACTGATAAGAGATGTAATAGGATGAATAGTAATACAGAGCCGCCCTCACAGTATTACTATGTCCTGACACTGATAAGAGATGTAATAGGATGAAGAGTAATACAGAGCGGCCCTCACAGTATTACTATGACCTGACGCTGATAAGAGATGTAATAGGATGAATAGTAATACAGAGCGGCCCTCACAGTATTACTAGGACCTGACACTGATAAGAGATGTAATAGGATGAAGAGTAATACAGAGCAGCCCTCACACAGTATTACTATGACCTGACACTGATAAGAGATGTAATAGGATGAAGAGTAATACAGAGCAGCCCTCACACAGTATTACTATGACCTGACACTGATAAGAGATGTAATAGGATGAATAGTAATACAGAGCGGCCCTCACACAGTATTACTATGTCCTGACACTGATAAGAGATGTAATAGGATGAAGAGTAATACAGAGCAGCCCTCACAGTATTACTATGACCTGACGCTGATAACAGATGTAATAGGATGAATAGTAATACAGAGCCGCCCTCACAGTATTACTATGACCTGACGCTGATAAGAGATGTAATAGGATGAATAGTAATACAGAGCGGCCATCACAGTATTACTATGACCTGACGCTGATAAGAGATGTAATAGGATGAAGAGTAATACAGAGCGGCCCTCACACACTATTACTATGTCCTGACACTGATAAGAGATGTAATAGGATGAAGAGTAATACAGAGCGGCCCTCACAGTATTACTATGACCTGACGCTGATAAGAGATGTAATAGGATGAATAGTAATACAGAGCGGCCCTCACAGTATTACTATGACCTGACGCTGATAAGAGATGTAATAGGATGAAGAGTAATACAGAGCAGCCCTCACACAGTATTACTATGTCCTGACACTGATAAGAGATGTAATAGGATGAAGAGTAATACAGAGCCGCCCTCACAGTATTACTATGACCTGACGCTGATAAGAGATGTAATAGGATGAATAGTAATACAGAGCGGCCCTCACAGTATTACTATGACCTGACGCTGATAAGAGATGTAATAGGATGGATAGTAATACAGAGCAGCCCTCACACAGTATTACTATGACCTGACACTGATAAGAGATGTAATAGGATGAATAGTAATACAGAGCAGCCCTCACACAGTATTACTATGTCCTGACACTGATAAGAGATGTAATAGGATGAATAGTAATACAGAGCAGCCCTCACAGTATTACTAGGACCTGACGCTGATAAGAGATGTAATAGGATGAATAGTAATACAGAGCGGCCCTCACAGTATTACTATGACCTGACACTGATAAGAGATGTAATAGGATGAAGAGTAATACAGAGCCGCCCTCACAGTATTACTATGTCCTGACACTGATAAGAGATGTAATAGGATGAATAGTAATACAGAGCAGCCCTCACAGTATTACTAGGACCTGACACTGATAAGAGATGTAATAGGATGAAGAGTAATACAGAGCGGCCCTCACAGTATTACTAGGACCTGACACTGATAAGAGATGTAATAGGATGAAGAGTAATACAGAGCAGCCCTCACACAGTATTACTATGTCCTGACACTGATAAGAGATGTAATAGGATGAAGAGTAATACAGAGCGGCCCTCACAGTATTACTATGACCTGACGCTGATAGGAGATGTAATAGGATGAATAGTAATACAGAGCCGCCCTCACAGTATTACTATGACCTGACACTGATAAGAGATGTAATAGGATGAAGAGTAATACAGAGCGGCCCTCACAGTATTACTAGGACCTGACACTGATAAGAGATGTAATAGGATGAATAGTAATACAGAGCGGCCCTCACACAGTATTACTATGTCCTGACACTGATAAGAGATGTAATAGGATGAATAGTAATACAGAGCGGCCATCACAGTATTACTATGTCCTGACACTGATAAGAGATGTAATAGGATGAAGAGTAATACAGAGCCGCCCTCACAGTATTACTATGACCTGACACTGATAAGAGATGTAATAGGATGAAGAGTAATACAGAGCCGCCCTCACAGTATTACTAGGACCTGACACTGATAAGAGATGTAATAGGATGAATAGTAATACAGAGCAGCCCTCACAGTATTACTATGTCCTGACACTGATAAGAGATGTAATAGGATGAATAGTAATACAGAGCGGCCCTCACAGTATTACTAGGACCTGACACTGATAAGAGATGTAATAGGATGAATAGTAATACAGAGCGGCCCTCACAGTATTACTAGGACCTGACACTGATAAGGGATGTAATAGGATGAAGAGTAATACAGAGCAGCCCTCACACAGTATTACTATGACCTGACACAGATAAGAGATGTAATAGGATGAATAGTAATACAGAGCGGCCCTCACACAGTATTACTATGTCCTGACACTGATAAGAGATGTAATAGGATGAAGAGTAATACAGAGCAGCCCTCACAGTATTACTATGACCTGACGCTGATAACAGATGTAATAGGATGAATAGTAATACAGAGCCGCCCTCACAGTATTACTATGACCTGACGCTGATAAGAGATGTAATAGGATGAAGAGTAATACAGAGCGGCCCTCACACACTATTACTATGTCCTGACACTGATAAGAGATGTAATAGGATGAAGAGTAATACAGAGCGGCCCTCACAGTATTACTATGACCTGACGCTGATAAGAGATGTAATAGGATGAATAGTAATACAGAGCGGCCCTCACAGTATTACTATGACCTGACACTGATAAGAGATGTAATAGGATGAAGAGTAATACAGAGCCGCCCTCACAGTATTACTATGACCTGACACTGATAAGAGATGTAATAGGATGAAGAGTAATACAGAGCCGCCCTCACAGTATTACTAGGACCTGACACTGATAAGAGATGTAATAGGATGAATAGTAATACAGAGCAGCCCTCACAGTATTACTATGACCTGACGCTGATAAGAGATGTAATAGGATGAAGAGTAATACAGAGCAGCCCTCACACAGTATTACTATGTCCTGACACTGATAAGAGATGTAATAGGATGAAGAGTAATACAGAGCCGCCCTCACAGTATTACTATGACCTGACGCTGATAAGAGATGTAATAGGATGAATAGTAATACAGAGCGGCCCTCACAGTATTACTATGACCTGACGCTGATAAGAGATGTAATAGGATGGATAGTAATACAGAGCAGCCCTCACACAGTATTACTATGTCCTGACGCTGATAAGAGATGTAATAGGATGAAGAGTAATACAGAGCAGCCCTCACACAGTATTACTATGACCTGACACTGATAAGAGATGTAATAGGATGAATAGTAATACAGAGCAGCCCTCACACAGTATTACTATGTCCTGACACTGATAAGAGATGTAATAGGATGAATAGTAATACAGAGCAGCCCTCACAGTATTACTAGGACCTGACGCTGATAAGAGATGTAATAGGATGAATAGTAATACAGAGCGGCCCTCACAGTATTACTATGACCTGACACTGATAAGAGATGTAATAGGATGAAGAGTAATACAGAGCCGCCCTCACAGTATTACTATGTCCTGACACTGATAAGAGATGTAATAGGATGAATAGAAATACAGAGCAGCCCTCACAGTATTACTAGGACCTGACACTGATAAGAGATGTAATAGGATGAAGAGTAATACAGAGCGGCCCTCACAGTATTACTAGGACCTGACACTGATAAGAGATGTAATAGGATGAAGAGTAATACAGAGCGGCCCTCACACAGTATTACTATGTCCTGACACTGATAAGAGATGTAATAGGATGAAGAGTAATACAGAGCGGCCCTCACAGTATTACTATGACCTGACACTGATAAGAGATGTAATAGGATGAAGAGTAATACAGAGCCGCCCTCACAGTATTACTATGTCCTGACACTGATAAGAGATGTAATAGGATGAATAGTAATACAGAGCAGCCCTCACAGTATTACTATGTCCTGACACTGATAAGAGATGTAATAGGATGAATAGTAATACAGAGCGGCCCTCACAGTATTACTAGGACCTGACACTGATAAGGGATGTAATAGGATGAAGAGTAATACAGAGCAGCCCTCACACAGTATTACTATGACCTGACACTGATAAGAGATGTAATAGGATGAATAGTAATACAGAGCGGCCCTCACACAGTATTACTATGTCCTGACACTGATAAGAGATGTAATAGGATGAAGAGTAATACAGAGCAGCCCTCACAGTATTACTATGACCTGACGCTGATAACAGATGTAATAGGATGAATAGTAATACAGAGCCGCCCTCACAGTATTACTATGACCTGACGCTGATAAGAGATGTAATAGGATGAAGAGTAATACAGAGCGGCCATCACAGTATTACTATGACCTGACGCTGATAAGAGATGTAATAGGATGAAGAGTAATACAGAGCGGCCCTCACACACTATTACTATGTCCTGACACTGATAAGAGATGTAATAGGATGAAGAGTAATACAGAGCGGCCCTCACAGTATTACTATGACCTGACGCTGATAAGAGATGTAATAGGATGAATAGTAATACAGAGCGGCCCTCACAGTATTACTATGACCTGACACTGATAAGAGATGTAATAGGATGAAGAGTAATACAGAGCCGCCCTCACAGTATTACTATGACCTGACACTGATAAGAGATGTAATAGGATGAAGAGTAATACAGAGCCGCCCTCACAGTATTACTAGGACCTGACACTGATAAGAGATGTAATAGGATGAATAGTAATACAGAGCAGCCCTCACAGTATTACTATGACCTGACGCTGATAAGAGATGTAATAGGATGAAGAGTAATACAGAGCAGCCCTCACACAGTATTACTATGTCCTGACACTGATAAGAGATGTAATAGGATGAAGAGTAATACAGAGCCGCCCTCACAGTATTACTATGACCTGACGCTGATAAGAGATGTAATAGGATGAATAGTAATACAGAGCGGCCCTCACAGTATTACTATGACCTGACGCTGATAAGAGATGTAATAGGATGGATAGTAATACAGAGCAGCCCTCACACAGTATTACTATGTCCTGACGCTGATAAGAGATGTAATAGGATGAAGAGTAATACAGAGCAGCCCTCACACAGTATTACTATGACCTGACACTGATAAGAGATGTAATAGGATGAATAGTAATACAGAGCAGCCCTCACACAGTATTACTATGTCCTGACACTGATAAGAGATGTAATAGGATGAATAGTAATACAGAGCAGCCCTCACAGTATTACTAGGACCTGACGCTGATAAGAGATGTAATAGGATGAATAGTAATACAGAGCGGCCCTCACAGTATTACTATGACCTGACACTGATAAGAGATGTAATAGGATGAAGAGTAATACAGAGCGGCCCTCACACAGTATTACTATGTCCTGACACTGATAAGAGATGTAATAGGATGAAGAGTAATACAGAGCGGCCCTCACAGTATTACTATGACCTGACGCTGATAGGAGATGTAATAGGATGAATAGTAATACAGAGCCGCCCTCACAGTATTACTATGACCTGACACTGATAAGAGATGTAATAGGATGAAGAGTAATACAGAGCGGCCCTCACAGTATTACTAGGACCTGACACTGATAAGAGATGTAATAGGATGAATAGTAATACAGAGCGGCCCTCACACAGTATTACTATGTCCTGACACTGATAAGAGATGTAATAGGATGAATAGTAATACAGAGCGGCCATCACAGTATTACTATGTCCTGACACTGATAAGAGATGTAATAGGATGAAGAGTAATACAGAGCCGCCCTCACAGTATTACTATGACCTGACACTGATAAGAGATGTAATAGGATGAAGAGTAATACAGAGCCGCCCTCACAGTATTACTAGGACCTGACACTGATAAGAGATGTAATAGGATGAATAGTAATACAGAGCAGCCCTCACAGTATTACTATGTCCTGACACTGATAAGAGATGTAATAGGATGAATAGTAATACAGAGCGGCCCTCACAGTATTACTAGGACCTGACACTGATAAGAGATGTAATAGGATGAATAGTAATACAGAGCGGCCCTCACAGTATTACTAGGACCTGACACTGATAAGGGATGTAATAGGATGAAGAGTAATACAGAGCAGCCCTCACACAGTATTACTATGACCTGACACTGATAAGAGATGTAATAGGATGAATAGTAATACAGAGCGGCCCTCACACAGTATTACTATGTCCTGACACTGATAAGAGATGTAATAGGATGAAGAGTAATACAGAGCAGCCCTCACAGTATTACTATGACCTGACGCTGATAACAGATGTAATAGGATGAATAGTAATACAGAGCCGCCCTCACAGTATTACTATGACCTGACGCTGATAAGAGATGTAATAGGATGAAGAGTAATACAGAGCGGCCATCACAGTATTACTATGACCTGACGCTGATAAGAGATGTAATAGGATGAAGAGTAATACAGAGCGGCCCTCACACACTATTACTATGTCCTGACACTGATAAGAGATGTAATAGGATGAAGAGTAATACAGAGCGGCCCTCACAGTATTACTATGACCTGACGCTGATAAGAGATGTAATAGGATGAATAGTAATACAGAGCGGCCCTCACAGTATTACTATGACCTGACACTGATAAGAGATGTAATAGGATGAAGAGTAATACAGAGCCGCCCTCACAGTATTACTATGACCTGACACTGATAAGAGATGTAATAGGATGAAGAGTAATACAGAGCCGCCCTCACAGTATTACTAGGACCTGACACTGATAAGAGATGTAATAGGATGAATAGTAATACAGAGCAGCCCTCACAGTATTACTATGACCTGACGCTGATAAGAGATGTAATAGGATGAAGAGTAATACAGAGCAGCCCTCACACAGTATTACTATGTCCTGACACTGATAAGAGATGTAATAGGATGAAGAGTAATACAGAGCCGCCCTCACAGTATTACTATGACCTGACGCTGATAAGAGATGTAATAGGATGAATAGTAATACAGAGCGGCCCTCACAGTATTACTATGACCTGACGCTGATAAGAGATGTAATAGGATGGATAGTAATACAGAGCAGCCCTCACACAGTATTACTATGTCCTGACGCTGATAAGAGATGTAATAGGATGAAGAGTAATACAGAGCAGCCCTCACACAGTATTACTATGACCTGACACTGATAAGAGATGTAATAGGATGAATAGTAATACAGAGCAGCCCTCACACAGTATTACTATGTCCTGACACTGATAAGAGATGTAATAGGATGAATAGTAATACAGAGCCGCCCTCACAGTATTACTAGGACCTGACGCTGATAAGAGATGTAATAGGATGAATAGTAATACAGAGCGGCCCTCACAGTATTACTATGACCTGACACTGATAAGAGATGTAATAGGATGAAGAGTAATACAGAGCCGCCCTCACAGTATTACTATGTCCTGACACTGATAAGAGATGTAATAGGATGAATAGTAATACAGAGCAGCCCTCACAGTATTACTAGGACCTGACACTGATAAGAGATGTAATAGGATGAAGAGTAATACAGAGCGGCCCTCACAGTATTACTAGGACCTGACACTGATAAGAGATGTAATAGGATGAAGAGTAATACAGAGCGGCCCTCACACAGTATTACTATGTCCTGACACTGATAAGAGATGTAATAGGATGAAGAGTAATACAGAGCGGCCCTCACAGTATTACTATGACCTGACACTGATAAGAGATGTAATAGGATGAAGAGTAATACAGAGCCGCCCTCACAGTATTACTATGTCCTGACACTGATAAGAGATGTAATAGGATGAATAGTAATACAGAGCAGCCCTCACAGTATTACTATGTCCTGACACTGATAAGAGATGTAATAGGATGAATAGTAATACAGAGCGGCCCTCACAGTATTACTAGGACCTGACACTGATAAGGGATGTAATAGGATGAAGAGTAATACAGAGCAGCCCTCACACAGTATTACTATGACCTGACACTGATAAGAGATGTAATAGGATGAATAGTAATACAGAGCGGCCCTCACACAGTATTACTATGTCCTGACACTGATAAGAGATGTAATAGGATGAAGAGTAATACAGAGCAGCCCTCACAGTATTACTATGACCTGACGCTGATAACAGATGTAATAGGATGAATAGTAATACAGAGCCGCCCTCACAGTATTACTATGACCTGACGCTGATAAGAGATGTAATAGGATGAAGAGTAATACAGAGCGGCCATCACAGTATTACTATGACCTGACGCTGATAAGAGATGTAATAGGATGAAGAGTAATACAGAGCGGCCCTCACACACTATTACTATGTCCTGACACTGATAAGAGATGTAATAGGATGAAGAGTAATACAGAGCGGCCCTCACAGTATTACTATGACCTGACGCTGATAAGAGATGTAATAGGATGAATAGTAATACAGAGCGGCCCTCACAGTATTACTATGACCTGACACTGATAAGAGATGTAATAGGATGAAGAGTAATACAGAGCGGCCCTCACAGTATTACTATGACCTGACACTGATAAGAGATGTAATAGGATGAAGAGTAATACAGAGCCGCCCTCACAGTATTACTAGGACCTGACACTGATAAGAGATGTAATAGGATGAATAGTAATACAGAGCAGCCCTCACAGTATTACTATGACCTGACGCTGATAAGAGATGTAATAGGATGAAGAGTAATACAGAGCAGCCCTCACACAGTATTACTATGTCCTGACACTGATAAGAGATGTAATAGGATGAAGAGTAATACAGAGCCGCCCTCACAGTATTACTATGACCTGACGCTGATAAGAGATGTAATAGGATGAATAGTAATACAGAGCGGCCCTCACAGTATTACTATGACCTGACGCTGATAAGAGATGTAATAGGATGGATAGTAATACAGAGCAGCCCTCACACAGTATTACTATGTCCTGACGCTGATAAGAGATGTAATAGGATGAAGAGTAATACAGAGCAGCCCTCACACAGTATTACTATGACCTGACACTGATAAGAGATGTAATAGGATGAATAGTAATACAGAGCAGCCCTCACACAGTATTACTATGTCCTGACACTGATAAGAGATGTAATAGGATGAATAGTAATACAGAGCAGCCCTCACAGTATTACTAGGACCTGACGCTGATAAGAGATGTAATAGGATGAATAGTAATACAGAGCGGCCCTCACAGTATTACTATGACCTGACACTGATAAGAGATGTAATAGGATGAAGAGTAATACAGAGCCGCCCTCACAGTATTACTATGTCCTGACACTGATAAGAGATGTAATAGGATGAATAGTAATACAGAGCAGCCCTCACAGTATTACTAGGACCTGACACTGATAAGAGATGTAATAGGATGAAGAGTAATACAGAGCGGCCCTCACAGTATTACTAGGACCTGACACTGATAAGAGATGTAATAGGATGAAGAGTAATACAGAGCGGCCCTCACACAGTATTACTATGTCCTGACACTGATAAGAGATGTAATAGGATGAAGAGTAATACAGAGCGGCCCTCACAGTATTACTATGACCTGACACTGATAAGAGATGTAATAGGATGAAGAGTAATACAGAGCCGCCCTCACAGTATTACTATGTCCTGACACTGATAAGAGATGTAATAGGATGAATAGTAATACAGAGCAGCCCTCACAGTATTACTATGTCCTGACACTGATAAGAGATGTAATAGGATGAATAGTAATACAGAGCGGCCCTCACAGTATTACTAGGACCTGACACTGATAAGGGATGTAATAGGATGAAGAGTAATACAGAGCAGCCCTCACACAGTATTACTATGACCTGACACTGATAAGAGATGTAATAGGATGAATAGTAATACAGAGCGGCCCTCACACAGTATTACTATGTCCTGACACTGATAAGAGATGTAATAGGATGAAGAGTAATACAGAGCAGCCCTCACAGTATTACTATGACCTGACGCTGATAACAGATGTAATAGGATGAATAGTAATACAGAGCCGCCCTCACAGTATTACTATGACCTGACGCTGATAAGAGATGTAATAGGATGAAGAGTAATACAGAGCGGCCATCACAGTATTACTATGACCTGACGCTGATAAGAGATGTAATAGGATGAAGAGTAATACAGAGCGGCCCTCACACACTATTACTATGTCCTGACACTGATAAGAGATGTAATAGGATGAAGAGTAATACAGAGCGGCCCTCACAGTATTACTATGACCTGACGCTGATAAGAGATGTAATAGGATGAATAGTAATACAGAGCGGCCCTCACAGTATTACTATGACCTGACACTGATAAGAGATGTAATAGGATGAAGAGTAATACAGAGCCGCCCTCACAGTATTACTATGACCTGACACTGATAAGAGATGTAATAGGATGAAGAGTAATACAGAGCCGCCCTCACAGTATTACTAGGACCTGACACTGATAAGAGATGTAATAGGATGAATAGTAATACAGAGCAGCCCTCACAGTATTACTATGACCTGACGCTGATAAGAGATGTAATAGGATGAAGAGTAATACAGAGCAGCCCTCACACAGTATTACTATGTCCTGACACTGATAAGAGATGTAATAGGATGAAGAGTAATACAGAGCCGCCCTCACAGTATTACTATGACCTGACGCTGATAAGAGATGTAATAGGATGAATAGTAATACAGAGCGGCCCTCACAGTATTACTATGACCTGACGCTGATAAGAGATGTAATAGGATGGATAGTAATACAGAGCAGCCCTCACACAGTATTACTATGTCCTGACGCTGATAAGAGATGTAATAGGATGAAGAGTAATACAGAGCAGCCCTCACACAGTATTACTATGACCTGACACTGATAAGAGATGTAATAGGATGAATAGTAATACAGAGCAGCCCTCACACAGTATTACTATGTCCTGACACTGATAAGAGATGTAATAGGATGAATAGTAATACAGAGCAGCCCTCACAGTATTACTAGGACCTGACGCTGATAAGAGATGTAATAGGATGAATAGTAATACAGAGCGGCCCTCACAGTATTACTATGACCTGACACTGATAAGAGATGTAATAGGATGAAGAGTAATACAGAGCGGCCCTCACACAGTATTACTATGTCCTGACACTGATAAGAGATGTAATAGGATGAAGAGTAATACAGAGCGGCCCTCACAGTATTACTATGACCTGACGCTGATAGGAGATGTAATAGGATGAATAGTAATACAGAGCCGCCCTCACAGTATTACTATGACCTGACACTGATAAGAGATGTAATAGGATGAAGAGTAATACAGAGCGGCCCTCACAGTATTACTAGGACCTGACACTGATAAGAGATGTAATAGGATGAATAGTAATACAGAGCGGCCCTCACACAGTATTACTATGTCCTGACACTGATAAGAGATGTAATAGGATGAATAGTAATACAGAGCGGCCATCACAGTATTACTATGTCCTGACACTGATAAGAGATGTAATAGGATGAAGAGTAATACAGAGCCGCCCTCACAGTATTACTATGACCTGACACTGATAAGAGATGTAATAGGATGAAGAGTAATACAGAGCCGCCCTCACAGTATTACTAGGACCTGACACTGATAAGAGATGTAATAGGATGAATAGTAATACAGAGCAGCCCTCACAGTATTACTATGTCCTGACACTGATAAGAGATGTAATAGGATGAATAGTAATACAGAGCGGCCCTCACAGTATTACTAGGACCTGACACTGATAAGAGATGTAATAGGATGAATAGTAATACAGAGCGGCCCTCACAGTATTACTAGGACCTGACACTGATAAGGGATGTAATAGGATGAAGAGTAATACAGAGCAGCCCTCACACAGTATTACTATGACCTGACACTGATAAGAGATGTAATAGGATGAATAGTAATACAGAGCGGCCCTCACACAGTATTACTATGTCCTGACACTGATAAGAGATGTAATAGGATGAAGAGTAATACAGAGCAGCCCTCACAGTATTACTATGACCTGACGCTGATAACAGATGTAATAGGATGAATAGTAATACAGAGCCGCCCTCACAGTATTACTATGACCTGACGCTGATAAGAGATGTAATAGGATGAAGAGTAATACAGAGCGGCCATCACAGTATTACTATGACCTGACGCTGATAAGAGATGTAATAGGATGAAGAGTAATACAGAGCGGCCCTCACACACTATTACTATGTCCTGACACTGATAAGAGATGTAATAGGATGAAGAGTAATACAGAGCGGCCCTCACAGTATTACTATGACCTGACGCTGATAAGAGATGTAATAGGATGAATAGTAATACAGAGCGGCCCTCACAGTATTACTATGACCTGACACTGATAAGAGATGTAATAGGATGAAGAGTAATACAGAGCCGCCCTCACAGTATTACTATGACCTGACACTGATAAGAGATGTAATAGGATGAAGAGTAATACAGAGCCGCCCTCACAGTATTACTAGGACCTGACACTGATAAGAGATGTAATAGGATGAATAGTAATACAGAGCAGCCCTCACAGTATTACTATGACCTGACGCTGATAAGAGATGTAATAGGATGAAGAGTAATACAGAGCAGCCCTCACACAGTATTACTATGTCCTGACACTGATAAGAGATGTAATAGGATGAAGAGTAATACAGAGCCGCCCTCACAGTATTACTATGACCTGACGCTGATAAGAGATGTAATAGGATGAATAGTAATACAGAGCGGCCCTCACAGTATTACTATGACCTGACGCTGATAAGAGATGTAATAGGATGGATAGTAATACAGAGCAGCCCTCACACAGTATTACTATGTCCTGACGCTGATAAGAGATGTAATAGGATGAAGAGTAATACAGAGCAGCCCTCACACAGTATTACTATGACCTGACACTGATAAGAGATGTAATAGGATGAATAGTAATACAGAGCAGCCCTCACACAGTATTACTATGTCCTGACACTGATAAGAGATGTAATAGGATGAATAGTAATACAGAGCAGCCCTCACAGTATTACTAGGACCTGACGCTGATAAGAGATGTAATAGGATGAATAGTAATACAGAGCGGCCCTCACAGTATTACTATGACCTGACACTGATAAGAGATGTAATAGGATGAAGAGTAATACAGAGCCGCCCTCACAGTATTACTATGTCCTGACACTGATAAGAGATGTAATAGGATGAATAGTAATACAGAGCAGCCCTCACAGTATTACTAGGACCTGACACTGATAAGAGATGTAATAGGATGAAGAGTAATACAGAGCGGCCCTCACAGTATTACTAGGACCTGACACTGATAAGAGATGTAATAGGATGAAGAGTAATACAGAGCGGCCCTCACACAGTATTACTATGTCCTGACACTGATAAGAGATGTAATAGGATGAAGAGTAATACAGAGCGGCCCTCACAGTATTACTATGACCTGACACTGATAAGAGATGTAATAGGATGAAGAGTAATACAGAGCCGCCCTCACAGTATTACTATGTCCTGACACTGATAAGAGATGTAATAGGATGAATAGTAATACAGAGCAGCCCTCACAGTATTACTATGTCCTGACACTGATAAGAGATGTAATAGGATGAATAGTAATACAGAGCGGCCCTCACAGTATTACTAGGACCTGACACTGATAAGGGATGTAATAGGATGAAGAGTAATACAGAGCAGCCCTCACACAGTATTACTATGACCTGACACTGATAAGAGATGTAATAGGATGAATAGTAATACAGAGCGGCCCTCACACAGTATTACTATGTCCTGACACTGATAAGAGATGTAATAGGATGAAGAGTAATACAGAGCAGCCCTCACAGTATTACTATGACCTGACGCTGATAACAGATGTAATAGGATGAATAGTAATACAGAGCCGCCCTCACAGTATTACTATGACCTGACGCTGATAAGAGATGTAATAGGATGAAGAGTAATACAGAGCGGCCATCACAGTATTACTATGACCTGACGCTGATAAGAGATGTAATAGGATGAAGAGTAATACAGAGCGGCCCTCACACACTATTACTATGTCCTGACACTGATAAGAGATGTAATAGGATGAAGAGTAATACAGAGCGGCCCTCACAGTATTACTATGACCTGACGCTGATAAGAGATGTAATAGGATGAATAGTAATACAGAGCGGCCCTCACAGTATTACTATGACCTGACACTGATAAGAGATGTAATAGGATGAAGAGTAATACAGAGCGGCCCTCACAGTATTACTATGACCTGACACTGATAAGAGATGTAATAGGATGAAGAGTAATACAGAGCCGCCCTCACAGTATTACTAGGACCTGACACTGATAAGAGATGTAATAGGATGAATAGTAATACAGAGCAGCCCTCACAGTATTACTATGACCTGACGCTGATAAGAGATGTAATAGGATGAAGAGTAATACAGAGCAGCCCTCACACAGTATTACTATGTCCTGACACTGATAAGAGATGTAATAGGATGAAGAGTAATACAGAGCCGCCCTCACAGTATTACTATGACCTGACGCTGATAAGAGATGTAATAGGATGAATAGTAATACAGAGCGGCCCTCACAGTATTACTATGACCTGACGCTGATAAGAGATGTAATAGGATGGATAGTAATACAGAGCAGCCCTCACACAGTATTACTATGTCCTGACGCTGATAAGAGATGTAATAGGATGAAGAGTAATACAGAGCAGCCCTCACACAGTATTACTATGACCTGACACTGATAAGAGATGTAATAGGATGAATAGTAATACAGAGCAGCCCTCACACAGTATTACTATGTCCTGACACTGATAAGAGATGTAATAGGATGAATAGTAATACAGAGCAGCCCTCACAGTATTACTAGGACCTGACGCTGATAAGAGATGTAATAGGATGAATAGTAATACAGAGCGGCCCTCACAGTATTACTATGACCTGACACTGATAAGAGATGTAATAGGATGAAGAGTAATACAGAGCCGCCCTCACAGTATTACTATGTCCTGACACTGATAAGAGATGTAATAGGATGAATAGTAATACAGAGCAGCCCTCACAGTATTACTAGGACCTGACACTGATAAGAGATGTAATAGGATGAAGAGTAATACAGAGCGGCCCTCACAGTATTACTAGGACCTGACACTGATAAGAGATGTAATAGGATGAAGAGTAATACAGAGCGGCCCTCACACAGTATTACTATGTCCTGACACTGATAAGAGATGTAATAGGATGAAGAGTAATACAGAGCGGCCCTCACAGTATTACTATGACCTGACACTGATAAGAGATGTAATAGGATGAAGAGTAATACAGAGCCGCCCTCACAGTATTACTATGTCCTGACACTGATAAGAGATGTAATAGGATGAATAGTAATACAGAGCAGCCCTCACAGTATTACTATGTCCTGACACTGATAAGAGATGTAATAGGATGAATAGTAATACAGAGCGGCCCTCACAGTATTACTAGGACCTGACACTGATAAGGGATGTAATAGGATGAAGAGTAATACAGAGCAGCCCTCACACAGTATTACTATGACCTGACACTGATAAGAGATGTAATAGGATGAATAGTAATACAGAGCGGCCCTCACACAGTATTACTATGTCCTGACACTGATAAGAGATGTAATAGGATGAAGAGTAATACAGAGCAGCCCTCACAGTATTACTATGACCTGACGCTGATAACAGATGTAATAGGATGAATAGTAATACAGAGCCGCCCTCACAGTATTACTATGACCTGACGCTGATAAGAGATGTAATAGGATGAAGAGTAATACAGAGCGGCCATCACAGTATTACTATGACCTGACGCTGATAAGAGATGTAATAGGATGAAGAGTAATACAGAGCGGCCCTCACACACTATTACTATGTCCTGACACTGATAAGAGATGTAATAGGATGAAGAGTAATACAGAGCGGCCCTCACAGTATTACTATGACCTGACGCTGATAAGAGATGTAATAGGATGAATAGTAATACAGAGCGGCCCTCACAGTATTACTATGACCTGACACTGATAAGAGATGTAATAGGATGAAGAGTAATACAGAGCCGCCCTCACAGTATTACTATGACCTGACACTGATAAGAGATGTAATAGGATGAAGAGTAATACAGAGCCGCCCTCACAGTATTACTAGGACCTGACACTGATAAGAGATGTAATAGGATGAATAGTAATACAGAGCAGCCCTCACAGTATTACTATGACCTGACGCTGATAAGAGATGTAATAGGATGAAGAGTAATACAGAGCAGCCCTCACACAGTATTACTATGTCCTGACACTGATAAGAGATGTAATAGGATGAAGAGTAATACAGAGCCGCCCTCACAGTATTACTATGACCTGACGCTGATAAGAGATGTAATAGGATGAATAGTAATACAGAGCGGCCCTCACAGTATTACTATGACCTGACGCTGATAAGAGATGTAATAGGATGGATAGTAATACAGAGCAGCCCTCACACAGTATTACTATGTCCTGACGCTGATAAGAGATGTAATAGGATGAAGAGTAATACAGAGCAGCCCTCACACAGTATTACTATGACCTGACACTGATAAGAGATGTAATAGGATGAATAGTAATACAGAGCAGCCCTCACACAGTATTACTATGTCCTGACACTGATAAGAGATGTAATAGGATGAATAGTAATACAGAGCAGCCCTCACAGTATTACTAGGACCTGACGCTGATAAGAGATGTAATAGGATGAATAGTAATACAGAGCGGCCCTCACAGTATTACTATGACCTGACACTGATAAGAGATGTAATAGGATGAAGAGTAATACAGAGCCGCCCTCACAGTATTACTATGTCCTGACACTGATAAGAGATGTAATAGGATGAATAGTAATACAGAGCAGCCCTCACAGTATTACTAGGACCTGACACTGATAAGAGATGTAATAGGATGAAGAGTAATACAGAGCGGCCCTCACAGTATTACTAGGACCTGACACTGATAAGAGATGTAATAGGATGAAGAGTAATACAGAGCGGCCCTCACACAGTATTACTATGTCCTGACACTGATAAGAGATGTAATAGGATGAAGAGTAATACAGAGCGGCCCTCACAGTATTACTATGACCTGACACTGATAAGAGATGTAATAGGATGAAGAGTAATACAGAGCCGCCCTCACAGTATTACTATGTCCTGACACTGATAAGAGATGTAATAGGATGAATAGTAATACAGAGCAGCCCTCACAGTATTACTATGTCCTGACACTGATAAGAGATGTAATAGGATGAATAGTAATACAGAGCGGCCCTCACAGTATTACTAGGACCTGACACTGATAAGGGATGTAATAGGATGAAGAGTAATACAGAGCAGCCCTCACACAGTATTACTATGACCTGACACTGATAAGAGATGTAATAGGATGAATAGTAATACAGAGCGGCCCTCACACAGTATTACTATGTCCTGACACTGATAAGAGATGTAATAGGATGAAGAGTAATACAGAGCAGCCCTCACAGTATTACTATGACCTGACGCTGATAACAGATGTAATAGGATGAATAGTAATACAGAGCCGCCCTCACAGTATTACTATGACCTGACGCTGATAAGAGATGTAATAGGATGAAGAGTAATACAGAGCGGCCATCACAGTATTACTATGACCTGACGCTGATAAGAGATGTAATAGGATGAAGAGTAATACAGAGCGGCCCTCACACACTATTACTATGTCCTGACACTGATAAGAGATGTAATAGGATGAAGAGTAATACAGAGCGGCCCTCACAGTATTACTATGACCTGACGCTGATAAGAGATGTAATAGGATGAATAGTAATACAGAGCGGCCCTCACAGTATTACTATGACCTGACACTGATAAGAGATGTAATAGGATGAAGAGTAATACAGAGCCGCCCTCACAGTATTACTATGACCTGACACTGATAAGAGATGTAATAGGATGAAGAGTAATACAGAGCCGCCCTCACAGTATTACTAGGACCTGACACTGATAAGAGATGTAATAGGATGAATAGTAATACAGAGCAGCCCTCACAGTATTACTATGACCTGACGCTGATAAGAGATGTAATAGGATGAAGAGTAATACAGAGCAGCCCTCACACAGTATTACTATGTCCTGACACTGATAAGAGATGTAATAGGATGAAGAGTAATACAGAGCCGCCCTCACAGTATTACTATGACCTGACGCTGATAAGAGATGTAATAGGATGAATAGTAATACAGAGCGGCCCTCACAGTATTACTATGACCTGACGCTGATAAGAGATGTAATAGGATGGATAGTAATACAGAGCAGCCCTCACACAGTATTACTATGTCCTGACGCTGATAAGAGATGTAATAGGATGAAGAGTAATACAGAGCAGCCCTCACACAGTATTACTATGACCTGACACTGATAAGAGATGTAATAGGATGAATAGTAATACAGAGCAGCCCTCACACAGTATTACTATGTCCTGACACTGATAAGAGATGTAATAGGATGAATAGTAATACAGAGCAGCCCTCACAGTATTACTAGGACCTGACGCTGATAAGAGATGTAATAGGATGAATAGTAATACAGAGCGGCCCTCACAGTATTACTATGACCTGACACTGATAAGAGATGTAATAGGATGAAGAGTAATACAGAGCCGCCCTCACAGTATTACTATGTCCTGACACTGATAAGAGATGTAATAGGATGAATAGTAATACAGAGCAGCCCTCACAGTATTACTAGGACCTGACACTGATAAGAGATGTAATAGGATGAAGAGTAATACAGAGCGGCCCTCACAGTATTACTAGGACCTGACACTGATAAGAGATGTAATAGGATGAAGAGTAATACAGAGCGGCCCTCACACAGTATTACTATGTCCTGACACTGATAAGAGATGTAATAGGATGAAGAGTAATACAGAGCGGCCCTCACAGTATTACTATGACCTGACACTGATAAGAGATGTAATAGGATGAAGAGTAATACAGAGCCGCCCTCACAGTATTACTATGTCCTGACACTGATAAGAGATGTAATAGGATGAATAGTAATACAGAGCAGCCCTCACAGTATTACTATGTCCTGACACTGATAAGAGATGTAATAGGATGAAGAGTAATACAGAGCGGCCCTCACAGTATTACTATGACCTGACGCTGATAACAGATGTAATAGGATGAATAGTAATACAGAGCCGCCCTCACAGTATTACTATGACCTGACGCTGATAAGAGATGTAATAGGATGAAGAGTAATACAGAGCGGCCATCACAGTATTACTATGACCTGACGCTGATAAGAGATGTAATAGGATGAAGAGTAATACAGAGCGGCCCTCACACACTATTACTATGTCCTGACACTGATAAGAGATGTAATAGGATGAAGAGTAATACAGAGCGGCCCTCACAGTATTACTATGACCTGACGCTGATAAGAGATGTAATAGGATGAATAGTAATACAGAGCGGCCCTCACAGTATTACTATGACCTGACGCTGATAAGAGATGTAATAGGATGAAGAGTAATACAGAGCAGCCCTCACACAGTATTACTATGTCCTGACACTGATAAGAGATGTAATAGGATGAAGAGTAATACAGAGCCGCCCTCACAGTATTACTATGACCTGACGCTGATAAGAGATGTAATAGGATGAATAGTAATACAGAGCGGCCCTCACAGTATTACTATGACCTGACGCTGATAAGAGATGTAATAGGATGGATAGTAATACAGAGCAGCCCTCACACAGTATTACTATGTCCTGACGCTGATAAGAGATGTAATAGGATGAAGAGTAATACAGAGCAGCCCTCACACAGTATTACTATGACCTGACACTGATAAGAGATGTAATAGGATGAATAGTAATACAGAGCAGCCCTCACACAGTATTACTATGTCCTGACACTGATAAGAGATGTAATAGGATGAAGAGTAATACAGAGCAGCCCTCACAGTATTACTAGGACCTGACGCTGATAAGAGATGTAATAGGATGAATAGTAATACAGAGCGGCCCTCACAGTATTACTATGACCTGACACTGATAAGAGATGTAATAGGATGAAGAGTAATACAGAGCCGCCCTCACAGTATTACTATGTCCTGACACTGATAAGAGATGTAATAGGATGAATAGTAATACAGAGCAGCCCTCACAGTATTACTAGGACCTGACACTGATAAGAGATGTAATAGGATGAAGAGTAATACAGAGCGGCCCTCACAGTATTACTAGGACCTGACACTGATAAGAGATGTAATAGGATGAAGAGTAATACAGAGCGGCCCTCACACAGTATTACTATGTCCTGACACTGATAAGAGATGTAATAGGATGAAGAGTAATACAGAGCGGCCCTCACAGTATTACTATGACCTGACGCTGATAGGAGATGTAATAGGATGAATAGTAATACAGAGCCGCCCTCACAGTATTACTATGACCTGACACTGATAAGAGATGTAATAGGATGAAGAGTAATACAGAGCGGCCCTCACAGTATTACTAGGACCTGACACTGATAAGAGATGTAATAGGATGAATAGTAATACAGAGCGGCCCTCACACAGTATTACTATGTCCTGACACTGATAAGAGATGTAATAGGATGAAGAGTAATACAGAGCGGCCCTCACAGTATTACTATGACCTGACGCTGATAGGAGATGTAATAGGATGAAGAGTAATACAGAGCCGCCCTCACAGTATTACTAGGACCTGACACTGATAAGAGATGTAATAGGATGAATAGTAATACAGAGCGGCCATCACAGTATTACTATGTCCTGACACTGATAAGAGATGTAATAGGATGAAGAGTAATACAGAGCCGCCCTCACAGTATTACTAGGACCTGACACTGATAAGAGATGTAATAGGATGAATAGTAATACAGAGCGGCCCTCACAGTATTACTAGGACCTGACACTGATAAGGGATGTAATAGGATGAAGAGTAATACAGAGCAGCCCTCACACAGTATTACTATGTCCTGACACTGATAAGAGATGTAATAGGATGAATAGTAATACAGAGCCGCCCTCACAGTATTACTATGACCTGAAGGAGCCGCCTCAGAGGCAGACTTGTGGAGTTGCCCATAGCAACCAATCAGAGCTCAGCTTTCACTTTACCTCAGCAGCTTCAGTGATGAAAGCCCCTGTATAGTCAGCAATAATGACACTTTCGCTAGGTTCACACCTGCGTTCAGGGTCTCCATACTATGGTTTCCGTCTTCTGCATGGCAGAAGACGGAAACCATAGACCGGGTCCGGCCGTGCGCGGCGGTGAGCGTTTTAGTCTCTCCGCCGCGAAACCGGATTTTTTGATCCGGACACAGAGTAGTGCATGTCCGACTCTGTGTCCGGATTATAAAACCCGGTTTCGCGGCGGAGAGCGCAAAACGCTCACTGCCGCGCACGGCCGGACAGCTTTCTCACCCATTCAAATGAATGGGTGAGAAAGTCTCCTGCAGGCTTCCGTCTCCTGCATCTGTTTTATGCAGGAAACGGAAACCTGCAATAAGGACCCTACAACGCAGATGTGAACGAGCCCTTACTATGAGGCCGTTTTCCCCTGACCAATATTACTGCTCAGTAAGGCTGCTTGCATACTACAGGATTTTTCACAGGTCTCCGGTCCATGGATTCTACAGCTCCTTAGATTTCTATGAAGCCTGCAAAATTTTCAGCTTTGTGCACAAAGTCGTCTATGGAACCGCCAGAGGCCCATGAAAAATACTGTAGTGTGCAAGCAGCCACTAAGAATACCAGACGTGTTTTGTCAGCGCGTGCGTGTATATGTGCACACGTGTGATTCATGTATAAGTATGCATGTGTGCATGCATGTGTGTGGTCCGTATATATGCATGCTGTTACGGTTCTGTGTATTAATTAAAAAATAATATTTTTAAACAACAGAGCCTCTAGTCTGCAAGGCACTGCAGCGAGGTCCACAGGCCCAATGATGGGCGGCTGAGTGTCTGAATAGTGCCCTACCAGTTAACTGCACTGGCAGACACGTGACGCAGTACTAAATGTGTACAGGCTGCAGGAAAGCCCTGCCAGTTAACTTCACTAGACAGGTGCTCAGTACAGCTGAAACAGCAAACAAGGCTGCCAAGGGTTAACTCACCCCAGGTCAGCAACTAAACATTCTCCTGCAACAGCCAGGAGAGTAAGGAAGTTTGGACAGTAAAGAGGCTAACTGAGAGCCCAATCCTGCTGCAACTCTATGGGCTAGAACAACGTCTACTGCTCCTAACCCTGGTATAGAGCTGGCAGTTCAGGGATTACTGGGTACTAACTACAGGCCTAGTCTGAACCCCTGCCTGGATACTGGAGCCTAGCCCTGAACTACTGTTCTTCAACAAACCTTAGTCTTTCTGATTCAAAGTGTGAGAGCCGGGCGGGCGTCGGCTCACACTTTTTAAAGGGGAGTCCCCGCCCAACAGGGCGGTGGCCATGACCTCACTGCTCATGCTCAGTAGGCAAGAAGTGGCACTTAGCCTGTGAGTGACTGCAATAGGCCTGAGCATGCTCAGTGGGCCGAAATCTGGACTTACACTCCAGACACCTCACTACATGAGGCCGAGGGTTAGATTGACCCGCAGGTGGCGCTGTGCGCTGAGAGTGGACCCTGCGGGACCCAATCCTAAAACATGCGTGTGTATGTATGCGAGTGTGTGTGTACACATGGGATCCATGTGTATTGTATGCGTGTTTGCAGGCACGTGTGTGGTCCATGTTTATGCGCATGTGATCCGCGTGTTTGTGTAGGCACAGTGCAAGTGTCCATGCATGCAGTAGTTAATAAACATGTGCTCTGTTCATCCTTGTGTGTAGGGTGCATCCATCTGAGTGTGTTTGCGTGCGTGTGTGGTCCTTGCATGCGTGCATGTGTGTGTGTGTGTGTGTGCACATGTGGTATTTGTGGGGTGGTGTTTGTGGGTGGGTGCACTGCATAGCACACTACCACAGAGCAGCAACTACAGAGGGACTGACTAAGCAGCCAAACAGCGACCCTGATACCAGAATAAGCTCTCAGACTCTTGACCACACCACCACAGCAATGGCAGCCACTATGCAGCATCAAACGATACAATCAAATTTTTAAAAAAAGTTACTTTAGGGCGGGTTCACACCTGCACCCGGTCTCCACTTTGTGTGTTTCCTTCTTCTGCTGACAGGAGAGTCAAGATCATTATACTTTGTGGGGAGCACTAAAGACTGAACAGTGCTTTCTACATAATGCTATGCTCCTTAGTGCACCCACACAGTATAATGCTCCATTAGTTCTCCCTAAACAGTATAATGCTCCTTAGTGCCCCCATAACGTATAATGTCATGTTAGTGCCCGCCACACAGTATAATGCTACATTAATGTCCCCTACACAGTCTATTGCCCTGTTATATTGTGTGGAGACATCAATAGGCTATTATACCATGTGGAGGCCACTAATAAGGGTGCATTCACACTATGGAACGCCAGCGTGTATCACAGCCGTACACGCCGGCGTTACAGCAGGGCTGCCGGACACTTCCCATTCATTTCTATGGGAGACGGCATACGAGCGCTCCCCATAGAAATGAATGGACTGCTTTTTTCCATTCATTTCTATGGGGAGCGCTCACATGCCGGCTCCCATAGAAATGAATGGGAAGTGTCTGTCCATTCATTTCTATGGGGAGCGCTCGCATGCCGGCTCCCATAGAAATGAATAGGAAGTGTCCGGCAGCCCTGCTGTAACGCCGGCGTGTACGGCTGTGATACACGCTGGCGTTCCGTAGTGTGAATGCACCCTAAGGCTTTACATGTATTTGCACTTTAGCTGACTAATAACCCTCATCTTCCCTAGCATACCCATAATGACATTGTCCTCCCTCTACTACACTTGACCACCAGGAAATGTTAAAGGGATTCTACTATTAAAATTGAATTTTTTGACGGCCCCACGTATAAATAGCCTTAAAGGGGTATTCCCATGATGCTTGTTCACTAACCTGCAGGCTGTTGTGCTTTCTTCACTTCCTGCTTTTCTCGGCACATTGGTGGGCGGGGTTTCACTTGCTCGGGATTGGTTGTAAATGAATTACCACAGTGTGAAGCTGATGTAGCAGAGCTGGATTTGAGTCAGTTTGCATTACATACAGAGGTAACGGACTCCCTATCTCAGCCAAATTCAATTAAACTGACTGATAAGAGCTCAGAAATCCTGGAGCACTTACCTCCCCTATCTAAGAAGCTACGCTACTTAAAAGACACAAAAAGCTCAGAGCTGCTCCAGCCCCTCCCTCCCCCCCCCTGAGAGCAGGCAGCTACATCACTTGACAAATGAGCAGATAATCCCAAGGGCCATATAAACGGAGTGTAAACAATGAAGTGAATAAATTAAGATAGCGGCCAAACAAAGCAGTTTTGATAAAGCAATGCATTTAGGAAAAGTCTTAAATCCACATAAACTAGCAGTAT
The DNA here is from genome assembly GCF_031893055.1 of Leptodactylus fuscus. Taxonomy (NCBI): domain Eukaryota; kingdom Metazoa; phylum Chordata; class Amphibia; order Anura; family Leptodactylidae; genus Leptodactylus; species Leptodactylus fuscus. The sequence continues at coordinate 47,795,591 of NC_134274.1, forward strand.
AGATAGGATCCTTGTGATGGGGTAACCCCTTTAAGAAAGGCTATTCGTCTCCTACCTTTAGATGTCTTCCCCGCGCCGCTGTTCCGTAGAAATCCCAGTTTTGATTGGTATGCAAATGAGATCTCTCGCAGCACTGGGGGTGGTCCCCAGTGCTCAAATAGCACTGGGGGTGTCCCCAATGCTGCGAGAGAACTCTCCAGCGCCGCCTCCATCTTCTTCAGGATAGGCCTATTCACGCGTCTTCATACGGCGCTGGGGGTCAAACTTCTAGGCCTCGGGCTGAGCCAACTGAGCGTGCCAATGGCCACAAGTAAAATGTCCGCTAACACAGTAAGTGGCCATTTTCTTGTGGCCTGTGGTAGGAGACATCTAAAGGTAGGAGAAGAATAGCCTTCCTTAAGGCTATTCCTACGTGTGACCAACAAAAAATTCGACTTTAATGGTAGAATACTTGGTGGAATACTTTTGATCCTAATTTTTCATGCCCAAACCCGGGGTGCATCTTATAGTCAGACTCGTCTTATTGTTCAGAAAATACAATATAGAAAATATTTTAACAATGTGCTGTTCAGATGCACTCAAGACTACCAGAAAATTTAATAATTAAATGAAAAATCCATTTACCCTTTTGGCAATATCCCAGACAGGCAAACATTTACATGATTAGTGATATAGAAGTTTAATAAAAATAACAAACAAACATAATGTATTAAAATGAAAATAACAGCTGATAAGGCATCACATAACTAATTTAATTACAATTTCTCTGTCATTTGGAAGGTCAAACATTCAAAATAGTACATTTTTAGTGCCTGGAACGGATGGTGAATTATTGTGCCAAATTTATGCCCTTCAAAGTTTAATCTTAATAGGAATCTAAATAAGTCCACCCAATTTAGATTAAAAAAACTTAGGCATTTTTCCCAGTTAACATTAGGAAAGGACTAATTAAGGGAGTCTAATTTTAAGAATACACATTATGCAAATTACCAAATAGAAATATCTACTTTATCTCAACACTTCTATCAAATTCTAATTTTGCATTCAGGAAATATTTCTAAATGTAACAGTTTTTCTCCATTTCACAGCAGTTGTGTCCTCCTTGATGGGTTTATGGATCTGTAATTTTATTTAGTATATTTACCATTCGTTTCAGATTATAAGATGTAACCAAATTTATTAAGAAAATGGTCAGGGCCAGCTTTACAGGAAGAATGTTTATAGTGATGCAGTATATAGAAAGAGAGAGAGAGAATATTTAAAAATTACACCAATGCCATAAAGACTAAATGGGGCCTTGAGAAAGTTTAGTAATTGCAATAGGAAACATTTAGGCTAGGATTGCCCAGAGACTATTTGTAGCACTGACTGATTTTAACAAGATTTCTTAGACCTCGGTGTATTCATCTGAACTACAGCTCTAACAATATATTAGCTCACCAAAGCAAATAGAACATTGCAGAAAGTGTAAGCTTGGAGCAAACACTGTGGCACAAATTAACTACTGTAAAATAAAGCACTGTACAAGGTTAGAACTTATTAACTGATTGTGAAAAGACTGTGTCGGAGTGTTATAGCGTGGTATTCTTAACTCCTACTATAACAACTTCAACTTGCAACTTCCAATTCCTCATAGAACCAATTTGATACAATATTTAGACATACAAGCAAAACACCTTGATCGATTTCGGACACGATCATGGGGTTGACAAATTAGACATATATAGCCTGCTGTTTAATGGTACAATATCATAAAATGCTAACAAAAGTCTTAAAAGGCTACAATTCCAACCTCACTTGAGCACACGAGCATGCCATGGTGATATCTAGTCTCAAAATAATGATGTGATTAGAAAAGTTGTTTAACTTGTGATTAGGGTTGAGCCAATCTTGAAATTTCAGGAAAGTTTTTAAAATCCGATTTTCGATCATTTTCCAGCCGATCCCAATCCTGATCGTTAAATTTGCTCGATCGGCGATCGGGATCTGATCTTTCTCGATCCCAATCACTCAACCCTATTTATGATATGTACTGTACATGAATAGGGTTAAGATAACCTCCAACCTTGATCCCGCCGTACAAGATCGGGGTCGGAATTCCGATCGCAATTGTGAAATTTACTCGATCGCCGATCGGAATCTGATCTTTTCCGATCCCGATCACTCAACCCTACTTGTGATACACATAAAAACAAACCTAGCACATAAGAGGGAAAAACTAAATATAGTTTTGAGACACATAGTATGTTCCCAAAGTAGGGTCCTACATCCAAAATCGTGTCTATACCACAAACTAATAGACAAAACAAAGAAATAGGTATACAGACACTCAAAATAGTGAGGTCAAAAATAGACCAAAACTCGTAATAAGAATATACAAACTTTAATAGTATCACATTAAAAAGTTATACAAAATAGATGATGCGAGTAACACAGATGAAGGCAGGCGTGCCGAAACGTGCGCGTCGGGTGCGAGCCGGCGGTTTCTTCTATTGCCCCTCTACTTCTACTTATGTGGTTTATATCATGGGTAAGCTGTACTTCCATTTATTAATATGATAGACCTGCTGTGTAACCTCTGCTGCCGTTTATTAAGTCTTTTACAATCTACTTTGTGGCCATTTTTTCTTGTCTATAAGTACTCATTGCTTACATACTTTTAGCTTAATTGTGTGTTTGCCTTATTGCACTATATATACTTTAGGATACATTTGGCCTCCTTTTGGTAGCATTTGTATAATCTGGCCTTATGCTTTAGCTTACCTTGCTGGTCCATGTGGTATATATATATATATATATTCTGTTTACCACGTGTAACTACATCTAATAACTATCCTGGGCAGTATTGGACTCTTTGCTGTGCTCTTTTTTTGTACATTTATCTGTGTTACTCGCATCATCTATTTTGTATAACTTTTTAATGTGATTCTATTAAAGTTTGTATATTCTTATTACGAGTTTTGGTCTATTTTTGACCTCACTATTTTGAGTGTCTGTATACCTATTTCTTTGTTTTGTCTTGTGATACACATAGCTGGACATGTCGAGCCACGAAGACTGATAATGAAGCTGTTAATGACACATCTATATAAACTAAAAATTAAATCAATGGCATTAAATATACTGTACATTAAATAAAATTGGGGATAATGCATGTAATAACTGCTAAAGCTACATGATTTGGGGTGTATAAAAACTGATTTGTGACCCCAATGTAATATTACTGATCTATAAATTCCTAGTAAAACCACATTGTAAATATGGAATTATGTTTTAGGATCTACAAATGCTATGAAGTAGAAGAGTTGTAAAAGGTAAAAAGCAGATGAGTAGATCATTAAGGTTGAAGAAGTGGTTTTTTTTTTTTTTTATATTGAAAATCTGGTTTGTTTACATTTGAAACATTTGAGACATAGTGTGAATCCCATTCATATATGTCACATTATTTATTCCAAAGCTTTATAAAAGACTGGGGGTCATTCATTATATGTGGAGAAAAGTCAAATTAAATATCAATACAATAAAGACTTCCTTACCGTTAGACTACATGCACACAAGGTCTGCATGTTAAGCTGCGTTCACACTACTTTACGATGGAAACCCCAGGGCGGACAGTGGCAGTAGTGTGAAACCAGCCTTACAGTCTGTGAGAAAAGGGCACGGACGATACATGGATGTCCATGACCTCCACAGAGGCATACATTTTGTTAATGTTTGGGACAAAAAACAGACAGGAATAGAACATGGGTCCATAAAATAATAATGGATCAGTGTGTTTGCCATGGATTTAGCTGCCATGTGCCTGGGGATTACAGTAGTCAAACTATGGAATAGTTAGTCTAGATACTTATGTAATCAGAAATGGCATTAAAGAGGACCTTTCACCTCCTTGGGCACATGCGGTGTAGTACACTGCTAGAAAGCCGAGAGTGCACTAAATTTAGTGCACTGTTGGCTTTCATGTTCTGTGCCCCCGGTGAAGAGCTATCGGTGCCGGTACCATAGCTCTTCACTGTCAGGAACACTCTTCCTCACAGCAGCGTCTGTTGCGCTGTACTGTGAGAGCGGTGAAGAATGCCTCCCTCCCCTCCTGATAGCACTCATCCATAGACGAGTACTGTGGGGGCGTTCCTCACCGCTCAGTGTCATGGCCGGGTGGTAAGCAATGCCCCCTCTCACAGTACAGTGCTATAGATGCTACTGTGAGGAAGGACGTTCCTGACTGACTGTCAGAAACGCCCTTCTGACAGTGAAGAGCTGCGGTACCTGCACCGATAGAACTTCACCGTGGGCACAGAACATCTTCTTTAAGGGTTATCATTTTCAATTAATAATGTATAATTGATGGGAAAAGGTAGAACTTGATGAATCTGTGTCTTATTTTCAACCTTTGTATGTGTTACACTTTATCTGAAAAGATTACAAAATCCTATTAATATTATAAAGGTGAAAGTTTGTGAGTTTGGATGTTTGTGGGTTTGTGTGTTTGGATGTTTGGATGTTTGTTCCTCAATCACGCAAAACCCGCTCCACCGATTTGGCTGAAATTTTCCACAAACATAGTCACTACACTCAATTGCGCAATAGGCTACTTTTTGTCACAATAGCGCACATATGTTTTTCCCAGGACCCCCACAAAACCCAAACTCACATCACTATCTCTGCAATCTCACACACTTTGGACCGTAGCAAGCCACAAAATTCATATTACCCATAGCAGCATTACCCTACAGCAGAGGTCAGCATGCCAAGAGTGGCACTCCTGCCATATTTCACTGGCACACCAGCAGCCCAGGACCTGCAAGAGTTAAATGAAGTCCGAGTCTCTTCAGTGGGCTGCTAGAGCTCAAGCATAAGGACACTCCCCTTTGAGAGGGGTGCAAGAAACCCAGGGGGTGGAGCTTAATCGCTCAGGTCTGTGCCTGCTATAGTGGTCTGCATCCTGCTAACATTCCCCGAGGAGGAGAGGAAGCTGCTAGCAAAGTGACACTGAAAAACACACAGGTACATAGGATTACTGTTCTCATTAATGTCAGGCATTTGGGGTTATTAGTTTAGTGTTAGTAACTCCATGTGCCTCACATTAATAGGAATAAACCCCATCATGTCCCTCATATTAACCCCTGTGTGCCTCATATTAATAGGAATAAACCCCATCATGTCCCTCAAACTGTCATGCACAGGGCCAGACTTTATGTGGCTGCTCGAGAGTATCCTGTGCCCAAAACTGACATGTACTGGCGGAAAATAACAAATCATACAATGTCGTATATTGAAGTATATTAACCTGAAATACCTCTGTCCCAAAGACACTATGTACAGTTTATACCAACACCGTATAGCAGCTGAAATACAAATTACATTCAACACAAAAGTCTCATGTGCTCTCAGAATTATAGCAAAAACAAGATACACAGTTACATTTCATATCCCATACCTTATACACAGTACGAAAACCTTACCCACGCCTGTATATACCCACTTCTACAATCACCGCAGACGAAGTCGCGGGTACCAGCTAGTGGTATAATATGCCTTTAAATGAACTCCACAGGATAGACCTAAATTGACTGTTAACAAACCAAAAAACAAAACAAAATAGCATGCTATTGTGTGCAATAAACCAACCAAAATACTAAGAAAAATTAGTATTAGTATTATAGTATAAAATTAGTGTGTTGTATTATAAAGCATTATATTTACCCCTCAATGTTATAGTCTTAGCCACCTATGGTTAGGTAATTTTTGGTATTTGGCTATTATGTCCCCCCTATTTACGTGTCTTATGTTATTTGTATCACATTTTTTAAATTTTGGCATTAATAAAATTTATTATACTAATTTTGTGTGTATCTTTCTAAATTGACTGTTGTCTAAACATCATCCTGCGTAGAATACTATTTTCTAAGCCATTCAGTCCCAGCTTCTAGAGTTAATCCTGAGTGACAACATACATACCTTGTACAAGAATGAGATTGAACTGAATATTTTATTAAAATTATGCCAAATGAGAACATGCTTTATCATTTAGAGGTTTAGCATGCAATCTACGGAAACTAGCACACAAGCCAAGATAAAGTATATGAAATTTGCTCTAAATAAAATCAACATGTTGGATGTACACAAATATATTTGCATGTAAAGCAAGGTTAACAATGTATAACGCTTTAAGGTGGCTATACATCTTAGATATCCATCAGATCACTGCTATTTATCCTGAGTTTTGAAGAGGCCGGTCAGATTATATTTATTTTTCCATAATAAAAAGCAAATTCTAATTCCTTGCAAATAATTCCAGTGCATAAATAGGAGGTCTATCTCAATGTCACTGTGGCCAGTAGACTGGAAATGTAGTATTACAAGCAATAATACAGGGGCAGACCAGACCCATTAGAGTTGCTACTTACTGTTATCTCTCTGTTCTGGCTTAGAAAGAAACCCAATTGATAAAAATCCTGAGGAACACAGAATGATTTTTTTTGTTGAAATTGAATTATAGCTAAGAATTGGAAATAATGTGAAAATTCCAAACAACTAACTAAAAAGGGCATGCATGACAATATTAGAGATAATAGTTATTGGAATGTAATGGCTTTTATTTTCCGGAAGATATATGAAATAAAAAAGAAACGGAGTGTGCTAGACCATGTTAATGGGCACTAATGGATAGAGCAAAGATGGATGGGAGCTGTAGAAAGAAGCAACAAATTCTTTCTATGATAACTTCTATACAGAAGAACTTTCAGTGGTCGGAAAAAAAAAAATATTTAGAGCCAGAAGGTATGCAACTCAAAAAAGGCCACAAAAAATGGAAGCACTGTAATAAAAAGAAATGATGTTGATCCAAATTCTGGAAAACTTCCAAGAAATAAATAAATCAATGTTTTATATTAATAATTTAGAACCAGGTTTGTAATTATAGGGGATGCAGCAGTAGCAGTCACTGCGGGGCCCTGGACCCACATAGGCCACATAACATATACCACTATTCTAAATGACACATGGTAGGTAGGTAGGTCACCATTACAGATTTTGCATTTGGGTCTAGAAACTCCAAATTACGCCTCTCATTACAACAGAACTGAGTTCACCTAATTGGGACATATTATGATTGATATAGATAACTAATTCGGTTTTGCTTTGCACTATTCTGATACATCTCCAGCATGGAGCTCAAAATTTTAGTTTCACTTCTAAATTTTCATTGTAATTATTCATGTATTATTCATATAATCCAGATATAGGATAGATATAAAAATTTACATCTGATCACCTCGCAATTCAGCCTGAAGACACTCCCTCCTCTGGACTAGGCCCATTTATTGGGCCTAATCTGGAGCGGAGTGTGCGGCTGGATGCCGGCGCAGTGCACTTGCTTTCAGCCGCGGCTACCCGGTTTTTGGTCCGGAACTTTACCCTTAGAAATACTAGAGTAGAATGCCTAGGAACTTCAGACAAAGGTAAAACTAGTCTTCATTAATGGTAATAGTCACTGGCAGAGCGGATCATGGTCTACTAAGTTCTGCTACTGCAAGCAGTGCCTTCAGGTCCAATAGAGCCCTGTGGCTTCCCCTTATCATTCACTTAACGCTGATTCAGTACTATGCAGTAAGGAGAAGACAGAATTCATAATAAACTGCTCCTATCTTCTACCCAAAGCCTCTGGCTGTTGGAAATCCCATGGTCTTCTGCCACTATCCTCAAAAGAGAGTGGTTTTTGTCACACACACATAGTACAAAGATGGACCAGATAACAGATTTGTGATCGCAAGCTTCCCCGCGGCGTCTTCCGGCTCTTCATTCACTCTGCCAGGCATCGGGCCTGGGCAGAGCCGACTGTGCATGTCCACTTGTAGTGTGGGCATGCGCAGTCAGCTCTGCCCAGGCCCGATGCCTGGCAGAGTGAATAAAGAGCCGAAAGATGCCGCGGGGACGCTGCAAGGAGAAGACTTCTCGGAGGATCCAGCCTGACCCTCACTCGTGGACTTGGTAAGTATAATTTGATCGAACGTTGCCTACCCCTGAAACGAGCATTTTCCCCCATAGACTATAATAGGGTTCGATATTCGATTCGAGTAGTCGAATATTGAGGGGCTACTCAAAACAAATATTGAACCTCGAACATTTTACTGTTTGCTCATCTCTAATAATGACCCATCCATTACCTTCTAATCCATGTCCCATAGTAACAATAATACGCTTCTTGCTATATAAAAACACAAAGAAAAATAAAGCAGCAACTAAAAAAAAAACCTGTATGAATCTGGGGGATCTATTGAGCCACTTGCGTGTGGTGGAGTGTGACTTTTTGTGGGATAGGGATAAGGTTGGTAAAGTAAGGGAGCCTTCACACGGAGTAAACATGCGTGTATTTTTGTAAAATACACGTGTAAAAATAAGACTCGCATTAACTTCAATGACATTTTACAGACGTATTTTTACACGTGTAAAAAATATCATTGAAGTCAATGGGAGTCTTATTTTTACACGTGTATTTTGCAAAAATACACGGACATTTACTCCGTGTGAAGGCTCCCTGAAATGAGGAATATATAATGATAACCTCAGCTTCGGTGATGCTGCTGCTGGTGACAGATGCTCCTCCTGAGACAATGCAGGTGGTCCAGGTTGGTCAGACCTCCCCCTCCATTTCATGAAGGACAACCACTAATAGATGTGAAATCACATACTTACTTTTTATGTGCAGCGTCTCTTATCTGCAGCATGTTCTGCAAATGCATTGTCTTATGCATAGAAGAGCTGCAGAAAAAAGAAAGACAAAGATAAATAAAAAAAAAAGAAGATTAAACAATTTTCATCAAATAGATGTGCAATACTACTTACTTTTTTGTGCAGCAGTAGTATTACTCTAGCAGGGGTCTTCTGTTAGATATACAGAAATAAAAGAAATAATTCATCCTTTAACCCTAATACTGAGATTTGCAATACTCTGTAAGAAGTCAACTGGTTTGCTACCTTTTGGAGTGTTCCTATCTTGGAAGCAGCAGGCCAAACAGGCCAAGAGACACTAATGGGAAGCACCATGGTTAGGGAAGGGTGTAGTTCAGGTACAGGCCGAAGCTCAGGGTGAGCAAAGTTCTTATATTGTCAAGAACAGACAGTCAGGGTAGGCAGCAAAAAATGAACTTTTGCCTAATAAAAAAAGTTATGAAAAAAGTAGATTCTTCACTGTGTGACATGTGGCTTTCTTAACTTTCTAGTGATCTAGCCACTTAACTTTTTATGCATTTTTTATTATTTACTATTTGTAGTCAATAAAATATTAGAGGGACTTACCGGTATTTTTTTTTTTTTTTTTTAAGATGGGGAGTTTAGCTTATTTGACTTATTTTTCAGGTCCACTGCAATTTTTTTACGATCATTTGATTGCAAACATAATGTAGGTACCAATTATTCTATGAGATCAAATATAAAGATTGAGAGTCCTCAGTGGTTTGATACCTTTTTAATGGCTAACAAAACATGATGACATATTGAGAGCTTTCGGAACTGCTATAAGGTCATCAGGCTATTATAACACAATATCTGATGAAGGAACCTTATAGCAGTTCCGAAAGCTCGCAATTAGAGATGAGCGAACACTAAAATGTTCGAGGTTCGAAATCCGATTCGAACAGCCACACACTGTTCGACTGTTCGAACGTGTTTCGAACCCCATTATAGTCTATGGGGGGAAATGCTCATTTCAGGGGTATGCAACATTCAATCAAATTCTACTTACCAAGTCCATGAGTGAGGGTTGGGCTGGATTCTTCTCCCTACGCAGTGTCCCCGCGTCCTCTTCCGGCCTTGAATTCACTCTGCTAGGCATCGGGCCTAGGCAGAGCCGACTGCGCATGCACGGGCATGCGCAGTCGACTCTGCCCAGGCCTGATGCCTAAGCAGAGTGAATTCAGAGCCGGAAGAGGACGCGGGAACGCTGCGCAGGGAGAAGACTTCTAAAGGTAAGAGAAGAACCAGCGTTGATTGGCAATGTATAGCATTCTGCCAATTAACGCTGGTTCTGCATCAAATCCTAACTTCGAACAGCTAGTAGTGTTCGATCGAGTACGAGTATTTCGAATACCGTAGTATTCGATCGAATACCTACTCGCTCATCTCTACTCGCAATATGTCATCATTTTTTGTTAGACATTAAAAAGGTATCAAACTACTGAGGACTCTCAATCTTTACATTTCATATCCACTGGCTAATACGGTACAAAGATAAATTCTTCTTATACATCTATGAGATTAGGCATTGAAGTAAGTGGCTCTGGCAATGTCGATCACACCCGCCGTTTATTCCTCTAGCACAGATTCTAGATTCACATTCTTTCTTGTAAAGCTATCTATGCTCTACAGGTCTGTCATGGTGCGTTAAGGGGTTAAACATGTCATGTCTTTTCATGCTATGGGATTTTTGTGGCTGTTAACACTGATAATGTGACAGCTTCTCAACAGGGATACATGGAAAAGAAGACACTATACTGTTTCTATACGGTTACGGAGGGTTCTATGTTGACTACGTAACACATAAGATGGAGATAGAAAATAAACTTGCCTTGACAACACTAACATTAATGTGTTACTAGAAATTACAGAGGCAAATAGTTAATTTTAGGTTACTTTTTAGTTAAAGTTTTTTTTAAAAAATTGCGTTTGTAACTGTATTCTAAACAATGTTAAAACTTCTCAGGTAAGACAATTCTACACGGACTAGATCTTTCTTCAAGATAATTGTACCTCAATTAGTTATCTTATGAAATACAATGTAACATCCTAAAGTGAGGTTTTATGGAATAGATATATACCTCTGCTATTGTGTGAATGATTCCAAGTAATTACAGTCCATGGTCTGGAATTGAGGGATCAATGTGAACAAACAATAAACGTACTTCATCCACTCATAGCGAGCATAAAGATAGTTTACCAGAATCCATTTATCATCAGATCTGTCCTGAAATGAACTTCCCTTTAATATCACTGGTCTTTTGTTAAGGCTTTATCAATATCTCTATTTTATAGCCTCAGGCAGAAACGCTTTTTCATTTCCTCCTGGATTTGTATAAGGTCTTGTCTATCAACTGCCATCCAGAGAGTGCCAGGAACTGCCGAGCGGGAGTCCAAAGGCCATTATCGAAGGTTATAAACTTGAACTAAGTGTACACGCTGTAGTCTCTGATATATTCACTTACAAAACATTTGATTTCTAGATTATCATTAAAGAGACACTGGGGTAGAAAGGGCAGGGGTCATGAAACTGCTGACGAGCAATTCAATCCGTATTAAAGAAAAAAATCTGAGATTAGTATTGTAAATTGGAGAAGGTTAGTCCTCATTGTCTAGGGTTTAACACAAGCTAATGATGCTAATTGTATTTTATCAGATGTGCCATATAAATATCCAAATAAACAAGAGTACAACTAAAGGGAGTGCAGAAGTTGTGGTTCTACCTGGAAGAAATAGTCAAACCGCACTTCAATGTATTATACTTCTTAAAGGGGTTCTCCTGGCAAAAAGCCCTATTTTTTTTTTTTTTTTTAAAAAGGTATTTTGGTTTTATTAATGGGTTAATAAGTGCACGAAAATACCATTGGCAGTTTTCTTGAGTGATTTCTCAGTTTCCCTGGGAGCTCCTGACATCTTCAGCATTTGTTTACATGAGTAGATAGCTGCCTGCTGTCTTAGCTCTCCGTTTCTCTAGCTAGCCCATGGACTTTTAGCCCTACCTACTTACCTCCGTCCACCCCATTCCATACCATTATACTTACCTGTCTTCTGTGTCCTGCGTTCTGTCCACTTCTGCTGTGGACTTCTGCGTTGCCTGTGCAATAGAGCCAACAGAGCTCTATTGTGCAGGCCTGGAAACCCCTCTTCTTCTGTCTGCCAATGTTTACGCAAAAGGCTCTATTGGTAGGTGCAGAAAGAGAAGACAGAAGTGACTATATGTGGCCTTGTTTGCTTGTATCACATATTATCATCATTGTAGGAGGGGCTTGGTAGGGAATTCCCTATATATAGGGACAGTTTCCAGTCAGGGCACTTGATTTTTAGGGCGGTGACCCTGTGTTAGGCATTTAGAGTCAACACAACCCATGTCCCTTGTTTATTATAGGGTATTTTGTATCATTGTGTGTTCTATCACTTTCTCTTTCCCTCCGAGTTTTCCGATTTGTTGTGGACCTCCTCCTGGCTTTTGGGTTTCTTGTGCAGCACCTGAATCACGGTAGGTTATCTGATTTTTACAAAGGGACCGCCGTGTCCCATTATGTTCATTTGTCCTAGTGACCAGAACCTTGTTGTTTATGTGCTTGTAGTATATGGTTCTTAATATTTGTACTTCATGTATTTTATTGGCATGATATTAAAAGTTATGTTTTAGGATTTTGTTCTTTTGGATTTTGACAACTTTTAGCAAGATAGATTATTTATTTTTAGGGGTTTCAGTAATTCAAGTTTTCCGAATCTGCCTATTTTAAAATAAATGGAATATGTAACTGATTAACATATTGAGATACTTATCATCAGAAGTTTAACAAGTGGATTATGTTAGGAGTATTTAGGTTCATTGCTTTCTATTTTTCTTACCTGGGGAGTTTTTGGCTGCGCAGTGTCTGGGGTGGCATCCTGGCGCTGCGGGGTTGTCCTGTCGTGAGTATTGGTGCACACCTTCTGACTTGCACGTGCGCACTGATGGTAGGCAGCTTTATTTCCTGGTTGATTAGTCTGTCCTCCCATTTGCACCTGGGAGGAGTGGTCTCTACTCTGTATTTAAACCCATGCCTCCCATGGTTCTGTGCTGAGTGTCTCTTTTACAGAGCTAGGCCTTAGCAGGAGGAGTAGGTGGTGTTCTGGGATAGAGGAAGTTCCGTGGTTGGTTTTTGGGAGGTTTGGGTGAACTAGTTGGTGTGTGAGTTTTCCCTTCTGTGTTCACCAATCCTACCTCTGTGTGTTATTGACTGTGTGAGTGAATTGCCTTATCCTTTGATTTCTACTCAGTTTCCCTGTGTTTGTTTCCTAGTGTATGGTTCCTTCCCATATTGGTTTGGGGGAATCCTTTCCCACATTTTTCCTGTGTGCTGCTTGTGTTGTTAGTCAGTGCACACCCTTGTCAGTCCCTGTCGGTAGCAGCTTCACTTGTTCGTTAGGGGTGACCCCCTTTAGTCTCCAGTCCCTAGAGATCTTATAGGGCATTCCTTCTCCCACTTCCCTCTAGGCCTACGGTATCAGTGAGAGAGGAGCTGTCGGGGTCAGGCTTAGCCTGAGAACAGCCGACCCACACCCGTGAGGCAGGGACCGGGATAGCTAGTGGGAGTAGTGCAGGGCAAGATTTCCTACTGCTATTCCTTAGCCCCGTTGCAGCTACCTGGACTGACATAACAGATTACTGGAGAAATACTTGAGGAACTTAAAGGTCAACCAATAATCACTCAACTGTATGAGACTGTAATGTATAACGGGCTAAAGAAAGATCAGTGACAAGGCAATGGCCTTGAATGTTATGTACAGAATATAATGGGGTGAATCCGTGATCTTCCATGTGTTGCAATACTTCAGTGTTACTGTAAGTGTGGCTCCAGGAGTTCTAGGTGTGAGTCAAGATTGTCACATGTTGCATTAAAGTGCTATTAGATTAGTGAATACTAATATTTTTAATAAAATTTCTAATAGGGTTGAGCGATCGGGATCGGAAAAGATCGGATTCCAATCGGCGATCGAGTAAATTTCACAATCGCGATCAGGATCTGGATCAGATGGAAAATGATCGGAAATTGGATTTTAAAATCAATCCTGAAATCTCAAGATCGGATCAACCCTACTCCATAAACCCTTATGTTTAGGGTTGAGCGATCGGGATCCGAATAGATCGGATTCCAATCGGCGATCGAGGAAATTTCACGATCGGGATCAGATGGAAAATAATCGGAAATCGGATTTTAAAGTCAATCCTGAAATCTCAAGATTGGCTCAACCCTAATTTCTAACCAATTATATGTACAGTATATCTCCCAATCTCACCAGTTGTAGAGATATTAGAAAGCTATTCAGGTATTGACCTCTGCAATCTTTACAGAGGAAACCAAATATGAAACACATGTTACTTAACTATTTACTGTACCAGCCAAGATGCTTTTAGGCTCACAGCAGTTTTAGCATTGCATGACTATTCAGTTAAAGTATATGAATATACATATAATGCAGATAATATTTCTTTTGCACTCTGTAAGGCATTGACATTGAAGTATTGGGAGCAGAGAAATGAATGGGGTGAGAGGATTGTAATTTATAAAGTGCACATGGGAAATGATAGGTTCTGTTTGCTCTATTAATTCACTGCAGCAATAAAACCATCTAGAGCTGTATTGACATATCGCCTATAACATAAGCTTTCCCTTGCAAAATATTTCATTAGGCTGAATACTATATTCACTGGGGCAACCTGTGAAAATTTGCCGCATGTGGAGCTTTAAACAATGGTGATCCATATTTTAGTAGGTTCTCTTTTATGCAACGTGCACTGCTCCATAAGAGGATATTAAGTCTGTCAGTTTGGCTTTTCTCTTTTAATACTTAATGAATTACATTTCCTTTAGTCTGAAAACTCCAACAGTCCAAACTGTAATATGGAGTTCAATGGAAAATACAGATGTAGCAACCAATAAAGACCACTGAAAGAATTGTTTTGGGGTTTTTTTGTGGGGTTTTTTAAAAGTCAAGTTAAAAAGGGCTCAACTGTTTTACTTAGCTGGTTAGCATTCAGCTTTATGTTTGTACACTTAAAAAAGATGCAAAAAGAAAGGAATATGCTAAAAGAGCACCAAGATTTCAGACGCAAATCAATATTAATAATCAATTCAATATTTCTCATGCTGTAACATACTTAAAGGGGCTCTTTCATTGGGAAAAGTAATTTTTAATTAAGCACATACAGCCTTTAGAAAGGCTATTTCACACCTACCTTTAGTATGTAAATTGCCTCAGTGGTTTATGAATGAGCCCATTTTATTCATATGCTAATTAGCTTCCAGCCAGCACAGGAAGTTCCCAGCAGCACTCATCTGTTTGCACACCTATCTGTGTGTGCGAACAGGAAGTCATCAGCAACAGCCTGTGCTGTACACATACATAGGAAACAATAGACAGAGGGTGCACAATGAGACTTCCAGGGTGCACCAAGAGGCTAATTAGCATATGATTAAAAATGGGCTCATTCAAAAACCACTGAGGTGATTTACATACAAAAGGTATGTGCATAATAGCCTTTCTAAAGCCTATGCAAGGATGTATGCAAGAGAAAAAGGTATATCCAGCAAGTCGTTGATGTGTTAGTTTCGTCGGTGGGGTATGTCCTTGTGAAATACTTTTTTTTTGTTGCTGATTATGCTCGTTGTCTCACTACTTAAAGTTTTTATTTACATTTATTTTTGCTATTAAAAGCTAAGTTTTATCAATAATACAAGACGTGCTGGGTATACCTTTTTCTCTTGCATACATGTATATCTGTCTGCACCCAGCAGACTTTACCCGTGCACGCTAATACTGGGAGTAATGGCTGTGAATTCCATTGTGACTGTTATGCAAGGATGTGCTTAGTTAAAAATGACTTTTCCCAGTGATAGAGCCCCTTTAATTCCATGCAATTGTAGCTTTTGGGATTTCCCAATTTTAAAGCTAATTTTCAAACAATAGACACCCTACATAACTTGAGGATGCTTTATTCAGCCATTTGTCGCATTTAGTAGTGTTAAGAGCAAATCAGCTCTGGATATGTTGCCGTAGTCCTAATTAATCAATATATGAGTATTGGTGACGTCACAGCAATTGCTCGGAGAACACACAGTCAGACACACAAGTATCGTGATCAGGATGTTCCAAAGTTTATTACATATTACTTAGCTTTTATAAAGAAATAATCGTTGTATGCTAATTTAGGCATAACAAACTACATCATATAGAAAAATGAATTATCATTGGTCAAAGTACAAAATGGGCGTTTACAAACTATGAATATGTATATAAATAATACATGAGTTAACACATGGTTGTCCGTGTCATCCATTTTAGTGTGTAGCACAGTCTGATGAAATGGATGCCATGACCTTCCAGGTTTCATGCTAATGGATGACAGACAAAACAAGAGATTAGAACTGACTTCATAGCTTGTGAACTTTATGCGTCTTGTTATGGCCATCACGTATTGCGATGTACAAATATGGTAACTTACATCCGCCAGCATGTAGTACGGAGGGGCAGTGAATAACTGGTTTTAACTCGATATATTCTAATACGCACATAGAAACAAAGATCAGTACATTTAGTCAAAATATAAGGCTCAGGGTTACTGGGAAGCCTCTTATCTGTTACTCCTGGCTATACGCTCAGGGTTAGTGGTCAGCTTATTTTTCTCTATTTTTCAAGTTACAGTTTTAGGAACTGGAATTAACCCCTCACAGTAGTCAGTGTATGTACATGCACAATATAGCACATTTATTAACGGATACTATGGGGCTAAAATGTCATGTTACCTGAATTCTGTAGGTATCATTACAGCAACACCAACTATATACGATGTGGGGAAGTTAGCTCAGTAGAAGCAGTGGTGCAGACCTAAACAGTTAAAGACAGGGGCACAAAATAAAATACAGCCTTAACTTCAGGAAAAACAAAATAAATACCTGCTCGTCTGACTAACTAAATAGAACTGATAACCTAACTACATGTGGCTTACTTCCACCCACACAAACTAAACAACTGCAAAATTGTCTCATCGGACTCAAGGTTACGGGACAGAACCATCCACCTCCTTTCACTTCATGGAACTGATCTGGAATGCAGGAGCTGCAACCTTTTTCTGGCCCAGTGAGCCCAGGATCTACACCTGGGCTGAGGCCTTTTTTTTCTGGCTACAGTGTTTTGCAGCTGCAACTATATTGCAGTCTATGGGAAATTTACACTGCCACAGGCAAGCCTTAATAGTTGCATTCCCTTCAAATTTGCAGTTCAGTCCCTATTACTAGGGAAGTCCCATCCATAGATACCTTGAAAATCAAGAGATATTCACAAAAGGAGCAAAATGAGGAGGGGCTATTCTGCCGTCACACATTGAATAGAGAAGTGGGGGGCTGATTTTTCTTAATTCCCACGTGAACTGGACATTTTGCACATGTCATTGCCTACAATGTAAGAAAAGTCTACCTATGCACTTATATCAACTTCTGTCTCCTTGTGTAACTACAGATGGTATATTAGTTACAGGTAACAAGCAGATTTTCTCACTCCTAGATTTCTTGAGTCTGTGAATTTTTCTTTTTTATCTGCATCACACCTGAGTGTTTTTGCTGTGCTTTTGGAGTTCAGTGTTCCTGGATCGCCTATATAATTCTCGCTTCAGCTTTTCACAGCTATTTGTCTGCTATTCTACTGTTACTCCTAGCAGAAGTACATATAACTATACCGGTAGTAGTGACAATGGAGACATTGCAGACATACAGCCTCAGAGACAAATGTAATATGTGTTACAGACATAATGGGGGTATTAGTAGCAGAAAACTGATAGGACATCAAATATGAAGGATTGTACAGTCATAGAACAGACTATTCAGCAAGACCTTGAAAATATTTTAATAATTTACGAAAACTCAGGCCCCCTTTAAATCAGTTCAATACATCTTTACATAAGGGCTCGTTCACATGGGGCAAGTGGGGGTGGATTTTGGTGCTGAATTCACGTCAGAATCCGCCCCCTCACAATGAAGGTCTATGTAGACTGCGAGCTGCTCTTTCTTCAGGCAGATTGCGCGACTGATTCTGCCCCGGCATCTGCCTCGCAGCAGCACCTTCTGGACTAGGCCCACTTATCTGGGCCTACTCCGGAGTGGGAAGCCGCGAGTGTCGGAAGCCACAACAATCATGAGAGGCACATTTTGGCCATATTGTGACGCAGCTTCCCACGTCACAATCAGGACCAAAATCTGCCAACCCGCACCCCGTGTTAACTAGCCCAAACACAGCCATTGAGCGACTACACAAAGACACATATAAGACATTTAGCATATAACATAGTGATTACATACTTTGTGATAAGGTAAACCTGATAGTTTATGAATTGCTTATTTAGACATGTCTATGCAAGAGGGCAGTTGAGAAAGGACACATGTATTATACCTACTACTAGTGTAGCAGTATTTTAGGCTCCACCTTAGATTTAAAGAGTTTCTGTAATGGGTAGACCTAGAGGTCATTGTTAAGTCTCTCAACCCATTGACTCACCAAGTTTGTGTTTTGGGGAGACCTTTGCATTTAGCCATAACCGAATACAAATACAGTACTTCATGATTATTTTAATCTATGATGTTGTGTTCCCTGACAAAATACAGCATCAGTATATAGCAGAGGTTCTCAAACTTATTTTGTCTACCGCCCACTTCGAGAATTAATTATTTTCTAGCACCCCCCCAAATTTTTTTACTTTACTACATCTTAAGAATCACAATCGCAGTCATTATGTTAATAATTAAATTATGTGTGTAAGGAGCGGTAAAGTTTGTGTTAAAAGCAAAAAAACAATTTTAAAGGGGTAGCCTCATGAAGCTTGATCTGCCTTCTAAGCTGCCTAAAAATCTTCTTCCTGTTTGCTCGCTTCAATTAGCCCCGCCCCCAAATTAGTGTGTAGCTCCGCCCACCACATAGCGTGATCCTATGGGATGACTGAAGGGCCTGTGATGTCATCAAAAGGTCCTGTAGACTTGGATTTACCTTGTACGGAGTTTCCTAAAGGACCTGGCTCCTCTGCCCACTAGCAGCCTGCTCTATATAATAAAGCTTTATCCCAGTGAACAGAGAGAGCAGGTCCTTTAGCCCAGTATGATTTAGACTGCTTTATATAAGAAAGCAGCACTTATTCCACAGCAGGGAGCTAGGTGATGTGTATGTGTGGTGCAGACACAGGCTGGCTCCGTACACTCAGCCCCCACACAGCAGGGAGCTACATCATGTGGCTCCCTCAGCAATGAGCAGGGGGCCAGGTGCTAGTGTCCAGAATGAAGTGAATAAAGTAAGATAGTGGACAAACAAAGCAGTTTTGCTGAAGCAATGTATTTAGGAAAAGTCTTACAGTGCTTACAAGTAGTATTCAACCCCCTGCAGATTTAGCAGGTTTACACATTCGGAATTAACTTGGCATTGTGACATTTGGACTGTAGATCAGCCTGGAAGTGTGAAATGCTCTGCAGCAAAAAAGAATGTTATTTATTTGTTTATTTTTTAAAAAAAATTGTGAAAAGTTTATTCAGAGGATCATTTATTATTCAACCCCTCAAACCACCAGAATTCTGTTTGGTTCCCCTAAAGTATTAAGAAGTAGTTCAGGCACAAAGAACAATGAGCTTCACATGTTTGGATTAATTATCTCTTTTTCCAGCCTTTTCTGACTATTTAAGACCCTCCCCAAACTTGTGAACAGCACTCATACATGGTCAACATGGGAAAGACAAAGGAGCATTCCAAGGCCATCAGAGACAAGATCGTGGAGGGTCACAAGGCTGGCAAGGGGTACAAAACCCTTTCCAAGGAGTTGGGCCTACCTGTCTCCACTGTTGGGAGCATCATCCGGAAGTGGAAGGCTTATGGAACTACTGTTAGCCTTCCACGGCCTGGACAGCCTTTGAAAGTTTCCTCCCGTGCCGAGGCCAGGCTTGTCTGAAGAGTCAAGGCTAACCCAAGGACAACAAGGAAGGAGCTCCGGGAAGATCTCATGGCAGTGGGGACATTGATTTCAGTCAATACCATAAGTAACGTACTCCACCGCAATGGTCTCCGTTCCAGACGAGCCCGTAAGGTACCTTTACTCTCAAAGCGTCATGTCAAAGCTCGTCTACAGTTTGCTCATGATCACTTGGAGGACTCTGAGACAGACTGGTTCAAGGTTCTCTGGTCTGATGAGACCAAGATCGAGATCTTTGGTGCCAACCACACACGTCATGTTTGGAGACTGGATGGCACTGCATACGACCCCAAGAATACCATCCCTACAGTCAAGCATGGTGGTGGCAGCATCATGCTGTGGGGCTGCTTCTCAGCCAAGGGGCCTGGCCATCTGGTCCGCATCCATGAGAAGATGGATAGCACGGCCTACCTGGAGATTTTGGCCAAGAACCTCCGCTCCTCCATCAAGGATCTTAAGATGGGTCATCATTTCATCTTCCAACAAGACAACGACCCAAAGCACACAACCAAGAAAACCAAGGCCTGGTTCAAGAGGGAAAAAATCAAGGTGTTGCAGTGGCCTAGTCAGTCTCCTGACCTTAACCCAATTGAAAACTTGTGGAAGGAGCTCAAGATTAAAGTCCACATGAGACACCCAAAGAACCTAGATAACTTGGAGAAGATCTGCATGGAGGAGTGGGCCAAGATAACTCCAGAGACCTGTGCCGGCCTGATCAGCTCTTATAAAAGACGATTATTAGCTGGAATTGCAAACAAGGGTTATTCCACAAAATATTAAACCTAGGGGTTGAATAATAATTGACCCACACTTTTATGTTTAAAATTTATTAAAATTTAACTGAGCAACATAACTTTTTGGTTTGTAAGATTTATGCATCTGGTAATAAATCCTGCTCTTGTTTGAAGTTTGAAGGCTCTAACTTATTTGCATCTTATCAAACCTACTAAATCTGCAGGGGGTTGAATACTACTTGTAGGCACTGTACATCCACATTACCAAGCAGTATAGATAGAATCATTGTTATGATACCACCCCTTTAAATTAGCCATCGCCCCCCTAAACCGCTTCAACACCCCCCAATCTTCTCTGTGCCCTTTACTGCCCCCCTATAGGCCTCCAGCACCCACAAGGGGGCGTTATCGCCCACTTTGAGAAAGACTGGTATATAGTAATGCATTGACACTTTTTGTTATTATTTTTTCAGATAAATTTCCATAATGACTTTATAGGATTATTCTGTAATTTTTGCTGTAACTGACTTTTTTAGTTCTTGGATTTTGCATAGACATAGACAGAAATAGGATAATTAGCATATTCCTTTGTGTTAAGCCATCAGGAGATCACATTGACTTTAGAAAGGATGCTGTGATACACATATCTTGACATATCCAGCCAAGGCTGACACATCTGTAGGTTCAAGAGAGTTTTCCTAGTATTCCCTGCCCCTGTTCATTGGTTCACTAATTTTTATTTGTAATAAAGATTATTTTTAATGATTTTTCTGCTACAATTATATTTCATTTTTTTCAGACTTCTATTAGAACCACCTAAAATGGATGATAAATTCTCCTTACTTGGTTAAAACTTTTATACTGCTACTCTAAATACAGTATAAACCCTTTTTAGCACAAAACTCAGGCTAGGTTCACATGTGCGTTCAGGTTTCTGGGTCAGGTTTTTAGGGATCAGCTTAAAAAAAAGTGGCTACCCGCGGAAACCTGTGGACACTTAGATTATAATGATGTCTGCCAGCTTCCGAAAAAAAACAGCGCTTTTCTCTCCGCATTTTTCAAGTGCAGAGGGGAACACAATCCCAGAACAGTGTTCCAGCGCTGATATGAATTCAGTCTTAGAAATACTAATGTGTTTGGGGCTACACGGTGGCTCAGTGGTTAGCACTGCAGCCTTGCAGCACTGAAATCCTGGGTTCAAATGCTGCCAGGTGCAACATCTGTAAGGAGTTTGTATGTTCTCCCCGTTTTTGCATGGATTTCCTCCCACACTCCAAAGACATACTGATAGGCAAAAATGTACATTGCAATCCCTCTATGGGGGTCACAATCTACATAAAAACAAACAAAAAAAAAGGAAATACTAATGTGTTTGTAAAACGACAAAAACTTGTTGTTGTAATAAACATTTACATAAGATTATTATTATAAAAATTGAGAAATTCTATTTCAAAGACATCAGCAATATAATAGAGGTGACACAATGCTGTGTGAAGAGAAAATCTGATAAACAGAAATAAAATCCTCCTCAGCCTATTATGATGTCAATTGACAGGTCATAAATAAGTCATTATCAGTCCAAAATCAATATCAATTATAGCTAGCAATATCAATACACATGAACATAAACCACTCAAAGACATAATTTATTAACATCTATAACATCCATATTTTATTCAATCGCATCAAAACATAATGCTAGAAATGAAAACATTGCTTAACCTTCACCTTTCATATACTTTAGTGTGAATTTTCATTGTATTTTTTTTACCCACTTATGATATATTATCTATATCTTGATAGTTTCAGGGGAAAATTTTTAAACCCAGAGGTTAAGTTAAAGTCTAAACGTTAGAAAGTTGGCCACTGATTTTAATGATACCGACAATTAGTAGGTATCCAGTAGATGACAACTTTTTTTTTGTATTAATTCACTATCTATTGTGGGAAGGTAGCTCAGTAGAAGCAGTGGTGTGCAAACAGTCAGAGCCAGGGACACAAATCTTGCAGCAAAGCGGTTTATTTAAGAAAAACAGCATAAAAAATAAACCTATACATCAGGCACAAAAATGAGCAAAATAAAATATAGTCTTAACTTCAGGCAAAATAATGTCAAACCAAAATCCTGCTTGTCAGAGCGCTAACTAAACAGAAAATACTAACTGTACATGTCGATTACTACCAGCCACACGAAATCAACCAAACCCCCCCCAAAAAAACACACCATACCATACACAAGGCTCTCAATGTCAGGACAGACACTTCTCCTCCCAGGATCTACCCTAATGTGCAGGCTCAGCAGGCTTTTATGACCCAGTAATGAACCTCAGGACCCACACCTGGGTCTGATACCTATTCCAGACCTGCCCTGGACCACGCATAAGTCAAGAATCAGGGGCTAATATAGTGGGATTCCAGCACTTTGCTTTTCACCTTCTCACACTATAAATTGTGGTTCAATTCTATCTAAAGATGACATAGGGGTATTTGGCATGACCATGGCAAGATTGGAAGTTGACCAATCTTGTGGTACTAGGTCAAGGAGAGAGTTTGCTCTCCACAGAACTGACATATGATATACCAATCCTGTGACCTCACCCTTTGGAAGAAGAGGTAGAAAACTAAGCATGTACACACAGAGGAGACAGTGCCACAGGTAAGGAGGGGGAGTGATATTTGAGATTATTTTAATGATATACATACTTGTTTGATTTTACTTGTTCACTTAAAGGCCTGTTTGCAAGAGTTAGAACCTGCATCTATCAGGTGTCATAAATGTCTTTTGTGGGACTGTGCATGCCCACAGGCCATGAGAAAATGGCCGCTTACACTCTGTAAGCGGCCATTTTCTCGTGGCCTGTGGGCATGCGCAGTCTGCTCTGCCCGAGGCCTAGAAGTCTGAAACCTGTGCCAGAAAAATGGGATGAAGAAGATATTGCTGCCAAAGATGGAGGCGGCACTGGAGACAGTTCTCTCGCAGTATTAGGAACAACCCCCGTGCTGTTTGAGCACTGGGGCCTGCCCCAGTGCTGTGAGAGAACTCATTTGCATACCGAGGAGAAGAATAGCTTTTCTTAAAGCTATTCCAACGTGTTACTCAGAAAAAAAAGCTTTTGTAAGATAGGATCCCTTTAAAGGTAAGTGTTAAAGCTCATAACAGCCTTTCCTAAGTTTACATGCATGAAAAAATTACATTTTATTCACTCTGTATATGATTGTATTGATTGTGAACTCAAATATATTTTGGTTTAATTGATATTAATATTGCCTAATACACTGACATATATATCATCTTTTATATACAGTTTACATTTTTATTGGGTTTTGTCCTAAGATGGAGTGAATGATTCATATTTGGGATACCAATATTTTTTCTTAATAATCTTCGATATTGATTGGACTGTTTATTCCAATATTTTCTCATAATATCTAAAGAAGTTACTGAGCAAAATTTGATTGGAATATTTATTAATATATTGACTAGAGAAGAGCAAACATTTCAAGTTTCAATTTGTGCTCAGTCTAGAATTTTCTCTAGCCCCTTTCTAGCTCAAGCACAACCATACTAATGTAAAAATGATGGCAACAGATACGGCTATGGGTAAGCATATGGTAGCCGGTGTTAACTAACAGCCTGCTTAAAAACACACTGTGATCTTAGATGTTTTACTCACTTTAAAATGAATTTTTAATGAACAAATGAGTCTTATGCAGCAAAAACTCAATTATGACACAGAACACTGAAGATAGTGTTACAATTCACTATTCCTGGGGGGTTTGTAACTTGTATGTGACAAAAGTTTATCAATGAATAAAGCAGGATCATTTTTAATAAACTTATGTCTTATGCAGTAAAAACTCAATGAAAATACAAGGGAACACTGACCATGCTAGCACTAGTGTCTTGCGAGTACTGGCTCACTGTGCGAGTACTGGTTCACTATCACTGGGGTTTTTCTAACTTGCAGTTAACTAATGCTTATTAGAGATGACCGAGTAGTACTCGATCGAGTAGGTATTCGATCGAATACTACAGTATTCGAAATACTCGAACTCGATCGAGTACCACTCGCTATTCGAATGGAAAAGTTCGATGCAGAACCAGCATTGATTGGCCGAATGCTATACAGTCGGCCAATCAACACTGGTTCTTCTCCTACCTTTAGAAGTCTTCTCTGTGCAGCTTCCCCGCGGCGTCTTCCGGCTCTTCATTCACTCTGCCAGGCATTGGGCCTGGGCAGAGCCGACTGTGCATGCCCGCTTGTAGTGCGGGCATGCGCAGTCGGCTCTGCCCAGGCCCGATGCCTGGTAGAGTGAATTCAGAGCCGGAAGATGCCACGGGGACGCTGCAAGGAGAAGACTGCTCGGAGGATCCAGCCCAACCCTCATTTGTGGACTTGGTAGGTATAATTTGAGCAAACGTTGCCTACCGCTGAAACGAGCATTTTCCCCCCATAGACTATAATAGGGTTCGATATTCAATTCGAGTAGTCGAATATTGAGGGGCTACTCGAAACGAATATCGAATCTCGAGCATTTTACTGTTCGCTCATCTCTACTTCTTATCAAGGGGCATGACCAGCTAATGTGGAGATACTTCCCAGAGTCAGTTTTGCAATGCCAACAAGTGTCAGAGGAAGATAGCTTTTTATGAAACAGCCAGTCTGGCGTACAATACCAGCATGATAGCAACTTGAAGTGGTTTTCCTGCAATCAAATACATACTGACAAGCCATGAGGAAGGGTGTGTCTTTGTCTTGCACACCTGAGGAATTAATTAGTGTAACTGTCGGATGTTCTCATAAGAAAATATCATCATAAAACCATATTTCCTTCGTAGATTGGCAAGAGACGTAGAGTCTGGTATTTGTGTGCTCAGAGGTTTTTCTAGCCACATCTCTGCAGGAACCCCCTGCTGAGATAACAACTTTAGCATGCAAATGGAGCTAGGAATGGGACAACAAAAGGGTCTTGGTACAACAAAAGGGCTTGATAACAGTCATAAACACTGTGTCAGAGCAATATGAACAAGTAGTAATACACCAGAGAAAAAAATTACATAACTGGAGTATTTCATCATCACAGCCAGATTCTTTTGACCTCAGAAAAGATGTTGCCAGAGGTGACAGCATCTAACACCAGTCTCCCCTTTGGCAACACATTCACATTTTATTACACCAACAAACTTGCATACAGGAGTCCCTTAAAAAATAGCTGCAGGCTGAACAAATTTGTATGGGAACCTTTAATAATGATAAGAAGGGTATTTAGAGTATTTAGAGTGTTATATAAAATTATGACTTCTATGGGAATTCGGATCCTATAGGAATAAAAGACATTTTAATTATTCTTTTTGCTCTACATATCCTTCACTATCCCAGTTTACTAGGCATATTAGATGTGAATATTAGATATTAGACCAGGGTTACCTTAATTTGCTACCCTATATTTTTGGATACTCACTTTATCCCCTGTTTTTTTCAGGGTTACCAATCATCCATCAATTATTAGAGCGTATATGTATTAAGCTATCTCCCCGGTTTAAATCAATACATTTGCAACATTTCCTTTATACATTCTATTTTCATTCCTGGAGTGTAATAATGTATTACTAAAACAACTCTGATCTAAACTATAGTACTGACATCCAATCTTTCATTCCATGATACATGGCTTGTGATTGTTATACAGTACCATATCTGGAACAAATTTCATTGCACTCAAGGTCTCATCTGTGAATTTACTATTTTAAGCATTTATTTTACCTTGGGGTTACATAATCACCTGCTCCCTTTTGCAGTCCTGTTCAATTTATGTATAAAATTAGGTATAGTAAAGCAAGATAAAGCAGTTTCTATGCTGGTGTTGAGAAGAAGATCAGCATGGATATTGTGAAGGTTACTAAACCGTGTACTGAGAGTGGATATTTATGAACCAAATCACCTAACCAAAGAATTTTTTCCTTTTAATTTTAGTGAATTATTTCCCTTCTAAGCTTAAAGGGTTTGTGCTATTACAGATGCTTATCCTCTGAACATAGAACAGGGCATTAATGCTAGATTTCTGGGGTCTGACCACTGGGATACCCAGAAATCAAGAAAATGGGGGCTTTTAAGTTTCCCTGTAAGTTAAGGGCTTGCACACTACATGGCCCGCCCTCCATTCACTTCTAACGGAGTCACAGAAGGGGTTGAGCGATCGGGATTGGAAAAGATCGGATTCCAATCGGCGATCGAGTAAATTTCACGATCGCGATCGGATGGAAAATGATCGGAAATGGGATTTTAAAATCGATCCTGAAATCTCAAGATCGACTCAACCCTACTGCATAAACGTAAAGTAACTAGGGTTTAGTGATCGGGATCGGAAAAGATTGGATACTGATCGGTGATCATTTTTTTTTTTTAATTAACGTAGAACAAATCAGCAATTTTGGAGGCATACCATGATGTAATCTCCAAACAGAGACTCCAACGCAATGTGAATGCAGCCTAAAGTTCTAAACACCAATTTTCAATTTGTCTCAGCAAAAATAAATAAGCAAAACATATGTTTAAACATGAATATTACAACAGTATATAAAATACAACTAGGCTTCTGTACCACATTCAGAGCCTTGCAATGAAAGGGCCATGAGGCTGAGGTAACCCAATTATTTGGCTTTTGGTTATGTTACTACAGTATATGTTTGGTTATTAGCTTTGTTGCACGACAGACAGCTTCATCCACTCTATAGTACCTGTTCCTGATTATTGAAAGGGGGTGTTCATACTACCGTCGGTGTCCGACAGGTAGTGTCCGCTCCTACTGTCCGCTCAAAATCTGGCACGGACATTAGGAGCGGACACTAGCTGTGTCCGTGACACCTGTCATTTATTTAAATGGGCATCGGGTGCGTTCTTTTGCACTCCGTGCCCTTCCTTCACTAATGGTCTAAACGAACAGATGGACTTTACGTGCTTTATTTCACAAAAATAAGGGGACCATTGGCTAGAAGGTGCATTTATACGATGCACACTCTAAGTATACATCTATATTGCGTGTCCTCTGCACCCCGACACCTCCTGTAACGTCTTATGGTGGGTGACTGTAATCGGGATCCAAAATATGAAGATGTTGAAGTAAAACACCGGTTTGTTCAGTGACACTTGTATTATGTGTCATGTAGTTTCTGGAAGTGGACATGTGAGTTTGGACACTTACCTGAATAAAGGGTCTTTGACAAAGCGATGTTGTCTATCTTAGGTTATATTCCCTGATGATATCGGGACAATGGGTTCCTTAAGAGCAGCTCCTCACTGCAAGAGGACACTCTGTTTCATAAGCATTATATGCTCCTCCAAATAGTTATTTGAAACAAGGATATTTTGTTTCAATATCCCCTTCCAAACACTAGGGAAGGGATATGGTCTGTGGAAGTACTTACCCCATGTTTTGTAGCATTGATTGATACGGGGTAAAATAACATATGACGGGACTTTCTGGTACTTTGGATTAATTGCAGCCTGTCAGCACGATCGTATGCAGTAGCAGCGATTGAACGGTAGTAGGTACTTCAACAATGAGGCTATCGGCTTCTTGTGTAGCGGAGGTGGCCTCGGGTGTAACGGAGGTAGCGGAGCTAAGAGAACACGCATGCGCGAGTATCTGTATGGGCTTACGAGGTCATAGCGATCTATCGTGGATGGAGCTCAACACGCATGCGTGGAGGAGTGTCTATAGCGGTGCCTTGACTGGAGGCGTGAGAGGAGCTGGGAGGAGCCTGGTCCTTAAATAGTGGAGGTTTTTCAGTGCACGGCACCGCCGGTATCAGAGCGGTCATACTGCGGTCACGCTGCATATTTATTTGAAAAAGAGAATAGCCCCTGATGATTCTCTGAACGGAGTTGAAACACGTAGGGCAGATACTATTGAAAGGCAGGGCAATCTAGCTTCATGTCTGTGTTAGCACCGCCATTAGGAGTATTATTGACCCAAGTCAGATGCTCATTTGGTATTGATTCCTGTTGGTGTGGCACTAGGCCAGTATCCTCAGGATAAATGCCTTAATGAAACATTCTGTCATTAACCCTTGAGGTCTTGCTATCTTTTTACTCCTATGGAATGTGCTATGGCATGCATTTTTTTGGTTGAGGGAGGCAGGGCCAGCTACTGACATTTGTAGGCACGAATAATAGACATATTCCTGGCCAATGCTTTTTCTCCCCACCATTTTGTGACTACCACTCATACCATCAGAAGGGGTGTGTAGATAGCATGCCGTTGTTGCTACATATCGGTCAGTCTTTCACCTGAAAGTGTGACTAAATAATTGACCACTCTTTGTTTAAATACAAAAAAAAGACACTTTATCTTTTTGCATTTATTAAAAGTTAAGTTTTATTATTTTATCAGAGTCCCCCTAGTATCTATGGGGAAACCGCTAACATTTCTGTAGGTATAATTGACATGCTGTGATTTCCAGAACCGTAACATTTTTGGAAATCGCAAAGAGATGGCCCATATTCAATAATAAACAATAGTTAGTAAAATACTACAATATTTTATTGAGAATGTACATATATAAAATAATTCAGCAGGATAACAGGGACATAAAACACTAATAGGCACAAGGAACCCACGCAAGGCTGCACAGGTAAATAATATATATCATGAACAGTTAAGGATTAGAGATGACCGAACACTGTTCGGAACAGCCGTTTCAAACAGCATGCTCACAGCACGCTCCCATAGAAATGAATGGAAGTGGCCGGCATGCGGGGGGTTAAGCGGCCGGCCGCCGACAAAGTCTGAATGCCAGGTGCTTCCATTCATTTCTATGGGAGCATGCTGTTCGGATCGGCTGATCCAAACAGTGTTCGCTCATCTCTATTAAGAATGCATACAAAACTATTATAAAATTCTAATAAAGATTCAACCATTTATATAATGGACAGTAAATATCAAAATATGGTTAGGGAGTGCAGCAAAGGAAAACGTTGAAATAGAAATAACATGCACCAACAATCGCTGATTATACCCTATAATAGAAAAACCACAATCCTATCACTCCCCAACAAAATAGCAAGCTTTACCAATAGGGGAAAGCAGCAATGACAGCCATACCTGTACCCATAAAAGAGAAAAAGTCTCGATCTGACCATATAAATGTAGTCCAATCTCCCCTTGGGTGCACGGCCTTTTACCTCTGGACTGAACGAGGCAACCTTCGTATTAGAACAATCCACCACGTTATATCAGGTCCGCACTCCTTGGGCTTGGTAAAATATAAAACTTTTAATAAGCCATTTAAAACTCACAAGACATAGAACAAGACGTGAAAAGTCAGAAAAAAAGACATGGTGCTTAAAACCGCCGACACGTTTCGAGGCTATACAGCCCCTTAGTCATGGCATTACTAAACAATACAAATCACCTTTATATACCTTTTCTGTTTCTGTCCCATTGGGAAGAAAGGTATGTCCTGGTGGACAGCAACCACTTTGCTTCCTCTCTCCTCTGGTATGGGCGCTACATTGATGACCTGCTCATTGTGTGGGTCGCGCCCATACCAGAGTTCATTGAATACCTAAATCGGAATGAACATGGTCTTAAATTTACGTTTACTCGCAATACAACTGAGATCGATTTTTTGGACATCACACTCAAGGGGTCCATTTCATGGGGTCTTTACATCTTTATTCAGGAAACCCAGTGCAGGAAATGGGATTCTGAGAGCGGACACTTGTCACCCACTGCACACTATCAAGGGTGTGCCAGTGAGTGAACTGGTCCGCACTAAAAGGGCGTTCAGTGAGGAAACTGAATATAAAAATAAAAAGAAGAAACCTTTAGAAGACTCAGACAACGCAAATACCCAGAATGGACAATAAGGAGGGTGGAGGGGAAAGTTGAATGTAGGGAAAGAAAAGATCTATTAAGAAAGAAGAAAAAGAGAAGGGAGTGTGGTATTCAGTACTGCTTACAGTCCCCAGTTCAAGAAAATTAAGAACATAGTGCAGAGAAATTTGCCCATTCTAGAACTGGACCCCATAACTAGTAAAATATTGAAAGATGGAGTACAGTTTACAGTGAAAAAATGCAGGACTTTAGGACAATCCTTGTCTCCTAGCGGTTTTACAGAAGTGGAAACTAGGATAGGAACAACAAGAGGAAATTTTAAATGTGAATCTCCAAAGTGTAGAACATGTGCTAAATTACTGGCCACTAAAAACATCAGATGTAATGCCTCCAATTTCAACATGGAAATTTTTGATAGGATTGATTGTAACACTATGTCAGTTATTTATTGTATTACATGCCTAGAATGCAAATTGGACTACGTGGGATGTACTAGTAGAAGACTTGGTACTAGGATTTTGGAGCATATTCGGGACTGTGAGAAAAAGGAAATGGAACAAATTTCAGGGGCTTCGAAGCATTTTGCTAGCATACACCAGGGAAGAACCCACACCATGCGGTTTTATGGGTTGGAAATTGTAAGGGAAAACATCAGAGGAGGGGACCACAAAGAAAAACTATTGAGAAGGGAAGCCTTTTATATACTCAAGTTTAATTGTAGAACTCCATTAGGTCTAAATATAAGAACGGACCTTAGTTATATTTACTAAGATAGTAGATTCTATCATTGGATTACTATAATTGGGACAGAGTTATAGGTGGATTGGGGGGCGGTCATAGATATTGGGCTAGAACTAAATTGTTTCTTTCCTCTTTCCTTATTCCCATTTACCCCTTTTGTTACATTTCATCATTTACATTATAAGGACAATAATAGCTAGATTGTATACCATAGTAAGTTTGCATGTAACCAGTTACACATTCCGGACTGAGCTTTCCCTTTTATAAAGCACGGACCGATGTAGACTAGGATAGGTGTATCTACACCACGTGACCGGGGAATGATGTGTCAGTGAAGTCCAGGAAAGCGTGGAAGTAGGAGAGACGGGATAGGTCAAAATGCATCACGTGGGTTGTGGATAAAACATGAATGGGATCGTGAGAACTGTGAGCTGAGATAAGGAACAATCAAAGGTAATAAATGAAACCGGTATATTGTAAACTCGAATGTGAGATATAATTGTAATACAAATATAGAAGGATAACCATGTTTTTATTCTGACAATTAAAAAGAAACTTAGAAACCGGAAATATTGTCATGTTGGATGTGTTTACTCCACTAATGAAACAGCTGTTGAGAAAGGTATATAACGGTGAATTGTATTGTTTAGTAATGCCATGACTAAGGGGCTGTATAGCCTCGAAACGCGTCGGCGGTTTTAAGCACCATGCCTTTTTTCTGACTTTTCACGTCTTGTTCTATGTCATGTGAGTTTTAAATGGTTTATTAAAAGTTATATTTTACCAAGCCCAAGGAGTGCGGACCTGCTATAACGTGGTGGATTGTTCTAATACCTGTAGCCATGTTGTTAAAGCCTTGCACAAGATAAACCACAAAATGCAGGTACCCGGAGGGCAGCCTCAACGCATTTCGCCTAAAAGGCTTCCTCAGGAATGGTTTGTCCTTCATTCAATTGGCCTCTCTTTAAAGAATTGAGGAAACGTTTTTGTGTGTAGTTAATATTTTTGGAAATCGCGGCATGTCTGTACGGCGGTTTTTACCCCAAAGTGGGCATGGGAACACCGTAAATTGTAGCGTTTCCATCCTATGGACCCCCGGCCTTAATGACAGTAGTTCAAGCTTGACAAAAGTTCCTTAGAACACTAAGGGGCTAGTTTACACTGGGCAAGAGGGGATTGATTCCGCATCAAAATACGTCCCCTCACAATAGAGGTCTATGTAGACCGCTAGCTTTCTACTTAGCGAGCTTCAGGCGGATTCCACAGCTCATTCAACCTTGACGTCTGCGTTGTGACAGTACCCTCCATACTAGACCCATTCATTTGGGCCTAATCAGGAGCGGAAAGCCGCGACGGAATGTGTTCATGCGGAACCCCGTGTGAACTAGCCCTAAGCAGTCTTTTACAGTTTGGGATTAGCCATCCTGAGCCCATACACAGCAATTGACCAGCTCACACAGGGGTTAGTGCTCAGTCCCAATGGGTCCAGCTTCTCAGAAACACATCAAGGCTGGCTGCGCTATCTTTCAAGCAATGTCAGGACTCCAATGAGACTGACACAGAAACAGATTGAAATAAGTTCCAGACAAAAGAGCCCACAATGTGCAGGTAAACCTCTGAGTATCGCTCAATCAATGGGGCATAGTTGTTAATTAATTGCACCAAAATTTATGGTGCACAGCTTTTATGATGTACTTATGAACAGTGTGCACCAGAAAGAACAGAAAAATATGACAGGCTCAACACTTTCGAAAAAATGTGCACCAGAATGAACATAATTTAGGAAACAGAAAAGAACCAATATGGCGCTGGTTTTCTTAAGCAAAATTAATCAGATTTGAGATGGTGTAAATTTATGACCAATTACATTGTTCACCATAAATTCCTGTCATGCGCCACATATTTGTCTCCTCAATAAGTGAGAGATAATTTGTCTGATTATATTGTGCAATTTGTAGGGTTTCTGATGCGTGGACCTATTTGTTCCTTACAGCCTGCGAGTTAACTTTTTAGTTTACAGATTTTGTCTACGTGTTTTGCGTCCAATATTTGTCTCACCATGAAGCTCAACACTTTTACTTTATGTTACAATGTCAGAATTTTGGAGCTTCTAGAAACACTCCATATTTATGACGATCTGTATGACAATTAAAACATATGTCTAAAACTACGAATGAGGCCCCATGTTGCAGAAATACAGCTTGTTTTGTTGCAGATTTTGCTTGATCCAAAGCCAAGAATGGCTACAAAAGGAATAGGGAATATATAGGAAGCTCTTAGAGTAAGTTTAGATGGAGTATTTTGGTTGAGAACCTGAGGCGCAGGCTGCCTTGGGTTATGGACCAAAATACAGGTAGCCGCGACTGAAAGTTGGTGCACTGCACCGGCATCTAGCCATGCACTCCTCTCCAGATTAGGCCCAATGAATGGGTCTAGTCTGGAGGAGGGAGTGTCTTCAGGCAGAATTGGGAGGTGAAACGGCCTGAAGAATGAGCATCTCGCAACACCTGTCTTTTTGGTTTGGATTTTGAGGCGGATACGGCCTCAAAATCCTGACCAAAGTACTCAGTGTAAACTTACCCTTATACTTCTCCCTCCTGCTCAATCCAACACCTTACCTTTGACTAAAAAAACACACACAAAAAAGAAATCTGAGTTTCCGCAAAGTGGGGCCTTAACCTAAGACAGTGCAAATTTTTATAGTATTGATAAATATGCTCCAATGTATCTATGGGGCAATGGCTAAGATAATTTGAAGATTTAGGTTATTATATTACTAGTAATCTGTTCCCTTGATTTGAGATCAATCACAAGGATTAGTTTTCTTGTATTATTATACTACTATTGTAATACCTGAATGAGGACACAGAAAACAAATTTATCAAAAGAAAGGGATTTGATATGGCTTAGAAGGCAAAAAAAAAAATCCATTCTTTATTATTCTTATATTAAGCTGCTTGAGGCTAAATTTGGGGTAGGGGGCAGATGCTAATTGCCATGTAAATGCAGGCAGTCAACCAATTTGCACATTCCACAGTAGGCAGAAATAAAATGTCAGCACTCAACTGCCAAATCAATCTGAAAATGCCAGACTGGAAATGGATTCACAAATTTATATTTTACAATGTTTAATGTAATACGAAATGTTGTTTCTTATAAACCATAATGGAATGTACACACGTTATAGCTGCCGTAAGAGAGCCGTTACCGAAATTATAATTCTAGTCTGCTAACCTACTGTATAAGCAAAAGGTAATAGCATTAGACAATATTTACATACTTGTAGTTAATATACTTTTAGTTTTCCTTTATGCGAGTATTCCAAGACTTATAACTGTTAATGTTACTTAAAGGAGTTGAAGGGCTAGATCAATCTCAAGACTTGTGTTCGAGTGTCAATGACATAAGATTTCAGTTTTCCAAAGGTGGCACTAGAGACCAAATTTTGGTTTTCTTAGAAAGAGAGCAAGAGTTTTCTTTACATACCACTTTCCTAGAAGAGCATTCAATGGTGTATACATAAGCCCCCATCCTTACAAAGTCCTCTCACCGAGCTCAACCTGTGCACTGATGAACGACAATTACCTTTAAGGTGCATTCACACTGAGAAAAATGGTGAGGAAGATAGATTGTAAGCCCTTGCAGGCAGGGCCCTCTACCCCACTGTGCCAGTCGGTCATTGTTAGTATTATATCTACCTGTATATTTTGTGTATTGTATGTAACCCCCAAATGTAAAGCACCATGGAATTAATGGTGCTATATAAATAAATAAATAATAATAATAAAAAATAATAATTTCAACGCTGAAAAAAAAAAAGCCTCCCATTGAATTCAATGGGTTCCTTATTCTGCTAACAGAAAAAGGAATCCATTGAAGTCAATGGGAGGCTTTTTTTTCAGCACTGAATCTGACGCGGATTCCACACCAAATTCATCACCATTTTCTTCCATGTGAATGCACCCTTACAACAACAGTCTCCAGAAGGGCATCTCATCCATTTGAGTCCCTGTGTATATTTACGTTGCAGGGCCTGCTTGACAATTTGTTTGAATTGGCAGGTAGGCCCAGCAAAGCAAAGACGTCAGCGTCTTCTTCTGCCCTCATTGCTCATAGCAGGGCCGTGACCACTATTAGTAACAGTAACCCGCTGTGATTTAACCCATCTAATAGAGAATATCATTGTGGCCCCAATAGGTTTATTATTTTTTTGTTTCCACAACTTAAAGGGATTCTACCATTAAAACTCTTTTTTTTCTCATTCACACATCGGGATAGCCTTAAGAAAAACTATTCTTCTCCTACCTTTAGATGTCTTCTTTGCCCCGCCATTCGGTTAAAATCCTGTTTTTTGTCGGTATGCAAATGCATTCTCTCGCAGCACTGGGGGCGGGCCTCAGCGCTCAAACAGCACTGGGGCATCTCCAATGCTGTGAGAGAACTCTCCAGTGACGCCTTCATCTTCTTCACCAACGGCCTCTTCACTCATCTTCTTCCAGCTGGGGTCACACGTCGATGCCTGCGCAGTCGCCTCTGCCATTGGGCAGCTAGCAGAGCCGAGTGCACATGCCGGTGGCCATTTTTTTGTGGTTGCTTATGCAAGCATGCACAGTATGTTCCTGTAGTTCTATGGAGTACAGAGCGTACTGCACACCTATGGCCCCACTATGATATTTTATTCCTCCACTGTGTCAAGAATGATTTTGTTTTTTACTGTTGACATCAATGCAGATGGCTGTAGAGGCATGGGAGGGGTATTACTTTGAATTGACAGGAAACTTCTGCTACGACTTCATTTGTGTTGCTGGTGCAAGATATTACACTAATACCACACCAGATTTGGTCTTGAAGACGGCTATATCTGTAGGATTGCTGCCTTCTAACAGGTGGTGCTCGATGCACAGGTTTCTTTTCATCAGAGTTAGGACCCCTTCACACGGAGTTTATGCTCCGCTCATTCAGACACGTATACACGAGCGCTTCAAAACACATCCCATTCACTTCAATGGGAGTGCGCGTAAAGCCGGCTTTACACATGCTCCCATTGAAGTGAATGGGATATGTTTTGAAGCTCTTGTGTATACGTGTCGGAATGAGCGGAGTGTAAAATCCGTGTGAAGGGGCCCTTAGGTTGCATAGCCTTTAAAGAAAGACAGTAATAACCATACATTAGATAAAATGCCATTACAAGAAAAGTACACAGATCATGTTAACAAGTTGGCAAGATCAAATTATTCAGTGTTTGATTTTTTATAACTTAATTTTTAAAGAATGCAAAAGTGATAACCCGCATTTGCCTCACAAATCTACAGACGGCACCCTTATATTACATTACCCTGCAAGGCTAAAAGATACATTTTAATAATGTGACAGTACGAGGCATTTCCAGAAGTAATGTCATCCTTGCACTGCAATTCGTATGTCGGAAAGAAAGCATTTAAGTATTTTTATCTTTCTATGCCATCCTACCTACATACTCTGACAATTTATGAAGAATAATTATAGTGAATTTTACAGCAGACTTTTTTTTTTTAACCGTACTTATAACTTTTTAAATTTTTTTTAGAAAATGTTCAGAAACATTATTATTACAAAAATGCAAAATAAAATTGTCATGCCAGAATTTCCATGAATCTTAATATGAGATGTACTGTAGAGTGAAGTGTTGTAAAAGGTTGCCTGTTAGGGTTGAGCTGATCTTGAGATCTCAGGATCGTTATTAAAATCCGATTTTCGATCATTTTCCAGCCGATCCCAATCGTGAAATTTGCTCGATTGTCGATCGAGATCTGATCTTTCCTGATCACAATTGTCAACCCTACCCTGTTTCCCCAAAAATAAGACAGTGTCTTATATTAAATTCTCTTCCAAAATATATGACCTGTCTTATTTTCGGGGGATGTCTTATGGAGCGGCTGGAGCGGGGGACAATCAACAGTCATGCCGGCGCTTCCTTAGCGGAGTGCCAGCATGACTGCTGGTTGTAGGTGGTGCAAGAGGTGGTGGGGGGGGGAGGTATGCTAGTTACCTTCCCCATCTTCATAGTAGCGCTGGTGCTGCTTTTGGTCACGGTGGTGGAAGTGGTTGGCGGGGCTTAGCAGAGATTAGTGAGGCTTCCGGCGGTTGTGCCGGAGAGCCTCACTTAGTGGGCATTGCAGCCGGCTGAACGCTGTGCTCCGTGTGCACAGGAAAGCTGGCTGCCTCCTCTGCTGTGATACCACTGTTCCGGCTGCTGTGGGATGAGCTGGGAGAGTGGACTCCCCGCAGCATACAATGCTTTCCCAGCTCATCTTACAGCAGCAGGAACAGTGGTATCGCAGCAGCCGGCATACCTGTGCACACGGAACATCGTGCACAGTGTTCTGCCAGCTGCAGTGTTTTTGGGGATGTCTTATTTTTGGGGGGGTGTCTTATATTAGGCAATTTAACAAAACCTCCCCCCATGCCTTACTTTTGGGGGATGTCTTATTTTCGGGGAAACAGGGTAGTATCTGTCATTAAAACCAAGCATAGGAACCCAGCCCTGCAGATGGATAGGTTAGGATCAAAAAGTGCCTGTGTTGCCCAGATAGTGACTTTTTTCAGGCATGATACAAACCTGTATTATGTTAGGGATTCTGGTAAACTTGTAGGCCTCTTGCAGATGACCATAGCTGTGATCAGTGTGCCTTCCATCTATTTCATAGATAACGCACTGGCCCATTCTGTTATATGGGCCCTTTACTCATGACCATGAATTACATGGTCATGTGCACAAGCCAACAGTCCAGGCCACAAAATATAGAACAGGTCCTATTCCTGCCCTATTTTGCAGCCATTGCTTCCGTAGCTCCTATTAATTTAATGAAAGGGGTTGCAGAAACACGGCCAGCACGTGACATCCGCGTGTTCCTTGTGCTCTGCCTGTGCCTTTAATCCACGGCTGGCCAGAAGCTCACGGTCATGTGCAACCAGCCGTAGGTCTAGTTTGTGGTCAGTATTCAGGTAAGGGTCTGGTCTACTACCTGAATTAATTTTGGGCTTTTCACACTACAGCTGAGAGGCAGTTGGCGAGTAAGAACCATGGACCAGATAGAGGGAGCCTATCTGAGTGATCGTTCTGCTACGTACCTTAGCCTTCACATCATATTAGCCAATAGGAGCCATAACA
Source organism: Leptodactylus fuscus (assembly GCF_031893055.1). Taxonomy (NCBI): domain Eukaryota; kingdom Metazoa; phylum Chordata; class Amphibia; order Anura; family Leptodactylidae; genus Leptodactylus; species Leptodactylus fuscus. The sequence continues at coordinate 47,833,782 of NC_134274.1, forward strand.
AAGAGAACAGATCATTGCTGCCAGCATTGGTCCCTCAGTTCCACACAAATGCAACAAAAAAAAGTTGGGAGCTAGCAGCAGCAAACCCCCTTCCCTCACCAGATATGAATACATGTATGTCTACTCGCTTTGTCAAAAATTGGGGACTTGTGTCAATGAGTGACATGCTGTATACGCAGAGTAATGAGAGAAATCCATGGATCAAAAAGTGTAGAGGCAAGTCATAGATAAATCTTCAGCAATGGAACAGTGCCACTACTGAATTCATCCATTTCTGTTCTTCATAGTGAGAATGCCTTGCAGGCACCCATTAATACTGTATGTGATACTTTTACTGCAGTATTAGGTTTCCAATAGTTGCTATGTCACTGATGCATTACTTTATTATTAAGTCACTGTAAAATAAGATTATTCAGTCGGTCTTACATGGAATAAGGCCTTGAACATATGACTGCAGGTATGATTTCATTTGTTGTGGGGAAATATATGGTGTGCATGTGTGTAGGAGATTCTCACCTGAAAAACGTAATGCCCCGTATTTACTAATGGTTAGATGGTGAAAGCCTGAAATCAGTGCAAAAATGTGCCAGGTTCATCACAATGGCTAAAAATGGATGCATGGGTGTAACTAACAAAGACTTAGTATAGACCCCATAGCAATCTTTTGACTTAGGAACTTCTTTACGAGTTAATGCTGCATTTACATACACTATTAGGTCCCACAGTGGCCCCTTCACCAAAAATAATGTCTTTTTTAGACCTCAGAGAGACAGTAGCCATTGCAGAAACCACATGTACAAGTGACAGGCAGTACTACATGTGTAACATACTCGCAAAAACCACAAGTGCATAAAGCGGTTATTGCAACAAAAATTGGAATAATCTTACCATCGTGGTTCATATACAGATGAATTTCCAACAAGCAAGCCAGGTAGTGCCACCTCATGTGTGAGCCAGCTTAATACTGCCCTGGTAAGGGTGGGAGTCAATCAGGGGGTTTGGGAATACTGAATGGGTGTAATAGGGTCCGTTCCCAATGACCGGTGACTTTGCTACTGATGACAGTTGGATTGATAGCACTACCACTGTCTGCATGACTATCATCACCGTGTAATAAATACCGCCAGGCATCTGCCCTCAAAAAGGGATCATTTTTGTATGGTTTTATTTATTTATAAAAGCATTTTAAAAAAATCTGACAGTGCAGTGTGCTTTAAATTAGGATTTTTACTACTACCGGCTAGCATCTGCTTAGTGATCGCTATATAAGTTGCTGACACATCTCCAATAGTAATGCTGTTAAGTTCTTGAGAGTAGTTGTATACAGTCCTAGGAGACCTCAGAGTGGAATAAATGACAACTAGAGCATTTTCAATGAGGAACAAATGTATTAAGACTCAATCAGATAAATCCAAGACAAATGTTAAAAACTTTATTCATCTTGTTAGAGTTGAGCCGATCTTGAGATTTCAGGATCAATTTTAAAATCCGATTTCCGATCATTTTCCAGATGATCCTGATTGTAATCGTGAAATTTGCTTGATCGCCGATCGGAATCCAATCTTTGCTACTGGCCAAGCATTGTGGGAGAAGCTAACAATTTTATCCTTCACACTGAGTATACGCTCCGCAGTGTGAAGGCTCGTTGCGGTTCCATAGGAATGAAAGGAGGCAGCCAGCATACCGCCTTAACCCCTTGAGCGCCGCCTGCGTCCATTCATTTTAATGGGAGACTAGCTAACATCTCTAGTAGCTACTTACCTGCAAAGATGGCTGGTCCGATGCCCGGTGTTCTCGGTCTTCTTCGCCTCGCTGTCCCCGCCTCCCAGGTTAGTGTTAAAGAGCTAGGAAGAAGGCAGGGCGTGTGGCTTAGGAGAGTGTGGGCGGGTACAGAGCAGGGAGACGTACGCATGTATTGTTTATGGTGAATGATATGGTAACTGTTCCATCACTAATGAACAATGTGTATGTGTATTCAGAATAGTGACTATACTGAAATAAATGAAAATCAGAATAAATATTATTGATTACTTCCTGAATTAAAAAAAAAAAAAAAAAGATATTATGCAGTTGGCAAAACAGGGTTTTGGAGACTATAAAATATCAGTTTTGAAGATATAATTATAAAGTAAATTAGATTGTATAAAGCTAATATAAGCCAAGAAAATAAAAAAAACAATAAAATAATTCGTTGAGTAAATGATATGGCAGAAATCCAAAATGTAGACTATTTCCGCTAATAGATATATAAGGTGCCAGCAGGAATATTTTGTTTACCAATTAACATAATATTTGGTCTGCATCAATTTAATTTGCATGTAATAACAAACCACTAGAATATCATGTAACAACAAGCCTACACATCTAGTAAAACAGACTCTGCTCTCCAAATTACTGTAGGATCATCACGGCAAATGAGGAATGACACAGCTGCTGAGCTAAACTGGAGACGTGGTCTTATTGTAAAGTTTAATTAAACACGTCTGCCTCAAGAAACTAAAGTGAAATGCACTAAATGTGCCTAATATTATTTTCCCATTTTAGGTTTCGAATATTACTATTAATTTTGAGTTAAAGAGGAATATTTAACTTTTCTGAAATACAATGATGACCAAATCTTTCAATTTCCAATACAATAAAATTTCTGGAACAGACCAAGTGCCACCTTAAAGGTTGTCCAAGATAGCCACTTTTTTTTAATGAAGCCATAGAGAGTGGGAAAAAAATTCCCCTGTCCCTGATGCTCCAGTGTCTCCCAGTGCAATCTGGTCTTGCTGCTCTGGTATTTTTTTCCAGTATAAGTCCGCACTGCATTGTGACCTCCCATGTCCTTTCCATAGGTCGCTGATTAGTCTCAATTAGAGATGAGTGAACAGTGAAATGTTTGAAGTTTGAAATTCGATTCGAGTAGCCGCTCAATACTCGACTTCAATCGAGTATCGAGACCCATTATAGTCTATGGGGAAAAAATACTTGTGAAGGGGGAAACCACTATTCAACTCAGGAGGGTCAACAAGTCCACTATGACACCCCAGGAAGTGATGCCAACACCCTAGAATGCAACTGGAACAGCAGGGAAAGCATGCCTGGGGGCATCTAACATGCTCAAGTCACTGTATTACGTCAGGATCCCTGTCAGCTTGCGATATGCTGGAGCTGACTTTTTGCTTTAGGAATGCATTGACCAGCGTTGATTGGCTGAATGCCACACAGAGTACAGCATTCGGCCAATCAACGCTGGTTCTGCCGGAGGCTCGTCCATGAGGTGAAGAGTCTAAAATCGGACCAGAATGGAGACTGCTGTGGACCAATCTTAGACTCTGCCTCCTCCGACAGAACCAGCGTTGATTGGCCGAATGCTGTACTCTGTATGGCATTCGGCCAATCAACGTTGGTCAATGCATTCCTATGGGAAAAAGTCAGCTCACACATATCGCAAGCTGATAGGGATCCCGACCAGATAGAGCCCTAAAGAGCTGGGTGAGTGACATTCCCACCTAAATAAAGGTAATCCCTAGCTAACCCTGCCAGTACATCTATCCCTGTCTCACAGTCACATAGTTCACAGACTCATATGAACCGGATATTAACCCCTTCCAGCCGATGGCACTTTTTGACTTCCTGACCAAGCTCGATTTTTCATAACTGCCATGTGTCTCTTTATGTGGCAATAACTCTGGAACGGTTTAAATAGGAAAAAGAGCTTCACACAAAGATGCGTGCCAACAAATCAGGTGTGTTTACTTGGTAGAGCTTAAATGGAGCAAACGTTTTCGGTCTAAACAGACCTTCCTCAGGCTCTACATAGAGAAAAATTATCACAAACAAAAAGACAGGATATTAGCAACAGATCCCAAAATAAAACAAAGTGCATGACACCAAAAAAATCACAAACATAATTTCCATATATGCAAATTGAATATACAATATGTACAAAGGACCATGAGATAACTGGTACTGGTGTTATCTAAGAGAGACGCTTGGAGATAAATATATACGGACATTAAGTTAAGGTGAATAACATGTCAAAAGTTGTAATTGCAAAGCATGGTAAGAAAGCCTAGTTACATGTTGCTTTAAATAATTAAATAAATCACTGTCATGCAAACTAGGGTGAGAAGTAAGAGAGAGACATGTGCAAAATAATCTCAATACCTGTTAAGTGTAGTTAGCTGTCACAGATGTTGGTCTGGCAATAGAGTAGGAGGTAAATTACCTAGAAGCATATAGGGTTCAAATTAGACCCAGGATAAATGTGGACTCCAGACCAGCATGTGCTCGTTGTCTAGGGGTACCTTACCTCTGCCGCCGCTATTCCGGGGCCCGCTCTCTCCGTAGAGGAATGGAGTGTCGCGCACAAAGAAACAGGCAATATGCCACAGGGAAGCGTGAAACTGCAGCGTCTCCCCTGCCTTAAAAAGGCTCTTTGTTTTATTTTGGGATCTGTTGCTAATATCCCGTCTTTTTGTTTGTGATAATTTTTCTCTATGTAGAGCCTGAGGAAGGTCTGTTTAGACCGAAAACGTTTGCTCCATTTAAGCTCTACCAATAAAACACACCTGATTTGTTCGCACGCATCTTTATGTGAAGCTCTTTTTCCTATTTGATACGGGGTGGGACCCTAACTTCAACACTGGGACGAAGTCTGTATCCCTGTTTACTCTGGAACGCTTTAACTTACCAAAGTGATTTTGAGATTGTTTTTTCGTAACACATTGTACTTCATGTTAGTGGTAAATTTTGGTAGATATGTTTTGTGTTTAGTCATGAAAAAATAGGAAATTTGGTGGAAATTTTGAAAAATATGCGTTTTATAAAGTTTGAAATGATGTGCATTGCATACAGATAGTCAGACCGCCAAATTATATCATAAATCTCATGTCCCAGATCTCTGCTTTATGTCGGCATCAAACTTTAGTCACCATTTTATTTTTTACAGACATTATAAGATTTATAAGTGAAGCAACAATATTCAAAATTTTCACGAAATTTCCAAAACCCATTTTTTAAGGGACTAATCCAGTTATGAAGGGGTTTTGAAAGACCCTTGTATTGAAGCCCCCCATAAATCACCCCATTTTCAAAACTGCACCCCTTAAATAAGCCAAAACAACATATACCTAGTATTTTAACCCTATAAGTGCTTAACAGAAATTAATACAAATTGGAGGTGAAATTTTCTAATTTGATTTTATTTTACTAATATTTTCGTTCAGGCCTAGAATTTGCACATTCACAAGGGGCTAAAGGAGAAAACGACCCCCACAATTTGTTATGCAAGTTCTCCCGACTACCATAGTACCCCACTTGTGGGTGTAAACTAATATATTGACGCACCGCGAGACGCAGAAGGGAAGGTGCGCCAAGGAGCTTTTAGAGGGCAGATCTGGCTGTCATCAGTTTCAGGAACCATGTCGCATTTACAAAGCCCCTGAGGTATCAAAACAGTGGAAACTTCTAGAAAGTGACCCCATTTTGAAAACCGCACCCCTCAAAGAATTTATCAAGTGATGTAGTGAGCGTTAGTAACCCCGAAGTAAATATGTAAGCTGTGCGGAGTAAATTGGGCACACCAAATCCCATTCTATTTTCCCACTAGCTCCTATGACACGGATGGGAAAGAGGGGCATTCTGGGGGATCAGTGCTGGTGTATTATCTCTCATAAGCTCTAAATCTGGGGTGTCCCCTGAAAACGCTCGCACAGATGATACATTTCCTTCTAGTCGCAGCCACTTACGTCCTAATGATTTGACGACTTTTAGGGTTTTTGTCTTCATATTGTACAAGCTAGATTTTTATTTTTATCTTCTGGCAATGTGGCCATATGAGGGCTTGGTGTTTGCGGTATTAGATGTGCTTTTCAATGCCACCATTTTGGGGCCTGTAACTTATTGACTACATTATTATTAACTGGGTGGGATGTAAAAGGAAACATCAATTCTGGCATTGCTTTTTAGCATTTATTTTTTTTCCCCATGCAGCATACAGCATAAGTAACATGTTACCTTTATTCTGCAGGTCGGTACGGTTACGGCGATACCTCATTTATATTATTTTTTAATCCGTTGCTATTTGTGCAGAATAAAATTCAACTTAGGGGAAAAAAATCAATTATTTTTGCATTGCCATCTTCTGAAAGGCATAACATTTTTATTTTTTGGTAGACAGAGCTGATTGAGGGCTTATTTTTTGCGGGATGACCTCTGCTTTTTATTGGTACCATTTTGGTTTTCATTTGACCATTTGATTACTTTTTATTGAATATTTTGTAAGGGAAAGGTGGTGAATAATCATTATTTTGTGCGTTTTTCTACGTTTTTTAATGATGTTCTCCGTTCGGGTTAAATAATGTTTTAATTTTATTGTTCAGGTTATTATAAAACATTTTATATGGGGAAAAAGGGATTTTTGGGACTTTATTTATTTCTAATTTATTTTAAACTTATTTAAACTTTTTTATTTTTACTTTTTTATCACTTTTTTTTTCTGTCCCTATGGGGGATTGAAGCAGTAATCGGCTGATCACTGCTTCACTATATGTATCTGCAATACACGTTACACGTTCGAGATGTTGCGGGGGTGCCGATCGGCACCATTGTATCACGATCCCCAGAGATGCTGGCGGTGATATTGACCGCCGGCATCGCAGGGGTTAACACCCGCGATCGGACCCGGTTCCGACCGCGGGTGTTACAGGGCATAGTCAGCCGTGCGTTACGGCTGACACCCGCAGCGCATGGTGCACACACAGGTTCTGGGAAGTTTGTGGGAAGTCCTTCCCAGCAGCGCCGTACTATTACGGCAGATGTCGGGAAAGGGGTTAAATCCTCTATTCGTATTAATTGGAGGTCACCTGATTTAGCCAGCCAATTACTTTTTCCAATTTTTTTTTCGATGCCTCAGTTGTCGAAGTTCCTGTCCCACCTCCCCTGTGCAGTTATTGGTGCAAAAAAAGCGCTTGGGAAGGTGGGAGGGGTATCAAATTTTTAGTGAGTTTGCCACCTGGTGTTCGACTGGAATCAAACATCTCGAACAGCCTGATATCCAATTGAACATGTACTCGATCGAACGCTGTTCGCTCATCTCTAGTCTCAACAAATATGTGTGGTGAGGACTTCTGCCGGAAGAAAACAGCAGAGGAGCAGGATGAGACAGTGCTGGAGGACACCAAAGTACTGGTAACAGGTGAGTATGTTTTTTTCATCTTCCCTGGCCAATGTGCTGTGTTTTCGCAACATGGGACCCCAGCCTTAAGGTTATACATTGTGTAGTTAGTGGTCAGACCATCAGGATTTGTTTTGTTTTTAGAACTGTTTTGTGAACCTTTGTTGCATCTCTCAACCTGTGGCTGGATAAATAAAGCTGCTGAGGTCATATTTTGTGCCTGTGAGGAACGAGTGATTATGAGGATAATCTTGTTTCCCTTAGTCCTAACAGCGGCACAATGTGGGGGTATTTCTGCCCCTGTGTGCTGGTAGGACAGGCGGATATTTAATTAGCCAATCAAATGCGTGGCAGGCCCTATAAGAGGGCACAAGAACCTCCCCTCTGCGTGTAAATACAAAAGTACCTCCATTACATTTATATACAGTTTTATACATAAGATATGATTCCCAGGGTGGGAAATCTTGTGCCGCTGTTAGGACTAAGGGAAACAAGATTATCCTCATAATCACTCGTTCCCTGTCGTCCTCAACAGCGGCACAATGTGGGGATATAGCAAGCAGGTCCCCAAGATGGGTGGGACAAACCCATGACCGAACTTAAACTGGTCTGGGCAAAGGCAGTGGAATCTGCCACTTGGTCCTTCAGGCGGTAATGCCGAATGAAGGTGGATTCAGATGCCCAAGAGGCAGCTGCATATATTTGGTCCACAGACAAAGCACTTCTTTCTGCCCGTGAAGTGGACACTACCCTGGTTGAATGGGCATGAAGGAAAGATGGAGCCGACAGCCCTTGGGCGGTATAGGCGACTCTAATAGTCTCGGTAACCCACCGGGATATTGTAGCTTTGGCGGCTTTGGCGCCCTTGTTTTTCCCCGTGTAGCTGACCAACAGGTTTTCAGTCCACCTAAAGGGGCGAGTGCGCTGCAAGTAGATCTGCAGGCATCTAACCACATCCAGCTTGTGCCATCTTTCTTCTTCAGCAGAAGAAGGGAACGGAAAAAATACTGGAAGGGAAATCAGTTGGTTCCTGTTTACAGCAGATGGCACCTTGGGACGAAACCCAGGGAGGAACCTAAGCTGTACATGGTCAGAGAAAAAGGTGGTATATGGCTCCTCAGCGGACAAAGCTTGTAGTTCACTAACGCGTTTGGCAGGTGTGACTGCCAATAGCAGCGCCATTTTGCCAGTTAGTGACTTGAGGGAGACCTCTTCCAGAGGTTCAAATGGCTGGCCACATAGGGCGTTCAGGACCGGAATAAGGTCCCATTGGTGGACAGGGGTGTTTACCACCGGTCTCAGCCTAGTTGCCCCTTTAATAAAGGTGCTCACTAAAGGATCCTGAGACAAACGCCTCCCCAGATAGGCGGACAGGGCCGCTACGTGTACCTTGAGTGTGGCCGCAGCAAGACCTCTGTCTAGTCCGTCTTGAAGGAAGTCCAGGATCGCCTCCGTAGGGGGATCGGTGGAGTCCACTTGATGCTGCAGACACCAGGCATTAAAGATGTTACCTATTCGACGGTAGTTCCTGTTAGTCGAATCTGCTCTGGCGCTGGATAGGGTCTTCAAGACGGCTTGTGACAGTCCTCTATTTCTCAATAGGGACTGGTCAACCTCCAGGCTGTCAGGTTGAGTCTCCTCAGATCCTGGCATCTCAGCTCTCCTTGGGTTACCAGGTCTGGGAGTGGGGGAAGCCTCCAATATATGCCCTGACTCATTTGTATGAGCTGAGCAAACCAAGCCCTTTTTGGCCAGAATGGGATTATGGCTATTCCCGAGGCTTGGTCCTGTCTTATTTTTATCAATACCTTCGGTATGATTGGAATTGGAGGGAATATGTAAAACAGCCTGAACCTCCATGGGATGGACAGGGCATCCACCGCCAAGGGATTGTCCTCCTGGTACAGAGAGCAGAAGGTCCCCACCTTGGCGTTGAGTCGGGTAGCCATAAGATCGACCTCCGGGAGACCCCATCTCTGGACGATCTGTTGAAATACGTCTGGATTGAGAGACCATTCTCCTGATACGGTAATACCCCGACTCAACTGATCCGCTACTATGTTCAGGGAGCCCTTTATGTGAACAGCGGATAACTGGACCAGATTCTTCTCCGCCTAGGCAAATATGAGATTCGTCTCTCTCAGCAAGGTTGGTGACCTGGTGCCCCTTTTTTTTTTTTTCCTTGTTTGTTTATATAGACTACCACCGTCATATTGTCTGACCGGTTTTTGACAGACTTGCCTTTCAATTCTGGGGCAAAGTGTACTAGGGCCAGGTACACAGCTCTGAGTTCCTTGAGATTGGATGACCCCAGCTCCGGACATCTCCATCGTCCTTGTACAGTTTTGTCTTGACAATGGGCTCCCCATCCCCACTGGGATGCATCTGTTGTCAACAGGGTCCACACTGTCGGGACCGTGGACCTTCCGTCTTTCAGGTGTATCCACCATCTGAGGGAAAGACGGGTAGCGGGAGAAAGGCAGATCTTCTTGTGCAATCCCCGTGGAGACCTGTTCCAGGTTCTCAACACTTCCATCTGCAGGGGACGCAAATGCCATAAAGCCCAAGGCACCGCCCTGGCCGAGGATGACATCAGGCCCAGGACTCTCATGGCGGTCCGGATGGTTACCTGCCGAGTGCGCAATAGGAATTGTGCACTGGCTTGGATTCTTTCCTTCCTTGGACTGGAGAGGAAGATCTGCATCGCTTCTGAATCCACTATAAATCCGAGGAATTTCCTTCGGGTGGATGGAACGACTTCGGACTTCTCCCAATTGATAATCCTAACTCCTGTAGGAAGTTGATGGCAAGGTTGAGCTGCTGGAGGAGGGCAGCAGGAGACTGAGCTTTCAGTAGCCAGTCGTCTAGATAAGGGACGATGAAAAGACCCTGAAGTCTGAGGGCCGCGGCGACCGGAGAAATCACCTTGGTGAATACCAGTGGGGCGGATGTGATGCTGAATGGCAGAGCTGTGAATTGATAGTGCTCCCTGTGGCCAGCCATAGCGACGGCAATCCTGAGGAACTTCCTGTGGAAATGAGCAATGGGGACATGTAGATAGGCGTCCTTCAAATCGAGGGTAACCATCACCTCTCCTGGCTGAAGAAACACAGCCACGGAATCCACGGTTTCCATTCGAAATGACCTCTTCCTGATAAACCGATTGAGGTACCTCAGATCTATTATCATCCTCCAGCCCCCGGTGAACTTGGGGACCAGAAAGACGGGGGAGTAGACTCCCAGACCGAGGTCTGAGGCTGGTACCTTCTCCAGGGCGCCCTTGGTAACATATTCGGCAACCAAGGCTTCTAGACTGGCCTGCAGAGAAGGTGGAAGAGATCGGGTGGAAACGAACCGATCTGGAGGTGGAAGATGAAAGTCGATGTGATACCCGTGTTGTATGATCTTCAACACCCATGGGTCTTGGATATGGGTGAACCATGCTCTGGAAAAGGAGGAAAGACGTCCTCCCACAGGAAGGGGGGCCACAGGGAGCTGCCCCACGTCAAAACTCAGGCTTCCTCTTGGTGTCCTCCTTGGAAGCGCCACGACCAGCTCCCCTAGGGCGATATCTAAAACGCCGTTGTTGGGAAGGGCATCTATAATTAGAGGAAGAACCTCTGCCTCTAGAGGGAGCACGTCTGCCCCTGGATGCTTGAGGTAGGGACCTTCCCCTACCTTCAGCTAATCCCTCCATAATGGCGTCTAAGCTTTGGCCAGACACCCTTCCCGGCTCAAAGGGGAGAGCACAGAGTGCTGCTTTAGACGCAAAATCTGCCCACCAAGGCTTTAGCCAAAGGGGTCTACGGGCCGCAGTAGACAACGCCATAGATTTGGCGGAGATTTTTAATTGATGGCAGGAGGATTCCGCCAAATAATCTGCAGCCCTATGAACTCTTTTCATAGAGGCCAGAATCTCATCTCTGTCTACGCCCAAGTCTATATCCCGCTCCAAGGTGGCTAAGCGGTTGCGCAAAAAGTCACCAACCGTAGAGGAGGCTATGGCCACAGAGGCTTACGCGGAGGAAGCTGAGTAGACCTTCTTCAGAACGGAGTCCGCCCTATGATCCAGAGGGTCCTGAAGATTTGAACCATCTTCCAAGGGCACCAGGGTTCTGCGGGACAGCTTTGCTACGGCCAAATCCACCTTCGGGGGAGGCCCCCAGGAATCCCACTGGGTAGTGTCAACAGGAAACAAACTCTTGAAGATCCTGGAAAGCGAATGTCCTTTCTCTGGCTGTTTCCACTGCTGCGCCATAAGGTCGGTCAGCGTGGCGTCCGCATGGAAGGCAATATGTCCCCCAGAGGCAGACGTGGAGGCTTCCCCGTCAACATCTCGGCCCACTGTAGACCGGATGGACTTCAGCAGCCTGCCCGTTTGTTCATAATGGAACGCAGTTCTGCTGGAATAACTGAGTCGTCCTCGGAGGAATCATCCTCTGCCACCCGCAGGTGTTACAAGGGGGGGGGGGGAGACGAGGAACGGAGCTCAGAGCATGGTCTCCTGGTGAGCTGAGACAAGGTGCAATGGATCCCTTTGAGGGAATCATCCTGCAAAACAAAAAGGAGAGTACAAGCAAGGGAAAAACTATTTACCCAAGCGATGCCCAAACTCACCATCTCCTTGACCCATGCCATCATATCTCTGGGAGAGGGCTCCACAGATGGAGGACCTCTGCACCCGCGACAACGGGCCCACTCATAGCCTGAAAATAGGCAAGTTATAGGACCAGTAGTACCCCGCAGGGCACAACCTTACAAGCCGCTACCTACCATCAGGGAGCGGTGTGTCGCAATCGAAGCAGGAAAGATGTTTCCTCTTGGAAGAGGTTTTCCTCCTACCATCCCCAGGAGGGGTAGTAGAGGATGACATATCCTACAGAGAGAGATAATAGACCATGCAACACTGTCACCATGACATCATACCAGCTTTTAAAAAAAGGGTAAATCTTACCAGGTCCAGTAGACCGAACAGCGAGGTGACGGATCCCAATAAAGTTTACAAACTGGAAAAGAGTTCAAGATCAATGAACACCACAATCGCACGCCTTCAGCAGATACTGCAGGAAGGTCTCTGACACCAGGCCAGCCAGCCTCTTAATTCTGGCCGGCTGGAAGTGGGCGGAGCCACAATCAAAGCAGGTGAGGCAACCTGCCCAGACAACTAACCCTGTAATCAGGGGTCTGCAAAGATATACATTCCCCCCCACCAAGAGGCCCTTAACACGGGCACTTACCCCCACATCTCCCCGTCTTTTCCGGCCTTTAATAAGGCCTGAATCTTCCCTGAGTGAGCGGCCGCCAGCGCCAGGCCGTTGCCATGGCGCTATGATACTTCCGGCGAAACCGGAAGTGCGCGCTTACAGCGGCCGGCGGGGAACAGGATACACAACAGTGTGGTTCCACCCGCCGGCAGTCCGCGTGGCCACCAGAGGCGGCATGCGGAGTCCCCGGACTCTCACCAAAATGTCAGGTAAGTCACAAGGAGCAGGGGAAGCGGAGGAGAGGGGGGGCAGGGGGGATAGAGGGGGGTAGCCACACATGGCTAACAAGCACCTTCTCCCCGCAGGGCACAGAAGGTGACAAGAAGAAAACAACCGCTCAGGAGGTGAGTGATCCTGCTGAACTTCTCTAAGAGGACACAAGTCCTCCCACCTGTCCTCTGTCCACACAGGACAGAAAAAAACACGCAGAGGGGAGGTTCTTGTGCCCTCTTATAGGGCCTGCCACGCATTTGATTGGCTAATTAAATATCCGCCTGTCCTACCAGCACACAGGGGCAGAAATACCCCCACATTGTGCCGCTGTTGAGGACGACAGGGAAATGAAGTTCTTGTTATGGTAGCCATCTTAGGCTGGAGATGGTGATTCTGTGAGTGGTTTAACCCTACATACAAATATATAAAATGACACATATATAGACACAAGTACGCACGTGTGTGTGTTTTACAGTACCTGCAAAGTGGATGGGATTCTGGCTAATGCACACATAACAGAAAAATACCCTCAAGTGGAAATGCTTGAGTTTTTGCAAATCACAGCATGTTACTAATACCTACGGAAATGCTGGCATTTTCTGTATAGGTTTAATAGAAGCAGAAAGTCCACAGAGGAAAACTCTGTGTACTTTCTGTAAAAGCCACTGTAGAAACCCCCCCCCAAAAAAAAACACACGATGCGTTTCAACCGCGGACTTTTATTATTATTATTATTATAGAAATTGTTTATAATATTGTTTCTCTCTGTAATGGTGTTAACCCGCACAATATAATTATCATGTCATTCATATCAGAAAACAAATGCTATGAAAGAAAAAGAGAAATAATATAAAAAAAATAATATTTAAACAAATTGTTATCAGTCATAGGTATGTCAAACAACTATAGCTCTAATAGATGTAAATCAATGGAATAATAAAAATGCTGCAGGTCTTTGAATGAAAGTAGTAAAGCCTAAAATAAATACATGTTCCTGTTTTTACTCTTCACTCCCTGAAACAGGTAATAATGGGTCAAATCTAGGGTTGAGCGAGTGGAATAGGAAAAAAATTGGATCCCGATCGAGTAAATTTCACGATTGCGATTGTAATTCCGATCCCGATCACTCAACCCTTACCTGTAACTTAACTGTAACTTACCTGAAAAGAACTGCTGCCACTCCCTGGGGCTCCGGCCATTGTTCTCTGTCCTCGCAACTCTCATTCAGATGCCAGCAGAGTTCACCGCGCGTTCCCGCCTTCCTAGGCTACTGCCATTGATGCTGGGAGTAGGTGGGGCTTGTCGTGGCTTAGGAGAGTGTGGGCGGGTACAGGGCAGGGAGATGTGAGTGATTCACTAGGGAGGCAGGGGCACGTACGGTGCTCTGCCGGCGTCTGAGTGAGAGAGGAGAGAAACGGACAGAGAACAACAGACCGGAGCTCTGGGGACTGGCGTACACACCAGGAGGGGAGGCGGCAGTGGTTCTGTGCAGGTAAGTAGGGGGGGGGGTTTAAGTAATTAAGTAACAGATTTTTTAATCACTACACAGCGTCGAGTCCAAAAATTGAAGCCTTCAATTTTTGGACTCCATGCTGTTTAGTGAATAGGATCATTTTTAAAACCTGTTTTCCGATCATTAAAAAATCCCATTGACTTGCATTAGGATTGGAATTGGGATCAGATCTGGTTTGGATGGAAAATGATCGGAAATCGGATTTTAAAAACGATCCTGAAATCTGAAGATCGGCTAAACCCTAGTCAAAACTAGTGGTGGGTTAACTAATAAAAATAAGGTATTTATACATATCCTATATCCATAATAGCACTCTCTCTATATATATTTAACCAAATATGGTTCTGAATCCATAGGTGTTCCTTTTCCGCAGGTCTGATAGCATATTTTTGCAATGTGCTTGGCTCTGGCATTGTGTATATGCAGCTCTGTTAGGACAAGCCCATAGCAGATGAAAAACCCTTGTACAAACCTCTTAATGGCATAGTCACTTTAGCTATAGAATAGAGGAAAATGGGAATATAAGAAAAGATTACTTACCATACTAATACTGTTCTTCACATCCATCAGCCCAAGGTGTGACCTATTTCAGACAAAGGGCCGCTAGCTCTTTATGTATCCTATAACGCATAAATAGGACTGTTACTGTAATAACGCAATGTAGAAAACTTTGAGGAGGTATATATATATATATATATATATATATATATATATATATATACACACACATACATATAGTTAGGTTCTGGGGTTGCTTGGTAGGGTGACGTAGACACACAAGTCCAGTTTGTTTTAGTCCAAAACCAAGGTAGAGTTTTATTCTCACTCAAAAAGGTAGTGCAGCAACAAAAGGAAACAATACAAATGTAAGACATTATTAAAACAGAAAGCATTTAGATGCTTTTTTCCACACAAGGTAATGAATTCATATTCTCAGATTGTTCCTTTATGCCCTTGGTGGCCAATTATGCATCAAGAAATCATGAAATATTCTACATATACAGCCCAATAAGTACTGAATAATTTATTCCAACCGTTTTTTATTTAAGTCTAATATTCCATTCTATTCACCCAAGTGTTATATAATACACATAGCATAGAAACAATTACTTTGTTTAGTGGTTTATCACAGGCCTGCTCAAAAGAGGGGGAGGTACAAGAAAACTTACGATCGCAACACCCCCTCCTCCTAGACCCTCAAGATAGACACTTAAAGGATAACTGCATCCTGAAAAGTCCTTGTCAAATGTGCTTATAGAATATTGTGCATTAAACAACCAGAGAGGAGGTCAGGGGTGTATTCTTTCACCTTAACATTATTCATGTGCACCACAAGAACATGAAGCAGGACAGTAGTAGAACATACGGCTGAGAGATTAGCTGCAAACACTCTTCCCAACTGAACTTTAAGGGAGCCTGCACACGGAGTATACGCTCCGCTCATTCTGAACGTAAAACTCGTTCAGAATGAACGCGTAAAAACCAGATCCCATTGATTTCTATGGGTGTTGGCATACGTGCGTATCAAATTGAAACCAATAGGGAAAAAAGACTCCCATTGATTTCAATGGGTAGCACATGAGCAGAGCGTATACTCCGTGTGAAGGCTCCCTTAGGGTAATTTCACACTGAGTTTTTTGGTCAGGGTTTTGAGATTGTATCCTCCTCAAACCCCTGACCAAAAAGACGGCTCCCATTGAAATCAATGGGAGCCGCTCAGGTCTTTCTTCCGGCTCCCGGAAAAAAGAAGCATAATGCTCATTCTTCAGGCCGAATCGCAAGGCGCCTCGGCCTGAAGAATGAGCATCATGCTTTTTTTTCCGGGAGCCAGAAGAAAGACCTGACATACCCTCCTCCAGACTAGGCCCATTCATTGGGCCTAATCCGGAGCAAAATATGCAGCTGGATGCCAGTGCAGTGCACCAGCTTTCAGTCGCGGCTACCCGCCTCAGGTTCCGATCCAAAAAAACCCATGTGAACTTACCCTAAGAAGAGCCATGGTTATTTCCAAATGGACAACACAGAAGGGGATACCTTTTACTCACCTTATATTTGGTAATCCATTGACCCATGAATTCCCAGATAGATAGGATGAACTTCACAGGCAGCAGCCATAGCATACTAAATGTTTAAAAGTTTTGGTGTCAGCTGTTACATGTATGACCTGAACAATAGTGAGGTCGTAGGTTTTTTTTCCCCTCTCTCTTGTGAAGACCTCACTTGTTCTTCATGAAAAATCTAAAAGATATATGTACTGAACTGGTGTCTTCTTTTCAATTCAATTTATTATTTTCACAAAAATAAATATACATAAAAGATATGAACAGTATACTAAAATAAAGAAACATATGATAAATCAGCACATCAAGTCCAAGTACAGTAATAGACAAGACTTGCTGTACAACAGTTGAGGGCGGGTTCACACCTTCGCCCCAGTCTCTGCTTTCAGGTTTCGGTCTTCTGCCTGAGAAACTGGACAGGAGATGGAAACCGGCAGTCAGTTTTCAAACCCATATATTTGAATGGGTCTGCAAAGTGTCCGCCCATGAGCGTCTTCTGCCTCTCCGCGGCAAAACCGTTTTTTTTAACCAGACTTTGTGTCCGGTTAAAAAAATTAAAAAAAAAAACAGATTCGAACGGAGACCAGAAGATGCTCACGGGTAGACACTGACTGCTGAGTTTCCGTCTCCTTTCAGCAGAAGAAGGAAACCCACAAAGCGGAGACCGGGCACAGGTGTGAACCCGCCTTTAGTATGATCAGTGGATACACAATCACCAACCTGAGCTCAAGAGACGGTGGCCGGGGTTATCCAATCCCAGGAAAGAAGGGTAAACACTTTAGTATATTCCACACAACTACAATTATTATTTGATCACCAATGTAATGCTTTCACAAGAAAACAAAAAAAATCCAGGAATAATGATGCGTTGCTAAAAGCTTATAATTAGAGATGAGCGAACACTAAAATGTTCGAGGTTCGAAATTCGATTCGAACAGCCGCTCACTGTTCGAGTGTTCGAATGGGTTTCGAACCCCATTATAGTCTATGGGGAACATAAACTCGTTAAGGGGGAAACCCAAATTCGTGTCTGGAGGGTCACCAAGTCCACTATGACACCCCAGGAAATGATACCAACACCCTGGAATGACACTGGGACAGCAGGGGAAGCATGTCTGGGGGCATAAAAGTCACTTTATTTCATGGAAATCCCTGTCAGTTTGCGATTTTCGCAAGCTAACTTTTCCCCATAGAAATGCATTGGCCAGTGCTGATTGGCCAGAGTACGGAACTCGACCAATCAGCGCTGGCTCTGCTGGAGGAGGCGGAGTCTAAGATCGCTCCACACCAGTCTCCATTCAGGTCCGACCTTAGACTCCGCCTCCTCCGGCAGAGCCAGCGCTGATTGGCCGAAGGCTGGCCAATGCATTCCTATGCGAATGCAGAGACTTAGCAGTGCTGAGTCAGTTTTGCTCAACTACACATCTGATGCACACTCGGCACTGCTACATCAGATGTAGCAATCTGATGTAGCAGAGCCGAGGGTGCACTAGAACCCCTGTGCAAACTCAGTTCACGCTAATAGAATGCATTGGCCAGCGCTGATTGGCCAATGCATTCTATTAGCCCGATGAAGTAGAGCTGAATGTGTGTGCTAAGCACACACATTCAGCTCTACTTCATCGGGCTAATAGAATGCATTGGCCAGCGCTGATTGGCCAGAGTACGGAACTCGACCAATCAGCGCTGGCTCTGCTGGAGGAGGCGGAGTCTAAGATCGCTCCACACCAGTCTCCATTCAGGTCCGACCTTAGACTCCGCCTCCTCCGGCAGAGCCAGCGCTGATTGGCCGAATTCCGTACTCTGGCCAATCAGCACTGGCTAATGCATTGTATTGGCGTGATGAAGCAGTGCTGAATGTGTGTGCTTAGCACACACATTCAGCTCTACTTCATCGGGCTAATAGAATGCATTGGCCAGCGCTGATTGGCCAGAGTACGGAACTCGACCAATCAGCGCTGGCTCTGCTGGAGGAGGCGGAGTCTAAGATCGCTCCACACCAGTCTCCATTCAGGTCCGACCTTAGACTCCGCCTCCTCCAGCAGAGCCAGCGCTGATTGGCCGAATTCCGTACTCTGGCCAATCAGCACTGGCTAATGCATTGTATTGGCGTGATGAAGCAGTGCTGAATGTGTGTGCTTAGCACACACATTCAGCTCTACTTCATCGGGCTAATAGAATGCATTGGCCAATCAGCGCTGGCCAATGCATTCTATTAGCTTGATGAAGCAGAGTGTGCACAAGGGTTCAAGCGCACCCTCGGCTCTGATGTAGCAGAGCCGAGGGTGCACAAGGGTTCAAGCGCACCCTCGGCTCTGATGTAGCAGAGCCAAGGCTGCACAAGGGTTCAAGCGCACCCTCGGCTCTGATGTAGCAGAGCCGAGGGTGCACAAGGGTTCAAGTGCACCCTCGGCTCTGCTACATCAGAGCCGAGGGTGCGCTTGAACCCTTGTGCACACTCTGCTTCATCAAGCTAATAGAATGCATTGGCCAGCGCTGATTGGCCAATGCATTCTATTAGCCCGATGAAGTAGAGCTGAATCAGCGCTGGCTCTGCTGGAGGAGGCGGAGTCTAAGGTCGGACCTGAATGGAGACTGGTGTGGAGCGATCTTAGACTCCGCCTCCTCCAGCAGAGCCAGCGCTGATTGGTCGAGTTCCGTACTCTGGCCAATCAGCGCTGGCCAATGCATCCCTATGGGAAAAAGTTTATCTCACAAAAATCACAATTACACACCCGATAGAGCCCCAAAAAGTTATTTTTAATAACATTCCCCCCTAAATAAAGGTTATCCCTAGCTATCCCTGCCTGTACAGCTATCCCTGTCTCATAGTCACAAAGTTCACATTCTCATATGACCCGGATTTGAAATCCACTATTCGTCTAAAATGGAGGTCACCTGATTTCGGCAGCCAATGACTTTTTCCAATTTTTTTCAATGCCCCCGGTGTCGTAGTTCCTGTCCCACCTCCCCTGCGCTGTTATTGGTGCAAAAAAGGCGCCAGGGAAGGTGGGAGGGGAATCGAATTTTGGCGCACTTTACCACGCGGTGTTCGATTCGATTCGAACATGGCGAACACCCTGATATCCGATCGAACATGTGTTCGATAGAACACTGTTCGCTCATCTCTACTTATAATCCTTTATTGATTAAATGTCAACGCATCTCGACACCCGACCAGGTGTCTTTGTCAGGCCAAATCCTGCTAGTGGATGAGAAGCATGTTACAGCAGCATAGTAATACAGATAACACTAATATATGTGGCTGTTTATGTGAAAAGGGCCCACATTGTCGATATGGAGTTCTTGGTATCATTGTAACGGTTATGGTGTAACATTGTCCGAAACAGCAAAAAATTTTTTATTGAAAGCACAATTGACATATTTTTAAATAAAATTTTTGCATAAAACAAAATTGTGATTTTTTTACCCAAATATGTTTTGGACTATTTTCTCTATAATTAGTATCGACGATCTGGGCCCTTTTCACGTAAACAGCCACATATTATGGAAGCAGACACGCATAAGCTGAGAAGAGAAGATATACTAGGAGTCCATAGCAGCTAAGGAAGAAAGAAGGAAGACTTCATAATCATACTCATTTAGTTTTCTGTGCGGGGTGATCTTCGCTTGGTCTGATGTAGATTGTACAGCCTGACCGCGGTTGGAAGGAAGGACTTGCGATAGCAATCTCACACTTGGGGTGAAGCAGACGGTCACTTAAAGGGCTGCCAAGTGCCATCAAGGTCTCATACATGGGGTGGGATTTGTTCTCTCCGCTCACCACGGACAGTATCCTTCTATCACCCACCCACCTGTACTGGGTCCAGGGGGCTCCTCAAGACAGAGCTGACAGACTATACAGTATATATACAGTAATCTTCAAAGCCTTTGTGAGGTCTATATCTTCCATGGCAAACATGGGAACCTTACAAAGGCAATTCTCATAAGGACCGAATCCTTACATCGCAGATATTAATGTATAGTAATATTTCATTTGTTCTAAACATTGTTCTTTTAAATGGACTTCTCTTTGCCACCAGCTAAGATGTTAGTGTCAATATCAGATCAAAGACCAAAAGTAGAATGTAATGCATCATTGACCTTTACACAAGAAAAATCCTTCTACTACATTACATAAAAAGTTTTCATTATTTTATCAAGTCTATTATTTAATTAGACAAGTTAACAATAACTTTTCAACATGTCAATGTCTGTATTGGTTCCATATAAAAGATCTCTACAGCGAAATTATTTTATTACACAGAATTTGACAATTTTTCTTCCACTTTCTTGAGCTGATCATCACATTTATTGTATGAATACATCTGTAGAAAAAAAGTAAAATAATTTGTGGCTTTATTGAGTTGTCAGTCTCTGATCCTGACAGGTTTTGTGTTTTGTAATAGCGAATACCAATGTTAGATATGCTGTATATTCCTAGCTTATTTCAGGTTAAGGCAAGCTTTTGTTTCTCAATGGACTATTCACGATGGGATAGTACAAGGCTAAATCTATTGATTTTGGAAAAAGTTTTGTACACAAAATAGGCATCAGGGCATAGGCAGAGCCGACTGCGCATGTGAGGGCATGCCTGCGCATGCGCAGTCGGCTCTGCCTAGGCCGGATGCCTAGGCAGAGTGAATTCCAGCCGGAAGATGCTGTGGGGACGCTGCACGGAGAAGACTTCTAAAGGTAAGAGAAGAACCAGCATTGATTGGCAGAATGTATAGCATTCTGCCAATCAACGCTGGTTCTGCATCGAACCTTAAACTTTGAACAGCTAGTAGTGTTCGATCGAGTACGAGTATTTCGAATACCGTAGTAGATCGAACACCTACTCGATCAAACACTACTCGCTCATCTCTAGTTACTACCATTTTAGATCGAACTTCACAGATCGCATGATCTTGTTGATATCAGAATTATAGAAAAATAAAACATAACCTTTATTAATGACCCATTAGGCTAAAAACATCCCACAAAAATCACTTGAGTAGTAGCAAAGCTGTACTCTGATGTGCCATCATAAAACAGATAGTTATTTCTGCTTCCAGCTTAATGCACTGTATATCAATCAGTGGAAGCGGCTGGCTGGCTGGTGCAACTGATCTATGTGGGGTCCAGACCCCCATAAATCAGATACTGATGCTTGGATAGGTCAGTCATCCCCTTTAACTGTAGATACACATATCTAGGTAGGCCCAGATAGAGGTTACATAAGGATACATTTATAGGCTGGAGTAAGAAATCAAAATGTTGTTAAAGTGTTCACATAGAACAACACTTTTAAGGGCAATTTAGGTAAACTGTAGTAAATATCAAAGAAAATAGAATAGAAAGCTCTGAAAACCAAACTTCACCTTTTCTATTTCTTCAGAATGTACATCCTAAAAGTAATAGTAAAAAGTATTAATAGAAGTTTTTTCAAATGCAAAGACCACTTCAAAACCTACTGAGAAATAGAAGGCAGGTCTGAGTAGGCGCAGATTTTGGCTGAACAACGTGCTTTATGTGCAATGAGGATGATGGGAAGCCCCAGCGATAAGGAATTTGGTTGTCCATGCAAAAACTGAAGTAGAGGGCGAAGGTGGTATCTCTTCTGAAGGGTCAACAAAGAGATGTCTTGGTACAGCTGTAGTTTGGCTATATCAAAGTCTTTAAAGAGGACCTTTAATGTCCTTGGGCACATGTGGTTTTATATACTGCTAGAAAGCTGACAGTGCGCTGAATTCATCTGCCCCAGGGGAAGAGATATCGGTGCATTTACAGATGGTTCTTCATTGTCAGAAGGGCATTTCTGACAGTCTAGCTGGGAACGTCCCTCCTGACTGTAAGGCTACGTTCACACGGAGTTTTTTAAATCAATGGGAGCCGGTCAGTTCTTTTTTCTGAGAACCATTTGTTCCGGCTCCCAGAGAAAGAAGCGACATGCTCATTCTTTCAGGTGGATTCGCCTCGTGACATTCGCCTGAAGTCACTCCCTCATGACTAGGACCATTCATTTGGGCCTAATTCGGAGTGGAGTGCGCGATGGGATGCCAGATCACTGCACCGGCATCCTGCCGCAGCTACCCGTATTTTGCTCTGGAACCTGGGGCGGCCCCCGCCTCAAGATCTGGACCAAAAAAGCCATGTGAACTCACCCTTACAATTCTGATGATACACAACTGAAATTCAAGGGTCGGGAGGAGCAACAGAGTATGTGACTTGGTAAATGGATAGCCGGGGTTGGGACACATAGGTGGGTAGTCAGACAGAGCCGGGGTCGGTACACAGAGGCGGGTAGTCAGACCGCATTAAAAAAAAAAAAAATTGTATTAAATTAACTGCAAAGTGGATTCAAGTGAGTTCTGGCTAATCTCATCCATACATTACAAAAAAGAAAACATTCAGCAGCAGAGATGCTGCGATTTCCAAATCCATTGCATTTTTGTAAATCGCAGCTTGTTAATTATACCTATGGAAACGTTCACATTTTCCATATAGATATAATGGAATCAGAAAGCTTGTTTTTTGGCTGCAGCATTTTTTTGTTGCAGATATTTCTATGGTGGATTGAGCAAAAGGAGGAGTATAAAAGCTTCCTAAGTAATTCCCATCCTTTTGTAGCCATTCTTGGCTTTGGCTCAAAAAAACACAGCAAAATCTACAACAAAAAAAGCTGTGTTTCAACAATGTGGGGCCTCAGTCTTACTAATCCCCCATGTCGAAGAGACGGAGTATTTTTGGCTTTAGGAGAAGCACAGCAGAAAACAATGCTACAGTACCAGCAAAATGAATTAGATTTCATTTAGGCTAGGGCCCCATATGGTGGAAACGCCACCACAAAAAGACCCTGGCATTTTACAGTCCCTACAAAGGACTAATAATCCTATTCGCACATTGCAGAAAAATTGCGTTTTTGGAACCATTCCGTTTTTGGAAATCGCAGCATGTCAATTAACCTAGCAGTATTGGTATAACTGAAGAAGCAATTCTATGCAGATTTTCTGTGAAAAGCGCTGTGGAAAAACAAAAAACAGCAGCACCTTTACGCAGCGGCCCACTATGTCCTAAGCTCATCAACAGATTGTGGTTAAAAAAGTTTCTGAGAAACACTGCATGTCAAATTTACTTGTGGAAATGCTGATATGTATTCTCAATAGACTAGCTGTGTTACCAGCCGGTGACAGTCAGTGAGTTGGTATAACATGAAAAATAAACTTTCAAGCATTGTCAAACAGCCACTAAACAATACCGAGGAAGCTTACAGTTGTCTTCCAGGAAAAGTTCAATTTCCAGGACAATGTACCTTCAAGCACAGATGTAGTTTTGTGAGAAAAAAAGAAAGAAAATCTAGTTGATGGTTTTCATTCTACTCCAAAGTTTCTCCCTCTAGCTGCCAGCACAATGGCCAAATTTCAGAGGTGTTAGTTGGATCAGCTGAGGTCACACCTGATAAAATTCAATAGACACCAGCCAGATGTATAGCAGTACATATCACTATATAGGTGATCTGACAATTGCACATGCTAGGGGACTCACCTACAGTGTGCTACTTACTAAATACTACTGCAATGCCATACAAAATTATATATATATATATATATATATATATATATATATATATATATATATATATATATATTTCCATGGAATGCAATTAAGCTAAGTCCCTGAATGTGCTATGAACCTGGACACACTTCTTGTCCTACTCTATCCTTCCTTTTTTTTTCAAACTCGTTTTATTGAAGGTTATATAACAGTACATGTAATACAGTCAGGATAATTACGCTCACAAAGAGCACAAAATAAAATACAAAGAAAGTACAAATGGAAAACTTGAACAAATAAGGGCATGCCACATCGCTACTCCGCCCAGATCCCAACGCACCACCATAGCAATAGCACAATAGAGAACAAAGCACAATAGCATCAATAGTAGTACAACATAATGGCACAAGGGGCCATGGACCTTCCCAGTGGATGCCGCTCTTTAGGACACAAAAGCGTCCAGTGCCGATCGTAATGAGGGAGCAGAGTATTAGGTTGCAGGGGAATCACACCACGCTCCCCACAACTTATAAAATTTCTGAGGACAACCCCTCCCCTTATATATAATTTGGTTAAATGGAAGAACCAAATTATTCAACTTCCACCACTGAGATATTGACAGAGATTTTGGGGCCTTTCTGGTGTAAAATAAACATTCCCAGAGAAAAATCTGAGTATGGTATGGCCACAATTCTTCCTCCAGCACGCCAAATAGGCATACTTAGGGAGAAAACAGGACAGACTGAGCTAAGACATCCGCCAAGAGGTCCACAACCCCCTCCAAAAGTTCTGCACAATCAGACAACTCCACACCAGGCAGTTACGCTTCTCCTTGCCCAATGTCTGGTTGATCTTGTAAGTGCCTAGACAATCCCTTTAACCTTTGGGTAAGTTCACACAGGGTTTTTTTGGTCACACAGGGTTTTTTGGTCAGGATTTTGAGGCCGTATCCGCCTCAAAATCCTGACCAAAAAGACAGCTCCCATTGAAATCAATGGGAGCCAGTCAAGTCTTTATTCTGGGAGCCATTTGTTTCAGCTCCCAGAGAAAGGAGTGAAATGCTCATTATTCAAGACAATTTGCCTCGCGATTCGGCCTGAAGGCACTCCCTCCTCCTGACTAGACCCATTCACTAGGCCTAATCCAGAGCAGAGTGCGTGATTGGATGCTGGTGCAGTGCACCGGCATTCATTCACAACTACCCGTGTTTTGGTCCAGAACCTGAGGTGGCCTCCACCTCAGGTTCTGGACCAAAAAACCCCATGTGAACTTACCCTTAGAAATTTACACCATGTGAAATCAATCTAAAGAACTATACAAAGTTTACATTGCAGTGCTGAGCAGTATATTTCTGTGCTACTGATCCTAAGTTTCAATTTTAATGGCTATGAGTATATGGGTGAGATACAAAGTAACATGTGGTATATATTACTGCAATTAAAAACCTGCAATAAAAAAGTGTTGTGGTTAGTTCAGCCTTAACACCCACATCTGAAAAGTTCACGTTTCCTAGCGAACATTCTTCTCTGCGGTTGTCTGTAGTTTTCTATACTATTTTTACAGTTGCTTCACACAGTCTTATTTTCTGACATTTTCTATGAAAAATACAATGGTATTTTCATTAGCATTTTTGGTGACTTTTTAATTCATTGTTATTTTGCATAGTACATGTAGTTTTTCTAGAGAAAATGCCATATCTAAAGCATACTAAGATTTGCTTATAAATCACTATATTTACCATCGAAATGATAGTCTATATTGAATGGACTTTACAGAAATCAGTGTATTATTTTGCTCATTAGGTGACTTTTTTTTCTTGTTAGTAAGCTCTGTATCCAGTTTGCTGTAGTCTCCTAGCTAAACTGCACACCATAACTATGAGGTCTCCCATTAACACTCTCTCAGAAGTATCATATAATACATTAAAGAGAGCTACTGATCTATAATGACTAGAGATGAGCGAACACTAAAATGTTCGAGGTTCGAAATTCGATTCGAACAGCCGCTCACTGTTTGAGTGTTCGAATGGGTTTCGAACCCCATTATAGTCTATGGGGAACATAAACTCGTTAAGGGGGAAACCCAAATTCGTGTCTGGAGGGTCACCAAGTCCACTATGACACCCCAGGAAATGATACCAACACCCTGGAATGACACTGGGACAGCAGGGGAAGCATGTCTGGGGGCATAAAAGTCACTTTATTTCATGGAAATCCCTGTCAGTTTGCGATTTTCGCAAGCTAACTTTTCCCCATAGAAATGCATTGGCCAGTGCTGATTGGCCAGAGTACGGAACTCGACCAATCAGCGCTGGCTCTGCTGGAGGAGGCGGAGTCTAAGATAGCTCCACACCAGTCTCCATTCAGGTCCGACCTTAGACTCCGCCTCCTCCGGCAGAGCCAGCGCTGATTGGCCGAAGGCTGGCCAATGCATTCCTATGCGAATGCAGACTTAGCAGTGCTGAGTCAGTTTTGCTCAACTACACATCTGATGCACACTCGGCACTGCTACATCAGATGTAGCAATCTGATGTAGCAGAGCCGAGGGTGCACTAGAACCCCTGTGCAAACTCAGTTCACGCTAATAGAATGCATTGGCCAGCGCTGATTGGCCAATGCATTCTATTAGCCCGATGAAGTAGAGCTGAATGTGTGTGCTAAGCACACACATTCAGCACTGCTTCATCAAGCCAATACAATGCATTAGCCAGTGCTGATTGGCCAGAGTACGGAATTCGGCCAATCAGCGCTGGCCAATGCATTCTATTAGCCCGATGAAGTAGAGCTGAATGTGTGTGCTAAGCACACACATTCAGCACTGCTTCATCAAGCCAATACAATGCATTAGCCAGTGCTGATTGGCCAGAGTATGGAATTCGGCCAATCAGCGCTGGCTCTGCTGGAGGAGGCGGAGTCTAAGATCGCTCCACACCAGTCTCCATTCAGGTCCGACCTTAGACTCCGCCTCCTCCGGCAGAGCCAGCGCTGATTGGCCGAAGGCTGGCCAATGCATTCCTATGCGAATGCAGACTTAGCAGTGCTGAGTCAGTTTTGCTCAACTACACATCTGATGCACACTCGGCACTGCTACATCAGATGTAGCAATCTGATGTAGCAGAGCCGAGGGTGCACTAGAACCCCTGTGCAAACTCAGTTCACGCTAATAGAATGCATTGGCCAGCGCTGATTGGCCAATGCATTCTATTAGCCCGATGAAGTAGAGCTGAATGTGTGTGCTAAGCACACACATTCAGCACTGCTTCATCAAGCCAATACAATGCATTAGCCAGCGCTGATTGGCCAGAGTACGGAATTCGGCCAATCAGCGCTGGCTCTGCTGGAGGAGGCGGAGTCTAAGGTCGGACCTGAATGGAGACTGGTGTGGAGCGATCTTAGACTCCGCCTCCAGCAGAGCCAGCGCTGATTGGCCGAATTCCGTACTCTGGCCAATCAGCGCTGGCCAATGCATTCTATTAGCTTGATGAAGCAGAGTGTGCACAAGGGTTCAAGCGCACCCTCGGCTCTGATGTAGCAGAGCCGAGGCTGCACAAGGGTTCAAGCGCACCCTCGGCTCTGATGTAGGAGAGCCGAGGGTGCACTTGAACCCTTGTGCAGCCTCGGCTCTGCTACATCAGAGCCGAGGGTGCGCTTGAACCCTTGTGCACACTCTGCTTCATCAATCTAATAGAATGCATTGGCCAGCGCTGATTGGCCAATGTATTCTATTAGCCTGATGAAGTAGAGCTGAATGTGTGTGCTAAGCACACACATTCAGCTCTACTTCATCGGGCTAATAGAATGCATTGGCCAGCGCTGATTGGCCAGAGTACGGAACTCGACCAATCAGCGCTGGCTCTGCTGGAGGAGGCGGAGTCTAAGATCGCTCCACACCAGTCTCCATTCAGGTCCGACCTTAGACTCCGCCTCCTCCAGCAGAGCCAGCGCTGATTGGCCGAATTCCGTACTCTGGCCAATCAGCACTGGCTAATGCATTGTATTGGCGTGATGAAGCAGTGCTGAATGTGTGTGCTTAGCACACACATTCAGCTCTACTTCATCGGGCTAATAGAATGCATTGGCCAATCAGCGCTGGCCAATGCATTCTATTAGCGTGAACTGAGTTTGCACAGGGGTTCTAGTGCACCCTCGGCTCTGCTACATCAGATTGCTACATCTGATGTAGCAGTGCCGAGTGTGCATCAGATGTGTAGTTGAGCAAAACTGACTCAGCACTGCTAAGTCTCTGCATTCGCATAGGAATGCATTGGCCAGCCTTCGGCCAATCAGCGCTGGCTCTGCCGGAGGAGGCGGAGTCTAAGGTCGGACCTGAATGGAGACTGGTGTGGAGCGATCTTAGACTCCGCCTCCTCCAGCAGAGCCAGCGCTGATTGGTCGAGTTCCGTACTCTGGCCAATCAGCGCTGGCCAATGCATTCTATTAGCCCGATGAAGTAGAGCTGAATGTGTGTGCTTAGCACACACATTCAGCTCTACTTCATCAGGCTAATAGAATACATTGGCCAATCAGCGCTGGCCAATGCATTCTATTAGCTTGATGAAGCAGAGTGTGCACAAGGGTTCAAGCGCACCCTCGGCTCTGATGTAGCAGAGCTGAGGGTGCACAAGGGTTCAAGTGCACCCTCGGCTCTCCTACATCAGAGCCGAGGGTGCGCTTGAACCCTTGTGCAGCCTCGGCTCTGCTACATCAGAGCCGAGGGTGCGCTTGAACCCTTGTGCACACTCTGCTTCATCAAGCTAATAGAATGCATTGGCCAGCACTGATTGGCCAGAGTACGGAATTCGGCCAATCAGCGCTGGCCAATGCATCCCTATGGGAAAAAGTTTATCTCACAAAAATCACAATTACACACCCGATAGAGCCCCAAAAAGTTATTTTTAATAACATTCCCCCCTAAATAAAGGTTATCCCTAGCTATCCCTGCCTGTACAGCTATCCCTGTCTCATAGTCACAAAGTTCACATTCTCATATGACCCGGATTTGAAATCCACTATTCGTCTAAAATGGAGGTCACCTGATTTCGGCAGCCAATGACTTTTTCCAATTTTTTTCAATGCCCCCAGTGTCGTAGTTCCTGTCCCACCTCCCCTGCGCTGTTATTGGTGCAAAAAAGGCGCCAGGGAAGGTGGGAGGGGAATCGAATTTTGGCGCACTTTACCACGTGGTGTTCGATTCGATTCGAACATGGCGAACACCCTGATATCCGATCGAACATGTGTTCGATAGAACACTGTTCGCTCATCTCTAATAATGACATCAATAAAACACTTGATATGCAAATGTCCTCTTTCCATGTCTGTCTCCTTAATCTTTCATTGGTCTACTGCTTACTCCTCCCTCTCCATAGACGTCTATTGTGAGCTTTGAGGGTAACACACAGGTTATTTTGGATCTGAACCTGAGGTGGAGGCCACCTCAGGTTCCGATCCAAAAATCAGGTAGCCGCAACTGAAAGCCGATACATTGCACCGGCATCCAGCCGCACACTCTGCTTTGGATTAGGCCCAAGGAATGAGCCAAGGCTAGAGGAGGGACTGTCTTCAGGCCGAATCATGAGGCGAATCGGCCTGAAAAATTAGCACCTCAATTCTTTTTTCTGCGAGCCGGAAGAAATGGCTCCTGGAAAAAAGACCTGGGCGGCTCCCATTGATTTCAATGGGAGTCATCATTTTGGTCAGGGTTTTGAGGTGATTACGGCCTCAAAACCCTGACCAAAAAAACTCTGTGTGAACCTACCCTAATATTACATCTCTGGGTCGACCAGTCCCTCTAGCATTTCTTGCATTTTGGGGAAAAGTTTTCATGTATTCGCTGAGTTTTTAAAAACTTCCAAACATTGAGACTTTTTTGTTAATGAAAAGTCAAAATTTAGCTCATGCTCCATTTTTGTCCATTTTCCAGGATCCCTACATACACTGTAGTATATGAGCGAGCCATGAAAACAGGCATTCTTTAGCTGCAACACGGCTATAAAAAATGATTTTTTTTTTCATGGGTGTTTTCTCCTTTATCCATGTGAATCCAGTCTTACAGACCATACAAGATTTGCTAACTATTATGTGACAAGAATATGCAAATATATACTCCTCTGAGGACTGGTTCCTATTTGCGTTTAGTATTCTGTTAGGGGAGTCCGCATGGAGTTTCCCACAAATGGAATACCAAATGCATTGACAAGTGGTGAGCAATGAAAGCACATAGACCCCATAGACTATAATGGGGTCCGTGTGGTGTCCACGCAAGTCATACTTTCATTGCTCACCGCTCGTCAATGCGTTCAGTTTTCCATTCTGGGGGTCCCCATGCAGACTCCCCGAACAGAACACCAAGCGCAGATGTGAACCAGGCCTGACCCCAAATCATGTCACTACTTTTCTAGAAAGCCAGGCATTGGGAATCACCTTCCAAAAGGGTTTCCACCAAGGAATACATATTCATGTAGCATTTTCCAAGCTTGGAAACTCATTGCCAGCTTTATATTGATTCAGAATAAAATGTACCAGCTAAATATTAAATCATAACAGATTAATGATGTATTAAGGCGCAGTATATATAAAGTATATAAAGTATTCTATCATTTTTGTTTCTATTTTATTACTATGTATACCTCATGTAATTTTTATTTGTATTTTTTTTTTTTTTTTTTTTTTTTTGCTTCATTGACCTAATTCAATATTCTCATTACGGAAAAGAATTTTGTAAACTTATGATTAATTACATGGTAAATCCATTACAATAACAATATCAGACTTTAATGATGCAGTTCATGGAAAAGTTTACATTTCTAAAACGAAAGCTAGCATCATTTAGCAATAATTAATGAATTGTAATCCACTTTTCACAGTGTGAATAGACTTAATTAACACATTTAACTTTAGAAATGGTTTATATTAAAAAATGGAAAACCTAGCAATTTCCCTTATGATACTTTACGTTATTTAATAAATGTTTATAACTAGCTTTCTTCTGATTACCTCTTTTAATTGTCATTTTATACTTGACCATTTATGTTCTCAGTTGACTCCGTTTTATGGATGGTAATCAGGTTTTACGACAGGAAAAAATTTCCTCTATAAAGTGCTGTATAGAAGTCTCTGAAAAGAGAAAAGGAAGACTAATTATTTTTAAACCAATCCCATTCTACGAGTGACGTTTATGGGTTTTCAATGATACATCAATACACCTGGGTTAGATATTCTGCACCATCATTTATTAATAAAGATAGGCAAACCTCATGAGATTCATCACTCTGGTTTATTACAGGACCAACTTGTTTGGTCAGGCAGTGTGATTATTATATTCCAAAGTCTCGTCAGACCCGTAAGTATAATAAGTAAGGCCCAAATAGGGTAAGCATTAGAGATGAGAGAGTAGTATCCGATCGAATACAGTGTATAGCATTTAGCCAATCAACGCTACATTGTGGTCCGATCTTAGATCAATGCTGGTTCTGCAGAAGGCTCGTCTTTGACGAGGTGGACTCTAAGATCGGACCACAATGGAGACTGCTCTAATATTAAATATGCAGTCTACATTGTGGTACGAGCTTAGACTCCGCCTTGTCAAAGAGGAGCCTCCTGCAGAACCAGTACCGCACTGCTGCCCAAGTAGCGCACTCTCCTTTGCTCCCCCTCAACACTCTCCTCCTGCTACTCGTAGACTTTGTGACTCCAATTAGTCGAATTGTGGTTTCCTCTGAAACAAGCATTTGACCGCCGGCAAGCCGTCCCCTATCCAGTTTCCCTGGGGTTTAGGACAGAATCCTTGGGATCGCGGCAGTAGTATGAAAGCCCCCTAAGGGGGGTACGTATGAAAAGGAGCTATTCATAATAAATGGGGGAGGAATTAGATTATTGTTAATAAAGCGGGGGAAATATTACCCCCCTCCTATCCTCATATAATAGTTTCCCATATGGTTATTAACAATAAATCTTCTTATAAATTACCCTGAAAGTATTAAACCTAATCCCTGTTAGTAATTATGTGCCCCCTTTATTAGTAATAGACCCCTTTAATTTCTCAGAAAAATAATAAACCTTTTACTCACCTTACCAGGCTCCCTGCTGAGTCTTGAGCCTGAAGTCTCTCTCCCTGCGTGTGGTCTCTGGAACAGGACCTGTGAAGATATCACTACACCACGCCCCCCAGATAGGTCCTTCTCCGTTTTCTATGTAGTGACGCCTATGTAGAGCAGGGACTGCAGCTCCCTGTTCTATTATAGACGTCCATGGCCACTAATGACTAGGGTTCCCCTGATACGGAGCACCAGACCAAAGGTGGATCCCGGGGCCTCTTTGGAATCTGGGACTCTGGGTATTTGCCCAGTTTCCCCCCCTCCCCCCCCATTGCTGGCCCTTCTCTGGAGTCTGAAGAGACCCCGCCATATAATAGCAGTTTTGGTTCGGACCTATGCGCTCCGAACGAAACCACTGCGCAAACCTGTCAGTGCAGCCCTCCCTAATAGCTGCACCCTGGAACAATAGCCTGAGTAAGGGGCCTCAGGACAGGAAGCTTGCTGGCCCAGTGGCCCATATCCCAGTCAGCCCACCTTCACTGTCTCCAACTGTTCGAATCCTCCAATAAGGACTGCTTCACTGATACCAACACAATTGGAGTTTTCTCTCTAGCACCCAATGTTCCCAAGCATTCACTGCTGTTAGATTCAGAACCCAATATAATAACTAGGCTTTCTACAAAGACAGACAAGGACATATGACATTAGTCATTATATGACATATATGACATATGACATAGGCCACTATCCATATAACATTAGTGAGCCTAATGTAGGGAATCAGTGGATGTGCAACTATTGAGGATGATTGTGGTGGAGGTGGTGAAAGGTTCTGTTAGGATAGCAGATGCAGTACTCAGACAATAGTGAGAACCAGTACTAGACACACTGATCAAAATGGCAAACACAGCGCCCAGCACACCTTGGGCCGCAACAACTCCACCCCCACAGAGGTGTTCACTAGAGATGAGCGAACAATAAAATATTCGATGTTCATTATTCGTATCGAATATCATCTCAATATTCGACTATTCGAACAAATATCGAATCCCATTATAGTCTATGGGAGAAAATGCTTCATTTCAGGGGATCCCACCATTCGACTCAGGAGGGTCACCAAGTCCACTATCACACCTCAGCAAATGATGCCAACACCTCTAAAATGCAACTGGGACAGCGGGGGAAGCATGTCAGGGGGCATCTAACACACCAAAGTCCCTGTATTACCCCACTATCACAGCCTAACAACTACATACTTTCCACATTCAAAAAACCTCTATCAAAGTGGGAAAATACCTGGAAACCTTTTTTTTTACTCCCCAAATGGACGGACACAAACCCAAATTTAAGCTCAAAAAACATTAACAAGCACCCCTTTAAATCACTTTGCCCATGACAACCACAGATGGAATAGACAATGGGAAATCCAAAAGCCCTCACCCTTAACTGTCATTTTGAATGTGTGTGAGATGTGGTAAGACCTTCCAAAATTCACTTTTCTAGCCCTTAACAGGAGCCCTTCCAAATTAAGTTACAGGCCCTTAAACTGAGCTACCAGCAGAGATTTAGGCCCTTTAGGTGACTTCAGCCTTTTACCTGCAGAGTTTTAGGCCCTTTAACTTAGTTCAGCCTTGCACCAGCAGAGATGTGTTGGTTCTTTGGGTGAGTTGAGCCTTTAAACAGCAGACATTCAGATTTTGTCCCTTAGAGTGAGTAGAGCCTTTAAAAAGCAGTGTTTTTGGCCCTTGGCATTAGTAGAGCCTTGCACCTGAAGTGTATCTGGCCCTTGGAGTGAGTAGAGTCTCGCACCAACAGTGTTTTTAGCCCTTGGAGTGAGTAGAGCCTTTAAAATACAGTGCTTTTGGACCTTGGCGTGAGTACACCCTTGCACCAGCAGTGTTTTTGGCCCTTGGCGTGAGCAGAGCCTTTAAAATAATGTGCTTTTGACCCTTGGAGTGAGTAGAGTCTTTAAAAAGCAGAGTTTTTGGCCCTTGGCATGAGTAGAGCCTTGCACCAGCAGTGTTTTTGGCCCTTGGCGTGAGTAGAGCCTCGCACCAACAGTGTTTTTAGCCCTTGGAGTGAGTAGAGCCTTTAAAATACAGTGTTTTTGGCCTTTGGCGTGAGTACAGCCTTGCAGCAGCAGTGTTTTATGCCCTTGGCGTGAGTAGAGCCTTTAAAATACAGTGCTTTTGGCCCTTGGAGTGAGTACAGCCTTGCAGCAGCAGTGTTTTATGCCCTTTTGGTGACTAGAGCCATGCAGCAGCAGTGTTTTATTTTTTGGCCCTCGGGGTGACTAGAGCCACGCAGCAGTGTTTTATTTTTTGGCCCTTGGGGTGACTAGAGCCATGCAGCAGCAGTGTTTTATTTTTGGCCCTTGGGGTGACTAGAGCCATGCAGCAGCAGTGTTTCATTTTCTGGCCCTTGGGGTGACTAGAGCCATTCAGCAGCAGTGTTTCATTTTTTGGCCCTTGGGGTGACCCCTAAAAAATGTGATTTCAGGCCCTTGGGGTGAGCCCTAAAACATTAATTTTCAGGCCCTTGGGGTGAGCCCTAAAACATTAATTTCAGGCCCTTGGGGTGAGCCCTAAAAAATTAGATTCCAACCCCTTGGCGGTGAGTCCTAAAAAATTATTTTGCAGGCCCTTGGGCTGGACCCCTAAAACATTGACTTGCAACTTCCTGGGGGGGGGGAGATAATGGAAATATATATATATTTTTATATATATATAAAAATTCACATTCAGAAGTAGGGGCTAGGGTTGTAGGAGGAGGAGGAAGAGGATGAGGAGTATGAGGAGGAAGAGTAAAGTGGGTGCTGGCAGCTTTTCTCCAGTACCTGGACTATGGAGTGGATACCCAGCTGGTTATCCACGTCCTCACCCATGTCCCCTGCTGCTGTTGGCAGCCCCTCTCCAGTACCTGGACTGTGGAGTGGATATATAGCTGGGTATGCACGTCCATGTCCTCGAGCACATCCCCTGTTGCTACTGACGAGAGTCAATGCTGGCAGCCCCTCTCCAGTAGCTGGATTGTGGGCTGGATACCCAGTGGAATATCCACGTCCACATCCTCGCCCACGTCCCCTGCTGTTACGCTGCATCATGTATTAAGCTCTAAAAAGCTGTTGTTTCCTGCCTAACAAAAGCTAGAAAGCACTGTATCTAAATGCACTTTATCGCCCTCAGAACAAGCTCTCCCTATCACTCCAACACTGAAATGACATGAATATGGCGGCGGCCGTTCTTATGAATGGGAGGTCACATGTTTTCGGCAGCCAATGGGTTTTTCAATTTTTTTCACTGCCTCCATTGTTGTAGTTCCTGTCCCACCTGCCCTGCACAGTTATTGGTGCAAAAAACGTGCCAGGGAAGGTGGGAGGGGATACGAATTTTTACTGCATATACGGCCTTGTATTCAATTGTGAACGACTACATCAAATGCCATGATATTCGATCGAATACCTATTCGATCGAACGGATTCACTCATCTCTGGTGTTCACCGGAGCCCCTGATGGTGGGGATGGACTTGGCATTGCTGCCAGGTAGAGTGGTACAGGTCAGGTAAAGCTGGACCCACAGCACACCACAAATCACACCAGAATCAGAAAATGGGACTCTTACCAGCAAGTCTTCATTGTTGAGAAGCAAGTCAAAGGAACCAGAAGGCAGCAGCGGGCAGTAGTCAATGGATGGAAGCAGAGGACCAATGATTAGTCTTCCAGTCCGGGTGGTCAGCGCAGTATAGAGAATAATCCGGAGAGAAGATCAAGCATGCCGAGTCAGTATCAGGAGGCAAGAGGCAGAACCAGAAGGCAAAGCAGGGGTGAAAACCAGAGGCAAACAAGATACAACAGGAGAGCACTTACTATCAGGAACAATGAGCACTGAATAGCCAGCGGTGGCCCAGAGCGAGAGCCCACCACCTGGCCTAAAATGCTGGAAGTCCCCGGTCCAGCTCAGGAGGAGACCGACAAGCCCACATACTGCCGTGGAAGTTCTGGTCTGCCTCCCGAGACCCAGAAGCAGAGAGGAGAGGGCCGGCAACCTCCGCACAGCATTGTGGAGGCTCCGGCCCTACTCCTAACAGGACCTCTATAAAGAAAAATGTACTTAAAGGGGTTGTCCAGGCTAAACTTTTAAAGTTTAAATACTCACCTGACCCAGTTGGTCCATTGTCATCCTGCAGTTCCCAGTTCCTTTGGTCTCCCGGCTGTCATCCGGCATTATGCTGAAGCCTCGGCAGGCCTCAAGAAGAGGACCTGTGATGTCACAGGTAATGACCTTCAGGTCCTTTGCCGATTGACCTCAGTGGTCATTTGACTCCTGAGGCAAATCAGCAGCTTCAGCACCACGCCGGTAGACATAGCAAGAGCAGATGGCGTGGGAGGACACAGGAGCAACAGGGACAGGTGAGTATGCTTTTTTTTTTTTCACTGCCCCTAGCTTTTTAAATTTTTTAAAGGAGTCATCCATTTTTGTCTGGACAACCCCTTTAATATAATTAGAAAAATTAATTTTTATAAATAAAAAATACATTATAAAATGACAAAGAAAAAAGTGTGAAATTATGCAATGAATGAATACAAAAAAGTAATACAAAAAAAAGTCTGCTTGTATAGATCTAAATTAAATCCATCCTTCAAAATTAGTTTTGTCAGTATTTTTTGAAACCTGAAAACAGGGCAGCAGAGAAGTTAATTTTGGAAGAAGCATATTCTTCTGTCTGTCATGATGTAGAAAAAAAAAAAAGGCAAAAGATCTCAGTACAGGGACAAAGGCAAATATTCTGAAGGAAACACTTGGAAAAGTTTCCTTTGTCCCAATTTTCATTTCCATTTTTGGTGAATGCTAACTTTCAGGGGAAAAGAAAATCCAAGCGGTATTGTGAATAGAGTATGGCAGACTTCCCTCACTGCCGCTGTTCTGTAGACTTTCCATCTTGAATATGTGTCCAGCTGAGACCTGTAACAAGGGGTCAGTCATGAATAATAATGGCTCCACAAATAGTTATTGATTTAACTTTCCAACAACGTTTGCTGTTATTTTTATTTTTTTTAACATGGGCAGATTTTTCTGTAAAGAGTATAATGGATTAAGGCATTTTTGCAATTTTTTGATTTTTTTGTGTTTATTAGTAGGAATGAGCAAGTAGTATTCGATTGAGTAGTTATTTGATAGAATACTACGGTATTCAAAATACTTGTACTCGCTATTTGCAGTAAAGATTCGATTCAGAACCAGCATTGATTGACCGAATGCTATATATAGCATTCAGCAAATCAACGCTGGTTCTGCCAGAGGCTCGTTTGTGAGGAGGCGGAGTCTAAGATCGGACCACAGCAGTCTCCATTGTGGTCCGATCTTAGACTCTGCCTCCTCACAGACGAGCCTCTGGCAGAGACTGCAAGCTGCCAGCTCTCCCAACTAGCAAGGACAAGCCTGCTGCAGAACCAGCATTGATTTGCCAAATGCTATAAAGGGTATAGCATTTGGCCAATTAATGCTGGTTCTGCAGGACGAGTAAGGGCCGGTTCACATTAGCGCTTGCCTCCCGTCCGGAAGGCGTCTGCAGGGACCCCCGCCCAAACAGAATATCAGCGCAACTGCAAGCGCTGTGCAGTTAAAGCACACGGACCCCATAGACTGCACAGTGCTCCTCCTAAACACTCTCCTCCTGCTATTCGTGGACTTGATGACTCTCCTTTAGTCGAATAGTGGTTTCCTCTGAAATGAGCATTTTTTTCCCATAGACTATAATGAAATTCAATATTCGATTAAGTAGTTCAATATTGAGGATCTACTCGAAACGAATATCGAATCTCGAATAGTTCACTACTCGCTCATCTCTGTTTATTAGAATTTTTTTTTCATAATTCAGAATGCTGTACATAGGGAGTTTTTACTGGCATCCCACAGGCTGTATAAAACTGTAAAAGGATGGGTCAACCCAATCATCAAAACAATTCACTGAAGAATTTCATAGGTCTAAAATAAACTGATTTAATACCTAACACTTATTGAAATACAATAAAAAAATAACAAAAAAACCCAACAAAACAAGTGTTTTTTATGCCCAAAGTAACGTATCAAAAAGAAAATACGTGTTATAAAAACACACTAATGGGTGGTGGTTCATATATTGATTTTCCTTGAACGAGGACTCCTAAATTATACAGTTGACAACCAATTAGAATCAGCCCAGTGTATAGCAATCTTAGAGGCCCCCCCCAGGTACAAGGGGGCCTACTAAACAAGCTATCTGATACAGGTTGGAGGCTAAGCTATTGCCCTGAACTAGCATTGAACTTACGAGTTTCTCCTATCTGAAAGGTTCATGAAAACTAAAGTGTAAGATGGGGCAACACAGTGGCTAAGTGGTTAGCACTGCAGCCTTGCAGCACTGGAGTCCTGGGTTCGAAACTCACCAGGAACAATATCTGTAAGGAATTTGTATGTTATCCCCGTGTTTGCGTGGATTTCCTCCCATTTTATAAAGACTTACTGATAGGATCAAATTGTGACATCGCGTCTGCATGGATAGCAGCGGCACACTATACTGAGCAAAGCTTCAGGCTTATAAGGACGAGACTCTTCCCCTTAGAAACACCCACCGGGGAGTAGGACCAATGAGGCCATGCCACGTCAGTTGGGACACGTCCTGTGATGTCATCATCATCATCCATCAGCAATGCCCCACCCACTCCCCACCAAAGGGCCAATCAGATGATTGTCAACAAGGGGTTTCGTCTGATTCACATGGCACAGGAAACTAAAGTCAGAAGCATCGCAGCTGACAATATTATTGTGCAGGTAACAGAAAGATCAGATGCTGAAGGACTGAACCAGTGAGGCAGAGAATGACAAGCAGCAGATATCCCACATTAGTAACCGCACATACATCTATACAACATAATGTATTAATAGATAAAGAGAGTTCAGTGAGCAAAGAGGCATCAGGCTGTAGCAATAACAAAAGACACTTCCATGTGTACGTATGCAAACATATCTCTCTTACTGCATCCATGCTATAGATATGGTATACAACACATAATAAAAAGTGAGGGAAAAACCCCAAATGATTATCATTAGCGATGCATGATGATCAGCAGGCGTGGTGTATCTAGTGGCATGTTCCTGCCCATTAAACTATGTGGATCCAAAAGTGAAAGGAGATCTGATGGAGGGTGATGTCTAATAAGACTTACCGTATATACTCAAGCATAAGCCGACCCGAGTATAAGCCGACCCCCCTAATTTTACCACAAAAAACTGTGAAAACTTATTGACTTGAGTATAAGCCTGGGGGGGGGGATGCAGCAACTACTGGAAAATTTCAAAAATTAAAATGGTTTTTGGGTGCAGTAGATGCTGGGGGCTGGGAAAGGGGGGGGGGTGTTTTGGTTGTCTGTCTGCCCCTTCCCTGAGCTTGAGGACTGTTTTTTCACCCCCCCCCCCCCCATCTGGATGAATATAGGGGATCTGTAGTGCTCCTATTAACCCCTTCCTGAACAAGAGCACTGCAGATCCCCTATATTCAGTAGACCGGGCACTTTCAGACACAGGATACCTAATGTGAATGTGTTTCACAGTAATTTTCTACTTTTATATGTATTCTAGGGAAAGGAGTGATTTAGAACTTTTATTTAGTTTATTTTTTTATAATATTTTTTAAAGCTTTTTTTTTTCCCCACTATTTTATGGGAGATTCTATACATTACTATTGCGGCTGGTCATAGACCCCCCTCCCAAAAAAAAATAAAAAAAAAATTTTTTTTTTTTCCTTGACTGGAGTATAAGCTGAGGGGGGCTTTTTCAGCAAAAAAACTGTGCTTAAAAATTCAGCTTATACTCGAGTATATACAGTAACTTTTAACTTAATTGGTCATATAAAAATGATATAAAAGTTTACATGCTAATAGCAGACATTATTGATGGAAGATATGCCCGGCTGACGCATTTCGGAGATTTCTCCTTAATCATAGCCCCTTACATCAACAGCAAAAAAAAGAAAAAAAAAAGTCTAAGAATATAACAAGAGTGGAAAAGTTAACTCCTATCTCTACTTTCAAAAATTGGAAACTAGTATAAGGTTAAAGCCGCAAGCCAGGGCTAAAAAACACTGCAGAAAAAAATGAAGAGAAAAAAGTGACTCTCTTAGATGAGCTGACAATATGTAAAAGAAACTCAGACACATGCGGTTTAAGTCAGATATCAGCAAACTTCAGCACTCTACGGGTGAGTCCACACTGAGTGTACGCCAGCTTATTCTGAACGTAAAACACGTTCAGAATAAGCGGCGTATAAAGCAGCTCCATTCATTTCTATGGGAGCCGGAATACGAGCGCTCCCCATTGAAATGAATGGGCTGCTTTTTTCACTACAAGCACTCCCATTGAAGTGAATGGAAAGTGACCGCGTGTACGGCTAGCTCTGCTCATTCCGAGCCATACATGCGGGCACTTTCCATTCACTTCAATGGGAGTGCTCGTAGTGAAAAAAGCAGCCCATTCATTTCAATGGGGAGCGCTCGTATGCCGGCTCCCATAGAAATTAATGGGAACTGCTTTATATGCCGCTGATTCTGAACGTGTTTTACGTTCAGAATAAGCTCCTGTGATGGGGACGCCCCCATCGCTGTGAGAGAACTCATTAGCATACCGGTACAAACCGGTATTTTGAACGAACGGCGCGGCGGAGAGCCCATCCAAAGGTAAGAGACGAATAGCCTTTCTAAAGGCTATTCCAACGTGTTAACTAGAAAAAAAGGTGTTTTAGTGGTAGAATCCCTTTAAGTTCCTAAAACTGCCACTACAGATTGTAAAGAGAGTAAGCAGCACTGCTATCAACATGTCCTGAGGGGGTCCTGGGTTTTAGATCCTTGCACATCTAATTGATATCCTATCTTAGGTGATCCTTTTGATGGTGTGAGGGGAAAATATCTGTGTAAAGAGAGAGACTAGTATTCCGCCATCTTGTCCTTGTATATTCCATATTGCTCTTACAGATGTCTCACACAGCTACTAT
Organism: Leptodactylus fuscus; assembly: GCF_031893055.1. Taxonomy (NCBI): domain Eukaryota; kingdom Metazoa; phylum Chordata; class Amphibia; order Anura; family Leptodactylidae; genus Leptodactylus; species Leptodactylus fuscus. Next base: position 47,874,589 of record NC_134274.1, read on the forward strand.
GAGAGACTTACAATTGTGCTTTCTTATCATATTTAGGAAAAAGGTTGGAATGTTTCTGAGTTTCTCATAACTATTACTCAGCTTCTCATGTCCCATAACGAGACACAGAATGTCCATCAGATATGAGAATAGTCTAAATTAGATCTAAGTATCAAGGACATGCCGTCCATCTTGGAGCACTGTGCTAGTATGATCAGAACTAAAATGGATGACATGGACAACCATGTGTTAACTCATGTATTGGTTATGCACGTATTTATAGTTTGTAAATGCCCATTTTGTACTCTGACCAATGATAAGTCTTATTTCTATGTGATGTAGTTTGTTATGCTTAAATTAGCATACAGCCATTATTCTTCTAAAAGAGCTAAGTAACATGTAATAAATTTTAGAGCACTTAGATATACATGTGGCTATGTGTTACTTTGTGTTCTCCCCGTAAGGGCAACCATTTTGTTTTTAATTTGGAACTGACAGCATGTGATCCCAGGGGTGTTCCCCCAACAATGGTCTTAACCCATTCAATGCACTAAAATAGGCAATCACAGTCATAACTTGACTGTGACTAACTGTAAGCGCTTGGTTAGTAGTAGTAAAGTAGTTACAGAAAACAGCAATGTGGAAATAAGACTTAACTTTACTCCAGTTACTATACAATGGTACCCAAATCAACTCGCATAGTAAAACAGACTCCATTTTGATGAATTATGCCAAAAGCGAGTCAATACAATAACATAACCAAATCAGTCTCCTATTCTGTTTGCATAGTTATCATTGCATCACAACAGACTATCATTGACTAATAAGAATCACCTTAAGCCATAAAACACATCACTCAGTCATATACATCATGACAAGCATAGTGGCAGCACATGAAAAAAATGACAACTGCAAATTAGCCATGTAATGGCAGCACTTGAAAATGGCAGTAGTGAAAAATGGTTTGGTCTCACCAGTCTTGTGAAATATAGGGCACTTCTTTTATCCTAATGAGGGTAGAGGTGACTAGAGTCCAGTGTCCAGGGATCCTTACAAGAGCAATCCACAACTAACCCTTATGTCAAATCTATCTTAACCTATGCGTTTCATCAATGGTGAATAGGGTTGAGCCGATCTTGAGATTTCAGGATCGATTTTAAAATCCAATTTACAATCTTTTTCCAGCCGATCCCGATAATGAAATTTGCTCAATCGCCGATCAGGATCCGATTTTTTCCAATCCTGATCACTCAACCCTATTTATGATATATACATGAATAGGGTTGAACCGATCTTGAGATAACCTCTGACCTCGATCCTGCCGGAAAAGATCGGGATCGGAATTTACTCGCAATTTACTCAATCTCCGATTGAAATCTGATCTTTTCCGATCACGATCGCTCAACCCTAATGGGGAACACTGACTCAAGGAATTCTTAGAACATACATCTGGTACTATATCAAGCCACAGACTCCCTCCATATTGTTTCTCAGGCAGACCGTCTAGGCTACACTAGTTGACCTCACAGTCTACATATCTGGTATGAGGCGCACACTAGATATAATTGAAGTGCTGTGATTTTCAAAAAGACAAGAGTTTTTGCACATTTTTTTGGCCAGAATCCAACCAACTTTGCATGTAATGTAAAATGCAGTGATTTTTCCTGCAGCATTTCTACCGCAGCCAAAATGCTGCATAGTCACAATTGTGGAGCCCCAGCCTAAAGCAAGTCAGCAGAGTAATAGGTTATATAACTAATCACAGTTGTAAGGGAGACTCTACAGTTTCCAAATATGCCTCTGTTATTCCGCTTTGGAGCCCCATTTCTATGTAAATTCCTGTTTTATTCAATGAGGGAAAAGTGCTTTGCTCGGGAATCTAGAATCAAGACCATAGCCCTTGCAAGTTGAGCCATGCTGCCTTCATTATGTGAAAATGGCCATTTGCACGGAAATGGTGTTCCAAAACTGAACAACAGGAGAATATTTAGAATGTGATTAGGTTATATCAGATTAACTGCTGACAGACTTCCTTTAATATTCTATGGAATAGAATACAAGCATGTAAAAGAATGTGAATAGATTATAAATTTCAGACCTTTATTATCTCCATGACAAAAATACAATCTAAATATCAACTAATATTTCAGAACTGAATCATAATTTTTTAAATATAAACTGTCAAGGAACACACTTTTCAATGAGATATTCAGTAGTAGCCATATCAATGGAGCTTTGTATGCAGAACGATTGTTGTCTTGGCTCCAGTGCAAAAAAAAAAAATATATTCACCAGTTATATGTTATGAATGGCATCACAAATTTGTTTCAAGTCGCAATTCACTTAGCATGGTAACATAAGCTTACACAATACAGCACATGTATTGACAAAATATATATTGACACAGATGTGTCCACCCTTTCCTCATCTTCAATTTGTTTGAAAACAAGTAATTCGCAGTAGTCATTGGGTGTCCATATATACAAACAGATAGGATAGGCATCTTGTGACAGAGTATTGCAAAATCCTGTTGTCTTAAATAGCTGCTCATCTATAGGCTTCAATTTGTTGAAAAATGATTTCACTTGTCCTGTTAGGGTACTCAGCGCCCCATGTGTTATCCAAGAATTTTGCTCTATGTATAAATTTATGATATATATATATATATATATATATATATATATATATATATATATATATATATATATATTGTTCTTAAAGGGAACCTGATTTGTTGTACAAGTTGTACGAGGCCTTCTGACAGTGAAGAGCTATGGTACCGGCACTGATAGCTCTTCACCGGGGGTACAGAACATGAAAGCTGAATTCGGAGCACTGTCGGCTTTCTAGCAGTTTATTAAACCACATGCGCCCCAAATGGTAAAAGGTCCTCTTTAAGATAACATATTAAAATGCAGGAGAAGCTCATTAGATTGATATATAATTCTGTAGGAAAATATCAAGTAGTGTTAGTAATGTTAGTAGTAATGTTAGTAGTAATTAGAGATGAGCGAACACTGTTCGGCACAGCCGTTTTGAACAGCACCCTCCCATAGAAATTAATGCACGCGGGGGGTTAAGTGACCGGCCACCGGCAAAGTGTACATGCCAGCTACTTCCATTCACTTCTATGGGAGCGTGGTGTTCGGAACGGCTGATCCGAACAGTGTTCACTCATTTCTAGTAGTAATCAATTTAGAAAAATTCCTGGCTTGGGAATACAGGAGCTCAGTAAGGCTGGGGCCCCATGGGAGGGCAACGCTGTAATTTGCCCGTGGTAGAAACACTGTACAGGAAAAGTGGATGGGATTCTAACAAATCACATGCCCAGTTTGTGGTAAAAACCACCATGCAGACACACCACAATTTCCAAGGTGGCGCAGTTTTGGAAGTTGCAACATGTCAATTATGCCTACATAAATGTGACCGGTTTCCCCATAGGTATAATTGTAACAAAGTCCATGGAGGAAAATTTTGCAAACTTTCTGTTTAAAGCACTGCGGCAAGAACCATGATGCGTTGCTGCCATGGTTTTTCCCGCAGCACTTTTTTTCTGCAGGCTGTTCCGTAGGGACTTTAGCCTTAGGAAGTCTTCTTACTGGTCTCCTAAGTCCAAAATGATCAAAAAGTGAATAAATTCCAGGTTCCGCTGAATATTTCCTACAAAACTATATATCAATCCGCTCAGTAAATCCTCATTTAGAACATGATACTGACAAACCAGACTTTGTGTTCAATGTGACAGATTCCAATACACTGAGAATTACTGCTGTAGTCACAATTCTAAGTAGTAAATATATAGCAAACGGACATTTTGAAGGGTAAGGGATTTTACAACAAATCATAATATAATACAATATTCTAAGACACTTTTAATGAAAGGCAAAATTATATGAAAACATTATTTAAAAAAAAAAGTTCCTTCAGCTGAGGCTACACATTGTGGAAAAGCTGTTTTTTGTTGTAGATTGCTATGGTTTTTAAAGGGGCTCTATCACTGGATTTTCGCTATTTTAGATAAACATATGCCAGGGACAAGCCAATAGTGATATCATCACAGGTCCTGTGGCCACTAGCAGAAAAGAGACAGTTAGAGGCTGTGAATCGAAAGCAGGAGGAGGGACTTACATAGAAGAACCAAGAGAGGAGGGCGTGAAGAGAGGGGTGCACAGGAACACCCACGGTGCATTATGTTTATCTAAAATAACGAAAATCCAGTAATAGAGCCCATAGACAAAGGTGGCTTCAAAAGGAATGGGAAATATAAAGGAAGCCGTTACATTTCTCCCTTCTGCTAAATCCATTTATGGCCTTGGCTAAAAAAAATAAAATAAAATAAATAAAAACACAGCAAAATCTTCAATAAAATATGTAGCCGTTCTGCAACGTGTGGCCTTTGCCTTGGATAATCTACTTAATACAATTTAAATAATAAAGACAATGTTGGAATGTTACAAATGGAAGTTTACAAGTGTCTATACAGGCGATAGATTTAATAGTCCTTTGTATAGAACCTTATGCCAAAAAAAAAACAAAACAGACATACAGTGAGATATTGGGCTTATGTAAATGGCAAAGGTCTTCATGTGCTGCTGTTTGGTGCCTTTGGGAGACATCTAGTGTTGAGCAAGTAGAATTCGGTCGAAAACTTCACCGGCATAGGAATGCGTGTAATCGGCTGAACACCAATATACACTTTGAATATTCAATGCGTTAAACCCATTGGTGTTCGGCCGATTACACGCATTCCTATGCCAGCGAGGTATTCGATCAAACACTACTCGCTCAACACTAGAAACTATTCTCTACTAGAAGTAATAATTCTAGGGGAGAAAATTTAGATATTCAAAGATCTATATTGCGCCATTGTGAATGAAGCAAAAAAAATTATGTTAATTCCATCCAGAATGGAAACATTTCTAACTTGTTCATTTGCAAATCGGTGATTGGCTAATATAGCAAGATGACATCTCTCTCTTAATACACTTTTCTACTATTGTTCTACAGAATTCAATACAATTTTAAGCAGAAAAGATGTTTATTTCTGATTTATCAAGAAAATAAATCACATAAAAAAAATTAACTTCTGGTTAAAACATTAAAGAAATAATGTTTGATTTCGAGCGTCATGTAGGAGTTACACCGTATACCAAATTCAACATTCTTACTTCTGTATGAATCAGATGCTATATGGAAACTTCATTACATTGATCTGTTCCAATTCTCCATCTATTTATATTTGCAAATTCAATTAAGGGTGCACATATCTGCAAATTGTCACCTAATATTCTATTTTAATGTGCAATATTTTGCCAATATTAAAATTTAGTTTCGGCCAAAACACCTTCTAAGATGGTGCACTTTCTTTATATAAATTGTTCATATTTTTATGTTTATATTTTTTTATATTTATGCCTCTTTTTATTGAGAATTTGGCACTACAGAAGTCCACATATTTATCAATAAAATCCTATGATCAATATACAGCTCGTCATCAACATCAGCAATCAATCAGTGCTATATATCCAAAATCATTGGCTCGATCTTTATAAAATATCGAATATTGGAAAAACAATCAATGATAACGACATCAATAGGACTAAGAAAGCATACTCAACGTTTGTTCAGTTGGATGATGGTGGCTACTGCTTTACATTATTGACAACCAATACAGTACAATAAAACATTAAGGCACTATGAGACAAAATAAAACGTAAGCAATTTTCTTACAGCAAAACTTTTTTTCTGCAACTTTCTCAAGAATTAAAAATAGATTTTTTTATATGTATTATTTTATTATAATTTGTTAACACTTATACTTTTTTTTTTTTCCAAAAGACCACCTCTTGTGTTACACAATAAATAAAACGTTCCTACTCTTTTACATAACTTGAGCCATTCTTACACTTAGTATTAGTCCTGGGAGTTCAGGGAGTCTGCATGGGGTCCCCCTCAAATGGCCTCCCGAATGCATTGGCAAGTGGTCAGGGAAGTAAATCGCGAAGTACACGGACATCATTCTTGTCTATGGGGTCCGTATGCTTTCATAAGCTCACCGCTTGCCAATGCGTTCGGTAGTCCATTCGGGGGGACACCATGCAGATGTGACCCAGGCCTTAGAATGGCCATGCTATCTTAATGACACTTTACCATTATACTGTAGGGAGCCGATGCTTCATTTTGCAATATCTATGTGTATATTATACATATTGACCATCTTTTTCAATGCCAATTGTTTACATTTAGCAATCAAAAAACTAAAAAAAAAAAAATCAAATAGCAGCTACAATTTGCAATAGTTAACATTCAAGTGTCCATCTTCTCTATAAGCCCCTATAAAATTTTCATACATATATATATATATATATATATATATATATATATATATATTTTAAGTATTTTTCCTAAATTAAAATATTCTAGTTGATCAGTTGGACTTGATATCTTTATAGTTATATATATGTTTTTCTGCAGTACAAGAATATTTCTATATAAGGAGAATTGTATTCTTTAGGTACCTTCAAGGTTAAAAATATCCAGCCATGTATGTCGTTCTGCCTTATGACGAAATAAAAGAACACTAAACATTCTTTCTTGATATAATGACAGATATTACAGAGCAGTGTGTTGTGTTATACGTATTTACAGATGATGTTCTTCTAGGCACGGTCTCTTATTTTGTCCTATCTTTGAATATAATATCGGAAAAGTAATAAAAATAAATGGTAGTGGATAGTGTCGAGCAAGTAGTATTCGATCAAATACCTCGCCGACATAGGAAGGCGTGCAATCCGCTGAACACCAAGAGGTTAAACGCTTCAAAAATTTGATGTGTTTATCCCCTTGGTGTTTGGCCGATTACACGCATTCCTATGCCGGCGAGGTATTCCACTGAACACTACTCGCTCAACACTTGTAGTGGAAAAAATTATTTACTTACATCATAAATACCCCAAAATACCATGGATAACCTAAAAAAATTAACAATGCATAAAAGAAAACTTTGCTATACAGAAAAAGAGACCAACCTTCAATATAATAAATATAAGTTTTCCTATCTTACAGTAAGTCACTGTACAATTCTAGCCACGTAATGCCAGTACAAATAACCTGACAGATACATACAAATCTCAAGCTTTTAGTAAAATGAAGCAATGTTTTTAAAAACATCATATAACGTATCTCCCATCAAAAATAGATCGCTCTAATATTTACATGTATTAAGGAAATAGAAGTTGCCAAAAATCAATCAAATATTCCCAATATAGTTCAGGTCTAAAATGCACAATTTTCACCAATTTTGGGAAAAATTTTCTGATCAGGATCGTACAAGGTGGAATTTAAGATAATGCTATTATATCTGGTGGAGCGTGCTGTGCTATTTTGTCTATGAAAAGATTGGCACCATGTCAGAAAACTGACAGACTTCATTGTAGCCAATGAAGTGCCATTGGATTCTGTTCTATGACTGGTCCGGCATCATGATGGCGTAGAACGATGCAAATGATAACGCACATGTGCACAAATCCCAGTGCAATATGTTTATCTGCAGCTGAAAGCTGAGCAGATTTCTGTGTATGGATTTGATCAGAGGCAGGAGGACAAAAGTAAATAAACTTGCAACTTTCTTTAATGAAATACAAAGTATGAGTATATGAAATATAAAATAAGTATTTCGTTATATATTGTTTATGATGTGTCTCACCATTTTCCTGATTATTTTCACTTCCCCTAACATTTGAAAACAGAAAAGTAAAAGACCACCCCCACTCTTGTAGACGTCTACCAGAGATCGAGCCCTTTAAAGTTCTTACCTCTCAAGATGGACTGGGCTTCTTCACGCTCCAACACTGTGGCAGGCCCAGTGTAGCTACAACATTTGTTTCATGACTAAAGTAGCCCTGAGAATTATGTAAAACTGTGTTCTCGGAGAGATGATACAGGGGATGTCTGATATTTCATGGATAAATGGAATGCGTGCACTTCTTCAAGTCCACAAGTCATACACATCCTTAGACAATACTCTATGATCATATTGCATGTATCCGAAGGGGGCGTTCATACAGCGCCGCTGTCTGCCCAGAGGTTTCCGTCCTAAATCCTGGGGAAACTGGACGGGGGATGGCTTGATGGCGGTTAGCTTTAAACCCATTCATTTGGCTATACATTATAGCCAATAGATTAAATATCAGCACATAAACATTTGAATACGAAGTTGCCGATCGGCCATGTCTGAGTCAATAACCATAGTCTGAGGATGGCCACATTTCCTGGCCCGATTGTGGCTCCTCTCAAGTGACTGTGAGTGTGAGACACTAGACCCAAGGTTATTCAGGAACGTAGAACATTGAAAATCACTATGGTATCGTAAATTTAATTCTGTCAATATACGTCTAGGCCTAGGAATGTCCTTCCCGGTACTAAAACTATGATATTTCTTTTCCTGCTGAGATGGTCTAAATCTAACTGATATTCCAAGGTTACATCCAACATATGTAAAGAAATGTAAGCATATCTGAGGAGCATGCCTTTATCTTGTCACTTGAGGCCATAGCAAAAGAGAGATTGTTGTATTTGCAGCCATCATTAAATCCATATCAGAAGTTTCTAATAGAAAAAAAAAACTTTTTTCCAACCCGACCATTAGGAACAAATACTACATTTGTGTCAAAAGACGATACTGATATATTTCATACTTATTGCTCATATTTCATCCTTGTCCATCACTCTCACAAACACTTCATTGTTAAAATATCCTTAGCAATCCTCAAGACCTCGATGCAGATTAGGCTGCTTGCAGATGACCATGTGAAATCAGCCTGTGAATTAAAAACAAAGGTGGCACCTGGGAGACACACGGATGTCACCAATATGCCGCTCGTGCACGGGTCATGCTTCCGCGGCTCCCTTCAGTAAATGAATAATAGCCATGGAAGCAAGGGCCGTAAACTAAGACAGTAATAAGACCTGTTCTACATTTTGTGGCCCAACTATCGGCCTGCACACTGCTTTACACAGTATTGAAAATGTACCAGATTTATCACAGTGACTTATATTGAATGATAAATCTGGTGTATTGTCAGACTGTTAAGTCTGCATTTATACCACCCTTTTGTTGGCTTACTTTGCACCAGAATTTTTTTACACTATTTTGGCACACCCCTTTTTCTGACAATCCAAACACACAAGTGTAAAAAATTTAGCCCATATTAGATGTGCCACATTGCACCAGAGATACCAAAGATGTACCAAAGATGCAACATGTTTTCCCCAGTGTCTCATCGTATCCACAATAGTCAATGTGGTCCAATGTTTTTTTTCTCACTTGAACCCCTTAATAGCAGTCTATTTTTGCCTTGTTTGCTTCTCTTTTTTTTATCCCTGTCTACTGAGCAGAAAAACTTTCTTCCATGTCATTTTTTCGAGTCATAGCATTTCTTAATTGAACTAGCTAACCATGACAAGTTGTATTTTTAAATGAACACTTATTGTAGTAAATATAATGAATTGAAAAACTTCACCATGTGGTTTGACTTTATTTTGTGGTTCTGTATGTACAGTAATACCCAAATTAACTTTAAGGCCCCATTTACACAGGGTGCGGTATGGTGTATTTTGGTCCTGATTCTGGCATGAGAAGCTGTGTCAGAATAGGGCCAAAATGCACCTGCCATGACTGTCGAGGCCTCTGACAGTCGTGACTTCCAGATCCAGAGTAGGCCCAAATGAATGGGCCTAGTCCGGAGGGTGGTGCTGCTGCAAGGCGGACACTGGGGCTGAATCAGCCGCAGAATCTGCCTGAAAAAAGGACAGCTCACTTCTTTTTTTCCGTGAGTGGGAACATGCCGCTCATGAAAAAAAGTAAGCTAGCAGTCTACATAGACCTCTATTGTGAGGGAGCGGATTATGACCTGGATTCAGTGCCAAAATCTGCCCACTCTTGCCTCATGTGAATGAGCCCTAAGGGTTTTTTTTTACAATACAAACCCTTATATAAAATAAATATTTGAAAAGCAGTGAGACTATTTAAAGGGGTTGGCCAATTTTTTGAAGATCTATGGAAACAGGCTACAAACTGCTCTACAGCTTAAACCGAAATATAGTATCTCCAGCTTTGCTTCACTGTCTTCATTTACTAAATGTCATCCCCTGTTATGTGTACAGCCACCTCCTCTAAATGTATTATGCTCTATTTCCATCATGACCACTGATGTTGGGTCATGTGACCAGCCTGTCCATCAGTGACCTTCATTGGTTTGCATTGCATACGACAAGGCAATCTAGTTCATGTGTAGTGTTGTGTGGAGTGTAAATCAGTGGAGGCTGCTTATTGGCAGGCTTGTGACTTGACCCTCCATCAGTGGTGGCCTTGATAGAAATGGAGCACAAGACATTTAGAGATGGAGGCTGTACAAATAATAGGAGGACAGTAATGGATAGCGTCTGGAGAAAATATATTTGGATCTACTCAGTAGTAAAGTTTAGAGCATGTGCAGTAAGAGGAGGGGGCTGTACATCTTTACTATCCAAACCAACGTCAGAGGGTGCTTACAATTTCCAGGAACTGTAACAAAAAAATGGGACAACATAGGGGTATAAAAACTTATTTGGTTAGCGCTTGTTGAAAAGGAGAGGAAATGGGGGCAACAGGGTGGCTCAGTGGTTAGCACTAGAGTCCTGGGTTCTAATCCCACCAGGATCAACATCTGCAAGGAGTTTGTATGTTCTCCCCATATTTGCATGGATTTCTTCCCATTTTACAAAGACATACTTAAATGTACATTGTGATCCCTATATGGGGCTCACAATCTACACAAAAAAAGGAGAGGAAATTATAGGAAAGCACACCGGGCCTTTTTAGGTGGGAAATGAAGGGCTAAAAATACAATGACATATTATAATTTACTAATTATACAGTGAATATAATGCTAGAATAATTTTGTGACTATAGGTATTTCTTGACCGCAGTTAAGTCTATCTCAAATTGGTGTACCAAAAGTCATTAAAACACTGATAATCAAATCTAAGGAGTTTTCAAATATAAATATAGCAAGACAATTACGATGAACTTTAATGAACATTAGTCGTCTCAAAATTTAATAATGTCAACTAATACCAAAGTTACTTTTAATTTACTAAAAATGTCTCATTAGTAAGACTGTTTTCCCTGTAGTGCAGCTTTGTGTCTAACGTCTTAGAAATCTACCGTAGTATATACTTGAAGAAGGTAGCTATTACGTCTATCAGAATTGCTAAAGAATAGCATGGTGCATAGTTAGTAGCTGATGGGCCTGCTGGGATCTACTAGTGGTTTTCATGACATATACTTTTCTTGTCTCCCCCCCAATAAATATCTTATTCAAAGTATAGGACAGTTTGTGCAATTTATATGTGAAGAGTTATGCTCTGTACTTACATAGTGTAGTTCACGCTGGGATTCAGAATGTATGGCAATGTACTTGTCCATGTGAAGAGTGCTGGTGGACAAGATTCCTTGGTCACTGTCCTCACTTATCTGCATCATCTGTTCACAGCAAAGTAGTTCCTAGAAATAACGTTCTGTCCTACTTGTCAGGGAAGGAGAAGAGCAAGTACAGTAGCTGAGAAGGCTTCTTTTGTAGGAGAAGTTAGAAAGGTCTATATTGTCAGCTGCCAGTGGGGGGAGAAGGCTGATTCTGTCCAAGACCACCTTCAGCAGGGCCATTTAGCAGCAGTATTAAAATCGATATATGAAAATAAATAAAATTGCTAAAAACAGCCATTAACAGCTTTTAGGACTTTTTGGATGAAAACGATTTATGTAATATCCCCTTTAACCTTGCCTACACTAAATGACTTGCCTTTAATGATTGCTCGGTGAAAGGTGGCGTTCTGGATGATATTCTTCATAAGTTACATTGGAAAATTAGAGACCTAGGCCTTGACCAGGGATCTGGGCTTTTATTACTCAGGTGTAAATCTGCGTGAGAAATGGGGCAACATGGTGGCTCAGTGGTTAGTATTGCAGCGCTGGAGTCCTGTATTCAAATCCCGCCAGGAACAACATCTGCAAGGAGTTTGTAGATCCCCGTGTTTGTGTGGATTTCCTCACATTCTACAAAGAAATACTGATAAGGAAAAAAAAAGTACATTGTGATCCCTATATGAGGCTCACAATCAACATTACAAAATAAATAAATAAAAATCTGCTCGCCCAAACAATGTTATAAGTTTATGTATAAGTATGCCTGCATCTGACACCAACCAAAAGAAACTCATTCTTAAAAATCACAAATCCTTGTGTCATGTAGGTAGAAAGCAATATAGTACAGCAATTTTTTAAGTTCCAATTTCAACTGGACTCCTGCTGATGCCACAGAGGGCCGAAACATCCTCTGTCATACAGTATAAGGGCTCGTTCACATCTGCGCCCGGTCTCCGTACTTGAGGTTTCCGTTTCCTGCCTAAAACAGAGGCAGGAGACGGAAACCTGCAGGAGACTTTCTCACCCATTCATTTGAATGGGTGAGAAAGCTGTCCGGCCGTGCGTGGCAGTGAGCGTCTTGCGCTCTCCGCCGCGAAACCGGGTTTTTTAATCCGGACACAGAGTCGGACATGCAGTACTCTGTGTCCGGATTAAAAAATCCGGTTTCGCAGCGGAGAGCATAAAACGCTCACCGCCGCGCACGGCCGGACCCGGTCTATGGTTTCCGTCTTCTGGCATGCAGAAGACGGAAACCATAGAACGGAGACCGTGAACGCAGGTGTGAACCTAGCGTTAGTAACCACGAGGATTATAAATGACACATGATAGAGGAATTAAGTTTTCGGTATCTCTCTTATTTTTCTACATTTAAAATAGATATAAAAAAATATAATGTAGAAAAAAAGTTGGTGGAGGCTGTTAGTAAAGAAATTTACCTTGGCTGATGAAACAACTTCTTGCCTTACTAGGACTTGACTAACATGAATAAATAAATATTGTAATAAAAGAAGCAAGGGTGTACAATAGTAAGAATTGTCTTCTCCATTGGTGCTGGGTATTGACTCTCACGACAGAAGGGCTTTGTTCTCTTTTTCTAACTCAATGCACTTCCTAACACCATGTGGCTAATTCCTTATAATGCAGTTCCTTGGCATAAGGGAACCTTGTTTAGATTCTGGCTACACTATGGCTAAATAAAAAATCCCAAAAAGGTAGGGTCCATCTCTTCTATGGCCTCCATAGTAGCCACATGAGCTGCCTGTGTAAGAGGGCCGAATGCGCATGCGTGGTCATAGTCCCAAGGCTGCAATTGCACGCATGTGCATTCGGCTCTATTAGTGTCAGAGCCGACAGAGGTGAAGCCGCCGAAGAAAGAAGGGGAGGATACAGCAGAAGATAGAGGCGGCGCAGGATCCTGTTCTCTGGCAGCAGTGAGGATGCCCTCATCGCATCTTCAGCGCTGGGGCCCGCCCTCATCGCTGCCAGAGAACTAATTTACATACTGGTAAAAACCGGTATTACTAAGGAACGGCGCGGCAGAGATCCCATCTAAAGGTAGGAGACGAATAGCCTTTCTAAAGGCTATTCCAACGTGTTAGCCACAGAAAAAAGATTTTTAATGGTAGAATCCCTTTAACTAGAAATCAGCGCAGACACATCTGTAGAGTTTAATAAAACTAATTTAGCAAAGTTTCATTAGGACCTAATAAAGTCTTCTAGCATGATAGCACATCTAAACAGTTCACCCACTACCAAATGCTCTTTCATGTGAAGCCTTGCCTTTAAGATCATGTTTCTTATTATTCTTATAGGCCCTGAATGAATGGGTCAAATAATTTACTTGATTTTTTTTTAAAAAAAGTCTTGTCAAGTGTTTGAGAAGGTATGGGGGTTATACAGACAACTATAGGTGCAGCATACGGTTAGGGCTACATGGTGACTTGTAGTTGCATGACATAAGACTGTAACGTTCCACTCCTAAAATTGCAGCTATGTATAGTAAATGTGGTGGCAAAAATGTTTTTGTGTAATTGTTATTATGGCTGCATGAGTAGAATACCATCAGTAAAGGCATGTATATCCTGAACTGAAATACTCTGAAGGGCTTGAAAATGTTAGGGTATGTTCATAAAGACGCCTCCGATTCATTTCAATGGAAGTCACTCGCAGTTTTTTTTCTGCTAGCAATTTCTTTTCAGCTAATGGGATGCCCTATGTTCAAGCGGATTTCACGGCTGAGTCAGTTGTGGCTTCCACGGCTCGAGACATCCTCCTGCTTGAGCCCTTTCATCCGGGCCTAATCAGGAGCAGGATGCCGCATTTTTTATCATCCTTTAACTTCTCACAGATTTTAGTGAATGCCTTTGCGCTATTTACACCTTCTGATATATTGTCCCTACAACAAGCTCTATCTATAATTCCCTTTGAAACAAAACTAGTGGTCTTAAACAGAAATCTATGTAGTGTAAAGTTTTTTTTTCCAGAGTAACTACCAAGCCTCATCATAGGAAGCAAGAGTAAGGGTCCATTTACACAGAGGAAAATGGCGCTTTATTTGGCACTGAATTAAAAGCCTTCCATTGACTTTAATGGGTGCCGCTAGCAGAACCCATTGAAGTCAATAGGAGGCTTTTAATTCAGCGCCAAATATAAGCAAGCAGAAAATAATTCCATTGGCGATCAAAAAGGTGACAATAAATACTCAATATTATACTAGAGCGGCATCATATGTCAAGACTAAGTCCGAGATGGAGACCTGTTTGTAAGTTTATACAAATGTCAAATGAATCATAAAATAAATAATACATTACTTTTGCATTCTAAAGAGTTCTAGCTAAAAAATTTCCCAGAAATAAAAAACACTGAAAATTCTTTTAATAACTTCTTCTCCTTTGTGATATTTTTCTCCTCCGTTGTCCATTTTTACTACAGCGTTTCATGTTCCGCAGCAGAACTGGAAATAGTTAATATATATTTTATAAACTTTCACTTTCAGATATAATATATGCAGTCGCTTGAGTTTTCTTTGCTGTTGGGAAACATTCTTTAAGGCTCGAGACACAGAAGCAAAGTCTTTGTTTTCCATCAACTAACTTTTTTTCCTATTTATAAATCATCGGTACAAACCAACCTTTTATTGTACGTGCCACAAAAAAAAAGATGATTACAGGTTTCGCTCAACAGATTTTTCTTCTCACCTCTGACCTCTCTATTTCCCACCAAAGATATCATAGATTCTGCCAATTGCAAAGGTTAAATCAAAAGGCCACACAGCACAGTACACATAAAATACAATTTAATAAACCAGTGCTTTAACCTAGAAATTTTTTGTGGAGATTCAATCCCAGACGCTTCTTGTTAGAAGAAACAGTTCAGCTATAATTTAACTGACTTTCCATTTTGTTTTTTGTTTTTTAAAACATAGCTACAATTTGTTGTTTTTTTTTGTTTTTTATACTAATGCTCGGTCTAAACTTTTTTTTCAGCCTATATTAAAATTAAATGCCACGCAGTGACTAGAGAGAAGTATTGAAAAAAATGTGATAGTCTAAGCAAGTAATGAACCCAACCGAAAATGAAACACTTGTTGAAGGGCTGGCGGCCTTCTGTCCCAGTCACAGGTCTTCTTTGGCACTTGAGAAGGGTCACAAGTAAGTTGCTGATTTATTCAGATTGAACAAAATTTACAAAGCCATTCATACATTTTTTTGTTTGTTTTACTGACTTCAAAAAATGGGAATATTCAAAATACACTTTTAACCCACTTCATTCTGTTGTTATTTACAGATATATACAAGAAAAATGTAAGAGTTTTTAGTTGTATTAAAAAGCTTTGCAGGTTTTTTTGTTTTGTTTTGTTTAACTATATAGATGTTCCATGAGAAGGCTCAATGGCTTCTGGAATGGGTCCCCCTGGCATGGACTGGAATGACATTGGCATGGGTGTTTTCACAGGACTTTGACGAAATAGTCCTCCATTTGGCGATCTGTGTTTACATTGTATAGAGGGCATGGTGGCGGAGCTGCTAAGGGGCAAGGGTAAGTTACTGCTTGAAACAGAAGAAAGTGTCCTTCCACCACCATGACCAGATTGTTCAGGTAAAAAGGTGGTGACTGAAAGCTGTGTATTCTGGTATTCCCGCACTGGTTCCAAGGTTTGACTTGGCATCCCACCAATCTCCAGAGCTGAAATTTCAATTGATGCAGTGGAAATTTGCTTATGGGCCATATCTTCATCAATTAAGCTGTTCATACGTCTATGTACCTGCTCCAAATTGACTTCCTTATCCTAGAAAAGAATAAGCAAATAAGAATGATAGGTGCAAATGTACAATACAATTAAATATTAGAAATATTATTTTATTGTATTTTTATAACATAAAACAAATAGTGGATAATCAAACGATGTGGTACAGAAATTACAAGGATGTCTAACTCTTCTAGCTAAAATGGACCCAGAGAAATAAGCTGATCAGGGTATCTCTATATCATTGATTAACCACTTCATAACCATCAGTCTTTTTCCTGGATTCACGACTAGACACATTCTGTACATTTTAGAGGGGTTTTTTTTTTTGCTTAATATATAACAAAAAGCAGGGGAAACCTGACTATTTTTTACATTAAAAAAAATTAGGTGATACAGTTTTAGGTCATTTTGAGATGCGTAGAACATAGGATTTGGAAATGGAAGTGACATTTTAATTTTAGTTTTTTCTATATAGTTATATTGTCCTACTAATATTATAAATGTGAAAGTTTGAATGTTTGTTCCTCAATCACGCAAAAATGGCTTAATGGATTTAGATGAAATTTACACATAGATTGTAACCTCAATTAAAGCATAGGCTACTTTTTATCCCGGTAAATGACATGGCTTCATGACTGTTATGAATTTATGTTCACATACTATATTAAACTGCTCTTGCAGCAGCTTATCTCAGCTTCTGATAAAGCCAGGTCTATTATCTCTGTATGTAAACACACATTTAACCATATGGTCCATTGTGTGCACACATTTGCACATTATCTGATCTGCTCCAGGCAGTGCTTACACACTTGATGGGAAAACACCTTTAATCCAAATTGGCAGTTTGCCAATTTTATCATGCCTGTAAAAAGAAAATCAAATTGGTCTCAAAATTCTAAAACAACGAGAGCTATGAAAATAGCCAGAAGTCACAGACGTCTCCTCAAGCAGAGCTCAGGAGGATCATCGATGCCAACAACACACTCATTATACGGCGTCCCAGCAAGCTGCTGAGATGCGGGAACAATCACAGGTATGGTGTGTGGAACAAGTTCATCAGCAGGCCATCTTTAGAGCTGCCAAATCGCCAAAGAAGGCTGATCATCAACGCCAACAACACACTCATTATATGGTGTCCTAACAAGCTGCTGAGACACCAAAACAATCATGGGCATAGCGCGAGGAACGAGTTCAGCAGCAGTCCAGCTTGAGAGCTGCCGAAATGCCAGAGCAGGCAGATAATTGAATCCAACAACATGCTCATTATATAGCGTCCCAGCAAGCTTCAGAGATGCCGAAACAATCATGGGGCACGGTGCAAGGAATGAGTTCAGCAGCAGGACAGGTTGAGAGCTGCCGAAACACCAGAGCAGGCAAACCATCGATGGCAGTAATTTGCTGAATAAAGGTGGATCATCTATGCCAACAACACGCAGACAAAGTCGTGGGCAGGGGCTAGTTTGTATATATTTTTTTTTTTACACCATGTGCTCTCAGAAGTTCATAATAGACCTTCAGGAGGTATTTTAAGACTATTTTGTTGTCTTGTTTTTTTTCCCTCCGATTTCCTGTGTAACTAGGGCTGATACATTAGCTCCAGTTTCAGGAGGAACATAGTCTCCTATCACTGCAGAGCTGACCTAGGTCTTCTAGGACCCAGCAGAACTCACCTCCTGCAGATCTTGTAAAGCTTCTTAATTCCACAAGAATATCTATAGTCTATGAATGGTATACACATTAAGAGGACACAAAGATCATGTCTAGTGGGTGCACCTAGTACTGACTGACAACTTTTTGTTATAGATATTTAAGAACAATGTAGATTTTTTTTTAGCTAACACAGAATGGGAAAAGTCGATATTTAGCTAAAGTTGAGTTCTACAGTATAATATAATTCTGGATCTGAAATTTCGACTAGGTCAAGTGAAGGAAAACATTAATAAATTTATTGATTGCTTCAGTGTTCATCTTTATGGGCCACCAGACAATTTAATTAAAATCATACAAAACATCGAAAAGATGACCTTTTACACGAGCCAAAAAGGAGATCAAGAACTCTCACAAGGTGTATTCTTCTGTGGAGTGCCATGCTTTCTTGCTTTTTTAGCTTTGATTTTAATTAACTTTTTTTTTTTTTTAAATTCTATGACTTGCATTAAAATATAATAAAATGTGTGAGATTCAGTGTAGGTTATGGATTTATATAACAATGACTAGACGATACATATGATCACAGATTTTGGGTAACAATTTGTGTTGAGCGAGTAGTATTTGATCGAATACCTCGTCGTCATAGGAATGCGTGTAAGTGGCCGAACACCAAGGGGTTAAGCGCATCGAATATTCAATGCGTTTAACCCCTTGGTGTTCAGCCGCTTACATGCATTCCTATGGCGGCGAGGTATTCGATTGAATACTACTCGCTCAACACTAGTAACAATATTTTGTGGGACTCAAATATTGCATTTGGACTTTTGAGAGTGAACTGCTTACTTCTTGATAAAGCACCCTTCCCTTTTGTCTACTGTTGTCTTTTATTGGAGCTTATTCCTATCCTTGGTAAATATTATAGGCCTAAAGTAAATAATACAATGGGGTGGTTTAATGGTTGCTGGTCGGCCAATGCTTTTCTGAATGATCATCATGAGTAGAACTGTAGCTCAATGGCTACCAGGCTCTGCCAGTAACCAATATGTGCTTCACCAATGAGTGCTCAGAGGAGCAAGCAGTAAGTATAACTTAAAATACCCACTACTCCACTGACGTAGTTAGAGAGCCCCAGCAAGGAAGTAAAGAGTGTTCTAACAGTGGCATTAGACAGACTGGGGACATCATAATGTGCTTGGAGGTTCTAAAGGGACATTATAATGGATGTAGGCACCAAAACGGTATTCTTTGTGCAGGGAATCTCCAGAATTCTATACGTGTCTGTTTGTGGGACATGCAGGAAACCTTGCAAACTCTCAAACAGTGAAGACAAGTATCTGGTTATCCAGTTTTATTTTACCATTTCTTTCTAGGTTTACTTTTCCATGACATATCTTAATATTAATATATTAACATCCACAAGCTTAACTTTTTAATGGCCAATATTCTGGGTGCAAAAGTCAGGTTTCAGTATTCATATATGAAAAATACTGCTGCTCTCTGCATTTGTAGATTTGCTCATAAAGGTACAGTAGAATCTACCTTTAAAATTTGCCTAGTGACTAACTGTTAACGCATCATAGCTGTTCATGACTTCTATCGCTGATCTGTATTGGTACACTGGTTAAAGAAGGAATAATACAAGGATATACAACATGGCAGACACCCCTCAACCAGTATATGTAAACAAGCAAGGTTTACTCTTATATACAAACTAATATAGAAATTAGCATGTTTCTTTGTTTATTGTATAAGAATAAACCAAGTTTGATTAAATATCCCGGTTGACTGTGCTTTGTCCTTGTTCTTTTATCAAGTAGTAAGAGTAAGGGTGGAGAGTATGAGTAGGATAAACCACTACTCTGCTGATTACAGTGATGGTCTACAGTGGTTACATACAGTAGCTTGCAAAAGTATTCATACCCCTTGAACTTTTTCACATTTTGTCACCTTAAAACCACAAACTTCCATGTATTTTATTGAGATTTTTTTAGTGATAGATCAGCACAAAGTAGCAGATAATTGTTAAGTTAATGAAAATAAATATCAAAATTTTATGCCAAAAAGTTCAACTTTTGTCTCATCTAACCAGAGCAAATTCTTCCACGTTTGCTGTGTCCCCTATATGGCTTATGGCTCTCCTTGCTCGATTTGTTACTTGAGGTGGACAGCCATGTCTTGGCAGTTTTGCAGTTGTAGAATATGTTTTCCATTTTTAGATGACGGATTGAACAGTGCACCTTGGTATGCTCAAAGATTGGGATATATTTTTATAACCTAACCCTGTTTTAATCTTCTCCGCAACTTTATATCTGACCTGTCTGGTGAGTTCATTGGTCTTCATGATGCTGTTTGTTCACTAGTATTCTCTAACAAACCACTGAGGCCTTCATAGCATAGGTGTATTTATGCTCAGACTAAATTACACACAGAAGGTCTCTATTAACTAATTAAGTGACTTCTGAAGGTAATTGTGTGCACTGGATTTTATTTAGAGGTGTCAGAGTACAGGAGGCTGAAAACTTTTGCACGTCACAATTTTCAGATTTTTATTTCATTAAAATTTTGAAAACCATGTATCATTTTTGTTCCACTTCACAATTATCTGCCACTTTGTGTTGGTCTATTATGTAAAATTTCAACAACATACATTTAAGTTTGTGGTTGTGACAAAATGGGAAAAAGTTCAAGGGGTATGAATACTTTTGCAAGCCACTGTATCCATAGTCACTTGGTCATCAGTTAACCACTACTAGTAGCACTTAAGTGGAAGCACTGGAGCAGTGGGAAATTTTCCAGGTGAGTAATAAATATTTATTTTATTGCATTTCCTGGTTTGACACATTTTTAAAAAAAATCTTCTTAAACCCCTTAATTCCATGCTATAGGCTTTTGCATTCCAATACCACAAACTCCTATAGCCCCATAGAAATCAATGGAGCTCAGGTCACACAAGTGCATTAGGTGCTTTGTTCACAGAGAACTTTTGGGACCCCGTTCTTCTGATAAATGAGGGTCTCAGTGATCAGGTCCCCCCCCCCAGTTTTTCCTTTAATTGATCTCTAACTCAGTTACTGATTCCAACTTTGATTGTTGGCAATTCAACACAATGTCATGAAATGCTAAGAAAACCATTGGAATACATTAGTAATATTGGATAAGTGGGGATCCAAACCCAGAAGCCCCACTGATCAATTGTTTTCAGCACTGTGTATGGAGCTGGAAGCAGATAGCTCTGTGATGTGGCCATACCATGTTATAGCAGCTCAGTTACCATTTATTTGAATAGGAGATGCAATAACATAAGGCCTGGGTCACATCTACATTTGGTATTCTGTTTGGGAAGTCCACTTGGACACCCCCTGAATGGAATACCGAACGCATTGACAAGCGGTGAACAATGAAAGCACACGGACCCCATAGACTATAATGGGTTCATGTGTTTTCCATGCGGCGTCCGCATGAGTCATGTGGGGAGTAAAGTAGTTCATGGAGTACTTTTCTCTCCCCATGACTTGTGCGGACAGTGCATAGAATAGTCTATGGGGTCCGTGTGCTTTCATAAGCTCACCACTTGTCAATGCGTTCGGTATTCTGTTCAGGGGTCCCCATGCAGACTTCCCAAACAGAATACCAAATGCAGATGTGAACCAGGCCTAAGAAAGTCAGAGTCTTGGAGAAACCATTCAGCTTGTGATGATACTATATCTGGACATGCCCAGTCTGGAGGACACATAAAGGAGGACCCATCTGCACTAAACACTACTATTCATTTACACAATAAAGAAAATCGTAAAACATCAATTAAAATACTCTAGTTACTGTATTTTGTATATTAAAAATTAGGACAATTTCTCAAAAGTTAACACTACACTATACCCAGGTCATTATAATTCAGATAGCTAGACCGGTTTTCCCTGTACTCGTAAAACAGCAGACAGTTAACACACTGCCAGCTACCACTGTCTGCTTTCCTGGCTAGAGCAGAACTCAATTCGGAAAATTACTGCTTTACTGATATTGGCCCTGACACCCGCATAAAACATTTGTGCGGTTAAAAATACATAAAATATCAGCTTTCAATTCATATAAAATGTCTGCTTTATAGCCGCCTGCATTGTCATTTACAGAAATCAGTTGTTTATATTTATAGCGAGTCCTTCAAGGTCTCCACCAGCTGACTGTGCTCAACCTAGCAAATGCGAGGCCCAATTTGTTATACCCTGTCTTACTGTAGAGAGGGAAATACATTGTCAGTAATCATTAATGATGACTGTGAGCTGTAAAGGCTGATACATGAGCCAGCTGGATGGAAAGCTGGGATCCAGATGCTACAGTTGAATGTTATTGTTCAGTTAATGGTGCAACGGGGCTCGATTCTTGCCAAGTATGATAGTAGCATTGTAGTACAGGGAAGGGTCAGCGCAACCATTAAAGCTAAATCAAAGCCAACAGTTGTAATATGGTATGCAAATAGAACCTCGGCTTTAAAGGCTCCGTTACTAGACCGCAAGGTTTTTTTTATTTAGAGATTTTTTTTTTCCTTCCAGATTTGATCAAGTTCTGATATAACTGGAGAATATTTTCTAATCTGTTATTCTCTACGGACAATATATAAATTTTACTAGGACGTGTGGAAAAGATGTAATCTTTCGAGTTTGGCAATTTCTACTTGTTTCAGATGCACATGAGGGAATATACACCCGACCTATGGGATCTCTTTCTACTTTCTTTCTACATTATTTAATTTTAAGTCATATGGTATATTAACCAAAATAATATTGCAGACTAGGGAAATTACTAGTACCCCGGAGTGTTATTACGACATAGCAGATCTTCCAGCCTGATGTGCTACGCTGCATGAAATTACATCTGCTCAAATTTTTAGACGGAATTTTAGAACTGCAAAAAATTTAATCCAAAAGAGTTTTTTAAAGGGGCTCAATTATTGGGAAAAGTCATTTTTAGATGAGCACATCCTTGCATAGCCTTTAGAAAGGCTATCCCTTAGTTGCATAATTTTCACCAGAATTCATAGCAGAGCATGCACGGTCCGTGATTTCAATGGGAGCCTGGATCGGATCGTATGTGCCACGTTATTTTGCGGGCGTGATTTTGCAGTCGCAAAATCACGGCCGCAAAATAACGCGGTGCATGCGATCCAGGCTCCCATTGAAATCATGGACCGTGCATGCTCTGCTATGAATTCTGGTGAAAATTATGCAACTAAGTTTTCTTTTATTGAGAAATTAAAACTCTACCTCTAGCACCACCTATTGGAAGGTAGCTCCCTGTAAGTCAGTGTCTGGCATGATATGAGATTTACACCGAACCAGAAAATCTGTACCAAAAAGAAGAAGCACCGATCCATAGACAGCTGTTTCAGGATAGGTGAAAGGAGCCTAAAAGAACATCTGCTGCTGTTGCAACAAATTTAGTACTAAGCTGGTGCAGCCCAGCAATCCTTGTGAATTGCAGGACAGACCTTGTAATGTAAATGCAGACACGCACTGTCTGGCAATTCAAATGATTTTCCCACTATACAAAATAATCTTGCAGGCGATCGAGCTAACGTGAGCCACCTGTAATGTTAAAGATTGCTGCATCTGTAAATGACAACTAGGTGTTGGGTTTTTGATATACTGGTGCCTGTGATTTAACTTACCATAATTTGAAACCTGTTCGTATTCTAGTAAGTTCAGTTCTAAGTATGTCATTACTAGTATTATATAGCACATTATACCCTGTTGGTATTGTTGCAATACTTTTTAAGCTCCCCTGCCTTGCTTCTGACTTTATACATCTAGCATTGACTCTTTAGCTATCTGTACCTTTTATGTACACATATCCAATAATATTCCTATGGATTTATTAACCCTAATAACTGGAGATTTGTATTCTAGTAACATTCTGGCGGATATAGTCCCTTCCGATTTTCCAGGCGTTTTGTGATTTTGGAATGCCCACATTACTAATGCATAGAGGTGTGATATAGTTTGGATAAATATTCTACGTAGATCTGAGCTTTCTGCTTGAAATACTAAATTGAGACACCAAAAAGACCAATATGAGTTGCAATATGGGGCACAATACTATAAAACAGCTTTAATTCTGTCTAGTTGCATCAAGGAGCAGGGTTTTTTTTTCATGCTATGACTTTGCAATGAAAAATTAAAGGAATTCTATCATTAAAATGTTATTTTTTTCTGACTAACATGTAGGAACAGCCTTAAGAAAGGCCATTCTTCTCCTACCTTTAGATGTCTTCTTTGTATTGCCGTTTGGTAGAAATCCGGGTTTTCTTCGATATGCAAATGAGTTCTCTTGCAGCACTGGGGGCAGTCCCTAACACTCAAACAGCACTAGGGGCGTGTGAGAGAAATCTCCAGTGCCGCCTATATCTTCTTCTGGAACAGCCTCTCCCTGCGTCTTCTTCCAGTGCTGGAGTCAAACTTCCATCCATACAGAGCCAGCTCTACCATCGGCCCTTGGGCTGAGCTGACTGTACATGCGCGCAGCCATTTTCTTGTGGCCACTTACCCCAGCTTACTGTGTAAGCGGCCACAAGAAAATGGCTGCTTACACCAGGCGGGCATGCGCAATTGCTTTGCTCGAGACCTAATGGCAGAGCCAACTGCGCATGCTTAGAAGTTTGAAGCCAGCTCCAGAAGAAGACACAGGAAGAGGCCATTCCAGAAGAAGATGGAGGCGACGCTGGAGATTTCTCTCGCAGCATTGGGGACGCCCCAAGTGCTGTTTGAGCGCTAGGGACCGCACCAAGTGCTGTGAGAGAATTCATTTGCATACAGAAGAAAACCGGGATTTCTACCGAACGGCGGCACGAAGAAGACATCTAAAGATAGGAGGAGAATAGCCTTTCTTAGCGAAAAAAAAATGTTGTTTTAATGATAGAATCCCTTTAATACTTATGAATGGTGCGAAAAATAAAGTTGTTCCTCGATCACATCAAGTTTAACTTCAAGAACAAATGACCATGAAAATCATGAGCAAGCGATTGACTGGCCTGATGTCCAAGTCGGAAGATAAAGCATTCTGCAGGAAAACCCATACAGTTTCTATAAGCTGAGATAACTTTCATGATAAGGATCAGTTGAATATGAAATAAATGGGCATTTCCAGCTGAGACAACACATCTACATTCTCTATACATAGCTGTAGATTTTGTTTTGTATAATTATGTAAAATCCGTCAAACTGATTGAACAAAAGCTTCATTGGTGAACAAAACATAAACTTGTCTCCTAGATAAAGACAGGCACAATATATAGCAGTTTACACTTCTCAAATACTCTCTGCATTTCATTGTTAGTATCTTGTTTAGAGACAGCTGCTAAACAAAGAAAATCTCGGAAAGGTTAGCTTGTTAAGAAGTTTAATTGATGGAAATTGATGTTTGCTTTATGCATGACAACATTCAGCATTGCTTTGATTTTTCTGTTAGTTTTGCTTTGCTCTGCTTTTTTTGCTGAATACTTTAGAGTCTCAGTTACAAGATCTGTAATGATAATATTTGTATTCTATCGATATTATTTCTTTCCATTTTAGTACATATCGCACTACTAAATCTGCATATTACCGATAACATAAGAATTGATATAATATGAGCCAGTGTCTTAAAGGATTCCCTTGGTTGACTGTCTCGGCCTCTATTAATCATTCTCTATATGGTAGACTGATTGAGTAGTTGGAAAGCGCTCATGCAGAAAGTGTTAAACACTTTATCATTTTGAAGACAGGAAAGTGAATTGTGGGTCTGCTTACATTTAGAAACATGAAACAAATACACCATTGCATTTGTCATTGTCACCGCACAACCCTATTTGCTATGTAGGGATATGCATTATTGGTGCATACATACTGGTATATTTGTCTAACTGGTCGAGTGACCTATAAGTAAGTGCTGTAGGTTGTCATCGCATAACTAAATCTACTAATTGGGTTATTGCTTCCAATGATGCATGTCCCTAAGGTACCTTTTATATAATAAGAATAGTAGTTATGGACCTCTTTTGGTGACTCCTGTCGACAGCGGTTGCTGTTCCACCATAATTCCAATGCAGCTACCAAGCAAGCAAGCAGTAATCCAATGGCTAGGATGCAGAAGACTCCGGCAAAACTGTGCAGCTTTAACGCTTTGCCATCGGTTTGTGCATTGGTGTGACTGTTCAAATCACATCGTCCCATCCGTGGCCACCATTTTTGCTTTAATACATCTAAATAACCAGTGTCTTGAAATTCAAGGATTCTGGGGAAAAAAAAATAAAAATGTGATGTTATCTAGAATGACAAAAAAAAACAAATTTTAGTTAGGGATAAACAGTAGATATTTCATAAGAATCTTAGTCAACTAGCTGAGTTTTTCAAAGATGTTACTTTTTTGGAAATCTATCCACTCTTCAATAGTAATTATATTCCCTATGGAGGTATTGACTCCCCTGTGCATGGAAAAACCAAAATGTGGTGCATTAAAGTGTAAAACTCATTAAATAACTACATAGACGTGAATAAAGTGACAAGACCAATACATCTGTTGCTCCCAAATCAAATTCCGTGTGTAGCTCCAGTATAGTCTGTTCATTTATGTCAAAAAATTACTTACTTGGCTTCAGTTTTTGGCTGCATTTATTTCCTCCCAGCCATCGCGAGGTGGGGAGAGATACTTGGCTTCTAAAAATCATAGGTTACCTATGGTTACTAGAGATGAGCAAACAGTAAAATGTTCGAGGTTTGATATTCGTTTGAGTAGCCCCTCAATATTCGACTACTCAAATCGAATATTGAACCCTATTATAGTCTGTGGGGGGAAAATGTTCATTTCAGGGGTAGGCAACATTCGATCAAATTATACTTACCAAGTCCACGAGTGAGGGTCGGGCTGGATCCTCCAAGAAGTCTTCTCCGTGCAGTGTCCCCGCGGCATCTTCCGGCTCTGAATTCACTCTGCCAGGCATCGGGCCTGGGCAGAGCCAACTGCGCATGCCCACACTACAAGCGGACATGCGCAGTTGGCTCTGTCCAGGCCCGATGCCTGGCAGAGTGAATGAAGAGCCGGAAGACGCCGCGGGGAAGCTGCACGGAGAAGACTTCTAAAGGTAGGAGAAGAACCAGCGTTGATTGGCCGACTGTATAGCATTCAGCCAATCAATGCTGGTTCTGCATCGAACTTTTCCATTCGAATAGCGAGTGGTACTCGATTGAGTACAAGTATTTCGAATACCGTAGTATTCGATCGAATACCTACTCGATTGAATACTACTCGCTCATCTCTAATGGTTACGACTACACCGAGCTGATCTCAAGTATGGTTACATCATTAAAGCAATCCAGTACAATGTCGTAACTTGCTAACAAAAATCTCAAAAGCCTGCCATCCACCCACCGCACTGGGCAATCACACAAAAAGAAATAGGAGAGTTAGCTTATTCCTTTGGATCAGCTTATCATTAGATCATGTTGCCCTTGGAAAGGCTATATAACCTGTAATAGAAATACTGGGGAAAATTTACTAATCTGGTCATGCCAGTTTCCGGTACATAAGTTCAAGGTTCCAGAACAAGAAAAAAAAAATGAGCTCCTTTGTCCATTTTCTGATTTAAGCAGAGTAAGACAGAGGTCAAGGCAGCTTGAAGCAGAGATGCCTTCGTTCCAAGGATTTACTGTAACTCATAGCCGAAAACTCCTCCTGTGGGAATAAGAATTATTAAGAGGCTGGAGTCTCTTAATCTGGGTGCAACTGCCACCTGACCTAAAAATATTAATACCATCATACATTAATGTGGTCATGTCCAGCCCAAAGAAAAGAGGCTGCATTCTGAGTGGCCAGTTCTAAGTGTTCTTAACCTTATTTTGACCTTGTTTTAAGAGAAAGTTATAACAATGAGAGATTACTGTGTGAACTGCCGGTATGGCTTGGATAGGGATTTTGATCAATAGGCACCACTAACTTTTGTTGAAGGGATACACATTATAATTGTTAGGGGAAGGACCGGTGCCGCAATGTGTGGAACCTGTCGGCCCTCTCCCTGCTGCGCTCCTGAGTCCCTCTCTACAGCTTTTTGCTGGGGTTGTCGGTCTCCTCCTGAGCCGGACAGAGAACTTCTGGTTTCACCATTTCAGTGAGCCAGAGCCTATTTAAAGACGGCTCTGGCTCCGGAGCACTGCTGGCTATTCAATTGATCTCCATATCGTGGTAGTAAGCATTCCTCCTGATCTGATTACCTGTGTTTTGATCCTTTTTGTCTTAACCTTAATTTTGCCTTCTGAAATAGAGTGATTTATTCTCAGAAAAGAAGAATAGTGTTGAGCATTCAATTGAATACCTCGCCGGCATAGGAATGCGTGTAATCTGCCAAATACCAAGGAGTTAAAAGCTTTGAATATTCGATGCGTTTAACCCCTTGGTATTCGGCTGATTACACGCATCCCTATGCTGGTGAGGTATTCGATCGAATACTATTCACTTAACACTAAAAAGGAATAAAGAAGAGTCAGACATCAACAGAGTGATGACCACAGAAAAACTGCATAATATGCAAGTTCCATCGAAAACTTGGGTACCCTTTAAAGATATGACTGTCAAGGCTAGTGGTGGGGAGACAAATAAAAAAGCTCATATCACGCCTAACTAACAGCATTGTTGTGTACATGGACATGACAAGTATCATTTTTGTACTATACTTTAGGCTTTGTCTAGTAGAGTTTGCCTTTGGACACGACAGCTAATGGGAATGTTCTGGGCCAACTACACAGAATGGTCTATAATAATGTTTATTCAAGTCCCCAAGCTGACGCCAATAAATTGAATCAATATACTGCCAAGCCTGCAATTATACATTCTCCTGCACTAACAGTATTAAAAACATTAATTTTAATTAAAATGATAAAATCTGCACCACTTATAAATTTATGCACAGAGTATTTCTGTAGCATGTAGATGAGATTTGGTAAAATCTTATGTATTTTGCTGGTATTATATCCTGCTGTGGATTTTACACTGGTAAATCCATATGGAAAATCCATATCTAATACTCTACGTATACATGTAGCCCTTGTTATGTTCTGTACCCACTTGGAGTTTATTGTATAGATGGGTTACATGGCTACCAGAGGATTTATTCTATATATGATCATTAAGTCACTGTTACATTTCTTAATTGACAGTTAAATAATTGGTTAATATTTTTCATCCATTTTTTTTAATGTCACAGCTAGGCAGATCTTTTGACGTGTGTGCATTGAAATATAGTAAAATGCAGCAAGAAATCAATGTCAAATACTGCAGATGTAAAGAAAATCAAAATGGCAGATGATGTTTTGATAATATAGGATTCCATTTCATCTATACATGTACAAGTTCACATTCATCAGTGCATTAAGGTCAATGTCAATGTTATTTGTCAGGGGAATCTATGCTTTCTGTCGGGCAGATTAACATATGGGAAATCATATGCCATGACATTCTCTAGAGTACTAGCTCAGTTATAGAGACTATGCTCATAGTTTTAACATTACACACGTCAAAACGGATTATTTATTGAATGCGATGAAGCCATGCAACATGTTCAAGAAACAAATACACAATAGTTGTTATGGAAACTAATATCAGAGACAATTTGCTGTACTTCTCTTGCTTTACTGCAACATATGTACTTAGCGTAGTTAACTTTATTGACTTTCCATGAGCCAGATTTGTTAAAAAGGAAAGTGAGCTGGGTCTATACAGCAATGATCTGCCTGACTTACTAATGCATTATATATTGTTGCTAATTACATTTACGTTTTAGTACATGGGACATGAAATAAAGACTTTAAATGAAACTAGAGAAAAACAAAAAATTTACGGTGGGGTATCCTAAAACTAGGACCTAAAACTATCGAATTGGCAAACATCTGTTGTCATCACTTACTGCCTGATAAACTGAGTTTTGGATAAATAGATCCCACCCTCTTGAGGTAGTACAGTTACCTGACTGTGTGTAATGCAAATGCCTATGATACTGAAGGAAAGGCACAGGCAGGAGCTATCTATTCTCCCAAGGGTAACTAATATACTCTAAAACTTCACTTTTATTGATATACAAAATAGGGGGCTCATCTGGGATAAATATATCAATAAAAGTGAAGTTTTAGAGGATATTAGTTACCCATGGGAGAATAGATAGCTCCTGCCTGTGCCTTGATTAGAAGGGGTAACACCCCAATCCCGGATGAGCCCCCTATTTTGTATATCAATAAAAGTGAAGTTTTAGAGTATATTAGTTACCCATGGGAGAATAGATAGCTCCTGCCTGTGTCTTGATTAGAAGGGGTAACACCCCAATTGTTCTCAGTAAGCCGTTTTGTGAAAAAATATGCCTCTGATACTGAACACATTCTAAAGATTCCTAATAGAAAATCTATTCAAACCAAGGAATAAATTCATATTAACCATATAACCAACTAAAATGTCCAACATTAAACACAGACACAGGTATTTCTGATATACCCCTAATCCAGTAGGAGAAATTCATCTTACTCGTTTTCACATATGCCAAATGAGCAACCTGACTTCTTCCATATTTGTTTCTGATATTTGATATCAGCCCAGATGCCAAACTCTTTGTTATCTCTTTACAGAGGATACTCATATTGTCCTATGGAGTGCTGTCATAGTTTATCTTTTTACTATGAACCTAATAAAGTGCTAGGTGGTTGTCACTATGCTATAGGTATAAGGCTATTCTAGAATTGGATTTGTCAATTAAGGAGTAGCGACACATATGAGCCATGCATGTGTTCTTTGGACCCACTTCTCACCCCACCACTCATATGATGCGGCTTCTTGAATTGTCTCTACCTCCCACATATTAACACATGGAGGAGCCATTTCCAGGGATGTAATAGAGAAGCATGGCCACAGTTGAAGGGTCTGGGTCTACTCTATTTAAACATAGTAACAGCGCTGCTTCACGCTCATGCTGCATTTACGTGTGTTACTTATCACTGTGAGCAGCAATTGACTTACTCAGTAACTGTGAGATTGAGCCCACCGCTACCCATGACAAAAATTGGTATGGTTAAGTTCACATCTAAGTTGATTTCTCCATCATTCAGGTCCACTGGAGACCTGCACAACAGACAGTTGGACCGCTGTTTTAGTTTTTACACATGGACACCAGCAGAACCCATTGACTATAATGGAGTCCATTGGGTGTCCACTATTTCAAGGTTCTATTACAGAATGTTTGGACAGAATGGATGCCAATTGATGATAAATGCAGCAATATTTGTCTGCATCTGCCTTTTCCACTGACAGATAAAAAGAACATGGAGAAGGATCGATTACTTTGTATAACATTTCCCCACCATACATTGTCATTTATTACAGTTTATACAGGAAGATGTGCTGCCAGTCTTGCACATGATATACTGCTTGCAATGTTTAATCAACCGTTTGCTCATTTGTTGGGTGATTCCTATTATTTCTTGATCCCAATAACTGGGTAATGTAATAAATCCTTTAGGCAGCTAAAGTTGCAGCAATTAAATGAAATCTGGTCAGCTTTAACCGTATAGATCCCAATGGGACAATTCAATAAATCAACTGAATACCTACCGTACATCTAATTCTTCATTATGTATCTAATGTCCTAATTCTATATAATATCAAAGCCCTATTTTTTAGATTGTGACTTGAGTATTACTCTTTTAAGATCATACGTGCTTTTCTCTCCATTTCAAGCATCTTGCGTTACTACAGAAGTTAAACACTGTAGTTGGCATTTCTATATAATTTTTAAGAACACCTTTCCAAAAGAGAATCTCTCTATAGCAGGACAAAAAGCACTATTTTTTTAAAAAAATCTGAGTTTGTAACAAGTGGTAAATTGAAAGAACAAACAATAATTGGCAAATTCTTTCCTTAAGTGGACCATGAAATTGACTGTGCTACAGAAATAGACCATGACTAATTTTTAAGATTTTCTTTCCCCATGGTTAACGGCATAGTAATACTGCATGTCTTTTTAATATAATACATATAATTCAGTGCATACTGCACTGGGTCAGTGCTTTCTTGACAAAATGTGGAAAAGTAGGTATGTTACAATTTTATATTGAAATGTCAGCATAGCTGTTTGCATAATTCAAAGCTTAGAACAAAAGCATGGTGGAATTAGAAAAGAATCCTATTTAGTTCTGGAAGAAACATAGGACAATGAATATTAAGTAGCTGTATATGGCTCATAGGACTAGACCTAAACTAAAAGTAACACATTATTTAAAGATTGTCACTAGTTTTCGCCTCTTGTACAATGAACTGAAGTATTTGTGTTTTATTTTTATTTAGAATTCTTAATATTATTTCTTTTTTTTTTTAATGTAGATTATGAGCCCCACATAGAGCTCACAATGTACATTTTTCCCTATCAGTATGTCTTTTTTAGAATATGGAATGGAAATGCACGCAAACACAGGGAGAACTTACAAACTCCTTGCAGATGGTTTATTTGCCCTTGGCGGGATTTGAACACCAGGACTCCAGCGCTGCAAGGCTGCAGCGCTAACCACAGAGCCACCGTGTGGACCCTAATTCTTAACATTATTTTTGTGTTTTTACAATACCCTGGTACCAAATTGTTATTTTTTTTTTTAAAGTTATTAGAGATGAGCGAGTAGTACTCACTATTTGAATGTAAAAGTTCGGTGCATAACCAGCATTGATTGGCCGAATGCTATACAGTCGGCCAATCAACGCTGGTTCTTCTCCTACCTTTAGAAGTCTTCTCCGTGCAGCTCCCCGCTGCGTCTTCCGGCTCTTCATTCACTTTGCCAGGCATCGGGCCTGGGCAGAGCCGACTGCGCATGTCTGCTTGTAGTGCGGGCATGGCCAGTCGGCTCTGCCCAGGCCCGATGCCTGGCAGAATGAATTCAGAGCTGGAAGATGCTGTGGGGACACTGCACAGGGAGAAGACTGCTTGGAGGATCCAGCCGGCCCTCACTCGTGGACTTGGTAAGTATAATTTGATCGAACGTTGCCTACCCCTGAAACGAGCATTTCCCCCCCCCCCCCATAGACTATAATAGGGTTTGATATTCGATTTGAATAGTCGAATATTGAGGGGCTACTCAAAACGAATTTCGAACCTCGAACATTTTACTGTTCGCTCATCTCTAGTTATCATCACTTTTTTGGTTTTAACTTAGGTTACATATCAATATTCAATTTGTAAAATTCACAGATGTGCAACCTTATTTTTGGGAAAAAGTTAGCCTCAAACATTTAGTTTAGTTTGCACTTTGTTGGGGAAGTATTTTGTGTTGATGTGTCGATCCAAAGATGACTTGGAGGTTCCATTAGGTTGTGGATGACTATGAAAGGAATTTAAAAAGTAGAAAAGATTTCAAACAACTTTCTCAAGCCAGGTCAGGTCGACCTGGTAACTATATCTAGACATCAGTTTTATAGAGGTGGTATGGCGGAAGAAACAGTTCCTGTTCAGAAAGCACATCACAGAAAACCTGAAGTTTTCTGAAGTTTCGGATACTTAGGTAAACACAGAAGGTAGATTTATCAAGACCGCCATTTTCCATGCTGGTCCTAATAGCTCTTATACTGACAGAGGATGCGCCTAATTTATGACAATGGTCAGACCTCTCATGTATCTCCAGCCATGCATTGGTACTGTAACTTATAGCTAGATTTTAGATATCATTTATGCCAGAACCCTTGATAATGATAAATCTGGGATGGCCATTTGCCACACCCTCAGTTCATCCTTGTCCCACCCCTATACGGAACATGGTGAAGGCAGCATACACTTTGGGACTGTTTTTGTCCTAAGTAGTATTTACAAAGTCACAAAACCAAGGTTTGTTACCTTAACATACTGGAAAAGGGGAGTAGAGACTTTGTAAATCTGCTCTAGGACTGAAAAAAACGTGAAGAGTTTATTTTGATGGCTGAACCTGAATTCTAGCCTATAATACGTGCATTTTTTTAACACAGTTTTGGTGCATGAAATTTTAGACCATTTTTATGATTAGGGTATGTGGCTCATATATAGGGGCCAATGTGTGCCTGAATAGATTAAATACTTTGGAGTAAGATTGTGGCTCAGAGTAAGGCAAGTAATAGGTGATACTCACTTACACTAGATCAAGCACTAATTCAAGTATATATTGATGGTGAGTAATAATAATAATAGTTTAATATGCTGCATTTTCAAACTGTCTAGTCCAGTGATTCCCAAAGTGATCCAGGTGGAGCCCCAGGGGTCCACGGGAGACTCCATGGGGGTTTACGTTAGATCTAATCTTCACATTTTTTGACAAGTTTTGGGAATATGGTAGAAACGTAGCAGCAGGGGGTCCACCGAAACCAGTAAAATTTCCAAAGTGGTCTACGAGAAAAAAAAGTTTGGGAACCTCTTGTCTAGTCTATTCTGTTTAACTATTAGTAAATATGGACCTGAATGGCTCCAAATTGACAACGCAAAATACACAGTACAGCAGGTTGTTTGGTAAACACCAAAACCTCCATAAAAATTCCCAGAATACCCAATTAAGGCAAGAATGAAAGGAAAGTCAGGTCTATAGACCATCTAGACATATTCATACAACACAGCATAATCCTGTTCAAATAATTTATTTTGTCAGAAGATTTCAACCATTTCAAAAGACTTTCAACAGCCCCTGGATCATATAAGGTGACCTGCTGAATAAAAAGTCATTAAAACTACAGTACATCAATCTGATAAACATACAGTATTAAATTATGATTCATTTCTATATACGTTAGTAGGTTGCATGGCCTCAGCTGTTTCCCATCTGTAATATAAACTAGCAGAACAACAAAGTATTCGCAAAACAATTTTTACTTTTCTCTACATTTTTGGAGAGTTTCATTTTATTTTACGCTAATTTTAGTAGCTCTTTAACAAGAAGCAATAAAAAGTCAATTTGTGGGCTGCCATAGACTGAATTCTAGCATTCAGGTCATTTGGCAACTTTAATTAGGACTCAGCAAGATTAAACTTGCTCTAGAACATTTACCAAGCATTCACTTATTATATTTATAGATCATGGCAAATCTAAAGCAACTTTGTTCCATTCTTAAATGGAGTCTTTATTGTTTGCCAATGTAACTTTTCAATTTATTTTAATTAAGTTACAACATAAAATTTACTTTCACAATGCATTAAAGTAAACATATTACACCATAATGTATTCCGTTCTCAATCGGGAAGTCAATTCCGGAAGAAAAAAAAAAACTAAAACCAAAAACTAAGAATTGTTAAAACAAAATCTCTTTCCCATAGGTTATCATAATGCTTTTACCTATTACTATATGTCCATGTGATATGATTCTAAAGTTCTGCACATTCTAAAGTTCAAGTCTCAGGGATAGTATGGCCTTTATGTTTTCTATAGTTCATTGGTAATTCGGAGCGTCTATGACATTCACACTCTCACATTATTTATTAGCGGTATCACAGTGGATTTGGGGAAGAAAATGATCATTTCATTTGGAAACAGCAATTATACACATGAGCAATACTGAAGATAGCTTAAAGAGAACTTTATACAAATTAGTAACAAGTCAGGATCGAAAATGGGAATGTATATATCCCTGACTTCCTATTTTATAGGCATACAGTATTATTTCGATTTAGAAATTATAGTAGTAAGAAAGTAACATTATTGACCAATATAGCTCAAGGATCACCAGGAAGTTTAGAAAATAGAAAAACAAAGGCAATTTAGGAAATTTAAGTTGCAACATGGGTACCGTAACAAAAAAGTAAAAATAAGATGTAAGATAGAGACGCATTAACCAATAAGAGGTTGAAGGACTCAATGCCGAATGGTTTACCAGAATATTTAAGAATCATCCAAGATTCATGTACACAAATTACAGAGAAATATCACAGGTAGGGTTGAGCCAATTTTGAGATTTCAGGATCGATTTTAAAATCCGATTTCCAATCATTTTCCAGCTGATCGTGAAATTTGCTTGATCGCCGATCGGGATCTGATCTTTTCCGATCCCGATCGCTCAACCCCTATTAATGATATATACATGAATAGGGTTGAACTGATTTTGAGATAACCTCTGACCTTGATCCCGCCGGAAGAGATCGGGATCGGAATTCAGATTGCGATCGTGAGGTTTACTCGATCGCCGATCGGAATCCGATCTGTTCCATTCTCGATCGCTCAACCCTAATTCCAGGCAACAGAAGTTTAACAACCTGTGGAGCAGATCAATGTAAAGTTGACTCTACCATGTTAGATCAAAAGTGCCTATATAGCACCTTGAGGAAACCAATGCAAACATGTAAAGAACATACACAGTCCATACAGATTTTGTTCTTAGATGGTGTTGCTGCGAGTCAACAGTTTGTATCGCTGAGCCACTGTGCTGTCCAGTTAATGATGTCACTTATAGTGGATGGCAATATGTAGTTTCAGTAAGTGATTTATTGAATCCTCTTTTTTTTTCACCTACTCTAAGTATTACAAAGAGGCTGACTTTATTAATAGTATAAAAGTCAAGAATTCCAAATCTTAAACTTTTCATGGGAAAGAATACAACATGAATAACATGATTTCTCATATATTGTAACAATGTTACAAGCTTGTTGCAAGTAGTCAGCATAAACACCCGTATCTTTCTACTGTCTAAAGCCATGTTTTATTCAGTTTCCCAATTATCCACTTTCAATTACTATCAAACACAGATACAAATTTAGGCCATATAAATGACATATTAAGATTGAGTTTACTTGCTTTTCAGAATCTCAAATAAAGGATATTCTTATTTTATTAGAAAGGTCTAAATAATTGATTTGCTAGGTTTACAATTCATTTTTCTCAAAGTTAAAAAAAAACCAATTTGATCTACCCGTCTTTCTCCGAAAATAAGACAGGGTTTTATATTATTTTTTTTCTCCAAAAAAAGGGCTAGGGTTTATTTCCCGAGGTAAGTCTTAATTTTTTTCCATAAAAAACAATCAAATATTTGATCACTTTTAATTTCAATTTTTATCATAGGTAAAACAGCAAAAAAATGGCAGTTCGAAGTTTATAGACCAGGTGTTTTTGGACATGGACACCTAACGTGTATATTTTTCACAAAGGTTTTAAAATCTTATATGTATTCTAGTGAAAATGTGGGGGGGACTTTTCTTTTTTAAGTATTTTTTAACTTTTAGTTTTTTTTTTCAACTATTAACCCCCTAGAGGACTTGAACCTGCAATCTTCCCATCATCTGCAATACAACATATTGTAGTCTATGGGAGATTATTAGACATGAGCAAACATTGTTTGATCGAATACATATTTGACTGAATATCAGGCCGTTCGAGGTATTCGATTCCAATTGAATACCACGAGGCAAACACAGTAACATTTGTATCCCTTCCCACCTTCCCTGGCACGTTTTTTGCACCAATAACTGCGCAGGGGAGGTGGGACAGGAACTATGACAACGGAGGCATCGAAAAAAATCGGAAAAAAGAATTGGCAGCCGAAATCAGGTGACCTCCAATTTAGACGAATGGTGAGTTTAACATTTGATTAATATGAGTCTGTGAACTATGTGACTGTGAGACAGGGATAGATGTACAGGCAGGGTTAGCTAGGGATTACCTTTATTTAGGGGGGAATGTTACTCACCCAGCTCTTTGGGGCTCTATCTGGTCGGGATCCCTGCCAGCTTACGATGTGCGCGAGCTGACTTTTTCCCATAAGAATGCATTGACCAGCGTTGATTTGCCGAATGCCATACAGACTACAGCATTTGGCCAATCAACACTGATTTTGCCGGAGGAGGCGGAGTCTAAGATCCGTCCACAGCAGTTTCCATTGTGGTCCAATCTCAGATGTAGCAGTGCTGACACAGCTCTGATACATGGAGAAGCAGCAGAGCTCAGCACACACAGAGATGCAGCAGAGCTGAGTGTGCAGCATGGTTCAAAGCACACTCAGCACTGCTACATCAGATGCAGCTGAGCTGAGTGTGCAGCATGGTTCAAAGCACACTCAGCACTGCTACATCAGATGCAGCTGAGCTGAGTGTGCAGCATGGTTCAAAGCACACTCAGCACTGCTACATCAGATGCAGCTAAGCTGAGTGTGCATCATGGTTCAGCTGAACATTGGACTGCTACGTCGGACACTGCTACATCGGCCAGCACTACTACTCCAATGTGCATGCGCTCTGCTCGGCTGCATCTCCGGAGTAGCCCAACTGAGCGCACGGCCCGATGTAGCAGTGTCCAATGTAGCAGTGTCCAATGTACAGTAGCAGTCCGATACAGCAGAGCTGAGTGTGCAGCAGGGTTCAGTGCACACTCAGCTCTGCTAAATCTCTGGTGGCAGAGTCTAAGAGCAGTCCACAGCAGTCTCCATTCTAGTCAGATCTTAGACTCCGCCTCCTCACAGACGAGCCTCCGGCAGATCCAGCGTTGATTGGCCGAATGCCGTACTCTGTAGGGCATTCGGCCAATCAATGCTGGTCAATGCATTCCTATGGGAAAAAGTCAGCTCGCACATATCACAAGCTGACAGGGATCCTGACATAATAAAGGTACTTGATGCCCCAGACATGCTTCCGCTGTTGTTCCAGTTGCATTCCAGGGTGGTGGCATCATTTCCTGGGGTGTCATAGTGGACTTGGTGACTCTCCTGAGTCAAATGGTGGGATTCCCTGAAACGAAGCATTTTTCCCCATAGACTATAATGGGGTTCAATATTCATTCGAATAGTCGAATATTGAGAGGCTATTCGAAAGGAATATCGATTATAGAATATTTTACTGTTAATTCATCTCTAGAGATTATCTACATTGCTATTGAGGCTGGTTGTAGGCCAGCTTCAATAGTAATATTCATAAGACAGGCCTGTGAACCTTCATAAGGCTCCTGGCTGTTAAAAGAATAGGTTGGCTTCCACAATCACAGAAGCAAAGAAAGGCAAGAGGCTGGTGGGAACCGGCCCGGGGAGAGTTGTTCTGATGTTGGGGGTGGATTTGAGGGGGGTCATGGACTGGCTCACAGATGGGCACACTCAAAATGCCTGCGATCAGCAGAGACCCAGTAAAGTAGCTATGGTGGTTGTGCTACTTTGATGGGAAAGAGGGGAGGTCACACTCAACAATGCCCGCTATGAGAGCAGACACTGTAAATTACAGTGGAGATCTGGTACGGTAGCTTCGGTGGCTGCTCAGCACCATCTTTAAGGACCCGGCATCCACTGTAATCGCTCTTCCGATGTTGGGAAGAGCTTAAACTAGCTAGGGCTTATTTTTGGAGTAGGGTTTACATTTCAAGCATTTCCAAAACTGGAAAATCTAGCTAGGGCTTATTTTCAAGGAAGGTCTTATTTTTGGAGAAACACTGTATATGAGGTACAGTATATTATTGAATTAGAAGAGTTACTATTTCTAAGACTATGTCTAACACGTTACAAAATACTTGGAAATTATATTAGATATTATTATATTAAATTATCAGATAAATCAACTTGTTCATTTTTTAACAATAAAAATTTACTTATGTATTACAAACACAGCAGAGCATTTGTAGCACTGAAAAGTAAAATTATGTAAAGGCTATTCACGCATACGTGGGGCTCTATCAGCATAATTTTGCTGATAGAGCCCCTTTAAATATTGCATAATATCATTAAGCACAATATAGTGTCATGGCTATATTCTCAATCGGTCTGGGCCACCCGTGATAGACCATGTTTAGTATTTGACAGCAGAGATTGATGTTACACACTATTACTGCTCTTTACAATCTAGGACCTTAACCTTTCACATTAGGATGTAGCCTACGATGTGCGTGTTCATGTCAGAAACAGGATACAAGAAGTTAACCCAAGAACAAATAGAAGCAGACTGCTATTACCTCTGGGAGAAAATATCTCTGTACGGGCTGCCATGTTGGAGAGCTATTCCATAGCCTTTGCTACTAATGCTGTTTCCGATGACAGTCACTGAACATTCATCATCCGTGAGGGCTGCATACTCCACGACTGTCACATCCCATAAGAACGCATAGTTTCCTTTCTTTGCCTGGAAGTAAGAAATAATAGAAGGAAAAAGAAAACATACACAACAAATATTTAGAATACATTATGTTTTAGAAAAAAAACTGAAAACAAGAATAAAGAAAACGGCATAGTACAATATAGGGGAATTCAAGGGAGAGGGGCTTATTGACGAATGGGATTTTCTTTGCCCCATTGACCAATTTTTACATAGATTTTGATTAAATGCAATCTTTTAATTTGGTGAATAAAACTGCTTCCATTTCACACTGAATTGGATTAAAGTTCTAGAAGGCTGTCGTGTATCGCCTCGTACGCCGTTTGCCGAAAGTAATCATGACTTTATCGGAGCATTATTTTTTCATATCTATGTGATAAATAATAAGTACAGAACAACAGATGGCTCAAGGATTAAGCACAAAAGATTGTGAATTTACAGGCCCTGGCTTTCTTTGCTGTACATTTGCATAAATAATGCATGAACATGAATCCATCACCAGTGGCACGAATTCCGTTAATGTATAGGGTGTTTTATCAAACAAGGAAAGCTGTTCCGAACAACGAATGAGAAAAAAACTCGCCGCATAAAAAAAAAGGCTTAATCTGTTTAACACGGTTCTTATTACTACATAAAAAATTTGCTGGGCAACTGACATTAAAAGAAAATTATAGCTAAACCACAAAACAAGTCGTTCCTAGGAGGGAAAAAAGAAATGTATTCAAATTTGCATATACAAAATGCCTTGTTCTTTCATGCTTTAACAGAATTAATGACTTGTTTATTTTACAAACTCTT
The DNA here is from genome assembly GCF_031893055.1 of Leptodactylus fuscus. Taxonomy (NCBI): domain Eukaryota; kingdom Metazoa; phylum Chordata; class Amphibia; order Anura; family Leptodactylidae; genus Leptodactylus; species Leptodactylus fuscus. Next base: position 47,915,281 of record NC_134274.1, read on the forward strand.
ATTAAACACATATTATGAGGAGGAATGGCTTACAATGACCTCCAACACTGCCCTTTAAAAACAGAACGGGAATACTAACATGATGTTTTTCTCTAAAGCTTGGCTGGATGTTATTCGTACAGTTTACACAATTATTAAACTAAATACATTTAAAGGGGTTGTCTTGCAAATATTGTACAACTTCATACAGCATATGTAAGCCATAAGATGACCATACACATCAAATGAGCTGACATTGCCTTATGTAACTGAGAGCAATAGGATTGTACATGTTCATATAAAGAGCAGGGTTGGCATATCCCTATATAAATTAGTTAACCAAATTTGATAGGTTAGGCTGATATACAGATGCGTCTTTCACTACATATACTTTTGTCTGGACACATCCAGATATGTGTGTCACTAGTTAAGGAAAAGCAACATGATCTTCGGATAACTTTTGCGATTTGCTAACTATCCTATTTTTGTATATATGTGCTATCCTATGTGTTCTTATTAGAGATGAGCAAATATACTCATAGTATAGCATAGCCGCATAGCTCCCGGTGCAAAAACACTTCCAGGGCTTAAAATTTTTACTGCCCCTCCAACCTTCCATGTCGCTGGGAGCTACACGGCCAAGGTATTCGATCGAGCATATTCGCTCATCTCTAGTGCCTATACACAGTATAACCACCCAGTGAGGGAAAGAGCATTGTAGCCTTCCAAGGCCTTTGTAAGCATGTTATGATGTTGTGTTGAATTGGTTTCACATTGCATTGGTTATTGACCAAGTTCAAAGAGGGCCTGGATGCCTTTCTCGAGGAGAATAATAATACGGGTTATGGATTCTGGATTTTAAGGACATGTTGATCCAGGGTTTTATACTGACTGCCAGATTGGAGTCGGGAAGGAATTTTTTCCCCTGAAATGGGGCACTTGGCATGAGCCTCTGGATCAACACTGTAGATGACTGTAGGGTTATAGGTTGGACTTGATGGACTGATATCTTCATCCAACCTCATCTACTATGTAACCAAACTGGAGATCAGCTAATTATAAACATCTTTTTATAAATGAATAGAACTGATGGATATAAGAAATGTTATAATATATCTTAAAGAAATATATTTCCTTCTCCACTTACTAGGATGGTCGTCTTCTCCTTATGTTCACACAGTGTGATTTCCTGTATAGAAACCCTATTTGCCTCACACAGACAAAAGTCTATAAAGAGATGTGCAAAGAAGGCTGTTTCTAGCTAGTTAATTGATTTATTGCCCATTCTATGCACTGGTAAAGTCATTGCAAGATAGGAATAGTCAAAAGAGCTCACACACAGTAGCAGAGTTTAGTAGTTGCAGTTGTTTGTGTATCTTTTCCAGCAGTCCTCCTCCTTTCCCCTCCCCTCTCCATAGACTTCTAAGTAAAAAGTAACTCAGCTTGATAAGTGGAGCCTATTCAAACTGTCAGATCAATGGTGTAGCAGTAACGGGAAAAAGAAGTGAGATGACCTACCTTGCTCACAGCGTGAGGCTCCTTCCCGATTAGGCCCATTCATTCATGCCTAATCCAGAGCGAAATGCTGCGACGGGATGCCGGTGTACTGCATCGGCATTCAGTCGTGGCTAGCCGTGTGATATGTTCACATGCGGAATCCATTTTCCTCTGTGTGGACATACCCTTAGGCCGCTGGGTTGTAGAGTTGCTACTTAGTATGCAGCGCTTGATCCAATACAGTAGTGACCCATTTTACATTAGTGCTGTGAAGTGGCTATTGGGTTTGTAAATCTTAATCAAATGTACTAAGAACATCATGTTCATTTTTTTTTTTTTTTTTTTTTTTTTTTTTAGATTTTGCTGAGAAGCAAAGACTAATTCATAATGTATGCGCATGTGAAGTCCATGTTACCCAATGTTGGTATATATAAAAGTATAATGGGTAAGTTTACTGGTATAATATCATGTTTTTCTGAAAATAAGAATCTTATATTATTTTTTGCTGCGAAAGATAGGTTACAGCTTATTTCCAGGGTAGGTCATGTTATTTTCCATGAACAACAATCCACTCACTAGACCCTCTTACACCCAAAACAATTTAGAGTTGGCAAGTGCTAATGGTGGATGGGCTCTCACACACACCTGTGTGTGTGTGTCACTTCTGTCTCAGGCACCTTGCCATTGCAGGAGTCTTCCACTGCAGCTAAGTGTAGCAGTTGGCTCCTCCTGGTGACCGGAGGCAGCAAATGTAGTCTTGCCAGCGGGACTACCCGACCTGTGTGTTATAGTCCGACACTAGCGGTAGTCAACCCTTGATGTTGTGGAGAACTATCTCTGTAGTGCCATCTTGTGCAGATAGTTCCCTTAAAGTCAATGTATGATGCTCTTGGGGGTGCAATTCTTTTTGGGGTGTCCGCTTTCATTGAAGAAGGTTCTACTGTGTCTTTTCTGCTATGTTTCATTTACCTTTTTTATTTTATTTTATTTTTTTTACATGTAGAGCTGTCTGGACACTTTTTTTTTATGAACCATAGCTAGGACTTATTTTTGGGGTAGGTCTTATTTTCGGAGAAACATGGTATGAAACAGATTCTGTTTTTGACGTTTAGGTGTTTGTTCCCTATATAGGAGTGCCCGCATGCCATTGTGAAGATTGGTTCCTATCAGTAATGTAATGTAATCTTTACCTTGGTCCATGGTCCATTGGTCCATGGTCCTTGGTCCCTTCTTCAATGAAAGCGGACACCCCAAAAAGAATTGCACCTCCAAGAGAATCACACATTGACTTTAAGAGAGCTATCTGCACAAGATGGCACTAGAGAGATAGTTCTCCACAACAATAAGGGTTGACTACCACTAGTGCCGGGCTCTGTGAAGTGCAGCCATTGCATCATGTTTCAATCCATCTGCTGAAGTTAAGTGCTATATTCTAGCTTCCGTTTAACCGCTACAATATTTGCAACAATTCCAGTGAATTTACATTTGCTAATGTTAAATCAATCTGCTAAGAGCATAGCTGCACATTTTTTAGTCCAGAAAAGCAACGGCTGGAGGCCAATCACATATGTATATTAGATTAAAGGAGCTTCAAGATTTTATTATTGATGACCTATCCTTAGATAGACCACCAATGTTAGATCTGAGGAGTCTGACACCCGGGACTTCCGCATATCAGCTGTAACGTTTACATACCGTGAGCCGTGCTGTTCACTTGCCGTACAAACTCTAATGACATGCATAGGTACCGCAGCACTGTCTCACTATAAGAGACATGTTTCATGACACTTATTAATCTATGCAAGCCATGTAGAAAACTAAAATCTACTTAGACCTACCATAGGCGAGATCTACCAGTAAAATGAATATCTTCCAACTTTCTGCACTTTATTTATTGATCCATACTGTTATATTTTAAGATAGTAAGATAGTCGAGAGTCATACCGTATATTTTTCCTGCACACTCAAAAATGTTATTAACTCTACAACAGAAAGATCCATTTCTTCTTATTAAAGCTCCTAGCAACCATACCTTTTTCATAGTGTTTTGGACACAGTGTTCTGTACTTCTTTGCTAAGGATTTGTTTTCTTGGATGCTAACAGAATCATACAAGTTTCTTGAACTTCAGTACAGCTTTCTAGTGTTGGAATTTTTTTCTGGCTTGCCCTTTCTTGAACTTCTCTGATATGTGTTCTGTTCAAATCTTGAATTTTTTTATTGACTATTTTGATTTTATGTACTGAAGAGATGTATGACCACAAGAAAAACAGTATGCCACATGAATGGTAGAAATTTCTAAAGCAAAAAATTTACATTTCAGATAGAAGATAAAGAAAAATCAGGACAGAAAATAAAAGACACATTCATAATAATTAAATTAAGTCAAAATAAAACTATAAATTGAAGTCTTTCATTGCAGGTGACCACTGGCTTTTGCACGTCGGCTAAAACCCTATTGGAATTGCCCAGATATGTCTGTTAGTGAATATCTGATAGAATAAGATAAGGCTGTTCACAGATTTCACCATAAGAATCTTCCTAAATATATCAGATATTCTGTATTGGAAGTTTATTTCCAATTCATATTTAAAGGAGTTGTCATACAAAAAAAAAAGCCAGTGAGAATGGAGAATAAGGGTTTTTACAATCTCAAGGATCTATACTGGTAGCTTATGTAAATTGAAGGCCTTTCCTAAATATATTGCTTTAGAAATTCTTCTTCGTTTTCCTGCTATGTGAAATTATTCCTCCCATTGTTTACACAGCGTTTCCATAGCGCCGGACCTGTGTTATAGGACAAGTGATGTCACTCACTGCTCTCACTTATCTATAGCTCTGCCAGCAGGACAATCAGTTCAACTAATTGCAGTTTACTGATAAAGCTCTGTCTGTTATGTCTGTTATCTCTCTATGTAAACACACATAACATTCAGGCATTCCCTACATGCATATGTATATTACCTGTTCTGCATTTATATTAGATTTCTAGTAATCTTAAGTATTGTGATACTTCATAGTGTCCTGTTCAGCAAGCTGGGGGAGGGAAGGGAGAGTTACAGGAAGAGAGAAGAGACAGCAGGCAAAGCTGCTGAAACAGGGAGATTGGAAAACCCATTTAAGTTATTGCTAAGTTACTTTATTCATAAGGGATTTCGCAGGTTGAGTGAAGGCCAATGCAACCACATTGACACTACAAAAAGCCCAATAGGGAAATGAATTGCATTTATAATCCCAGTGACGGGGGAACTCATGTACTGCTTTACATGAGACTCTTTTTGTTCTTGGACACCAAGCATGGGCTAGATGTGCCAGATACACAGTCCAGTCATATTAATATGACCACCGCCTACTTTTGACGTCAACGTTAAATAACCAATCACAGAAGGCACGTGTTCTCAGCCATCTGGGTGCACTCATCATTGTGGAAGGCACGATGGATCAACACAGGCATGCATCTATCCTTGCGGACCATGTTTGTCCCTACATGCAAATTGTTTTTCCTCAGGATGATGGCATCTACCAGCAGGACAATGCGACATGTCATAAAGCTCGCAGTGTACGTGCATGGTTTGAAGAGCACCAGGATGAGTTTACCGTACTCCCTTGGCCAGCAAATTCCCCAGACTTGAATCCAATCGAGAATCTGTGGGACCACCTCTATGGGGTTGTTCACGCCATGGATGCTCAACCATGTAACCTAGTGCAAATGGCCACGGCACTGGAGTCGGCCTGACTCAACATCCCAGTGAACATCATCACAACATCCCCTCTCTTCCTGCACGTCTCGCAGCGGTCCACTCTGCCAAAGGTGGTTATTCTGGATTTGGACAGGTGGTCACAATAATGTGACTGGACTGTGTATTAACTATTGGAGAGACATTCACTGGCTGGGTCTTCATTCCCAGGGCTACAGTGTGAATCTCTGCTGTACTCACTGGAGCAGCAAATAAGAATCAGACTCAAGAATCCAGTATTGGAAGACAACAGTGGAGGCAGTAGGAGTACAGATGTAGCAGTCTTTAGTTGTGCAATATGCAGCAGTGCGCTATAAGATTCAAGTTAAAGCCATTGAAAGCCATTAAAAATGTCAAGTTAAGGGCTGTTGATTAGCTGTAAAGGTAAACTTTGCTACATTTATATAACAGCAATTGCATAGTATTACCTGAAGTTCCTTTCTAAACCCTATATCAATTACTATACCGTGGACCTTTATTATGGACTAATGGTGGCATGTTGATGGTGTATTATTGGAGTATTGGAATGATACACAGGACTATACATTATTTTATTGTTTACAGTATCCTCTTTTTGTCTGAATACTATAATATCCCAGATTTCTGGTGCACTCCTGAATAGGGTACTTTACAGAGCGCCTGGCACGAGCTCTGCCGAACTTACAACGTACCATAGTATGCTGTAAATTTGTCTATTTGCTAGCAGCGCTTTGTTTTCACTTTAAGAGCTCTTCTGAAACATTTATCTCGCTTATCACAAAGACCGGATTCCCGGACTTTAATATTTGTTGGCATTTGCTGAAACACTTGAATAAGCCAAATAATAAAGCAATCAATCCCACATCAATATTCCCTATGAGGCTTTATGAGAACTATATATTAAAAGTTAGAGCTTCTCAGCAAATAATGATGTTGTGAAGAAATGATAAAAACTCCTACACAAAAAAGCAAAAAAAAAAAAATCAATGTAAATGTAATAAACCTGTTGCTAATGATTAGATAAAATGACATGTTTTGTATTTGTTTCCCACTGTTTTGCATCCAAAATATATTTAGAGAGAAAATTAAAACAAAGTGTCTTATTCAAAGACCTAATAAAAACCATGTTTGTATAGTGAATAGCCGCCATCTGCTTATTCCGCGTAATGGAGCGAACCTCTGCCTTTAATGAGGAAGATGAATGGAACATGTCACTCCTTGTCTTGCTTCCTAGAGATGTCACCTACAAGCATTTTGAAGCTGTCTGCCCTTACATTACAAGCATCATTATGACTGATAATCTTTGGCTTTTAAGTTGAATAATTCTCTCCACACTTTTTAAAATCCAACCTTGAAATGTTCTGCCAGAAAAGCTCGTTCTCATGTCAGGATGTTCTATTAGAGTCTATGTTTAGCAAACGGCAGCCTTTTATCTATAGACATATCTAGACAAGATAATTGTAATAATTCCATCAGAACAAAATGAAAGCTTTGAGAAGATTACATTCTAAATAAAAGATGCTTATTTATTTAAATGGCAATGTCACCTGTGACTACCGCCGCCTTTCCTAACCAACCTCTTCATTAATTCAAGGAACTACTTTATACTTAAAAAGTCCATTAATGGGCTCACAGTCTCTTAGTCTTATCACATCCTTAAATAGGAATCAGGAAACACCCTCTTGTTGGCACTTATTTCCAGTTTGGAGCATGCTTGTTATTTGTAGGTATATAGCAATTAGGTCTATGGCACACCAAGGACTTCAATAAAATCACAAGCATACAAGACAAATTATTATAGTCCCAGATCACATTGAAAGAAAGTTTCTATCGACAATGAGACTTTCCATCTGACATCTGTAATACATGCAAATATTTAAAGGTATTCTAAGAGGTGAACTACAAATATGTATCCACACTTAACTGATCCCCAGTTTGGTTACAATAGAACTCCCACAAGAATTGTATTTTCCAACACATGATGATAAAGAGGCTCTTTCATGTTCTCGGGCACTTGCGGTTTTATATATCACTAGAAAGCTGACAGAACTCTGAATTCAGCGCACTGTCGGCTTTCCCATTATGGGCTCTGATTAAGAGATATTGGTGCAATTAATAATCGCTTCACTGTCAGAAGGAAGGACTCTACTGTCCCCTCATGACAGTAGAGTCCATAGTGCTGTACTGTCAGAGGGGGCATTCTTTATCACCCAGCCATGACACTGAGCAATAAGGAACGCTTGCCCAATACTAGTTTATGGACGAGTACTGTTAGTGGACGGGGGCGTTCCTCATTTGTCAGTGTCATGACTGGGCGGTAAGGAACTGTCAGGAGGGGAGTTCCCAGCTTGACTGTCAGAAATGCCCTTCTGAGAGTGAAGAAGTATCCGTAACTGCACCGATATCTCTTCCCCTGGGGCACATAGTGGGAAAGCCAACAGTGTGCTGAATATTTTTAAGAAAAATAAAAATTGGTGTCACCAAATGCCCGATTCCTTTACATTGCAAAGGTTAAAAGCTTAAGGAATTGACATACAGCAGATATGAAACCTGTAGTCCAGACCAATTTGCACTATGTGGCTGAGTATTAGCTACTGGCAAGTTCACAGAAGTTATTCCGCTGTAACCGCATCCCATGGGACTCTAGACTAAAATATTTAAGCAATTACAATAAAATATAGACAAATTATTTAATCATCAAACTATTCTCATCTAATACATGAAGTACTGTACATATAAATAAAAAAGATACAGACATAACTGGTATATCTTTGATTTATTTCAATGCAACTGATAATTATGGTGACGATATCTCTCTTACCTTCCTAATCCCTTCAGATGGGTTGGATACACAATTGTCAGCTCCATTATTTTTACTAATAGTTCTCCATAACTCTGCAAACGTGCTGTCTTGTTCCAAAGTGTTGGTTCCTTTTGCTTTAAAATATTCATATACTGCAGAGTCTTTTACAGTTCCATAAGATAAATCCATTTGTTTGGCCAAGTCTTGGAATGTTCTACAGTATAAATCATAGATAACATAATTTGTTATTCTTCCACTAATGAATATATAGCAACAAAAAGGTAAATAATATTATATTACATAACGTTTATAGATTGTGCATTGATATACAATATTGGTAACTTAAAAAGTAAATAACATTTCACCAGGTCAATAAGCAACCACTTTGGAAAATGAACATACAATAAATATGTGACCGCCCCATTGACATTTTCTGATTCTCTCGTGATGATCCATTTTCAGAAACAGATCGTCACAACTACTTCTCCCCTCCTCACCCAATCCATTATATTTACCCTCCAAGCTTCTTCTTTCAGAGAGATGGTTCCTCCCTCTGTACTGATTATGCAGGCTGCACAATATTCTCCTCTTCTCCGGCCTCTACTGTACATCCATGCATGAACAGTAGAGGTGCATCGGTGCTGGAGAAGAAGAGCTCGCACAGACATAGTACAGGAGGAGGATGGGCCATTTTACAGGAAGATGCATGGAGGGTAAGTATATACTATGGGTCAGGGGTTGGGCTAAGTAGGTAGGGAAGGATAGGATAGCTAGAGAGACAGGGAGGGGGTGTTTGGGGAGAGAGAGGAAGGGAGGAGTGAGGTGAGAGGCATTAGTAAGGAAGTTATATAGCAGGAAGCAGGAGCTTGTAAACAAAATCAGGAGATCCCAGCAGCTTCCAGAGACACCCAAGAATCACTCAAAACATGGCTAAAATGTATATGGGTACATTTATTAACTCATTAATAGCACTAACAAACACTTTAAACAAAATAAAAAAATGCCCAGGAAAACCCCTTTAAGCTTTTTACCTGGAGTTGGAAAAAAGTTCTGTGTTATTCTAAAAATATTACCACTCTTTTCTATGGACTCCGTCCAGTATTGCAGCGCATCAGTGTTCAAGACTACGTTGAATTATCAGATAATGGAAAACAATGTAACAGTTTTTGATCTCAATACCCATTTAATGATAGTTGTCTAGAAATACAAAGTATTTAAGGCACAACACTGTACTCTAATGATGTATAGGCCAGTTTTCTAAAAGATTTATCCTTGGTCAATAGAACGGAGATCCCCCACAATACTGAGAACTGGGGTGTTGTTACACATTGCAAATTCAGCCGGAACATAGCCAGGTTAAATATATGCAGGTCCTTTATGGATGAGACGTATCAGCACTCCAATCTGTAATCTCCGTCACACCCATTGAAGTGAAAGGGTGCAGATGTGTGTCCCGTCCACCCAGGGAATTCCTACATTCATTCATTCTGTATTCAGGCTGAATTCACAAACCAATTGGAAAAGTAATTAGAAAAACAGTGCATTGCTTATTGTTGTCTTCTGTGATAAGATACTGTGGGGAATTGCTCAGGTAGATGCTCAGTAGCCAGGAAACAGGGACACAGAGACTGGGTTGCACACAAGTTCAGTATTTACTTGCAGTGCGTTAACTGCCTTTGCAAAGGCACAAATAACCAAAACAAAAGCCTTCTCGGTTGAGAACTAACTAAAAATAAGGAAACTCTTCCCTGACTATACAGGAGCCTGGCTACCAGACTCCTGCCCTGGCAACAACAACGGGTGGCACAGTACCTGCTTTGTAGGTTCAGTCTGGACAGATCATCTCTGTCAGTGTGGTGCCACAGCTCCTAGTCCTCACACACAGACTAATATCAGGCCTTAATACATACATCCCTTAGGTGCCTGGCTGGGACATGCCTGTCCTCCCACACCACACCCTTCACTCTCTCACAATACCAATAGCAAGAGTTTGAGTTATCTCTGTTATATTTGTACATCTTAGCAATACATTTTCTTTCATATATAATAGAGTTGTTTCATAAAGGTATACTTGTCCTTTTGCCTTTCTTGCACTGATGGCACCGAGAAACTTTCCCGAATACAACGTAGTAAATAATGCATATTAAGTCCAAATAGCCTAAAGGGTAAAGCCAAATATTTTGTTCCTAAAAATGTGACATTAGTTGAAATAAAGATTAAAAAAAAAAGATTTCAAATCCAAATGTTTCATTACCAGATGACTGTAGAACATGTATGTACATCAATTAAAGCTGCTGCTTCAAAGAATAAACCTTTCAAAAAGCTTTCTATTCATCTGCTATTTAAATAACACAATCCTGAAAGGAATTTCACTTATTTCACTTAATGAAAAATGTTGAAAAGCCGTTCTGACTTTGTCCAACTGTTTCCAAAAGTGAATGTCCACCCTTGAACAAGAAACTATTTTATGGTTTTATTATCAAATTCAACATTCAGCGACAATTCTTTTAACTGGTTGTTGAATGGGCTAGTTTGGTCTTCAAATGTATTTTAGCACAGGTATTTGAGCTTAATAGGGTTTTAGCGGTTTTTTTTTAAAGATTTTTTGACCACAGTTGTGATGCTAGTGTTGGCTAAGGAAGACTTAAAGGGGCTTGATCACTGGATTTTTGCTATTTTAGATAAACATATGCCTGAATAGCCTTTCAAAAGGCTTCCAATAGCAGGAGTTTGGGTTATCTCTGCTACATGTGTACATCTTAGCAATACATAGCCTTTAAAAAGGCTATTCAAGTACTGCTAATCGTTCATTAAAAGACCCCCCCCCATTTTAATGAATTACTTTTTAAACGTATATGTAAATGAGCCCTCTGTGCAATGTGGGTGGTCCCGTGCACCCCTCACGTCATACTCTATTAACGCCCTCCTCTCTTGGCACATGGCAGGGCACAGAAGAGAAGGAGCGCAATGCAGTTTTTGGAGTGCAGATTTGGATGTTTGGTATCTAGACATCATTTCATGTTTGTAGAGCCTGTAAAGTACCAGAAAAGTGGATTCCCCAAAGGAGGGACCCCATTTTCAAAACTGCACCCGTCAAAGAATTTATCAGGGAGTGTAGTGAGTATTAGTATCCCAGACGTGAATGCACAGCGGATGGTGAAGAGGGAATATATAAGCGGTGTGGAGAACATGGGTGCAATGGTGTTGGAGGGGCCCACTGCACCCGCAATGCAAGGGGAGGGGTCGCGCTGCAGGTGGGTCGCGCTGCAGGTGGGTCACACAGAGGGTGAGGGGGCCACAGACGAAGTCGCGGGTAATGCTAGTATAATATATAATAAACCTAGAATAAATTAGACATAAGCATAGGCACCACGGAAACATTACACGTCACTTTTTGAAAATGGCAAATTAGGCACAAATCGCAAAAAGGGTGAAAACAATATATAAAATAGGGACAAACATTTTTAAAAAAGTTGAATATTAGGTAAAACACAACACCAAGATTAATCTAGGATGACACCAATGGACATTAAAGGGATTCTACCATTAAAATCAAATTTTTTTTCTCATTGACACGTAGGAATAGCCTTAAGAAAGTCTACTTTGTCTTCTACTACCTTTAGATGTGTTCTCCGCGCCACCGTTCGGTATAAATCCTGGTTTTCGTCTGTATGCAAATGAGTTCTCTTGCAGCACTGGGGCAGTCCTCAGCATTCAAACAGCACTAGAGGCGTCCCCAATGCGGCAAGAGAACTCTCCAGCGCCGCCTCCATCTTCTTCAGGAACGTCCTCTTCACGCATCTTCTTCCGGCGCAGGCGGTCAAACTTCTAGGCCTCGAGCAAAGCCGACTACACATGCCCAAGGCCACAAGAAAAATGGCCTCTTACACAGTAAGTAAGCGGCCATTTCAATGGTATAATCGCTTTAGCAGTAGCATAGTAAAATACACAGATGAACCCCCCTCCTCTATCTGTATCTATTACACTTGACTCTAATGTAAACAAAATATTGTGCGATGTCTTCCATGTTTGTTTACCTTTGTAGTGGAAGTATGCATGCTCGAAAAGTGAAGAATATGATGGGAGCTTTCTTTAGTCAAGTTACTTACATTGGGGTGAATGCAGACAGACCTGTATCTTTTGTTCTCATCATCACACAGATATGGGCAATCGACATTACATAACAGTAGTGTGAACTTACCATTACTTTTATAACAAAAATAAAAGACTATTTGTTTTTTTTATGTAGATTGTGAGCCCCATATAGGGATCACAATTTACTTTTTTTTTTTCTACCAGTATGTCTTTGTGGAACGGGAGGAAATCCATGCAAACACAGGGAGAACATACAAACTCCTTGCAGGTGTGCCCTAGGCAGGATGTAAACCTAGGACTCCAGCACTGCAAAGCTGCAGTGCTAACCACTGGACCACCATGTTGCCCCCAGGCAAGACTATTTCTTCCATAAGAGAAAAAAAATAAAAATAAACATGCTGTAGAAAGCTTCCATTATGTGTTTTACATTGGGGTGCCTGTAGTCAGATCCCCAGCGGAGAAGGTTCTGTTTGTATCTGTCATTTAATGTCTGTTGTGCTCATTATGTGATGGAGGAAAACAATAAACATTGAATAACTGTATATTTACTATTAGACCGCAGAGGGGAAAAAAACATTTGCATGGATAACATACTGTAGCTAGAACAGGAAACACCAGAAATCACTAATAAAGCCTAGTTTTCTTCTTCCATATATGCATGCTGCTTTTTTCTATGTAGCCTTATGGCATGTTAATTATGATAATTAATATAATTTGCTATGTACTTTATATACAAAAAACAACCCGTTTCACAGATTTCCTTGCTTTAAGCATATCATCTCAGATCTTCTTTCATCGAGCACATTTTCATGAATCAAGACTTTGACTAATAATACAAACAGAGAAGATGAAAGGTCTATAAAACTTAACACATCGGTGGAAAACGTTGTGGTTATCATCCAGCTTAATATTTAAGGAGTGTTCCTGATTCATTACTAAATAGCTACAACCTCCCCATGAATACAGTTCTAAATCCTCAGGAGCTATACTCCTTATTAATTCTTTCACAGATTTTGCCTTAAACTATTTCGTGAACAAAGTTATCCAGCGACAATATTAGCCATATGATAAAGTAATTCCCCCCCTTGAAATATAGTTTGTTCCACCTTTTCAGTCTTTTTAAAGACACACATACAACGAAGCTACATGCGGATATTTGTTGTATATTTTCACATACTTTGTTGCTAACAAGTTTAACAGATTTATTTGCCAATTTATTCACCATCTCAATTGAAATAGGTTAAGTTCACAATAAAAAAAATACACTAAAAAGATTGTCATGCTGTGAATATTAAAATCCACACCATATGTCCATGAACCTATTGCCCGCTCATTCCGGCAATTTTAAAATCCACACCATATGTCCATTTCTGAGCAGCAAAAAATCTGCACCATGTACATGAAATTAGGAAAATGTAATTTATGGTTGTATTACTCTGCAAATTTTCCACATAATATCTGTGTGTAATCTACATCTTCAGCAGGGGTCAAAGTCAAAGCCAAAATAAAATTATTGCTCAATTTCCCTTTCATGTATCTCCTGAATACAGAAAAGCAATCCAAAGGTATTGACTGAGTCAACGACATACAATACAGATGTGTCCATCCTTAACTCAGTTCCAGTTTAGTTTAGGACTTTTTGTTATAAAAGGACAATTTTCATTAAACCAATTCAACAAAATATTAATACATGCATGCAAAAAAAACGCAAAAAGATACAATTTATAAACCTTACTGGATGGTTATACCCCTCAATGGGAGTATGGGCACATATAGGATAGTTAGAATATCATTCTGTGATAAAGTATCATGAAGTCATAGTGTTGTCAGGAAAACTGGTTAATTTTGATATAAATATACATGATCAGTGAAGAGGACTCCTATTTAGAAAAAGAAATGTATAGCTCATGACCATCCTGACCAAAATTGTTTCTCCTGCTGTTTCTCAACAACGTAAGAAGGCAGCCTGTCTCATAAATTGGGAAGGACTAATACACAGTCCAGTCATAGTAATGTGACCACCACCTACTTTTGATGTCAACGTTAAATAACCAATTGCAGGAGGCACGTGTCATCAGCCATCTGGGTGCACTCATCATTCTGGAAGGCACGATGGATCAACACAAGTATGCATCTATCCTTGCGGACCATGTTCACCCTACATGTGAATCGTTTTTCCTCAGGATGATGGCATCTACCAGCAGGACAATGCGACATGTCATAAAGCTCGCAGTGTATGTGTGTGGTTCGTGGAGCACCAGGATGAGTTTACCGTACTCCCTTGGCCAGAAAATTCCCCGGATTTGAACCCAATCGAGAATCTGTGGGACCACCTCGATCAGATTGTTCGCACCATGGATGCTCAACCGCATAACCTAGCGCAGCTGGCCACGGCACTGGAGTCAGCATGGCTCAACATCCCAGTGAACATCATCTCAACATCCCCTCTCTTCCTGCACGTCTCACAGTCGTCCGCTCTGCAAAAGGTTGTTATTCTGGATTTGGACAGGTGGTCACATTAATATGACTAGACAGTGTATAAAGCACAGCAATTTCAATAATTCCGGTTTGTAGTTCCCCTGCTTACCATCCTATTCCCCATTTACTGCTGTACTCTATACTTGTCCTATAGAGACTGTCGCTCCATGTAAAGTCCCCCCATTCCAGTTGTGTAGCTCAGGAGAAAGAGAAACCTTGGTATCCCAGTTTTAATCAATGTTAGATGACCTACATATCTGTAATTCATGTATTTCAATATAAAATTTCTTTTAAAAAATGTGATTTCCATTTGCTTAGGTCTGTTTGAAACCATATAACCAGCATTTGGAAAGGACAAACTATTATTTAACAGCACTGAAGATTATGACATTTTTTTTTTTTTATTATTCTACCATTATTTGATCAAGTTTCTGCTCTTTACAATACATATAACAAAAGTCTAGGAGATCTACAGATACTTAACCAGACAGATCAATGCTTAAAGGATGCTCTGTTAACCTTCCTATTGACTGCTTTAGATCTCAGAGCTAAACAAGGATTGTACTTAAGTGTGATTAAACCTCAACTCAGTGGAGCAGTATGTTACAATGGTTCTTATTTCATCTATGATCACTGTATAGACAACAGGGAATTTGTCACCATGTCATTGATTGTGTGTATTGGAGCAGTAATAACATCTTCATATTTACCATTACAGTTAAAATACTAAAGATAATATTCATTTGAAAGAATAATCTTCATATTGGGAGTTCAAGAATGAAAAAAGCAGATAAAAAGATGCAAGATCTTAATTACAAATTGAAAATTAACAAAAAAAAAAAAAACTATCTCAAATTGTTTATTTTTCCCATTTAATTTTTTTATTGTTTTAAGTAATAAGAAAATTAAGAAAACACATCATTAGACCAAATGCTGTATATAATTAATTTAATTTAAATTTTAAATAATTGTGTATTGGAAATCGGTAGAACCAGCGCCGCCTGAAGCGCTCGCTTCAGGTCGCCTCATGGGAGGTGCTGGTTCTACCGATACCGACAATATGTCAGGGCCCCAGGGAGGGCGGCATTTTTGATTACCTAAGCCAGTCCAGGACAAGCTGTCCTGGACTGGCTTAGCACTGAGCAGTGGTTTGGGGAGGCCACTGGAGCAGCGCTGCTCTAGCAGCCTCCCCTCACGCTCAGGCAGAGAGCAGGTCATCTCTGTGCCTGCGAACGGCGCTAAGCCCCGCCCCCTTCACCCCGCCATGCCCCCTTCGCTTGACCACACCCCTTTTATCCGCCCCCTCCTCCGGGGGGAGGGGGAGGCGGCTTTCTGTAGATCGCCTCGGGCGGCAAAAGGGGTAGGTTCACCCCTGGGTAGAACATTATACAAACTATGACTTTTATATTAAATTGGACAACCCTTTTAGGCTTGGGAAATGCAACATTTTTGGCTCAAAAAACCACAGAAGAATCTGCTACAGAAAACAGTGTTTCCGCAACGTAGTACGTGAAAAGTAATGTATTTCAATCTAAATAGACTTTCCAGATCGATTCTGAATGAACAGTTTCCGTAAATTTGTCAAAACAGTATTATGAATATTACTAAATCATTATAATAATACAGAAGGTAATACAAATAATACAGCAGTAACATCAGTAATAGTAATAATAACAATTAGAGATCAGTGAATTGACGCTGACGAAGTGGAATTTGATCAAAATTTCAGGATGTATTCGATTTGCATTGAATCTGGATTTCCTCACGCTTCATGGTAACAAATTGAATCTTTTCATAAAATGGCTTCTGCACATGTTAAGATATGGGGCAAGGAAGTCTGGGAATGCAGGATCACAGCTTTTTTTTATTTTATGTAGATTGGGAGCCCCGTATAGGGATCACAATGTACTTTTTTTTCTTCCTATCAGTATGTCTTTTGTAGAATGGGAAGAAATCCACGAAAACACGGGAAGAGCATACAAACTCCTTGCAGATGTTGTTCCTGGCAGGATTAGAACTAGGACTCCAGCGCTGCAAGGCTGAAGTGCTAACCACTGAGCCACCATGTTGCCCAAAGGATCACAGCCTTTTAACCCCTTTGCAACTGCCCACGGCATCAGGAACGGGTGTTAGCTGTAAATGACAGCTAAAACCCTGCTCCATAACCCCTGGTCATAGCACAGCAACAAGCATGGGTTTTAACCCATTCAATGGCAAGGTCAAACATGACCATGGCATCCAAGGGGTTGCACCACCATTCTATATGCCCCCTCCACACCCCTGTGGCAAGATCAAGGGGTGCTCATATGCATTTTCTGCAGCCTGGGGTCTGGCCAGTGACCCCGGGCTGCTAGTAACCCCCAGTATCTGGTTTATTCTGCCCAGAAGTGAGGAAGTCAGCCTATGTATATTGAACTATAGACTGCATTATACGTGTATTGCAGTCTATAGTGCTGAATCGGTGATCAGTACATCGATGGTTCAGGTCCCCTAATGGAACATCATTAAAACCACTGCAAGGCACAGTGTTCTACTCCATTATACAGGCTCTCTGAAGCCAAGAAATAGCTTTTTTAATGTGATTCGCCACAAATTAGTTCGGATTGAATTGTTAGTGAAAATTCGGTGAAGCTGCCGAATCGATATTTTAAAAAATGTGTTCATCTCTAGCAAAAATGATTATTAGTATTATTTTTATTATTATAAAAAGATATTGTGAAAGACTCCTTCCAATTCAATTTTTGCTCGGGCCATAACAATTATTTTTCATGCTACTCCAGGCATAAAGCTTTTTTGGCAGTGCAAATCTCAGCAGAGGTTAATATGTCAGCGAGGCTAAGACATTGAAAGCCTTGCTTTATTAATTAAAGTAAAACCTGCAGATGGCATTTAATAAGAGGAAGGTCCCAGCAGCAGGTTTCAGTCACTTTACCTAAATCAAACTTCTCATAAAGTTGCCATGGAAATCATATCATCTGAATCAAACACATCTGGTAAGTGACGCTTTTCATCACCTATCTAGTAATAAAAATAACAAACTACTGTAATTATTTATGCATATGCGTAATCTTTTCACATTAGCAAGAGCAATTTTTACATACTGCTCTTACAGGTGACAGTCACTGCACAACAACATACTTTATGCTACTGTGTGGCTTAGGTGCAGCTTCAAACAGTGTTTAAAAATATAAAAAAAAAATTAAAAAATAAAGATGTATAGATCGATACAGGTCTCATATAGCAAAGGATTCTTAGTCCAAGGTTAAAGTTTATTTCTAATTATTAAATTGATTATTTTTGGGGTTGAGCCGATCTTGAGGTTTCAGGATCGATTTTAAAATCCAATTTCCAATCATTTTCCAGCTGATCCCGATCGTGAAATTTTCTCGATCGCCAATCAGGATCCGATCTTTCCCAATTGCTTAACCCTATTAATGATATATACATGAATACAGTTGAGCCGATCTTGAGATAACCTCTGACCTTGATCGTGCCAGAAAAGATCAGGATCGGAATTCCGATCCCAATTGTGAAATTTACTTGATTGCTGATAGGAATCCGATCTTCTCTGATCCCGATCGCTCAACCCTAATTATTTTCCAAATTACCACTAGAACGAGCATACATACATAGATGAAAAAAAGAAGAAGCGAGCAGATGTGTTTCACACCCAGGAGGCATGCTGCTCCAAGTACTGTATATGCTAAGAGAATTCAGGAATTTAATTATACTGTATAGACAGTGTGTCCTAGTACTGACAACAAGCACATCAGAAATATTCTCTTTATAACTCACCAGATTTTATTTTAAGATGACAAAATTAAGTACACAGTTTATTCGACCAAAGTTATAGGTGCATTACAAAATAGGGAAGGACTTTGGGGAATACCATGTCCTCCAGTAAATTTCACTTAAAACCCAAAGAGGGGATCATAAGGGAGTTTCTTTCCAAAAAGCCAAACAATATAATATGTGCCAACATGCTTTAAAAACAAAACAAAACCTTACACTTCATGGGATAGAGTCTCACCTTTGGCCAAAAAGATGAATGTGACTCTAGAGTCTACATGTCTTCTCCCAATTTAACCCATCCATATAGAATTAACAGATGCCTCACTTGCTCAATGTCCTCAATGCCTTGCACTAGACCATGTGATTGCATCCCAGTATCCCAAAATCACAGATCATGTGTTTACACTATTTATATAGGGAATTGTGCCACTGTGTACGTAGTTGTGTATTCAAGTGGTATATTTTCCCCTTTAAATTGGCTGAACCACTGTGTGTGTGAGTGAGTGTGTGTGTGGGGGGGGGGGGTAGTGATGGCGCCATCAAGTGCTGGAGTTAGTTTTCACTCAGCCTCCACAGGAAGGAGGAGTCTTCATGAAGCTTCTATGGAGGACCGATGTGTGAACATGGTTAGTACCTGCTACAGCCCACAGATAGGAATAAGTAGACTTAGTAGTTTGGACAGTGTTACAGTAGTGCCATTTTGTGGAGTCTAACCACACATTTACAGAACAAGCTTTAGACTAAAAACAGTGCTGTGCCATTTGACAGAAAGGACAACCTGGGTAGAGAGACAATGGAGATACTGCTACATATATTTAGTGAGTCATACCAAAGCAGAGGAGGCTGAAACCACCATCAACTCACCCCACATCCACAGTAGATCTCTGAGTAAGACATTTAACTCCATCATTGTGCAAGATGTTGGTTGTTGTTTTGCAACTTTATCAAGTAACGTTGTTAACGGTTTCCTTTTAACTTCATGCTTCCTGAGTCTTTTACCTGAACCTGCCATCACGGGCACTCTCATCTTAACCAATAGAAGACATTTGCCTATGGAAGACTACCACCATCAACAGGTACTCTACAGGCCCCCATCAGCTCTGCACCAGCCCAGGAGAAGAGCTGGAGGAGTTGGGTCTACAATCTACCATGAGAATTCCAGTTTAAACTACTACTCCTTCCAGGGTCTGGATGTTATCTCATGATATGAGGAAGAACATTTAAAGTATGTTCAAAATATGTAAGCCGTGACAGTTTTTTGTTGTATATGGCGGTATCCTGCTTTTAATGTGTCCCTTCAAATCAAGGGAACAAATTTTACTTGCATTGTATAAAGCTTTTCAGTTTGCCCATAATACTTTTCCTGTGATTTCAAAAAGAGATACAATGTAGAACCAAATTGTACTAAGTTACATGTCCAGAGATGATGATATAGTTTCAGAGAGTTTCAGTTATATAGAGAATAAGAGTAAATTACTGTGTGGTGAGATAATAGAGTATAGCAGGTTTAAAGAATTGCTTATCTTTACGTATGCTACAAAAAAAAAAGATTCGTAATGTTTGAGATTTGCAGTGGATCGGAGAGGTTTTGCAGTTTGGAGACTCAAAAGGGAAACAGATTTTCAATTGTTCAGTCATCTCTAAATAAATATCTTCACTAGAGATGAGCGAGTAGTATTCGATCGAATACTACTGCATTCGAAATACTTGTACTTGGTTGAATACCATGCGGTAAACGCAGTAAAAATTTGATTCCCCTCCCACGTTCTCTGGTGCATTTTTTACACCAATAACTATGCAGGGGAACTGGGACAGGAACTAGGACAACGTAGACATTAAAAAAACCGTATACAGTAGAGGTGGGCGAGTAGTGAAATATTCAAAAACTCGAAATTCGATTCGACTAGTCGATCGAATACCTACTACTCACTCATCTCTAATCTTCCCCAAATTGTAATTCTACTAAAATTTTACCATCCCACTACTTAGAGGAGAACGAGTTTGAGTTCAACGTTGGGCCATTAGCTTAGGATCATGTAGATGAGTATGACTTTTTATATTTGTACACCTTTCCGAGCTATTTTATTTTTTTTTACTGGACAACCCCTTAAATAGGTTGAAAAAGATATTCCTAAAGGCAACACGAGGCAAATAAACAAGTTTTCCTTCATTTTATCTCCTTAACAAATTGTAGTGACAGTATATAACAAACAGATAATGACTTTTCTTGCAGTCTCAAGGACCAATAAATCATCACAGGGATGAGAAATGAAAGGCAACCTACTTTAACATAGGATATTAAGCTATGTCTGGACTATAGAACATAGTATATAGGAAAAATAAGTGAAAAGAATCCCTAATATTTTATATTTAAAAATAGTCCAATTAATTTTATGGCTTGTGTCCCAAAATATCTAAATAATATAAGCATTCATGCGTTAACCTGACAAATTGTTTGGGTAGAAATAGCGCAACGCAATATGCTGAAAAATTTAAGCAAGGCTGGAATACGGCTGGTTATTAATATTTCAGTAAGGATTTCAATAAATAAGTTTCAAGAGTTCAAAAAGAGATTATATTCTGAACGCTACTTATATAGCACAGCCTCAGGGCATGAAGGATATAAATAGCTCGGCTTACTATTGAGCGCAACAAATAAAACAGTAGCTGTGTCGCTTTGCTGATGCCTTTGTAAAACATTCCATATAATATAGGAACCAGTTTGCTAGAAATGAAGGAGGCTATATACATTAGATTAATAGCAACCAAACCTGCCAATATTAGTGGGACAGGTCTGTCAATTTAGTGTGTATGGGGGCGTGCCAACTCTTCTTGGAGAGATCATACCAGGGAAAGGAGGACAGAAAATATCAAATTTCATAATGTCCTTTCCTAAGTCCCTCAGCTAGAACAGACTTCTTTTAGATCAGGGGTCCTCAAACATGGGGCCCGCCAAGGATATTTGTCATCTATCGTCTGGATTGCTCACCAACGCGGAAACCGGTACAAGATTCTCCGTTAGGGAGCTATTGCTGCTTTCAGTTATATGTGCAAACGCACATACAACTAAAAGATGGCCGTGTAGACTGCGGTCTGCGCAACCACAGCCTACCCTGACTGCAGAGTGTGACCTTTGCCCCAACGCAGGCACGACGACATGGAACCAGGTGATCTAGAGAAATAATCTTTCTGGACCAAATTTGTCACTTAAAGCGTCTCCGTTTTATTTAGGGTATGGCCCTAGGACTTCAGGGTGAATCAGTTGTCTAGTAGATCATTTTCTGGATAGGACACTTCAGGAGCATGACAAAGTGAATTATTAAGAACTCATTGAATGAACACACTGTGATTATTACATAGTCATTGCTACATGCGTGACCAGACTTGAAGGGATTGTCCAGGAAATACAGTTTGTTCTCCTGGAAGCCTGGGAAGGTGAAAAATAAACCCCATAATCACCTTTTCCCAATGCTTCAGTGTCCCCCACTGCTGTCTGGTCCAGCGGCACCTCTGGGCATGTTCCGGCCTAAGGAAAGGACCAGGGACATCACTACCATATGTAACCTGTGATGTCTCAGGTTCTTTCCTTAGGCCACTGAGGCCTCTGACTGTCTCAGCGGTCACGTGCCGCAAAGACTTCTGTGCCTTAATAAGCCCTATGGTGCCTCGGGAACGGACAGCAACCTTTGCCATAGAGAGCCAGGAGCAGCTGAGCATGGTTTTTTTTTTTCACCTTCCATGGCCTCCAGGAAAAAAAAAAACAAAACCTGTATTTCCTGAACAATGCCTTAAACTGATTTCCAACTAGTGCAAGTTATGATTAAACCAAATTAACTATTGCAAATTAAACATTGTAAAAAAAAAAATCCTTTAACCCTTTCCTGACATCCGCCGTACCAGTATGGTGGATGCCGGGTGTTTATAGCAGCCACTTGGTAGCCGAGCGGCCACCATAGACGCCGGGTGTTTACTGTTTTATACAGTAGAAACCCAGCGCTAATGCCCCTGGTCGGTGCCCGCACCGATCGTGGGCATTAACCACTTTGGTGTCTCGGTCAAAGCTGACCAAGGCACCATTTTCCTGGTATCAGGATCGCATCCTCATGACAGCAGAGAGCCTTGTGAAGGCTCCCCGGCCTGTCATTCAATGGATTCTATTGCAGGCTACTCTATGTAGCCTGCAATAGAAGAGCCAGGTTTTTGCAATGCATTAGCATTGTAATGCATTGCATTGGCGATCAGACCCCTGGGGCTTAATACCCCTAAAGGGGTCTAAGAAATGCCTTTTTTTTTTTTCTTTTTTTTTTTAAGTAAAAAAAATATATAAAAAAAAAAAAAAAATTGAAATCACCCACTTTCCATAGAACACATATAAAATTACTTAAATATTGTGAAACACCTACACATTAGGTATCCCTGTGTCCGAAAACGCCCGCTCTACAAATCTATAAAAATATTTTTTGAAAAATCTGGGTTTTGTGCACAGTTTCCTATGACAGAGACTGCTAGTTGCATAAGAGTGTGCCTAGAGAAATATCCTAACTAACTATCTCATGAAACACACATTTGGATAAGCCCAGTGGAGAGTATAGATAAGAAGGACAAATCTGTATCCTAAATCTATCTTGCTTCAAGGCCTGTTAAAAGATGAACATTTTCTTACAGGATATATACCGCCAATAGGTGGCATTAAAAGGCAGCTTTAGTACTCTTACATGAGAGATAATTTGCACATGAACAATTTGGTGCAGCTATTTGTAGTGTCCACCAATGGGAACATTGCTGCTTTATGGCTGTATAATATTAAAGATATGTTTGCATTGTTTTATAATGCATTTCTCGGTTTTGCACTATTACTGGTTATTTGCACTTTTCAGCTTTATGCTGGGTATGTAAGAGTTAGTCAGCCATTTCTGTATTGCTTAAAGGGGTTGTCTGGGATAAAACGTATACTTCTACACTAAGCTAAACATTCTCTCCCTGCCTAACTTACTTTACAAAAATGCATATTTAGGGTCCATTCACACGGAGTAACGCGCCGCGAGATGTGGCACGTATAAGGCATATGAGACTTTGCACGCTGTAAAAGCTCCCATTGATTTCAATGGGAGCCTGGATCGTGTATGCCACGTTATTTTGCCGCCGCAAAATCACGGCCGCAAAATAACGCCGCGTATACGATCCAGGCTCCCATAGAATTCAATGGGAGCTTTTACAGCGCGCAAAGTCTCACACGCCGTATACGTGCCACATCACGCAGCGCGTTACTCCGTGTGAATGGACCTTTTCCCATTTTGAGCTTTTATGGTGATGTCCTGTTTCTGGAAGCAGAACATCACCAATACTAAACCTTTCACGCCATCATACTTACCTGTGTTCCTGTCTGGATCTTCTGGGCATGGAACATCACTTACTTCTGGGTAGATGACTTCTCTTCTGGACGTCTGCTGGCCTCCCACGCCTGCACAATTGAGCTAACAGATGTCAAGAGGAGGAACCAGCCCCAAAAAAGGAAGTGATGTGCCCAGAAGATGCAGAAAGGAACATAGGTAAGTATGATGGGGTAGGCGGAGTTAGTTATTTAGGAAGGGCTACTAGTGGGTGGGATAGCTAGGCAAATGGGGAGGGGGTGTGAGGGAGTGATAAAGGGAGGGGTAAGGAGTGAGAGGGGGTAGTAGTGTGACTTGTAGGAAGCATGTAAACAAATGCAGAAGATGCCAGGAGCTCACTTTAAGCTCTAGATATTCTAGAAGGTGGTAGAAGTAGGTAGGAACCATTTGCTTCAATCATCACCTGTTTTAAATACTATCTTGTCTCCTATACCTTCACTTGTATCCGACGCCAAAGGAACTGGTTAGAAGTGCTCACAAAGGGTAAAGTAGCAAGGAGTGTGACTATCATCACTCTGCCAGCCTAGAGCCTCAAAGAGCCACCATGACCAACGTAACTTCCATCTTAGTTCTATTCCATACTACACCATCTCCACACTGGTGAGCTTCCGCTGCACATAGAAGTAAGAAAAACCAAGGCAATAGACTGTGAGGAATATTATAACGAAAGCTCTACACTGCTTCTGCTCAATGATATTTCATTGTGATCAGATGTCTGTAGATGCATCTAAGATTGTAAAAATGTTAAAATTGCATTTCTGGAAGGCTTATTCTTACTGAATACATGGAAAGGTCAAGTAATACAAATTCCTGAATGTAGTAATATAACTGGGAACACTGAGATCTTTCCTGTGCCATATGACAAATACAGCTTTTAGTCCTACAACTACTGGCAAATAGAGTGCTTTGTTTTTATTATATCAGTATTGCTGCTTACTGGCCGAATTTATCCAAGTAAAGGCAATATAATCTAAGTACTGAACCTCATAATAACATAGTAACATGGTGAAAAATCCATGTCAATCCCTGAAAAAACTCAAACAGCAGTATATATTATACAGCAGAATAGAAACCTTCCTAGAGAATGAACCGATTTTCTCAGTCACTGCAATGAGTCATTCCATATATACCAAAGTATCATTTCAAGCATCACCTGTAAAAGCTATTAAATGGAATTCACATTAGATTATGATTAGTTTACAACACCTAAACTGCCGAGACTATTCTTGTTCTGTACCCTTGAAGCAAATGAAGCTTTCTATAAGAATCAAATAGGTAGCCTGTCACAACTCTGACATCTGTATTGAGCCTACTAAGTCCGTTTCGCACTCGGGAGTACAACTTTAAAAATGCAAATTACTCGTGAACGCGAGAACGTAAAGGCTAGCTGTAAGAACTGAACATGATGTATTTAGTGGAAAACAAGTCCACATCTACATTACAAAAGGTGCTGAAAATGTCCTCCTCCCATATTTGAGAATGTCCTCTGCAACCTGTTTCACCCTCGATGTTTGACAAACTTTTTGGGCAATCTTATGATGGTTTTGAAGTAGGCGGGTTTCTTCCTCCAAATTTCTTTAAATATGCCCTCTAACACTGTTTTGCTTACTTGGTGACCCAGTAGGTCTTCACAACGAACACTCTGTGGCACAGTATACTACATGCTTGCTCTCGCCACTCTAGGCCACCGTAGTGGCACCAGCTATAGTGGCCACCTCTTTATGACGCAGAATCAATTCTTCATTAAATAAAGAATATTTTGAACCTTGTTGCATGATGATACATGAAGTCCTTGCAGAGTAATTCACATTTTTAAAGTTTTACTCCCGAGAGGGACACCCTGTAGTACAGATAACATGGATGTGAATGATGTGCCACTTGAACTAAATAGAATCTATTGGAACTTGTGAATAGAGTGGTGTCCCAATCAGGGGTGGAGGAAGGTTACACGGAGGAAACATGCTTGGTGATAACAATGTTCTCAGATGAGAACCTACCTTTCTGATGCTAGGGGATCCTGTGCTCGGGTTTCTGTTCTTTCGGTCTGCATGGTGCTCCAGAAAACAAAAACCCAATCCGCATAAAAAGCATTACCCATGGAAACCCATGGACCCCATAGATTATAATGGAGTCTGACAGGTTTCCACAGAAAAAATGCGAAGAGAAACGTCCTATAGCAGAATAAGCAGGCATTCTTTAACACAACTTCTTATTGTCTGGACATCTGCATGTCTGACAGCTACTGGTCAGAAAGAAAGGCTTCCCTTCTATTCGATCTGAGACATTACAGGGAATATAAAAAAATATATGCTGGGCTAACCTCATGTTTAGTCATGACCTAACCAACTCAATGCAGCTTGGTGCACTTTTACTTAATCCCTTTTGGTCGAAATGATGTTTCTTTTTTTCATTTTCATATTTTACTTCATTTAACTTATTATTTCTCCATTCCTAGAGTGGTATGAGGGCTTATTTTTTGCAGGACAAATTGTACTTAGTAATGAGCCAGGTGGTTGGGGTGCTCACACTTCTAAACAAGCACCAAATTTAAAGAGCCAACATCCAGGCTACTATTATGCAGATGTTGAGAAGAGTGTTGCAAAACTCTTAAGGTAAGTTCTCGCAGGGATTTTTGGTCAGGATTTTGAGGCAGATACGGCCTCAAAATCCTGACCAAAAAGACAGCTCCCATTGAAATCAATGGGAGCCGCTCAGGTCTTTTTTCCGGAAGCCAGTTTGTTCCAGCTCCTGGAAAAAGAGAAGAGATGCTCATTTTTCAGGCCGATTTGCCTCGCGATTCGGCCTGAAGACACTCCCTCCTCCGGACTAGGCCCATTCATTTGGCCTAATCTGGAGTGGAGTACGCGGCTGGATGTCGGTGCAGTGCATCGGCTTTTAGTCGTGGCTACCAGTATTTTGGACCGGAACCTGAGGCAGCCTCCACCTCAAGTTCTGGTCCAAAATACTCTGTCTGAACTTACCCTTATACCATGTTGTCTTTATCTGAGACTCCTTCACAGCTAGTCAGCAACACCATTGTTTTAAAGGTTTTAAATGGGTTTTTCTATGAAAAACTTTTATGACATATCCACAGCGTGAAATTTTCCCATATCCCTGATCAATGGCGTCTAAGTGGTTGCACCCCTCTTATCTGTAACTTATCCTCTATCCTTCATTATACAGTATATGGACATTCATCCTTTTCCCCATCATGGTGCCACTTTGCTAGGTTTCGCATATAGCTTATAGGTCTATGACTGGTATAACTTTTGGAGCTTTACTATAATAAGTGAAGGACTTCATCAATTAGATAGAATAGAGTCTCAAGACACTACTGTATATACTGATTAGAAAAAAAATTAAGTTAAAACAATGACATCAAATGAATTCAATTAGTAAATTGGACCCTGAATAAAGCTTAGTCAGGGAAAGACTAAAATCCGCCTCAGTAGTCTAACTGCATCTTATTTAACAGAATGATAGTGTGGCAGCCATTGTAATCGCTGCTTCACTTTGCAAATGGATTAAGTACAGTAATGTGCCTTCATGTGTTAGTATAATAGCTGTGCCAGGGGCAATGAAGTCAAAGATTGTAACCTTAATAGTTAAGGTGTGAAGCCACAATATGCCATGTGTGAATGCAATTTAGCTTATTATGTATTGATTTTCTCCTCCAGTCTGTCCATAAAACAGGAGAGAACTGATCTGCAAACTTTTATTTCCTTCTTTTTCCCTATTTAACACATCCTGTATGATTTACAACTTGGCTAAATGCTTCCCATTTCTTCAGTGAAAACTGGCTTTTGAAATATTTACAATTTTATTCATAAAAAGCTTTCTACAGCTCAGTGAGCCAGGACTAACATAATATACCAACACACAGTCAGAGATCATGGCCATCAAGGTCGAGTGACAAAGCCAAGTAGTTCAGCTCTTGATGCATCACAAAACCAGTTGGGTCTGTCATTTGATCCAGATGCCCAATGCAGTGTCCCTGCCAGTGATATAGCAGTCACTCTATTGTATGATAGATTGATTGTACAATTGTTCCTGGCCATCTATGAAAGCAGAACAAGTCTTTAGGAACAGTCTGTAGCTACAGATATATACATTGACAACTTTATTTAAAGGTAGATTTCTATTCAGTTTGAATGTATTGACAAAAAAAAAAGAGAACAGCATAAATAGAAAGAAGTCAAAAGATGGACGCAAGGGTCAGCCATCAGTAGACCAAACATGTAAAAATAATAGAAAGATGGCCAGCACACCAAATAGGGTGAAAAAAATAGGACTAACCCCAGCAGGTAACAGGCCTTACATACCAATACCTGCTCCTGCTCACGGCTGCCTCCGCTTCCCCTTCTGCGTCCCATATCATGTCGGTGGGGCCCCCTAGAGGGCTGAGGGGGAAGCAGATGCAGTTCTGAGCAGAAGCAGGATCAATAAGTGAGGCCAGGGGCCTACGACATAAGTATTTGTTGGATGAAGAAATATTGGTATGATTATAATGATCAAAGGTCCATGGGAGGTGAGCAAAGATACAAATCAGTGTTACTCATCTCTCCTGGGATCTAGCGTGACTCCCAGCAGTCTTCAGGCATCTTTGGTGCCATCCCAGATGTGATGTGGGCCATGCTGGTTTCATTATGTGCCGCAACGTCGACCTGACCCACGTGACATCTGTGCCGATGTTGTAGGTGTGCATCGGAGCCCAGGAGAGGTGAGTAACATTTTTTTTTATGCTGTGAATAGACCCCAGAGTATAATAATAGTTCAGGGGGGCATAATACTATGTACAGGGGCCACTATGGGGCATAATACTGTCTGCAGGGGCCACTGTGAGACATGATATTGTGTGCAGGGGCAATTGTAGAACTTTATACCATGTGCAGGGGTCGCTTTGGGATATTATACTGTGTGGAGGGGCTGCTGTGGGACAGTATACTATGTGGAGGGGCCGCTGTTGCACATTATACTGTCTGGAGGCCACTTTGAGACATTATAGTGGGGCACTATACCGTGAGGGGGCCAGGAAATGGGGCACTATGCATTGGAGTGGCCCCAAGCCAAAGGTTTGCTGAGGTAGTGGTCTGATCTCTTGGGCTAGCACCCTTTTACCAGAGGTGCCATATCTTGGATTTATCTATCAGACCCATCAATTTATCCTCAGTCGTCTTCATCTTGCAAATAGTTCCATTTAAACATTATTAAGACTTCAGGAAATTCTCCTCATCTGCCTTTATCTCACAGCATGTCACTTAATTAACTGAGAGAACAGTCTTGCAACCTGGGCTCCATAAAGTACTATGCATCTGAAAGGAACATGTTTCATAGCTAGGAGCTAAAAAATGCTCCATTTAGCCATTTGACCTTATATAAAAATGGTCATCTGCTGTGATATAAAGCTGTAATTGCCAAGAGCTGACTAACTGACCATTAGTACCTGCATATCAATAATTTCCAGAATCCTCCTAAAAAGTATTCCTGTAGTAGAAAAACTGCAAATCCCAAAAAGATTTACTTTTCATCTAAATTCAGATCTAGACTCACTTTCAGGTCATTAAAATTTTGATACACATTGATAGCGGAGGGTTCACTAGTCAGACTAAAATGAGTATCTTTTGTTAGTAAATAGTGATGAGCGAGTAGTATTCATTCGAATACCTCGCCGGCATAGGAATGCGTGTAATTGGCTGAACACCAAGGGGTTAAACGCATCAAATATTCGAAGCGTTTAACCCATTGGTGTTCGGTCTATTACACACATTCCTATGCCAGCGAGGTAATCGATCGAATACTACTCGCTCATCACTATTAGTAAGGCATCACATGCTATAAATGTCTGGACTTTGGAGAATTGTACAATCCTTAGATTTCTCCATCATGCAACTAGCTTGATGATCCCTTTAAAGGGGTTTTCCCATCTCACTGTTTCAGCTTTGAATGCAGTCGCCTCTTCTCACTTCCTGTATTTCTCCCTTCCCCCACTCCCTGTGGTCTGTGGTTATAGCAGCGGTGAGTAAACAATGGGAGGAACAAGTTCACGTACCAGGCAAACAAAGCAGCATTTCTGAAGCAATATATTTAGGAAAAGTCTTCAATTTACATAAGCTACCAGTATAGATAGGATCGTTGAGATGGGACAACCCCTTTAATTCAGATCTGTTAATTCTGTCTATAATCATGCCACCTAAAGGACTAGGACAAACCGGACAGAACATTTTTAGGTTTCATGAAAACCTACAAATAACCCAGAATATTTCACAAACATATTAGTTTGAACTTTTGTAACAAATTCATTTACAAAGAAAGCTTTGGACAGGTGTTAGGAATGAGAAACAGAAAAATCTGCTTTATATAGTAGGACAGATTTACTAACACTATCTAATATTTAGACGTGACATTCAGACCATTCTCCAAATATACCACCGTGGTGCATGCTGTGTGATAAGACCTAATCCAGGGTCAGCAACCTTCTGCACTCCAGTTGCTGTGAAACTACAACTCCCAACATGCTCCATTCACTTCCATGGAAGGTACAAGAACAGAAGAGCAAGCATACATACTGGGAGTTGTAGTTTTACAACAGGTGAAGGTTGCCTACCCTTGACCTAGTGCATTTTGGCACATCACTAAAAGTTAGTCTTCCCTATGGCAACTTAAAACAAACCTTTCACATGGCAAATGCTGTTCAATTTGCAGATAGCGAAAGGAGGGTAACAGATTAATATTTGTGTAAAGATTACGTTGAAAACTCAAGGAGGCGGTCCTATCAGGGATGACCAGATTCTGCTTTAGGATTGTGCATACAAAGATACAATAACTGTCAATTAGGGTTGAGCAGATCTTGAGATTTCAGGATCGATTTCAAAATCCGATTTCCAATCATTTTCCAGCCGATCCCGATCGTGAAATTTGCTTGATCGCCGATCGGGATCCGATCTTTTCCAATCCCGATCGCTCAACCCTAATGTCAATCACTGATGGTACCTTCTCCTTGACTTGTGAATGTAGAAAGATCAGAGGTTTCAATGGCTAAATGACAAGTTATACTTGTTATATAGTTTTCTGCTAAATTATACATCAATCTGTTCATCTCTCCCTTGTCTATAACATGCTATCTACAGATTGAACCGCAATTTCCGCTTGGCAGGTCCATTTAAGGCTGGCTGAATTTACACCAGTGTTCTGTAAAAGAATACAAAGTCAGTAAGCCATGCTTACTTTTCTAAAAACTTTTTAAAAAGTAATCTAGTAAGGTTTATACAGTATTCTGGCAGGACTGAAACAGCACTGTAAATCAACCCTATTGTTTATAGACGTTGATTTAATAACAATGTCCTGTTTCAACTGTAACCGATTCTGCAGCAGCCATTTGTTTTACTTTTCATTTCCAAAAGTTATAACTTTTTTTTTTTCTACTCACAGAACTGTATGAGGACTTACCTATATACTCGATATACTCGAATATAAGCTGAGTTTTTCAGCACAATTTTTGTGCTGAAAAAGCCTCCCTGGGGGGGAGGGGTTTATGACCAGCCGCAATAGTAATGTGTAGAATCTCCCATAAAATAGTGACAAAAAAAAGAAGCTTCAAAAAATATAATAAAAAAATAAAATAAACAAAAGATCTAAATCACTCCTTTCCCTAGAATACATATAAAAGTAGAAAATTACTATGAAACACATACACATTAGGAATCCCTGTGTCTGAGTGTGCCCGGTCTACTGAATATAGGGTATCTGCAGTGCTCGTGTTCCGTCGGGAAGGGGTTAATAGGAGCATTGCAGATACCCTATATTCAGCCAGGCTGAATTCCAAGTGGAGAAAAAAAATAAAATAAAATAACCCCTTCCCAACGGAACAAGAGCACTGCAGATACCCTATATTCAGCCATGGAAAAAAAAAAAAAAAAAAAAAAAACAGTTCTCAAGCTCAGGGAAGGGGCAGACAGACAACCAAAACACCCCCTCCCCTTCCCCAGCAACTACTGCACCCAAAAACTCCGACCATTTTAATTTTTGAAATTTTCCAGTAGCTGCTGCAATAAAACTGTATTGCAGTATATTTTGAAGTCTATTCACTTCTATTACAAGCTGTCTGCTTCAGTATGTAATAGAAATATAGAAATGACAGGCCTGGGAGAGCCTTCTATAGGTTCCCAACTGTGATGGACACAAATCACCACATTGGATCTCGCTCCACCTGGATGGTTTCTGTTTGTCGTAGGGATCGTTCACACGGGGCAAGAAAGGTCAGAATTTTGGTGCTGAATCCACGTCAGAATCCGCCCCCTCACAATGGAGGTCTATGCATGTTGCCGCTCACAGAAAAAAGAAGCGAGCTGCCCTTTCTTCAGGCAGATTCCGAGACTGATTCAGCCCCGACTTCCGCCTCGCGGCAGCACCCTTTGTACTAGGCCCATTCATTTGGGCCTACTCTGGAGCAGGAAGCCGTCACTGTCGGAAGCCACAACAGTCATGGCAGGCGCATTTTGGCCGTATTGTGGCAGAGCTTCCCACATCACAATCAGGACCAAAATCCACCAATCCGTGCCCCGTGTGAACTAGCCCATAGGATGGCATGCTGGCATACATATTTAAAGTGCTACATCTACTATTCTATGAGATGTTGGAAAGGGGTTAAAATAATTATTATAATTTTTTATAATT
The DNA here is from genome assembly GCF_031893055.1 of Leptodactylus fuscus. Taxonomy (NCBI): domain Eukaryota; kingdom Metazoa; phylum Chordata; class Amphibia; order Anura; family Leptodactylidae; genus Leptodactylus; species Leptodactylus fuscus. The sequence continues at coordinate 47,947,703 of NC_134274.1, forward strand.
ATATTACATAATGATTGTAAATTATATATTATAAACAGTAGATATGCTACTTCATTACATATATTCTGTACTCTAACAAAGTAAAATTGCACATGTGAATTGACAGACATTGGTAAACAAAGTCACTGACATGACATGAATAACTTTTAATCGGGTAGTTGCTGTGCATTGACAATACTGTGCAAACGGCCATTTTCTCATGGCCTGTAGGCATGCGCAGTCTGCTCTGCCCAAGGCTTGAGGCCTAGAAGTTACAAGCCACTGCCAGAAGAAGAGGATGCTACTGATGAAGATAGATGCGATGCTGGAGAGTTCTCTCGCATCTTTGGGGACGCCCCCAGTGCTGTGAGAGAACTCATTTGCATAACAACAAGAACTGGGATTCCTACAGAACGGCATCGCGGAGAAGACAACGAAAGGTAGGAGAAGAATAGCCTTTCTTAATGGTATTCCGACGTGTTACTCAGGGAAAAAAAAATGGTTTGTATGATAGGATCCCTTTAACAATATAAATAGATGCATTGCTTCAATATGATGGCAGAAGCATGACTTGGAGTTGAATCCTTCATTACAAGATTAAGAATTGTTTGTGCTCGCTTTATTTCTGTTGACATAGATAACATTTTTATATATTATGCTCTACTTTTTTGTAGAGAAAAAAATATCAATTCTGGTTAACAGATACTGTGGAAACAAAGAGTGATACTTCTGTCAGGTTTTTATCTCGAGTCATTTTCCATTTAACCTCAGATACAGATGAGTGCCATTTTGCCAGCAATAAATGGTTATGTCACTTACTGGTTTATATTTTATGGTTATCGAGTCACACCTAAATGAGCAGAGCAATAAAATTTTAACTGCTTTTATACTTCAGTCAGTCAAATAGAAAGGTAATGTGGTTTGATTTTGCAAGTGCTTGAAATTAAATGCATGTTAGGAAGATGAAATCTAAATCTGGATTTATGGACTCTGTGCCCTGGGTGCTATACAGTGACATCATTGATATATACATGCTTTTCAGATCAAGGTTAGAAAAATTGTGCAAGTAGTTCAGTAAACCATTGTTACACTGGGGTAGATAGATCAACATGTTACATTAGCTGAATATTGTGAAAGAAAAAGTAATTCCTAGTATTGAGATATGAAATAGCCGTATAGAAAAAGAATAAAAATAATTTATTGCAACTACTTAGATTTGTACTTTTATTTGCTAAATAGATGAATTATGTGCAATGTTAGAGTATAATCCTAATACTACTACTAATAATAAAATATGTAATACTGAATCATCTTTATTTGTTTTTCTAGGTTGCATATTGTAATCTTAAAACAGAAACATACCTTTTTGTAAGTATCTATTGTGCTAAACTTGTTGTGATACTGCATATATATATATTTATATATATTGTAAGCCGATGCCTGGTCATGGAGGGGGTGTACATCTCACCCAGACTACTCAGGTAGGTGAGATGAGAAAACTCCAGGAATGTTTGTTCTCAGCAGACAACTTTTGCAATATTGCAGTATTGGGCTGGATATTTAGTAATGACAGGTAGGTTGGTAGTGGGACCTGTCATTCCACCCCCCTCCAGTCCACACTTTGGGGATGTTCCGGCAGCGACTCAGCTGCAGAGAGTCTGCTCATCAAGGAGGCTTAAGAAGCCAGCTCCAGCAGCAACACTTTGGGCAGAGCTTGGTTGGAGAGCTAACTGAGAGGTCATATTTTTGGAGCTGTTTCCTGAGTGATTCTACTGGGTTTTTTTTTATTCCTGTTATTCCAGGTGAGGTAACCTATTCTATGTTTAGTTAGAGCCTAGCCGGGCAGGTATTTATTTTTGTATTGTTTCCTTTTGTTGCTGCACTACCTTTTTGAGTGAAAATAAATTTCTACCTTTGTTTTTGGACTAAAGAATCTGGACTTTTGTGTTTATGCCACCCGCCTAGCAACCCCAGACCCTGACTATATATATATATATATATATATATATATATATATATATATATATATATATATATATATCCCTAGTGAGTGTTCTAAGGCTCAGAAAGTTGGAGAGAGGTCACTGTGCAGAGAGGGAGAGAAGATGAGCTGCATCTATCACCTATTATAAATGGTGTAATCTTGTGTTATCTTCATACAGATATTACTTGTCACTGAGATCCTGTCTGTGATGATAATTAGATGCCTGCTGAAAAGTGATCTCTATAATAAAGGAAGTGTAAACCTATTATTGTAATGGTCAGCGACTAAACTTAATCCAGCAGGATTACTGTATTTTTAAAATATAAATAATGGCATGAAATGTGTATACAAATTGATATAAAATGTGTAATATAATTTTTAAACACTAGGCCAATATTTAAAATCTATTTATTTAGACTGCGGAGTTTGCCCTCACAATTTTCTAGGAATACCAGGTGTATCAGCAGTGAAAGAAGCAAAGAAATTTATAACAATAGCGTGTAGTCAACACCAAAACCATGTGGCATCAGAACTAAACATGGAGTTTCGACTACTAATAGCATATTCTGTGTTATTTTGTGGATAGATTGCTGGCTTGCATGAAACTGCACAGATACCATCTTGCATTCCCAAATACTATAAATATGGAAAAATGTAAGGTAAGTATGGTTGAGCGGTCGAGCAAATTTCACAATCGCGTTCGGAATTCCGATCCCGACCTTTTCCGGCGGGATCGAGGTTGGAGGTTCTCTCAGGCTCAGCTCAACCTCATTCATGTATATTTCATTAATAGGGTTGAGCGATCGGGATCGGCTGGAAAATGATCGAAAATTGGGTTTTAAAAAAAGATCCTGAAATCTCAAGATCGGCTCATCCCTAAAGGTAGGTAATTTTCTAGTGACAATTTTCTGATAACAAACTCCCTCTAACTTTTAGGATTTGAATGTACCTATGTAAAACCAAGTTTTAATATGAAAACTAATTTCAAGTAAACTACATTGCTGAAATGTCAGCTGTAAAAATAGAAATAAAGACTATTTTCTTTTTCCACATATGTCGCACACAACGTGAGATCATCTTTTTTTTTATTCTTAAAGTAGTCGGTGATAGTAGATGATATAAAAAGTTACACATCTCTAAGATTTCCCATTGCTTCCAGACAGTATTCCTGTACCTGTAGCTTAGGCACAGCAGTAGTGTAAAAGCTGTACGTAAGTCAGCCCTGTGGGATATCGGATTTTTCAGTCTCCAGACTCTCGCCTCTCCAATCGTAGATAGATTGATTTCTGAAGGAAAAAAAGTGTTGCTTGTGCTTGGATTCCAATTGTGAGACTACTTTATCAATGTGTTATTGAAGTCTCATCGCCTGTGGGGAACCGCTCAGGTAGATGCTTGGTAGCAGTGCAGGAAACAGGGACACAGAGACGGGGTTGCACTCAAGTTCAGAATTTATTCTCTTTTGGTGCACAAACTGCCTTTACAAAGGCATAAACAAACAAAACAAAAGCCTTCTCGGCTGAAAACTAACTATAACAAAAGAAACTTTACCCTGAGTATAAGAGCCTGGCTGCCAGTCTCTCGCTCTGGAAACATCAAACGGTGGGCACAATACCTGGTTTGTAAGTCTAGTTCACACAGGAACTCTCAGCTTTGTCAGTGTGGTACCACAGCTCCTAGTCCTCACACACAGACTATATCAGGCCTTAATTAATCAGCTGACCTCCCTGGTGTGGGTCTTTACCAAACACCCTTTAGCTGCCTGGCTGGAACATACCTGTCCTCCCAGACCACACTCTTCTCTCTCTCACACGCCTAGCACACTATCAGCCAAGTTCAACTCTAGAGAACTATTTTTACCAGTTAAGTTGTTTGTTCTATTTAATACTGCAACTTAGTCATAATCAAAAAGCAAAATTTAAACAACAGAAAAACATTACAGAATGAAAAAAAAATTACTGTTTGGTGCTAGCGCCATTGTTGCCTGTTACTTAAGAGTATCATGTATAGTAAGCCTGTAGCTATTACTGATGTAAGATATTGGCTCACAATAAGCTCCTTAACATAGATTTCTTTATATTGACCTGTTATCTGTTCCATCTTCTCAGAGAATAACAATAGAAAGAGATGGTGATGAACAGAAGGTGATGTCCGAACAGGAACAAAGAATAGACATTTCTTAATCCTTCTCCCATCCTGAATACTTGATTCTGTAACATTGACTTCATTGAACACTATATTCTCATGAAACCACATTTGCTTAGAAACTTTTATTTACTGAACAATTAGTTCCTAGATCCAGAGTATGAGAACTAGAACGGAGGGCATCGCAAAGTTTAACTATGGATTTCCATATTATTTGGAGGTTCATTTTAATCATCGCAGTGTTTGTCCAGTTTAAGATAAAAAAATCGGCCACTAGCAGGGGATGTGGTTAAAAAAACACTACTTACCTCCATCTGCATTCAGTCACAGCTGTTTTTTTGATAGGCTGCAGCAGTGAAGTCAGGTCAATGGCCTCAGTAGTCAAGTCTACAGCAGTCGGGTGCAGTCCACGTGACATCACTATTGGATCCCAGTCAACATATCATCACTGTTGTCACAAGCTGCACCAATCACATGTTCTTGATATGACCACTGGTGCAGCCTGTGAACAACCGCCAGTAGGGGGCAGTGGAGACTAGACACTGGAGGAGTGAGGGCTTCAGTTGATAAGCAGTTCTTTGCATTTTTTTTTCTGTAACATTTTTTTTTTTTTATTCTAAATTGAACAATTTAGGGGTCCATTCACAAGGAGTTTTTTGGAGAGAATTTTGGTGTTGAATCCGTGTGGAAAAAATGCCTCCCCATAGAGTTCTATGGGTTCCGCTCCCTTTATTTGTCCACTCGCAGAATTTTTCCCCTAGCAGAAAAAAGCTTCCTTCCTGCGGATTCCGCCTGCAAAAATCAACACAGTCAATGGGAGGCATAAAATCCACGGATTTGGGTGCGGAATTGGCAAAAACCACGCGGAAAAACCGCTAGTGTTTTTTCAAGATCCATATACTGTAGGGGCCACACAGTGGCTCAGTGGTTAGCACTGCAGCCTTGCAGCGCTGGGTCCTGGTGTTCAAATCCCACCAAGGGCAAAAAACCATCTGCAAGGAGTTTGTATGTTCTGTGTTTGCATGGATTTCCATCCCATATTCCAAAAAGACATACTGATAGGGGAAAAAAAATGTGGGGCTCACAATCTACAAAAAAAAAAAAAAAAAAGATCCATATACTGTGCTGGAAGAAAAAAAAAAAAATCTAAAAAAGCCTCAAAAAACTGCTTAAAAAAAACTATTTCCTAATTCCTGAAGTGGATTTTTTCCACGACAAAATTCTTGCTAAAAATACTCAGTGTGAATGGACTCTAAGACTAAACATTACTATTGTGATGTATAGTATATTTTACAGAACAAAATAGGTGCAAAAGAAATTTGGACCTCGTTTTTCTTTTGCTATTTTTTCTTATCTTTAAGCTTGTCATTTATGACAAATATCACAAATCCATGCTGTGTTTATAAAAGCTGATTTATTTGGGATCCAGATATTTTTAATTAAGAGAAAAGTCATCATATGTCATTTTTATGCTGGAACTGAATGACTAACAAACCCTTTATTCTATCACTTTTAGTTCAATAGGACTGACTGGGCCAGTTTCATATGAAATATGCCAAAATCAGGCAAATTTAGCCTTTGACGGTGAGAGATAATTTCAGAATGCATCCATGCCACGTATTCATGTTTTGGTAGAGATTAAGACTATTAATACATTGTATATGATAAAGCATTGTAAGATCAATGGTACCTTATTGGGTTATCCATTCTCGATACGGTTAAGAATGCCGCCAGATTTGCCGTATAAGATGAACACACGATAAGTGTGAAGAGCCACCAGCTTCCCATCACAATCCGCATGGCCACTGAATTTGCCACGGACTCGGCACCTAGAAGTAACAAAGACAATATTATGAGTTAATCTAATATGTATATTTTCTTATAATAAATCGATCAAAACCACAAATACATAAGTGTTACTTGTTCTAAATAATGAGACAGTCATGTTTTAGAACAAAGGTTAAATCTCATTGGGTTGAATACCATGACCCAAAGATATTTGCACTCAATGAAGCACGGAATGAAACATCTGCACTTGAGATGATGGAGGCCACAAGGTTATGGCAAAGGTACAGAATGGAAATGTTCTTTTATTTCATTTATTCTTTTATTATGCCTTTTAAGAAATGCTTTCAATATGAAAAATACAATTGCGGTAAAGGCAACAACAAGGAGAATAAAATCCATATTTTATCATAATCAGTAAGTTTTTTTGTAAAAGAGAGAATATAAACTTTGCAATAATCTTTCTACGCTATCTATTTGTACAGCATATAGAAAGCAATATACCAAAAACAGGAAATGAAGGAAGATAAGGCTTGTGCATGTGGCTTTTATTTCTAATATTCTATATTGTGATCTTTAGTTGTATCTGTTTGTATGAGAAGCAAAAACTTGTATTCTGAAATTGACAAAGTAAACACACATACAAGTAGTCTTAAGTTAGTTTTGCTTGGACCACCCAAGCATTAATAGGTTAAGTGACGTAAGAATATCACAGGAGAGTTAAAGACATTTTCCTTAAGATCAGCCATAATATCTAATCAGTGGAGGTCCAACAACCAACACCCGCACTGATCAGCTTTTCTGGGGATGCTGCAGTTTTCAGACATGGCCTCTATATAGTCAATGCAGCTGTATGCTTCTGGATCCATCCACTGTGTAGTTCTTGTATGGTTCGCTCACAAAACAGCTGATCAGTGGCTGCTGGGTGTCTAACATTCACACAACAAATAAAAGAGTGGAGGTCCAGCAAGAACAGTTTCAAATTCTGTGATACAAATAGAAATACCAGACCGATGACCCACTGCTCCTATATAAACAACATGCTGAACGCCACGATTCCAAGAATCACCCCCCCACACACACACACACACTGATTAAACATTGATGGCGTATCCTAGGAGGCCACGTACATTAGTCTGACGTTGGTCAAACCACATAATTTCAACCATAACCATCGTTTGACTTCAAATAAGAAAAATTTCATCCCATCTCAGGCTGAGAATCATCTCTGGACACTGGCAGGCCGGGGCCTTGCACTCGTTCGCAGTCAGGGCAGCGGCGGCCTTGCCTGCAAGTGTCCGGAGTTGACTCTCAGCCTGCGCTGTGAACAAGCAGCACCCCGGCTCCCTTCATCCCTAAGAGCAGGGAGCGCGTCATTCCCCGGAGCTGCTGCTACCCGGCCTTGCAGGCGGGGCCACCGCAGCCCAGACTGTGAACGAGTGCAAGACCCCGGCCTGCCAGTGTCCAGAGATGATTCTCAGCCTGCGCTGTGAACAAGCAGACACCGGGGACCCCTGGCTGCATCCCGTGATCGACCCATACGTCCTTCGCGATCGACCGGTAGATCGCGATCGACGTATTGGGCACCCCTGGCATAGACCAATGTATTCTGGCACAGTATACTTAACCTACATTTTAAAGGACTATTCTCCTATGAAAAGTTATATCTACAGGGCATGTCTGGTAGGTGGGGTCTCACTTCTGAGATCCCAACTTGTCGTAAGCATGGTCATATCTAATCTGATAGCAATAAGATTATGGAACATTATTGTAACTCACCTTGTTGAACAAATGCCCCATATACAATCCATATGGCACTGTGTAGTGTAGAGGAAGTGGACGGACTTGCTTGCGATGCACTCTGAGCTCTAACTGCCTGGATTCGGTTCAAGACGAATATAAGCACGCCAACTACTGGTATAACTGCAGCAATACAAGCCCAGACAGCAAAGTCAAAAGGTGCAAAGAGGGAAAAAATATTTATTCTTTCCTCAGGTTTTTTGATAAGAATTCCTACTGAGTAATCCAAGTAGCGTTTGCTGAAATCCACCACGCTTTCTCGCTCTGGTGTTATCGTGATTGCTGACAGAGCAATGTCGGCTCTCTATAAAAAAGCAATGACATTGATTAAAATTCATTGCAATGAACCATCAATATTCTACAGATTAAACTGAAGAGGATTAATTAATAACATAATTAAAGAAAAGCAATGCATGCATCCATAAAGTTACATATGTTCCTTTCAGATATAATCAATCAATTTGTAATCTTATCATATCAAGCTATCTTTAATTATAGGAAAACATTGTCAAAATGAAAGACATCAACATTCAAACAGTTTTGGAGCTTTTATATTCATTAAGATAAATCATTTTTAACACAACTTGTCTTTCTTCTGTGCTTGTCAGTGAATGAGAAGGCTTCTATTCGCATCCAATAAAATAAACATCTAGTGCATGATGCATCTTATTTATCAGGTCTCTTTGAGGCCGGGGCCCTACGTGACAAATCACTGCGGTTTCCAAAGCCATTGCTGCGGGCAGTGGTGTAACTAGTAATGACATGCCCCCCCCCCACGAACGACACCGAAGACCTCAACCGCCCCCCTCCTTCACATTCCTTCACTCTATTATGCCCCATAGTGGCCCCTGCACACAGTATTATACCCCATAGTGGCCCCTGCACACAGTATTATACCCCATAGTGGCCCCTGCACACAATATTAAATCCCTTAGTGGCCCCTACACACACAGTATTATGTCCCTTAGTGGCCCCTGCACACAGTATTATGTCCCTTAGTGGCCCCTACACACAGTATTATACCCCATAGTGGCCCCTGCACACAGTATTATCCCCCATAGTGGCCCCTGCACACAGTATTATGTCCCTCTGTGGACACCAATAAACAATTATTATATTCTGGGTTCTTTTCAGAGTCCCCCAGAGTATAATAATCGGAGACCAGGGGGGATAAAAGAATAAAAAAAAACACTGTTACTCACCTATCTCCCGTCTCCGCTGCAGTCCTCCGCTGTCGACCTCCGCTGTAGTCCAATTTCTATGACGTGAGACGTCACATGACCCGGGACGCAGGCCGGGGTCATGCGACGTCAGACGACTAGGCCTGAAGCCTGCCCGGATGGTGGAGAGGTAAGTAACAGTGTTTTTTATGTTTCTTACCTATCCCTGACCTCTGATCATTATACTCGGGGGTCTGAAACCCCCCCGAGTATAATGATAGTGTTTGTGGGGCCCGTGGCGTCACTTACCGGTCCCAGCCTTGCCAGGATCGGTAAGTAAATAGGGCCCGTTACCGGCTGGACCTATCAGAGACATTAGCGACAGTTGTCTACTGCATAAAGCCTGCGACAATCTGTGCAAGCGATACAAAGGAACCCTCAGAGAGAAAAAACAGAGGTACCTCTTCCACAAAATAGGGAAACTAGAGGACTCCCTCAAAGACAGCTCATTCTGGGAGACCTGGCACCATATGGGCACAAAACCCAAGAAAAACTCCCTCCACATCCAAAATGGCAATATCTGGCTCAACTACTTCAGAGGTTTCTACAAAAATATCCATGAAGAAGACCTAACAACAGAATAGCAACAGATAATCACCAAACTGATTGACATGGAGAAAGTCATCAAGGACTTCCAGAACCCTCTGGACTCACCAATCACCATAAAAGATATACAAGAAAGAATTGCCCTGATGAAAGGCAAAAAGGCCAGCCGCCCTCACGGCATCCTACCAAAGATGATCAAACACAGCCCTCCAGCAATACACGCAGCACTGGCAAAGCTATTCACCCTCGTCCTCAATGCAGGACACTTCCCCCAAGACTGGAACAAAGGCCTCATAACCCCCATCTATAAGAATGGAGACCAATACGACCCCAACAACTACAGAGGGATCTGCATCAGCAGCACGCTGGGGAAACTGTTCAACAGCATCATCAATAACAGAATCCTCACCTTCCTCACACAACACGGGGTCCTCAGCAAGAGCCAAGCAGGGTGTATGCCAAACCACCGCACCACGGACCATATCTACACCCTACACAGCCTCATCAAGACCCACATCCACAACACCAGAAGAGGCAAGATATACGCCTGCTTTGTGGACTTTAAGAAGGTGTTCGACTCAGTATGGCACCCAGGCCTGCTCCTAAAACTCCTAGAGAGTGGAATAGGAGGAAGAACATATGACGTCATCAAGAGCTCCTACACCGGAAACCAATGCAGTGTGAAGGTGAATGGGAAAAGGACAGCATACTTCCAACAGGACCGAGGGGTCAGATAAGGCTGTAGCCTGAGCCCAACGCTCTTCAACATCTACATCAATGAACTGGCTAGAGGCCTCACCAACCCCAGGCTTCACCCTGAACAACCAGGAGGTGAAGTTCCTGCTATACGCCGACCTCCTACTCCTGTTCCCCACCAAGAAAGACCTCCAAGAAAGCATGTCAGTGCTGGAAAAATTCAGCACCACATGGGCCCTACCCATCAACCAAAAGAAGACCAAACTCATGATATTTCAGAAGGGCCACAACAAAGTCCCCACCCCACAATTCACACTGAACGGCTCCAGACTGGAGAAAACCAACAGCTACACTTACCTGGGGCTGGAGCTCAGCCAATCAGGAAGCTTCAAAGCAGCAATAGAAACCCTGAAAGCAAAAGCCTGCAGAACCTTCTACGCCATCAGAAGACAACTGTACCACCTCAAACCAATGCTGAGGGTCTGGCTGAAGATATTTGACACAGTCATCACCCGATCCTCCTCTATAGCAGTGAGGTTTGAGGCCCAGCCACCTACCCAGACCAGCCAAAATGGGACTCTAGCCCAACAGAGACCTTCCACCTGGAGTTCTGCAAATACCTGCTCCATGTCCATCACAACACCTCCAACATGGACTGCAGGGCAGAGCTAGGCAGGCGACCCCTATGGCTCACCATACAGAAGAGGGCGCTAGCTTTCCAGGTGCACATCCAGGGGAGCAACCCCAACTCCTACCACCACCAATCATGGCTAAGCCACAGAGACAACCTCCAACAAAACAACAGCCAACCAAACCAAAAATACCAACAGATGATAACCAAGGCCAAAATAAATGCGACCACAGAGGAAAACAGAGAGCAGTACGTCGAAGAATGGAGAAACAAAATAAATAACTCCAAGAAACTCACCATGTACCAATCCCTACAAAGGGACTACACCATGGCCACCTACTTGAAGAGAATACCCCACCCCAAACACAGACAAGCCCTGAGCCGGTACAGACTGAGCACCCATAACCTAGAGATTGAAACAGGGCAGCACAGGCAGACGTACAAGCCATGTTTTTGTAATCCCTGTCTACATTATTAAGAAAGTTTGCTATTTTTATGTAAATTTAGCTTAATTTGTACACACTGTAACACAGGCAATTTTCTAACACTTTGTTTTTTAATCCCTCACCAATCTTAAGATCTCCAACACTGGAGGAATTGCAAAACAAAGAGTGTGAGAAATTTGCATATCTTTTAATTAAACAATAATTAATTCACAAATAACCTATTAGACCTTTTTTCAGGATATGTTCTAAGTGCATGATTAAAAAAAGAAAAACAAATGTTACTTACAGATTAAAGGTGAGCCCTTGAAGTGTCACTTAGCATACTGAGACACTCAAACAACTTTTTGTCTGTACCCATTTATTTATTTATTAACTTCTTTTCCATCATCTCTAGTTTATTAAAGTTTATTTAATGATTCAGGGATTTTTCTTTTTGTGTGTGTGTTGCTGAGCAGCCCCTGTTCTATTTGCATGGAAGCGGATAGCTGAGGTCAATGGAAGCTGAGCAATCTATTTCCAGGTCCGTAGACTGTACTGTACAGGATACTGCCCCAAACAGCTGGAGTCCAGTTGTCAGGCCCCACAATCAGATATCTATGGCCCATCCTAAGGATAGGCCAGTCAGAAAAATTCCTTTAATACAGTGAGCACAGATATTCCCTATCATATTAGGGAAGATTTCACCTCTTATTTTTCCAGTACAGGTTTGAAGATGAAGCCTGTGATCTTATTGATTGTTGACTATTCTACATTTCATTTGTTCTAGTGTTTATGCGTATTATTTTCAGCATTATGCATATTAGAATAACCCCGACCTAATTTGCATTAACAAAAAAATATGTTGCATTATTGTAATTGTATTTTCTATTGGAAAGCAAATTTACATATTTATTACTTCAAGTATGAACTTGTTATTACCTTATTTATGAGTTCTCCTATCATGCCATTCCAGGAGCCATTGGGAAGAGGATGTCCATATTTTCCATCTGGGACTTGGTAAATTTCGTATTTAAAACCAAGATTTTGCGATAATGCGTCTAGGACATCTATTGAAAAACCTTTATATTTCTTTGGTTGACCAAGTATATTCTCTGCAACCATGACAAAAGGCTCTTCCTAAGGGAGGAAAAAACAGAACCATCCATCAATACCAACACCACCGGCAAGGGGATTCATGTTTCCTCTTTTAAGTGACATACTAGGTTACTATAGTGCAGCAGTTTTCTCAATTATTACATTTTATTTGATTTTGATCTGTAGGCAGCAGGTTATAGAGCACAATAAACTAAGCAGATTGATGTATAGTTTTGTAGGAAAATTGCACCATAACTTGGATAATTCAGTTGGTGGTCCTGTGTGTCTTCTATAGCCAAGGACCACCCACAACAATACAGAGTTTAATAAGCATATTTGGTGCTGAAACTGAAAGGACCTATTGCTCAGTAAGAGTAAGTTCACACAGGGTTTTTTCGTCAGGATTTTGAGGCCATATCCGCCTCAAAATCCTGAACAAAAAGATGGCTCCCATTGAAATCAATGGGAGCTGGTCAGTTCTTTTTCCTGGGAGCTGGTTTGTTCGAGATGCTCATTCTTCAGGCTGTTTTGCCTTGCGATTCGGCCTGAAGACACTCCCTCCTCCTGACTAGGCCCATTCCTTGGGTCTAATCCGGAGCGGAGTGCGTGACTGGATGCCATTGCAGTGCACCGACATTCAGTCGCGGCCACCCGTTTTTTGGTCCAGAACCTGACCAAAATCCTAACCAAAAAAACGGCTCCCTTTGAAATCAATGGGAGCTGGTCAGTTTTTTTTTCCGGAAGCCAGTTTGTTCCATCTCCCGGAAAAAGAAGCGAGTTGCTCATTCTTCAGGCCGTTTCTCACGATTCGGCCTGAAGACACTCCCTCCTCCCAACTAGGTCACTTCTTGTGCCTAATCTGGAGCGATGGGCGTGACTGAATGGCGTTGCAGTGCATCGGCATTCAATCGCGACTACCCATTTTTTGGTCCGGAACCTGATGCAGCCTCCGCCTCAGGTTCCGAACCAAAAAATCCAGTGTGATCCAGTGGGCTGAAGAGAAAATTCAAACTGTGCCACGATCACGATGCGGTGGTGAAAGGTCCCTTGTAATGCTGCACTTTTGCAATATATATACTGTATATATATATATATATATATACAGTCCTATGAAAAAGTTTGGGCACCCCTATTAATCTTAATCATTTTTAGTTCTAAATATTTTGGTATTTGCAACAGCCATTTCAGTTTGATATATCTAATAACTGATGGACACAGTAATATTTCAGGATTGAAATGAGGTTTATTGTACTAACAGAAAATGTGCAATATGCATTAAACCAAAATTTGACCGGTGCAAAAGTATGGGCACCTCAACAGAAAAGTGACATTAATATTTAGTACATCCTCCTTTTGCAAAGATAACAGCCTCTAGTCGCTTCCTGTAGCTTTTAATCAGTTCCTGGATCCTGGATGAAGGTATTTTGGACAAACAATTCAAGTTCAGTTAAGTTAGATGGTCGCCGAGCATGGACAGCCCGCTTCAAATCATCCCACAGATGTTCAATGATATTCAGGTCTGGGGACTGGGATGGCCATTCCAGAACATTGTAATTGTTCCTCTGCATGAATGCCTGAGGATTTGGAGCGATGTTTTGGATCATTGTCTTGCTGAAATATCCATCCCCGGCGTAACTTCAACTTCGTCACTGATTCTTGAACATTATTCTCAAGAATCTGCTGATACTGAGTGGAATCCATGCGACTCTCAACTTTAACAAGATTCCCGATGCCGGCATTGGCCACACAGCCCCAAAGCATGATGGAACCTCCACCAAATTTTACAGTGGGTAGCATGTGTTTTTCTTGGAATGCTGTTTCTTTTTGGACGCCATGCATAACGCCTTTTTTTTATAACCAAACAACTCAATTTTTGTTTCCAAAATGAAGCTGCCTTGTCCAAATGTGCTTTTTCATACCTCAGGCAACTCTATTTGTGGCGTACGTGCAGAAACGGCTTCTTTCTCATCACTCTCCCTGACAGCTTCTATTTGTGCAAAGTGCACTGTATTGCTGACCGATGCACAGTGACACCATCTGCAGCAAGATGATGCTGCAGCTCTTTGGAGGTGGTCTGTGGATTGTCCTTGACTGTTCTCACCATTCTTCTTCTCTGCCTTTCTGATATTTTTCTTGGCCTGCCACTTCTGGGCTTAACAAGAACTGTCCCTGTGGTCTTCCATTTCCTTACTATGTTCCTCACAGTGGAAACCGACAGGTTAAATCTCTGAGACAACGTTTTGTATCCTTCCCCTGAACAACTATGTTGAACAATCTTTGTTTTCAGATCATTTGAGAGTTGTTTTGAGTAGCCCATGATGCCACTCTTCAGAAGAGATTCAAATAGGAGATCAACTTGCAATTGGCCACCTTAAATACCTTTTCTTATGATTGGATACATCTGGCTATGAAGTTCAAAGCTCACTGAGGTTACAAAACCAATTTTGTGCTTCAGTAAGTCAGTAAAAAGTAGTTAAGGGAATTCAAATCAATAAAATGATAAGGGTGCCCATACTTTTGCACCGGTCAAATTTTGGTTTAATGCATATTGCACATTTTCTGTTAGTACAATAAACCTCATTTCAATCCTGAAATATTACTGTGTCCATCAGTTATTAGATATATCAAACTGAAATGGCTGTTGCAAACACCAAAATATTTAGAACAAAAAATGATTAAGATTAATAGGGGTGCCCAAACTTTTTCATAGGACTGTATATATATATATATATATATATATATATATATATATATATATATATATATATATATAAATCCCCATTTGCAGATATGCTCTAAAGTCATTGCAATCAGACATTTCACTTAATTAACTTAAACTTAACTAGAAAGTTGAAAGCTAATAGCAAACCGGTTACAATGTTACAATGGCTGCACAGTAAACTGTACCTTTAGTAGCACTCATGAATAACAACCACTGACTTGAAATAATAGGTGGGTCACAATTAATTGGGCATATTGTCATCTGTCTAGGTGACAACATTTCTTTCCAAATGCAACACATACGAAGTTTTATTGCTCACGAAGTAATTGTCTGAAAATTAAAAAGTCGCAAAGGATATAATAGATGCACTGGGATCATTATTTTTCAAAGATGTCTAATTTTTGTGAATAAGTCAATGTTTGCACTAATTGAAAACACAGAGAAGGTAGGATTATATCATTGTACATTTTACTATATGCTATCATTGGTTTTCATGTAGCTGAATGTCATGCAGTACTCTGCTAAAAGGTTGTCCCATTCAGATCAAATCTGTCCTTATGACCATAGAATATGGACTTTATAGTACCATAAAGCTATGGAATTCAGTCAATGCAAGAGATTGGACATTGTTATTAGAAGATTGTCTTGAGGGCCATGATATCTTGCATCTTAAGGTCCCAGCCACCAACTTTGGCTTAACACAAATGGTTTACATTATGCCCATAAGCTTGTGTCTATTGACCTGCACAGATCAAAAAAAATGGTATCATATTATATAACATGTATTCATCCTTTTCTTAGCATTATCTGGATAGTGCAGGAAATGAAAGGGAGCTTCCATACATCCTAGTCTCATGCTTCGTGAAAATGGGACACTGCAATAAATTTCCACACAGGAAAGTCAATGAGTATCAGATAGGGTTGAGAGATCGGGATCGGAAAAGATCGGATTCCCATCGGCGATCGAGTAAATTTCATGATCACAATCGAAATTCTGATCCTGATCGTTTCTGGCGGGATCGAGGTCGGAGGTTATCTCAAGATCGGCTCAACCCTATTCAGGTATATATCATTAGTAGGGTTGTGCGATCGGGAAAGATCGGATACCGATCGGCGAACGAGCAGATTTCACGATTGTGATCGGCTGGAAAAAGATCAAAAATCAACTCAACCGTAGTATTAGATAATAGTAACTAATACTAATCTTAGGTTTAATTCATAATCTGTCTCAAGCCTCACAGTACTTTCGATTAAAGTAAGGAATAATTTTACTATACAAGAATGAGTAGAAAGCAAGAAAAGACATATCAAATTGGTTAAATTTACTGTCTATACACACATAGATGCCTATTTACTGGGATAACAAATCCTCTAATTTCTTTAAATACATATTCTTATACAGGTGTGAAAAGTGCATTGAGATGTATTACAGTTCTCAGAAGCATACCAAGATTGTTACTACTTTCAGACTTAATCCTTGTAGGTCATTGTCAAGTCGCTTTTCTTGTAAGCTTCCATTTAGGCCTCTTAAGGAATCCCAGGTTGCCAGCTAAAACGATAATAAAGGACATTTTAAAATACTGTCAAAAAAGATTCATGAATTATTTTAATGAAACAAACTTTAGAAGTCATAATAAGTGAACAAATAGACTTGCTGTTAGTGAGGTTTACCTTTACCGTTGCACATAGGGGTAAATAAATTAATACATTTGCACCAGAATGTTGGCATTTGCCCTAGAAAACTGTTGTACATGCTTTCCATCTCATTTTCTATGTATTTTCGACATGTTCTAACAGTTTTTGTGCATTAGGCAACATGTGGGCAAGCTTGTTGCAAAGGGGCATGGTTTAATATGCTAAACTGTGGTCCAGACATGATAGCACGATTTTGGAAGTTGTGTCATAATTTCAGCCACTACTTCAAATTTTTGCAGCATAATTTTGTGGGAAACTAAGGGGTCGTTCGCAATCATAGCAGAAAATGGACAAAGGGAATTTTTGATCCAAACATGGGACACTTACACCAGAAAACAGGGGGAGGAAATATTCATTATGTATGGCCATGGTGTAAAAGGAATTATCCGGATACTATACAATATTACTTAGTAGGTTTAGCTGTCCATGATCACTCTTCGTTTTTTAGTGACATAGGTACAATATTTCTTACATGTGAGACATTTTCACAACAATTTGGCAAATATTCTTTATTTCTGTCATTTAAATGCCAACTGAAACAAATAGTAAATCATGACCTGATCCCTATTTTATTTTTCTGAAACCCTCCAACTGAAATGATATAGCTGTCATATCTTTATCTTTTATGGGCTAGAAAACGCACCTTCTAAACTGCAAACAGAATATTTTATAAATTTCCCATTTCTTGCAAAAAGACAAGCAATACTGAGCCAAACAGTCCATCAAAAAGGAAACAAAAATGTCAAGATAATTTTATGGTTTTCTGTATTTCAATTCAACCGTAAATTCACAGTGCGCCTTTCATTGCAGAGATGGGAATATCCTCCATTGATCACAAATAAAGGCACCTTACAAGTGCGGAGAAGAGGGGAGGGAGGAAATGATAAAATACTTTACTTGAAAGCGCTCATCTAAATCCCATTGTTCCAGATCACTTTCTTTCTGCATAAGTGTGGGAAGCTTAGGCTACCAATTGTTTGTTTGCTACAATGTGATTTGTTGTATAGGTTATCTTTTGACTGTTGGTTTCTTTTTCACATTACGGCTCAAATAACTCATTTCCAGCACTAGTAAGCAAAATGTGCTGCCATCCTTTGATAAGGCAGCTAGAGATCACACACTTTGTTAGATACGAGTATTTCCAACGCAGTTCTAGCACAATCAGAGGTAGATATAGGTTTCATGGCTTTCCAATCTCTTCATATCAAACGGTTCAATGTCTGAACAGCTGCTTGTCAACCGCTTTCACACGTCACTGCTCTTGGAAAAAATATTCCCTGAAAATACCTCTGTAGGTTTTGAGTTTCTGAATCTCAAAGTCAAAGTTGTATAAAAGTACTGGAGAAAAGAAGATTTTGATGTTACTTTAATTGTAGTTTTAAATACTGTTTAAAGAAAAAGCGGAACCAAAAAAGGGGCACAAAAAAATGAAGTCCTACTCATAGATGATAGAATATAGCAGTGATTGTATTCCTCTACTTAAAGTAACCAAACCAAAACTTGAAAGTAAAAACTATAAAATATGCATATTCCGTATTGTTCATAACAGTAGTCTTCATAAATGCGCGCCAATGTTCTTTGTACTCAATAAAAACAGATATAAAACAAACTAGTAGTTATAAGGGCTCAGCAACTGAAAGCAATATGGAGAGAAAGGGAGAGGAACAGGAAATGAGTCATCAGTCCAATCATAGGGTTGATCTGTAACCTAGGCAACCAACTGTATGCGCTAAGGAGACATAGTTAGTTGTATTTGATAGACAGAGCTAGACAGATAAAGCAAAATATACTTGCTTAAGCATCAAGTTTAAATATGATCCTAAAGATGGGAATGCCCATTTAATAGAAAATATATACTATATTGTATATGTAGTAATTCAAATTCAATTATATAAATTTACAAAGTTCAACATACACTACTGATAAATGCGCTTCCTTTGTAACTTCTGATCATCTTGCATGGATAAGTTCTTATTCTAATTTTTGAGATTGTGAAAAAGAAACATTTTTATAGTTTTGCACCTTTTCTCTGCCATCTCTAATCTGAAGCACGTAACATCTGCCCTCTTTTTAAAGTCACAAAATGTCATAAACTTTGTTTTAACACTGTACATTTTTCATGTAAACCTTTTACATCATATCCACTCACATAAAACATACAAACTCAAGGAGGACAAAAAAATATCCTTAGCTGTCAGGGGACTAAGAAGTAGCAACCAAAATATGACTGTACAATTTATAGCCTTGGAAAGCACATTTGCCAGAAATCATCGAGAAATGATAGCCCATACCTCTTACAAAGCATGAGTGCTTGACAATTGAAGCAAATTACTAGAGTCGCTTTGCATGGTCCCTGTGTGATACAAAATCAGTCGTTGCTTCAAAAATACTGCATTTAGCCTGTGCTCCAAAAATCAACTAAAACCTACAATAGTCTTAAAAACAAATAATAGGAAAGAAAAACACATTTATTCTGATTCCTTTATACTAATTTAAATTCATATTATTATTTAAGGATCACTGCCGTGAACAACAATGAGCTATACAGTGTTGGCCAAAAGTATTGGCACCCCTGCAATTCTGTCAGATAATACTCGTTTTCTTCCAGAAAATGATTGCAATCACAAACTCTTTGGTATTAATATCTTCATTTATTTTGCTTGCAATGAAAAAACACAAGAGAGTGAAAAAAAAGTCAAATCATTGATCTTTTTACACAAAACTCCAAAAATGGGCCAGACACAAGTATTGGCCCCCTCAGCCTAATACTTGGTAGCACAACCTTTAGACAAAATAACTGCGAACAACCACTTCTGGTAACCATCAATGAGTTTCTTACAATGCTCTGCTGGAATTTTAGACCATTCTTCTTTGGCAAACTGCTCCAGGTCTCTGAGATGTGAAGGGTGCCTTCTCCAAACTGCCTTTTTGAGATCTCTCAACAGGTGTTCTATGGAATTCAGGTCTGGACTCATTGCTGGCCACTTTACAAGTCTCCAGTGCTTTCTCTCAAACCATTTTCTAGTGCTTTTTGAAGGGTGTTTTGGGTCATTGTCCTGCTGGAAGACCCATGACCTCTGAGGGAGACCCAGCTTTCTCACACTGGGCCCTACATTATGCTGCAAAATTTGTTGGTAGTCTTCAGACTTCATAATGACATGCACACGGTCAAGCAGTCCAGTGCCAGAGGCAGCAAAGCAACCCCAAAACATCAGGTAACCTCCACCATGTTTGACTGTAGGGACCGTGTTCTTTTCTTTGAAGGCCTCTTTTTTTTCCTGTAAACTCCTATGTTGAT
Organism: Leptodactylus fuscus; assembly: GCF_031893055.1. Taxonomy (NCBI): domain Eukaryota; kingdom Metazoa; phylum Chordata; class Amphibia; order Anura; family Leptodactylidae; genus Leptodactylus; species Leptodactylus fuscus. The sequence continues at coordinate 47,967,721 of NC_134274.1, forward strand.
GCCTTTTCCCAAGAAGCTCTACTTTTGTCTCATCTGACCAGAGAACATTCTTCCAAAACGTTTTTGGCTTTCTCAGGTAAGTTTTGGCAAACCAGCCTGGCTTTTTTATGTCTCTGGGTAAGAAGTAGGGTCTTCCTGGGTATCCTACCATACAGTCCCTTTTCATTCAGATGCCGATGGATAGTACGGGTTGACACTGTTGTACCCTCAGACTGCAGGGCAGCTTGAAAAGGCTCATCAAGTTTAGTCCAATGTGAACATATTTGTTTTTTCAATGCAAAAGGGATTGTGCACTCCGAATTCGTTCCAATAGGTCAGACTGTCATCCAGGTTTTCTACTTGGGGGTTCTCAAGAGGTTGCACAACAGTTTGCGGCAAAAAAGGCCCAAAATGTGGCAGTCTGGTGATTGTTTTTTCCAACACGACAATGCCCCAGCCCACACCGCCATCTCAGTGACCACTTTCATGGCAAGAAAAGGCATGGCTGTCTTGCCCCACCCACCCTATTCACTCGATATGGCTCCCAGTGACTTTTTTTTTATTCCCACGAATGAAGAAGAACCTCAAGTGGAAGTGTTTCGCGGAGGAGGTGAAGAGGAAAACGATGGAGGCGCTTGCACACATCAAAGTAGATGAGTTTAAAAAATGTTTTCAACAATGGCAGATGAGATTTGACAAATGTATTGCCGCTAAAGGAGAGTACTTTGAAGGCGATTGAGGGAATTTTGTACAAAAAAAATATATACACGCTTCAAAAACAACATTTCTGGAAACTTTTAGGTACCCCCTCGTACTATACAGCACTGTACTGTAGGCATACAGTGTTCTCTATATATATATATTAGTGGGTTAAAGATTGTAGGTAGATCACACTAGCATGATTCTCCTGCGGTGTTATGACACATTGTCAGGCGATTAATTTAAATTACCAGGCAGGTCCTGTATTCATTTGCATTGTTGGGCCCACTCAGCAATTCATATTAATTACCAGACAGCGCCTACCTTTCCTCTTTCCCTACCTTCCCCTATAGCAGTGATGGCGAACCTATGGCACGCGTGCCAGAGAGGGCACGCAGAGCCCCCTCTGCTGGCACGCGTGCTGTCGCCCTGATCGCTCACTAACGGCGAATCTGATGCAGGATTCCCCGTTAGTGAGCGATCGCTGCCTTCAGCTGGTTGTGCAAATGCGCATCCAGCTGAAAGCTGTCAGTGTAGCTCAGTGTAGGCCACGCGTACTACGCGGCCTACACTGACTACAGAGTGTGACCTCTGAACAAGCGCGGGCGTGATGACGTAAGTCATCAGCGCGCGCAGTGAACAGAAGAGAGAACACCCGGCAGCTCTTCAGGTAACTATATTATGTTTGTTTGCACTGTCAGGGGAGGGGGGCAACGGTAGACATTTCATGTTGTGTAGGAGGGGGCTACTGTAGACTTTCATGCTGTGTGGGTAGGGGGCTACTGTGGACCATTTTATGCTGTATGGGAGGGGGCTACTGTGGACCTTTCATGTTGTGTGGGAGGGGGCTACTGTAGACTTTCATGCTGTGCGGGTAGGGGGCTACTGTGGACCATTTTATGCTGTATGGGAGGGGGCTACTGTGGACCTTTCATGTTGTGTGGGAGGGGGCTACTGTAGACTTTCATGCTGTGCGGGTAGGGGGCTACTGTGGACCATTTTATGCTTCTACTGTGGATCTTTCATGCTCTGTGGGAGGGGGCTACTGTGGACCAGTTCATGTTGTGTGGGAGGGGGCTACTCTGGACCATTTCATGCTGTGTGGGAGAGGGCTACTGTGGACCATTTCATGTTGTGTGGGAGGGGGCTACTGTGGACCATTTCATGTTGTGTAGGAGGGGGCTACTGTGGATCTTTCATGCTCTGTGGGAGGGGGCTACTGTGGACCATTTCATGTTGTGTGGGAGGGGGCTATTGTGGACCATTTCATGTTGTGTGGGAGGGGGCTACTGTGGACCAGTTCATGCTGTGTGGGAGGGGGCTACTGTGGACCAGTTCATGCTGTGTGGGAGGGGGCTACTGTGGACCAGTTCATGCTGTGTGGGAGGGGGCTACTGTGGAGTATACAGGTATAATCCTGTGTGGGGGCCACTGTGGGCCAGATTGTACTGTGTGGGGGGCCACTGAGGGGCAGATTGTACTGTGTGGGGGGGCCACTGAGGGGCAGATTGTACTGTGTGGGGTCCCCTCACTATGTATATCACACAGTATTTGTTTTATAGCAGACGTGAAATTAGTACAGGATGTAATAACATTGCACGGTAACTATAAAACAGATCCTGTGCGATGTAAATAGTGAAAATTAATTGTTTAAAAGTACAGAATGCAGAGACCTTTACCTTTCAGTACAAGATCTGTAAAGCCCCAGTCACATGACTGTAATTTGTGGGTCCGCAATTGTGGACCCACAGAGTTTTAAGGTTAAATTGCCGTGTTGGCACTCCGTGATAATTTATTTGGTTTTGGGTTGCAGTTTAGGCACTCGGTCTCAAAAAGGTTCGCCATCACTGCCCTATAGTGTGATACACTGATGTCATAGTGCAAGAATGCAAAGTTATAAATAAAACTAGAGTTGATAGATCATTAGTATGAAAACCCACCAGGGGTTGGAAAAACACTGACCCCTTCCCACAACACAGCACAGTGTAATGTGGGTTCTTCACTCTATAGAATATGTTGTACAGGGATGGAGCAGACATGGAAGCTGTGCTTATGCAATTCATGGCAGATGTCAGCTGTAAAACAAAGAGTTGACACCCCTATATTGACTTTAAACCAATATAGTTTTACAGAAAAGCTGTTTTTGTTCACTTTATAACCAAAATACTGAAATTAAAAATGACAAATTTAATGCACCTAAAAATGGTACCAACCTAAACTATAAGTTTTATGTTGCATCGTACACCTCCTGCCACCTCAAGAACATCCATCAAATCTGCTCCTTTCTCACCCTTGAAACTACAAGAATGCCAGTCCATGCTCTCATAATCTCCCGCTTAGATTACTGCAACACCTTCACCCCTCTAGTCCACCCTAAACTGCGCTGCTCGCTTAATTCACCTCAACCCCCGCTCTTCATCGGCGGCTCCCCTAATCCCTTTACTGGCTACCCTTTGCCCAGCAAATAGAGTTCAAGTTACTAATGCTGACATACAAAGCCATCCACAACCTGTCCCCTCCATATATCTCCAACCTAATCTCACACTACCTGCCCACACGTAACCTCAGATCCTCCAATGACCTCCTACTCCGCTCTTCTCTCATCTGCTCCTCACACAACCTTCTCCAACATTTCTTCTGTACATCCCCCATACTCTGGAACTCCTTACCAAGACACATAAGACTGACCTCCACAATCACAGGATTCAAGAAGGCCCTGAAGACTCCCCTATTCAGGAAGGCCTACAACCTCCAATAACACTACTGTCACCGAACCAGCATCTGTATAGTCTCTCCCCTCACCTTTTGTCTCTACCCGTCTTTATTAGGACCCGGTATTCTCTATCTCAGCCTGATAGGTTTGGGTGGGGAGTGTCAGAACGGCATTCTGCACGTGAACTGTCCGATGGGCAGTAGGGGAATGTTCACACTGGCATGTGGTTTGGCGGCTGCACTCTGGCATGGATTGTGCTATGAGCTGCACTGCTGACCATTTCTAGTGTGTCTTAGCCTCTGAAAAGGGGTTAAATTTCTCTGCTGTGCTGGGCTTCTATTCAGGTGGTTCTGATATCCAATGGGCCTTCTCTTTACTCCTGCTTTTGGCTATTTATACTCTGCCTTGCATTTTGTCAGTGCCGGTCTTAAATCTTCAGTGCCTTTGTTCCAGACGTGGTCTGTTTGTCTGAAGCCTGCTATCTCACCTGCATCTGAGCCCTGGCCTATTCAGCTTCCTAGCTGCCTGTTCACATTATCCTGGACTTCAGCTAAGTATTGAGCTTCTATTTCCAAGCTTGGTTGTGCCGGGTGCAGTGAACCCCAGTCTTTTACTGCTAAGATGTTTGGAATTTTTTTGTTAAGTTTTTTGTGTGTGATACTAAGTTTTGTTTTTCCCTATCCCTTTGCGTAGTTTTGTATTCCTGTGTTTCACATTTATTTGCTACCCTATACTTTGTGTCCCCTCATATTCACCGTGTCCAGTCGGACCTCGGGGGGGGGGGGGGGGTGGCTTTTTCTGTATCTGCTTCTCCTTCATAAATGTGAAACTAGACAGGGTATTCTGTTTCACTTTTATAGGTGAGCTATTCTCCGGCTTTGTTCGCGACCACTCAGGCAAGTTAGTGAGGCCCACGGCTACTTCTGGTTGTGCAAGGCAGGGTATAGGAGTATCCACACTAGTATTCCAAACTGCTCATACTTCTGTTTTTTTTGCATGTTTTTTCTTTAACGTGATTGAGAAGTTATCAGTCAGGGGCCAGTCCATTGTCAGAGATCCCCAGACCATAACACTCTTCCCTCATAGATTTTAAGCCCTCGCAGGCAGGGTCCCTCTATCCCACTGTGCCAGTTGGTCATTGTTAGTATTGTATTTTTGTATATTTTGTGTACTGTATGTAAACCTCAAATATAAAGCAAAATGTAATTAATCTAATAATGTACAGCACCATGGAATTAATGGTGTTATATAAATAAACAATACTAATCGTATAATGTTTGGTGGAACCAAAAATCTGTCACAGGAAATCTGGTACTGATAAAGGGATGGTCTTCTCAAAGTCTTTTGGAATCACAAAAATAATAATAATTATTAATTATTATTATTTATTTATATAGCACCATTAATTCCATGGTGCTTTACATTTGGGGGTTACATACAGTACACAAAATATACAGGCAGATATAATACTAACAATGACTGACTGGCACAGTGGGGTAGAGGGCCCTGCCCACGAGGGCTTACAATCTATGAGGGCTTACAATAATGATCATGTTGATATTTTATTTTACCATAAAGTGAACATCATAAACATGAAGACCAGAAATGATGTCAAACTGATATTCCTGTTTTTTCCAACACTCCTCCCTCCTCCAAAAGAAAAATGGTTTTCTGGGCTCAATATCATACCTCCATAATTAGCCATGAATTCTTGCTGAATGCCGTGCTTTATTCACATACAGTACAGCGGATCTTGGGAGACCCTGGGACTATACTGTATTTTTTTTTTTTGCTCTTTTTTTTCTTTTTATGTAGATTGTAAGCTCCACATAGGGCTCACAATGTACATTTTTTTTTCCTATCAGTAAGTCTTTTTTGGAATATAGGATGGAAATCCATGCAAACATGGGGAGAACATACAAACTCCTTGCAGATGGTTTTTTGCCCTTGGTAGGATTTGAACACCAGAACTCCAGCGCTGCAAGGCTGCAGTGCTAACTACTAAGCCACCGTGTGGCTCCTGGACTATATTGTATATCTCATAATTCATACACACTCTTACAACGTAAGTGTACCCAACACAACCAGCCCACTCCCCATTCAGCTGTATCTGATTAGTTCTTCTCTCCCAACCTGTAATACAGAAAAGTCTTTGAGATAAGACAGTGATGCATATATATTAATGTGTGTGTATATACTGTATATATATATATATATATATATATATATATATATATATATATTGGGGAATCGCTCAGGTAGAGGCTTATAGCAGTGCAGGAAACAGGGACACAGGCACTGGATTGCACTCAAGTTCAGGCTTTATTCACTTGTAGCGCATACACTGCTTTTGCAAAGCCACAGGATAAACAGAACAAAATACTTTTCGACTGAGAAAACTAACAAAAACTTTTCCCTGACTATACAGGAGACTGGCTACCAGTCTCCCACCTTGGCAACAACAACGGGTGGCACAGTACCTGCTTTGGAGGTTCGGTCTGGACAGTTCAACTCTGTCAGTGTGGTGCCACACCGCTAGTCTTCACACTCAGACTGTTATTAGGGCCTGATTAGTCAGCTGACCTCCCTGGTGTGAGTCTTTACCAAACACCCTTTAGATGCCTGGTTGGAATTTACCTGTCTTCCCCGTCCACAGCCTTCTCTCTCTCTCTCTCTCTCTCTCTCTCTCTCTCTCTATATATATATATATATATATATATATATATATATATACACACACACACACACATACATATACATGTACACATACACACATCGCTATAAAACAAGAGTCTCTTGACTGGGCTTGGGTTTGGGAAATCCAGCTGGAGCATAAACTGGATTTTCTGGTCCAGATTGTCTTATTTGCATGTTGCATAATATGCCAAAATTGATGCCAAGTCTCAGTTCAGTTTTGATCCTAAATATTCAGATACATTTTGAATGTAGAATAAATAAAAGTAGAAAAAAGAAATGACCATAACAATATAATTAAAAAAATCTAATAAGACTCAAAACATTTTGTAATTCTTTGAATATTTATATATTAATACTCATATCATATTAAGATTGTGAATCAAATCAATAGAAATATAAAAATATTAAATATCCAATATGAAAAAAACATAAAAGGGCTCACATCAACTCGGAATAAGGAAAGTTAATTTCTCTCTATTTTTTTTTTTAAGCTATAAGAAATGCAGTATTTCAACAAATCCTCTGCCAGACTGAGTTCACTATGAGGATCACATTGTGGACAACATTGATGGATTAAAGCAAGATAACAAGGCTGGAGTCCAGAGCATTGGACTAGGAAAAAAACAAAGTCTGACTGGACAGAATAATGGATGGCAAGTGTTTATATGATGACTTATTGAGCCAAGAGAGAGGTGCTCCTTCATAGTTTGAGCTTATTCATAAGGAGAAAACTTAGTAGACTTTAAAGTGCTGGTAGACTTTTCTGTACTTTTCACAGACCACAGGTATACAAGCTAAGACTACTAATATAAGCAAGCAGAGGAGCAGGTTGTAAAATAAATTATTTTTCTATTGTATATTTTCATATATTCTCTATGATGCTCTGTAGGAGCAGCACACTATAGACATTTGCCCCTAGAGGCAACACTTCTATGAAAAAATCCACACTTTTTGCTCAATTAATACAAAAATGAGCAGACAATAGCTCACTATCACTGTATGCTTCGATAGATGAGCCTACAAATGCTTTGCAAATTTCTATTTCTTTCTATACCCATTCCTCATGGGCTTCAAGATCTCTGCTTGCAGTTCTGTACTAACAAATAGAGTTGATTCGAAATAATTTCGAATACCTTGTGCCCATAGGAATGAATGGAAGCGGCCGAACAGCAAGGGGCTAAGTGCCGGCTGCCGGCGCCAGCCTCTTCCATTCATTCCTATGGAGTGAGATATTCGCTATTCGCTCATCTCTACTAACAAATGTTATTAACCCCTTTCTGACATCCACCATAATACAGTACGGCGCTGTAGTACACAGAAACTGAAGCTGTTGTACCATGGATAAACCACTTAACAGATTTTCGAGTGTGCGTCTCTGCTGTCACAAGATGGCCACAATATGTTGGCCAATGAAATAGTGAATCTGGAAAAATTCCAATTTTAGCTTTTCCCTGCCTTATTTATTTCTGGAAATTAAAATAATGCGATACCCAAAACAAGAGAGTTTGTAACCGAAAAGGAGTCGACTGTGTTGAAGTCAAAGGAAAGATCTAGAAAGTGGAGCATAGAGTAACGTCTCGTGGTTTGTCCTTTAGAAAATTGTTAGCAAATTTTTTCAACTTCCTTTTTATTGTGTGATGGGGTTGTCTGACAGATTGTAGGTGATCAAAGAATCAATAGTGGGATGATAGTTCAAGATTGACATATTCTTCAAGACCATAAGGATAGCAGTAAAATTGGGTGATAACTGGGTAAACAAAATGAGTTGAGAGATGACTTTAGAATGGAAGTGATGATTTTGTAGTAGAAGATAAGAAAATAGAAGAAACGTTGGGGATGGGATCTGGTGGAATAGAGTCAAGTGTGTCAAGAAGGTACAATTTGGCATGATGGGTGGAAAGTTTTCCATCAGTAATAGTAGAGTAACAAGTCTTAGGCGGAGATGAAACAAAGGATGTGTAAAGGGATTGCAGGGACTGTGGATATGTATAAAGTCATCTGCTGAAATAATAGATGTAACGGGGGCATAGTGTTGGAGTATGGAAACAATTGGTTGCGGGATAGAGAAAATATGAGATTATTAAAGTAGTCCAACTCTGCAGAAGAGAGAGCAAACTTGAGTGCTGTTTTTTTGTAAGTAATATGGTCCTCCTTTGTTTGAATATTCTTCAAATATTTCTGGAAAGATTCTGGAAGCGGAATATATATATATTTTTTTTGTCAGACTGGTGTACCAAGGTTGGATATTGGATTGTTGAGTTCAATTGTGTGTAAGCGGGGAACAGAGTTAAAACTACATGGCTGACTATACTGATGAGAGCAAAGAGTTACTTGATTTGCTAGATCCTCCTTAAGGGACAGTTTCTGCAGTTAGGCTGGGTATAGAATATGCTAGTTGTGTTTTATCATATGCTTCTCTTTTGAGATTCCAGTGAGTGTTTTGTAGTTCTAGTTCTTTGTATTTGATTTATTTTAGCTGCTGGTTTCCATATCCATTTGTTTTTTCTTTGTCTCAAAGTCACTCTAATACTCTTGTCCTTATAGGAAGCTGTCCTAGAGGCAGTGAGCATTTTTTTCCTAATTACATCCTGGAAAACAGATTTGCATATTCTCCAGAATCTCCCAGTGGAGCAAAAATGGCTTGTAAGTCTCCATACGCCTGCAAAGGCACTCTCCTTAAGGAGTTTTCTTAGTCCCTCACCCTGGTCTATAGTCTCTTACCCAGCCAAACTAGTTTCCCTACACTGTGCTGATGAGATCCAACCAGATTGAAACAGCGCTGTCCACAGCTGGGAAGTCTGTTCCTTTTGAAATAGATATACTAGTTTGACAATAATTCCACATCATGGTATTAGGCTTTACATCCTGGAAAACAGATTTGCATATTCCTAAGGACAGTGAGGATTAGTATTAGGGTCAGTGTTTAGGGATAGCTCTAGGGATTGATCAGGGCGAGTTACAATTAGGATCAATTTAATGTGTATTTGCTCTACTCTTCTGCTTATTAATGCCATCATCATCTTCATAAACCATCGTGTTACCATTCTAAGTATCTACTGGTGAATTCCCATTTTCTTGTACTGAATATTTGTTACTGCTAGTACTCAGATGCATTATCTACAAATCCTTGCTTTATCACTGCCAAGTTGTTACATAACTCATCCTTACTCTAAGTCCTGAAGGTATCTCATTTACACTATTGACACTATTAGTATCCAGAACAGGAAACTGCTGTAGGCAAAGTTCAATTTTGCATTCTTATAACAAGCAGCATCATTACAGTACCTTATGATCAATTACACCTTGTCTGATCAGACACTTATTCCCTATACACAGGATAAGTTTTCTTCATGGTTGAAGGACTAACAATTGCATATATCATAACACTTACACTGGCAGATTGTTACAGGGAGGACGGGAGGGATGCTGGCCCTCTCCTCATTGTGCTTCTGAGTCCCCATTTCCGGGTCTCGGGAGGCAGGCCGAAACCTCTGCTGCGATTTGCAGGGGTTGTCCATCTCTTACTGAGCTGGACAGGGGACTTCCGGTTTTGGCTTAGCGGCGGGCCTGTGCCTGTTTAAGGAGGGCTCTGGCTCCGGACCGCGTTAGCTATTCAGTTGTACTTCTCGTCCTGGTAGTAAGTAGAGATGAGTGAACACCGTTCGATCGAATAGGTATTCGATCGAATATCAGGCCATTCGAGGTATTCAATTCCAATCGAATACCACGAGGCAAATGCACTAAAAATTCGTATTCCCCTCCCACCTTCCCTGGCGCTTTTTTTTCACCAATAACTGTGCAGGGGAGGTGGGACAGGAACTACGACAATGGAGGCATCGAACAAAAAAATCTGAAAAAAGTAATTGGCTGGCTAAATCAGGTGACCTCCAATTTATACGAATAATGGATTTAATATCCAGGTCATATGAGACTGTGAACTATGTGACTGTGAGACAGGGATAGATGAACAGGCAGGGTTAGCTAGGGATTACCTTTATTTAGGTGGAATGTTACTCACACAGCTGTTTGGGGCTCTATTTCGTCGGGATCCCTGTCAGCTTGCAATATGCGGGAGCTGACTTTTTCCCATAGGAATGCATTGACCAGTGTTGATTAGCCAAATGCCATACAGAGTACAGCATTCGGCCAATCAATGCTGGTTCGGCTGGAGGAGGCAGAGTCTAAGATCGGTCTAAAGTAGTCTCCATTCTGGTCCGATCTCAGATGTAGCAGCGTTGAGTGCACGCTGTGCTCTGTTACACACACAGATGCAGCAGAACTGACTGTGTGCTGAACCCTGCTACATCTCAGATGTAGCAGAACTGGCTGTGACTGGAGTATAAGACATAATGTAACAACAGAATAGTGACTGCAGCTCTAGATGTGACTGGATTGACTGGAGTATAAGACCTGATGTACAGCATAATAGTGACTGCAGCTCTAGAGGTGACTGGAGTATAAGACATAATGTAACAACAGAATAGTGACTGCAGCTCTAGAGGTGACTGGAGTATAAGACATAATGTAACAGCAGAATAGTGACTGCTCAGTCAACTCTAGAGCTGCAGTCATTATTCTGCTGTTACATTATGTCTTATACTCCCGTCACATCTAGAGCTGCAGTCACTATTCTACTGTTACATCATAACTTATACTCCAGTCACAGCCAGTTCTGTTACATCTCATACGTAGCAGAGTTCAGCAAACACTCAGCTCTGCTGCATCTGAGGGTGTACAGAGCACAGCGTGCACTCAACGCTGCTACATCTCAGGTGTAGCAGAGCTGTGCGCTCAACACTGCTACATCTGAGATCGGACCAGAATGGAGACTGCTGTGGACCAATCTTAGACTCCGCCTCCTCACAGAGTATGGCATTCTGTATGGCATTCGGCCAATCAACACTGGTTAATACATTCCTATGGGAAAAAGTCAGCTGCCGCATATCGCAAGCTGACAGGGATCCCAACGTAATACAGTGACTTGGGCATGTTAGATGCCCCCAGACATGCTTCCCCTGCTGTCCCAGTTGCATTCCAGGGTGTTGGCATCACTTCCTGGGGTGTCATAGTGGACTTGGTGAACCTCCTGAGTCAAATTGTGGGTTCCCCTGAAACGAAGCATTTTTCCCCATAGACCATAATGGGGTTCGATATTTGTTTGAATAGTCGAATATTGAGCAGCTATTCAAAATGAATATCAAATATTTTACCGTTCTCTCATCTCTAGTAGTAAGTATTTCTCCTGTATCTGATTGCCTGTATTCTGAGCCCTTGCCTGACCTTGCCTTTGCCTCTTGATTTCGTACTGTACCTTGCTCCTGTTTATGACCCTGGTTTGCCTCTTGATCTCTGCTTTGGGAATACCATTTTGTACCACGCTACTGCTCCTGTTACTGACTCGGCCTGCCTGACGTTCCCTTTGGATTATCCACTCAACTGCATTTCTTTCTTGTTGACGACCCAGACTGTACGACTACGATTTACTCTCTGCTGCCAGCTGCTGACCACCAGCCTTAGCCTTCTGGATCTCTGGACCTAAAATGCAACCCGAAACTTGTAAGAGATCTCAGTGTCTGGTTTATCGTGAATTGTGGTGCGCTGTGTGTTTGCCAATTCCCGACCCGTGCCGCTCTGCCCAGTTCAGTAGTGCAATCGAGTCCATCCTCACCATCTGGGACTCTGGAGAACATCATTGTGGGATTGGAATTGGTGCGGCCTGGGGGGGTGTTGAAAACACCATTTTTACCATTTTAATCAGTGTATCTAGTACTGGTTTAGCTCTGAAACTGCATCTGTTATGATAACACAGATAACAGAGAAAATTGTTATTTTGTCAATGTGTCAAAAAGAAACACCAATAATTTTGTTGAGTTTTCAGTTTCCCCAGTCATTTTTCATAATGAATGGAGATGAGCAAGTAGTATTCGATCGAGTAGGTATTCGATCAAATACTACGGTATTCGAAATACTCGTACTCGATTGAGTACCACTTGCTATTCCAATGGAAAAGTTTGATGCAGAATCAGCATTGATTGGCCGAATGCTATACAGTCGGCCAATCAACGCTGATTCTTCTCCTACCTTTAGAAGTCTTCTCTGTGCAGCTTCCCCGCAGCGTCTTCCGGCTCTAAATTCACTCTGCCAGGCATCGGGCCTGGGCAGAGCCGACTGCGCATGCCCGCTTGTAGTGCGGGCATGCGCAGTCGGCTCTGCCCAGGCCCGATGCCTGGCAGAGTGAATTCAGAGCCAGAAGATGCTGTGAGGACGCTGCATGGAGAAGACTTCTTGGAGGATCCAGCCCGACCCTCACTCGTGGACTTGCCTACCCCCGAAACGAGCATTTTCCCCCCATATAGTATAATAGGGTTCGATATTCGATTCGAGTAGTCGAAACGAATAGCGAATCTCGAACATTTTACTGTTCGCTCATCTCTAATAATGACCTATCCTTAGGAAACAAGACCAGAGTTGTAGGCTCCATCCACTATTCAGAGGTGGCACTAGTGTACCGAATCTGCTGGTTCTAATACTTGATCAATAGCAAAGCTACTTCTGACCTTGTCCTTTGTTGTAGTTTCCTGTGCTCCGGGACAACTGTATCAGCAGATTCCTATGGGGTCTGTAGGACCTCATTCTGATGACTTATTCTGTGGATATATGAAAAGCCAATGGAGGGGGCTACAGAAAACCCATTTCACTCTATGTTGTCCTATTACACACATTAATATTGTTATGCTTTATCTATTTACTTTAGTCAATTGGAAGGTTGCATCTTAAGTCACAATGGTATCAATGCTATTCTAAACACTTTCTGCAAGTCTCATAAAATCTCTTTTGGGCACAGTCACTATTATGTGCCGAGAATGTGTTATAATTAAATTTAGCATAATTACTTTACAGAGTGATCAGTGACAGTGCATTGTTCAGGAAGAATTAATCCTGGGAGCTTTCCACAGCATTTTTGTTCACGGTTCTAAATGAGATTTCAAAGAATGTAATTTATAATAACTAAAATCCCGAACGCATATTTTAATATATTCTATCTTTGTTACAGCATTTCACTGGTGAAATCATCCTGAATTAAAATCCTCCGGAGTCAGAATAAGTTACCTATATTCAATCTTGTAACCAGAATCTAATAATAGGGACTTAATGACCTTATATTTGTGCGTCTAGAATTTCATAAACTATTTGAAAATTTATGTTTAATAGTTTTTTAAATGGTAATACAATCATTTATAGAAATGGAATACAATAGATTGACATTAATCTTGGGGAATATTGTTATTTAGCCCTGAAGTCAATTATATAGACAAATATAAAGATGGAGTGGAGAGAATAGCTTTTTGAAGTTACCCTCCCCCCACCCTTATTTTCTCTTAATTTCACACATGCCTGTACACCGTACATATTGAGAAGCAGGACACAGCTCTCAATAGAGAAGCAAAGGAAAAAATAAAAAATAAAGAAAAGAAGGATTTCACAAAAAGGAGCTAAACGTTGCTAATAAAGTATATTGCAAAAGGTATTAATGACTAGAGATGAGCGAGTACTGTTCGGATCAGTCGATCCGAACAGCACGCTCGCATAGAAATGAATGGACGTAGCCGGCACGCGGGGGGTTAAGCGGCCGGCCACCATCAAAGCAAAAATACCAGGTGCATCCATTCATTTCTATGGAGCGTGCTGTTCGGATCGGCTGATCCGAACAGTACTCGCTCATCTCTATTAATGACACAAATAGGGACAGAAAATCAAAAGGTGTTTCGGCTTGGGCAACACGGTGGCTCAGTAGTTATCGCTGGAGTCCTGGGTTCAAATCCCACCAGGAACATCATCTGCAAGGAGTTTGTATGTTCTCCCCGTGTTTGTATGGATTTCCTCCCATTCTACAAAAGACATACTGATAGTGAAAAAAATAAATGTAAATTGTGATCTCTATATGGGGCTCACAATTTACATTAAAAATAAATAAATAAAAAGGTTACACTTTAAAAGGGAAAACAGGTTATTCATCTTTAGAATTTTTGTAAAGTGATTTAATTTTAGATCTAATGGAACAATAAATACTAATAATTATAATAATGGTTCTCATTATTGTTATTTTCGTTCATATAGTACAAAAACATTCTGCAGCACTAGCCAGAGACTGTCAGCATGCACATTAGGTCTCAATCTAAATTCCTTATTACCCGGCATGTTTTTATGGGAGGAAACTTAAGTGACCTGACGAAAGCCACATACATGGACCCACATACACACTTAATGAAGATGCCCTCGCTTGTAATCTTGATTTATTAATTGTTATGCCTGTGTCCACACTCGAGAATGGTATATAGAGGTTGTGTCATTATAGACACTTATGCCCTATCCATAGGGCGTCCCAACAGTCAAAGCCCCAGCAATCAGGAGAATGGATCCCAAAAGTCTATGAGGTTGCCAAGACTTCCATCTGCAGAGTCCCAATAGAAGTAAACAGAGGGCAGCCATGCAAGCACACTATTGCTTCACTCGTAGGAAGAATTCAGCGGGGCATTTGGACCCCTGTTATCCTCATAACTAAGGGTCCTAGGATAGATGATAATTATCTGTAATGACACAATCCCTTTAAGTCAGGCAGACATAGAAGATGTACCAGCTAGGCTGTTTTTTTTTTTTTTTTTTTTTTTTTTTTATAGCATATGACTTTCTGTACATATAGGCACAGGGGAACACTTTTTAAGAATGGCATTCACACACTAGTCCTCAAATAAAGTACACTGAGGTGCAATGCACCATAGTCGGCTCTGCCCAGGCCCGATGCCTGGTAGAGTGAATGAAGAGCCGGAAGATGCCGCGGGGACGCTGCAAGGAGAAGACTGCTCGGAGGATCCAGCCCGACCCTCACTCGTGGACTTGGTAAGTATAATTTGATCGAACATTGCCTACCCCTGAAACGAGCATTTTCCCCCCATAGACTATAATAGGGTTCGATATTTGATTCGAGTAGTCGAATATTGAGCGGCTACTCGAAACGAATATCGAACCTCGAACATTTTACTGTTTGCTCATCTCTAGTATCTACTATTTGCTCAACACTAGATGTTACTAACATGTTGGATTCCTAAACGCAGGGCAGAACAACAGCGGGTACACTTGGTTTGACAAAAGGGGTTAAATATAAATTTCCATTTAGAAAGTTTTGTTTGGCCCTATTACATTATGCCCTCGGATATGGCACTATTACCAAGCTGACAGGTTCCCTTTAATGCCACCAAGCGACAAATACTGCCAGACTAGAATTCATTAAAATGAATTAACACTGCAAGCTTGGCACATTCATTATATTGGTATCTGGATTAAAGGTCACCATCATATTCTAATTATTTTTCTAAAATATGTCTCTTTGATGTATAATACACATATATCAATGAAACACTATAAAAGCAATATGTAAACCCGATGACAGCCGGATCAATTCCTAGGGTTATCTCAAACGCCTGCGAGAGGTGAACGGGCTAATCTTTTCTGTTCGCTCTAATATCACTATTTTGCAGGTAAACTTCCTATCGCTATTTTCTGGGACAAATTACCCTTCTTAATCTATTTTTACCTGACGACTGGCTAACATCCTATTAAAGGAAGAGAAAAAACATGAAATCTAATAATCTAGCGTGCCAGAAGAAATACACATTTTAGACGTACTTTTCCCTACGGCTATAATTTATCATAACATGGGAGCAGGTGTGGAAAATAGGTAGAGGTTGTTATCTTCCTCCAAATTGGTGAGTAATTATGATCTTATGTAGTTTTAGAGGACGCAGTTGAGCAGTACAGGTTACAGAAAAAAAACCAACAGGCCCTTTAGAGAAATATATAGGAAACAGCATTGTGTAGTGTTTTTCCTACCAATCATGACAACCTAGAAAGACATGCGGAACATACGGTATACATGGATAACACGGATACGTTAATTTATCGCTCCCCCGATTTGGCTTATAGAGTGTATTTGTCTGTCTGTTTCAAGTAGTCAATGGGGAAATGGATAACCTTCATCTGCATGTTGAGCCACGAGATGACACGCTGAAATGGTAGTAACTGGTAGCGGCATAAATATATAGTGACCCTTCCCATATTTAACTTACCCATTTCTAAAGAAGTCCAAATGTTTGGATAATAGTGTTATCACAGTGATGTGAAGTCTACAAGCTTCCAAGAAGGGAGATCAGTCACTACCTGTATAGAAAGTGCACACAAAGTCTAACTGTGTATATATATGGCTCAGAGAGTGTATTTGTGTGTCTACAGAGTAGAAGACAAACACTCCATGTTAGGCTAAGTTCACACATAGTATTTTGGTCAGTATTTTGAGGCCGTATCTGCCTCAAAATCCTGACCAAAAAGACGTCAGTCATTGAAATCAATGGGAGCCGCTCAGGTCTTTTTTTCTGGGAGCCAGAAAAAAGAAGCGAGATGCTCATTCTCCAGGCAGTTTCGCCTCATGACTCAGCCTGAAGACACACCCTTCTCCGGACTAGGACCATTCATTAGGCTTAATCCGAAGCAGAGTGCGCGGCTGGATGCCGGTGAAATACATCGACTTCAAGTCGCAGCTACTCGGTTTTTGATCCTGTACCTGAGGCGGCCTCTGCCTCAGGTTCCGGACCAAAAAACCTCGTATGAACTTACCCTCAGAGCAGCTGAAGAGGACTGACATAACCACAGGGCCACTGTTCTACCTCAAGGGCTTCAACGACTGAAATTCTGGAAATGAGGTGCAGTTATAGTGATGAGAAGTAATGAGAACTAAACAGGACCCTTCTAATAGTAAGCACACAACCACACTGTGTATCGCTTGGTCGGATACATACCTATACATGTAGGTTAATATGCAAACGAATTTACATAGAGTTGTAGATATAAATATTATAGTAGGACATGCATATGTGTTCGTTAAATGGCAGTATTTTGGAGTATTATGCCACTCCCTAGTACTTAACCGTGCTTGGTGAGTTTCACAGGTAAACTGCTTAAAGTATAAATATGTAACGTAGAGAAACCCTAGTTGTATCCTCAGCTTGCAGCCTACATTGACCTGTAATTGGGTCTATCGTGATTTGTGGTAAGGGTTCAGGTTTTTGATGGGAAAAATAGAGGAGTCTGTAGGACTTATGGAAATCAAAAATATAGAAGTCCAAAAAGAAAGAATGAAAGGTCTCGTATTATTCTATATGATTATTATTATTATTTATAATGAATGTATATGGCTCTAGGTGGACACTGCTTCTCCATGCAGGTCCTCTCATTAGGGAGAGAGATGCTACCTGATACATCTGGTGGGGGTTTATATCTTTTTAGGACAAAGGATTGCACAAATTGAATTGCAACATTCTTACTCATCTGTTCCCTGATATCTATTGTCAGGAAAGAGTTGGGGGTCAGACCATCACCATTCACATTAGCTGGTCAGCAGTCCAGTTGAAAATGATGGGCTTGGCTGAAATTCATTTACTGTGTGCGGCCAACTTTAATGCCCATATTATGTCACACAAATGGAGTCCAGGGTTCGAATCCTGCCAAGGGGAACATTTGCAAGGAGTTTGTATGTTCTACCTGTGTTTCCTGTGGGTACTCCGGTTTCCTGCCATTCTGACAGTAGGTTGTACGCCCTATATGGGACAGTGACTGACAATGTCTGTAAAGGCTGCGGAATATGATGGTGTTATACAAGTAAGCCAAATAAATGAATTTCAATGTTTTCACAGTTATGGAACTATATGAAGCCTCATACACCTTTGTGGGAAATATTCAGCATATTCAAAGCACGTAAAAAAAATATTATATATATAATATCCATATTAGTTCTTAATCATATTGAACACATCAATGTTGTCTCATGAATGAGTCTTAAGATCCACTTTAACTATACCTATTTAATCTCATGGGGAGCATGGTAACATAACTATTAAGCCATTATCATAATAATTTTAATCAATTAAATGAAGTCAGGTTAGAAATGATTAGGAAGTGATTTCTGGATAATAGTTCTTGGAGTGTCCGATATTAAGAGCATAGACTAATTGACAAGCAGAGTTCTAGCATCCTGAACTTTAGTCAAGATTAATACATAATTTATAAGTAAATGTGTGTAATAGGCATTAAGAATAACTTTATTACATATTAATTACCCTGTATTTACCTGATGAAGTCTATGCAATTAGCAGTCATTACACCATTACAAATTAAGCATACAGTATATCTGGGGCACTGATCATATTCCAGCTGTTACTATACTTAACTCCTTAATAGGGAACCTGTCCCACCATGAACTGCCCCCATCATGTGCAGGATGAAGTACTTACCTTGATATTGCTGCCCCTCTGTGATCTTTCTGTTGCAGCAAAGCAAAGTTATAAATGTTTGAAAGCTTAAAAAATCATATGGAAATTACCTCGATCCTGCCGGAAAAGATTGGGATCGGAATTCCGATCACAATCGTGAAATTTACTCGATCGCCGATTGGAATCCTATCTTTTTCAATCCCAATCGCTCAACCCTACTTACTAACCAGTCTTTGCCACTTTTCTGGGTGTAGATGTGCAGTGTTTTTAGCACCTGGCCTTTTTGTGTGCCAAAGATTTGCCACATTGTTGATTCTTGGCCCTTCCCACCACTTTTTAAGCGATTGGGTAGAACATGATGGAGCTCAAAGCAGGATGCAGTGGAGACAACTTGGGCCAAAAAATTACCAGAACTCACATCACAAAACTGGCATCCACCATATGGGTTAAATAATATAATAATCTGGTTGTGTCTTTGCAGATGAGGTGATACTAATTGTATGTACTTTTTATTTTTTTCACAATATAGCCCTAAAGCCCTAATAGGAAAATGTGTTTTTTGTTTTTTTTTAAGGGGGGGGGGGGGGTGGTTCGTGATTTTTCTTTTTTTTTCAAGTCTTCTAGGCTAATTTGCCCATTCTCTTTTGCTACTTAGCTCTTTCTACTTGTCTTTTCTTCTTTTATATAAGAAAAAATGATTACAGGCATATTACATTCAGCTTCCTCCTTTTCTCATCTGTCTCAGCAGTCACAGAAACGTTAGTATAAAATACACACTCTCGCCAGATTGGGTGGCCAAGCAAGAAAACTGCTTATACTGTAGATTTCCGAATAGTTTCTCAAGAACCAAAGTTAAAGGTTATAAATGAATTCAGACCACAATCATTGCTAACACTGACACTTCTTGTCCTGACTTGATTGAAATTTGCAGTTAGACATATTGCTAGCTAAGATTAAAAAACTAACTAAGCTAGGCTAAAATTCAACACATGTAAAATGCAACACACCAACGTCACGCATTTATTGATGTATCCTTAACAAAAAAAGTGCAAAAAATAATGGGGACATTTATTAAGACTAGCATTTGTTACCATAGTTTTAATGTGTTCCCCACTGGCCTCTGAAGCAACACAACTATTAAAGTCTCACTCCAGTGATATAATAATTAAATAATGAATGACTGAATTAACTAATTTTTTATTTTTTTTTACACATAAAAGTTAGAAAGAGCTGCTGGAAGCCGTAAATCACTTTCTGTGACAGTGACAAAAGCTTCTTCCTGAAAAGTACTTTTTTACTTTTACTTTTTTGGTAGAGTTGGAAGGGACCTCAAGGGCCATCGGGTCCAACCCCCTGCGAGTGCAGGTCTTCCTAAATCATCCCAGCTATATGTTTATCCAGATTCCGCTTGAAGATTTCCATTGATGGAGCGCCCACCACCTCCCGTGGCAGCCTATTCCACTCTCTCACTACCCTCACTGTCAGAAAGTTTTTCCTAATGTCTAATCTGTATCTCTTTCCCTTTAGTTTCATCCCATTGCTTCTTGTACTTCCTTGTGCTAATGAGAATAGGGTAGATCCCTCTGCACTGTGACTACCTTTCAGATATTTGTAGACTGCTATTAAATCTCCCCTCAGCCTTCTCTTCTGCAAACTTAATTAATTAACTAATTAATTAATCTCAGCCCTTTAGGACAGGGAAGAGTATTAGAGAGAGTATTAGGGTACGCTCATACAGGGTTTTTTGGCCTGGAACCTGAGGTGAAGGTTCTGGACCAAAAGTTGGGTAGCCACAACTGAAAGCCGGTGCCCTGCACCAACATCCAGCCGCGCACTCCGCTCCAGATTAGGCCCAATGACTTGGCCTAGTCCGGAGGAGGGAGTGTCTTCAGACCAAATCGCGAGATGAAACGGCCTGAAGGATGAGCATCTCGCTTCTTTTTCTGGGAGCCATCTTTTTGGTCAACATTTTGAGGTGGATACGGCCTCAAAAACCTGACCAAAAAACTCCGTGTCAACTTACCCTTAATGGGTAAGGTCACTTAACTGAAACATCTTGCAATTGGCAAATTTGACCTGTGGATTCCCACAGCAGCCATAAGTCCCTAGTTTCTGTGCAAGGCTATGAAAGTGCTACATCCAGGTTCTTATATGCATGCCCAAGACAAGTTGTTTAGTTGTGTGACTAGCCAGATCAGGCTCACAACAACAAGACTAGCTGGAGTGAGGTCCTAATCATTTTGGTACACCTCTAGTAATCCACATGCCATAAATTTACGTTTGAGCAGCTAAGACTAGCATAGATTCAGCCAATATATTTCCAACCAATTTTCTTTTACAAATAGTGTTAAATTTGTAGTTTTCTGAAGCCTCGCCCATGCCATATCCAGTATTAGAAGTAGTGAGAGCAACATAAAAAAAAATAAAAAGTCACAATTTTCAGTGCCAGTGTGGCCATTTGCCAAATACTGTGACTTGCGTACATTTTACACAAGAAACTGGTGTTACATGTGAATAAATTCCCCTCAGTGGTAAATACACCATATACATAGACAAAAATGCTTTGTTCATATGTCATATTAGGCTTGATTCACATCTGCACATGGATTTGCTCTCGGGGAATCTGCTTGAGGACTCCCCGAAAGGAAACCTAATCCACATAAAGAGCAGTTACCTAAGGAAACCCACAGGCCCCATAGATTATAATGGAGTCCGTGTGGTTTCTGCTCGGTGGAGAGAATTCAAAATTAAAACTAAATTCAAGAGAATCTTCACAAGCTTAAAATATCATTTTAAATCTATAAATCTTTAAGACTATAATTTTGAAAATTTAGTAGGAGAGGTAATTTTCATATAAAAATTTATAGTGAAAAAACTATGCAGAGAATTTATTAAGATTGGTATTTTGCATGACAGTCTTAATGCAATCCCACACGGGAGAAATATCAAGATGCTCGGGAGCACTAGTATGGATATCTACGCTTATGGCATACATTTCATATCTAACCAGTTTTCTGACACGTGTTATAATAAATTTGTCAGACCAAGACAACATTCTGCCCCAGCATGCCATGCTTTCCATGTCACTCCTTCGTAACAAGCAAGTGGGATACCAAAAGAGGAAAGTGACATGTTTGGCACAAAAAAGACCTGCAAGTCAAAGATGTCACAATTATTCCCATCTCTGGCCTAAGATAGGTTCATTTAGACACATCTAGTTTTAGATCACATTTAGGCTAAGGCCCCATCTAGCAGGCCACAGCAAAAAAAAAAAAAAAATGCAGAGGCAACACATTGCAGTTTTTCCCACAGCACTTTCCAAAGAAAGTCTGCAGAAGTTATACATATATGGAAACCAACGGCATTTCTACAGGTTGCTGTGATTTCCAACAATGTGATGCTTTTGGAAATCACAGCGTGTCCACTGTATTTTTCCACAATGTGTAGATGGGATTCACTAGAATTCCATCCACTTTGCAGGGACTGTAAAATATTGTAATTTTTTTTTATTTATGGCCAAATTGCTACATTTACACCACGCGGGGCCCCGGCCTTAAATTAGTTTTTCAACTAGCTTAACGCAGTTGTCCAGGACCCAGACTTTTTCAGAGGGCTACAGCAAATGATTAGCGTTACTAAGTAAAGCATATTATAATATTATGTCAATGTCACAATGGTTGAGTTAGCGGCATACTCAGAGTGCCATATGATCTTCCTCAGCTCTTTCAGTGACATCATGTGACCAGTGAGTATTAGCCATATGCCCTCTCAGGGACTGCTGCCTTTCTGTGTGATGGTGCTGGTATGTACTTTGTATGTTACAATTGATCTCAGCAGTATAGAGAGAGGAGTTTCATGTGCAGTATATACTTGTGCCATCACACAGTGCAGAGAAAAGATGACCAGGGACTGCATATAGGAAGCAGTGTACATAGTTACATAGTAGATGAGGTTGGATGAAGACATCAGTCCATCAAGTTCAACCTATAATCCTACAATCCCCTACAGTGTTGATCCATAAGAAGGCAAAAAAAAAACAAAACCATGAGGCTCATGCCAATTGCCCGATCTCAGGAGAAAAGATTCCTTCCCGACTTCAATCTGGCAGTCAGTATAAAAACCTTGGATCAACGTGTCCTTCTCCGTGTAGGAGGAGATGAGGGAACATGGTTGGAAGTTCCCAGTATGTGACGTCACCAGAAGAGATGAACAGTTCATGTTACGTTACAGGAATCTCGCTAACAGAACCTAACAGTAATGTCATCATATTGCAAAACTGGTTCGCTTAGCAAGACCAAGTTGCTGTAGTTATCTCAAAAAGTCTGGGTCTTGGACAACCCCTTTAATGTCCTACTAAATGCTAGACATCTAATCTCTATGAGCCAAAAAAAATAAAACCACTAGTCAGCCATTTTGAATGGCTGGCATATAATGCTATATTTTTGATGCAATGGCTTCCCCCAGCAGTTCCAACTTATCCTTCTGAGGACATTGGAGAAGCCAAACCCATGGTCTCCTGAATGCTGAGCCTACACATGTATCTGAGACAACCTCTTTAATGTATTGAGAAGCATTGTCTATGAAAGAGTTGAAGAAACATCACAGATTAAGTTATCCTGGGCTTAGAATTTCTGCCATTTTAGTTGTTTTTGAAAACTACTACAGATTTAGGCAAAAAGAAAAGAGAAGAAACTGCATCAAACTGCACTGCGTAAACGTGTAAAAAAATAAAATACCCCGACACATTTATGAGCTTGGCGAGATAAACAATGTGCCAATGATAATGGTTAAGATGAACTTTCCAACTTCTTTCCCACAAAGATGAATGAGTACTGAAAACCTTGCGTGAGGCAGCATCTGAACTTCTCATTCAATTCTTCTAAAAAATCAATACGATTATTTATAAACCGGTAACCTACTTTATCAAAAGCAGATCTCATTTTATTACTACACGTACATAGTAGGAGAAGAATATTGTGTGACAGTTAGCAATTCCAAGAAATAAAGGAGCTAAGGTTTTTCTACCTGTTCTATAATATAGAAAACATTAGTTTAGGAGGATTGGGTCAGGATAGTGGCTAGCCCTGTTTCCTGTTTCAAATATGACCAAGGGAAACATTTGCATTTGTTTGTTCGTGGGTTCTGCCAGTGCCCTTCCAAATGCAAAAATCACACACATAGGTGAAATTGCCAGCATCACCCTAGTGGGTGTCGTAGATGAATATCAAAAAGTAGAAGAATACTACAAATATAGCAAGTGTTACAATGACATCTGTTACATTGTGCGGTTAATAGTTGTTGCCACTACTATTCAATGTAATATTACAACATGCCAACAAAACTCTTTATAGGCTGCAATTTACACCACCAGGTGACACAACAAAGATACAATTAGGATGTAGGGGCAACACAGTGGCTCAGTGGTTAGCACTGTAGCCTTGCAGTGCTGGAGTCCTGGGTACGAATCCCACCAGGATCAACATCTGCAAGGAGTTTGTATGTTCTCCATGTGTTTGCGTGGATTTCCTCCCATTCTACAAAGACATACTTAAATAGAAAAAAAAAAATGTACATTGAGATCCCTTTATGGGGCTCACAGTCTACATAAAAAAAGATACATTTAGGATGCTGTAATACAATATTGCAAAATTATGCAGTCCTGAGACTAACCAAAAGAAAAGAGAAGCTAAGGGAGGAGATATCTATATTGTACCCTATAGATATGTGCTATTCACACGGTATGCTGTTCTATTAGTAAGTGTATTAGCGCCCTTTTTATTAGAAAAATATTGAAGGATTCCTAAGCATAGAATATGACACCAATATCCAATTGACAAAAGTCTTGCCACTGGGACTTCTGTTGATGACAGTGATAATAAGAATATACTATGCCACTTTTTCTCTTTAGAAGTTCTTTAAAGAGAACCTTTTACCTCCTCCACCAATTTTAGTTCTTAGTCTATGTTAATATATGCAAATCCTCTAATTTCAGCACATTTGGAATTTTCTCTCTAGCCCACACCATTCATGACGATCAAGCACAGTTAGTTTTGGTGTTTGGTGTGATATTTAGGTTCTTTAAGTATGATTCAGTGCTCCAATCAGAGGCAGCCAATGTCAGAAGTCAGAATCCCTTGTCTGCTCGTGCCTGACACTGCTCTCCCAACAGAATGGAGCCTAAATTGCAGATCAGGCACCAAAACTAGCACCATAGCTTGCTTGGGAATGGTGGGAGCTAGAGTAAAAATTGCAACTGTGCCAGAATAAGGAGAGCTGCACCTATTAACAGATGTTGAAATTGAGTTGGTGGAGGTGGTGCAAGGTCCTTTTTAATGTCTATGACCAGAAGTTCTTCATCAAAGCTGACAGGAATGGAATAAGTGGAATTTGATCTTTTCCGATCCTGATCGCTCAACCCTAATAATAAGCGTATTAAACTTATTATTAATTCCTAAAAAAAATATCTTGTAAATCCCTCTTTACACAACCTAAAGCAAACAGTGTCTTCTTATAATCACGTTATAATATAACGCCCTATTTAATGTGCAAGTAAATTTGTCAATTTGTAAATAACCACTGGGTAAATTGGCCAATTTTATTTGGGTTTCACGATTACCCAGAGACTTACAAATGGTTTTAATGTCACCCAGTGGAGACTGAATGGTAAATCTAACATTGTAATAAAATATTGGATTTTCTTTTATTGAATACACTCTTGTCAGAACTTGTAAACATTCAAACAAATAAAACCAAACTATTTGGTGGCTTATTATTAAAGCCACGGAAAACTTAAATTTTATTATAAGCCAGCAATAAAGCATCTAAAAAAAATCAATATCAAATACTACATGAAGGTTTCTTCAGAAAAACATTAATTTTCCTGAGCCTCACATGATAGGTAAAACATTTGTTGTCAGCAAGAGATGGAAAAAATGTCTTGCAAAATCTTTATTATGTCTGTATTTTATCACAGGCAAGCCAAGTGAGTTTAACAAATGTAGATACCTGGTTTATGTGAAGGCAGAGAATCTAACGGAATTCCCTTGGCCCAGTTTTTACTAGCTATGAGCAGAAATGAATAGACCTAACAGATTACTGTAGTTTACCTTAGTCAGCCTGGTACAAAGGTACAGATGAAGACAACTTAGGAGCCATCTTTATTAAGATTTATTTTCCATTATTGGATAGACTAAAAATCAGTGGAGGGAATTATTAATACAAGCTTTGAGATTTTCCTGCCCCAGCCTGCTTTGGTCTTTATCATGTGCTGCTCACTTTACTAAGAAGCAGAGGGGACAATGTGGCATATCCTTAGAGCAAGAAAGGGCCATGTGTAAACAATGTGCCCCATGTGGGCCCCTCAGAAACATGCCCTAGGGGCCTCCACCAGTTTTGGCTGTCGGGTGAGAGACACAAATTATTTTTGATATGCAACTTAGATAAAATCTTCAAATAAGCCTCAAACACAGAAGTGTACAAAACCTAAGGGCTCATTCTGTTAAAAGGGGATGTGTAATATTTAGGGTTGAGCAATCAGGATCGGAAAAGATCGGATGCTGATCGGCAATCGAGTAAATTTCATGATCGCGTTTTGATCCCGTCTAAAAAAATATCGGGAACGGAATTCCGATCCCGATCGCTCAACCCTTAACTGCAACTTAACTTAACTGTAACTTACCTGCACCGAACCACTGCCGCTCCCTGGAGGTTCAGGCCGTTGTTCTCTGTCCTCTCCTCTCTCATTCAGATGCCGGCAGAGTGCCGTGCGTGCCCCCGCCTCCTTAGGCTAATGTTACTGATGCTGGGAGTAGGAACTTGTTGTGGCATAGGAGAGTGTGGGCAGGTACAGGGCAGGGAGAGTGAGTGATTTACTAGGGAGGCAGGGGCCCGTACGGCACTCTGCCGGCGTCTGAATGAGCGAGGAGAGAAACGGACAAAAAACAACAGGCCGGAGCTCCGGGGAGTGGTGTACACACCGGGAGGGGAGGCGGCAGCGGTTCTGTGCAGGTAACCGGACAGCAGGGGGGACCAAGTAGTCGGCACATTTTTTTAATCACTACACATCGTGGAGTCCAAAAATTGATGTGTCCAATATTTGGACACATCGTTGGGTAGTGAATAGGATCATTTTTAAAATCCGATTTTCGATCATTAAAAAATCCCATTGACTTGCATTAGGATTGGAATTGGGATCGGGTTCAGATGGAAAATGATCGGAAATCAGATTTTAATAACGATCCTAAAATCTCAAGATCGGCTCAACCCTAATAATTTTTGTTATATTACAGACTACATGCAAACCCATTGAGGTGCATGCAGAGGTCTGTTCTTTTTCCACAAATAGTCCATGCAGGAAAAACAGAGACGTGATCTACTTTGGTCTTTATTACGAACCATAGATAACAATTCTAGTTTATGGGTTGCTGGAAATCATGGACATAGGCTATACTACTTCTCTAGTCTTGTAAGCTGGATGTAGTTCTAAGTATCTGCTAAGTATCTGTATTTTATAATGGGTATAATTCTCAGTATCTGTATTCTCAATATATGAACACTTCACAATACCACTTCTCTTCTCCTGTATGCTGGGTATAATTCTCAGTATTTCCTTTTATTCGGTGGGGCAGATATTATGTAGATGTCACCATTTAACTTTTCGCCTCAGGCAGCAGAAAGGTTGCTAGCATAGTAATAGCATCTAGACTGAAATAATAGGCCTTGATTACTGGCGAATTAAGAACATCTGAAACTAATGTCTTTGTAAACTACTTCATTGGTACAATTTAGTCATTACAAATTTGTGGTAGGAGATAAATGTCTCACATGTAGAATTATAACATTACACAGGGTAAAGGAAGTTTGCATTATTTATACTACCAGTAAGGTAATACATAGGGATTATGAAAGGACTACTGAGTAGAGATGAGAGAGTAGTATATGATCGAATACCTCGCTCCCATAGGAATGCGTGTAAGCGGCCGAACACCAAGGGGTTAAGCGCATTGAATATTAACTGCGCTTAACCCCTTGGTGTTCGGCCGCTTACACGCATTCCTATGGGAGCAAGGTATTCGATTGAATACTACTCGCTCATCTCTACAACTGAGTAGTTATTTCAGTGTCTACACATCAGAGCAAGGTATATACAACACCTTGACATGCCTTAGATTGTATACTGGGCTATGTGGTGTTTTTAGTGTGGCATTCTTTGTAAAGGAGAATACCTTCTCAATTTGCATCGTTATAGAGACACTATATGGTGCCTATCTATGTTTAATTTGGAAATCCGGAAACGTGTAAATAGAGACTTATATGGTATTTTTAGAATTGAATTTTTATTTTTACATTAAAATTGACGTAACACATGACAAAACATTAGGGCTATCCAGTTGAGAATGTGATGTTAACAAATAATACCTTAACACAACAAAACGCACACGTATTTGTTTTCCAAATGTGTGTTAGCCATTATCTTGTACAATAGCCATTTGTATGTATCTCCTCATGTACTGGATATGCATTGTTGTCGTGTATTTTAACCTGGAAAATTTTCAGCAGGGAAAATAATCTAAAATTATTTGCTACTGTGTGGCTTTTATGAAAAGCAAGAGTAATAACTACCATTTATATTCATTCTGCACCTTGTTAGGGTCCTTGACAGATGGAACATGAGCTCTGAGTATATTCCACATGAATACATGATGTATGATGTTGGGTTTAGAGAAAATTTCCCAAAATGATAATGTCCTGTTTCTTATATGAAATTATTATTCTACTTTTCAAGTGAAAAATTAGGATTTGGAGCTTTGAGCCTTAATGTTTAAAGAGAAAGAATAATAACACACAAAAAAAAAGAAATATTTAAGGCAACTTCTTTTGATCTCGATGAGAAATACTGCAGAGAGAACGCTGATTATTATTGTTATTGAGGGAGATTAATATCCACTGTTTTAAAAAAAAGTAAAACAAGATTTCTAAATTGGAAAACTCTTCAAGCAATGGAGCATATAAACATTACGAAATAGCCCAGTACAAATGGACAATCTCACGCAGGTAATGGTCTCGTCTATAATAAAAATACACAAAAATATAGCCATGACGAGAAAAGAGGAAATAATGGCCTCCATAAGAATAAGTAGGAAAAAAAGGCAATTGTGTCTTAAAAAATGGCTAGATACATTTAGGGACAGTATTGGAAAATAGTGGTATCTCCATTTATTGTTAATAAGCATTGTGTTTGCTATAAAACTCTCAGCATGAGCTACTTACCAAATACAAATAGGCAATGCTGACTTGTCTCCCTAGGAGAGTCATTTTATTACTACCACAGGGGGAAGAAAATGCGTTTTTATGTAATAAGCTTTTCAAGTACGCCAATAACTGAGTATTCCAGGAACAGAAACTTATCTAATTCTTTATATTGTCTGCGGAAAGGTTTTATCACCTTTAGAATTTCATCAAAACTAGAATTCCCTGACTCTACGTAGATGTTAGAATAATACGTGCCAATGTGAGAATGGCTGTAAACGTTAATATAAATTATTGGGTATGGTCATAAGGAGTCAATTGCTTTATATACAACTGAAAATACCCATTATATAAATGTGTTTAACCCTTTGCCACAAGGCACAATAGAACCCAGCTAAAGAAAAATGAAATATTATTCGCAATTTCTCAGAAGCTCTTTAGGAGTAAAAATTTAGTTAAAATTGGGTAAACATTTAGGGGTAAAAATTGAATTTGAAGAGTAATTTTACTATTACTATTTATTTATTTTTTCACCTATTTTACCTAAGGACGGGTTCACATCTGCGCCTGGTCTCTGCTTTGTGGGTTTCTGTCTTCTGCGACAGGAGACAGAAACTCGGCAGTCAGTGTCCGCCCATGAGCGTCTTCAGAAGAAGTTGCAAAATGAATATCACCTTCTCACTGACTTTGCCGCTATTGACTTACAGACCTCACAAACTCCCTGCCCTCTACACTTACTCTGTATAGACAAGCAGTAATAATGGAAATTCTGAGCTCCATTTTCCATTGGTTTTCGGAATTTCCAAAAAAAAAAAAAAAAAAAAAGACACACAAAATATATTGCCACAAGGTAACAAGCCTAATAAGATTATTTTTATGAAAAATAAATAATTGTTGATGTTGCAGGTCATGGGACCCTTTGGTAGAAAAAATAGGTTTGCAGATTCAATAGTAGAAGTCATTTTCAAACTTAAGGTGGGCAAGTGGAAAATAGCAGAGAAATAAAAATAAATACAGTAAATAACTTTCCTTGTTTCGCACCAGAAAAGTAACCAATGACCTGAAATGGAGAACAGTGTTCCTAGTTTTGTCAGGATTATGTGTATGGTACTTGCAGGGGGGGGGGGGGGAGCAAAACAGGGATAATGTAAGGCAAGGTTTGAGCAAAAAGCTGCAAAGGAAATGGTCCATGATGTGAAATTTCAGTCAATAATTTTAGATCTCCACTAAAGATCTAATCTCTGCTATTTAGTAAATCCTCTCTCACCTGGAAGATAGGTACTAGAGATGAGCGAATAGTATTCAAATATCTAGCTCCATAGGAATAAATGGAACCCCTTAACCCCTTGCAGTTCACCCGCTCCCTTTCATTCCTATGGGAGCGAGGTATTCGAAATAGTTTCGAATAGTATTCACTCATCTCTAATAGGTACCCCCCTATCCATCATTACATGTCTCATTGGGAGACCGATATGGGGTCTCCAATGTCATATGCTCAACAGAAGATTATTTGCTCTAGAACCTCAAAGTTCTCCACATGTGTGACATTTATGGAAATGCAGTTTAACTTACTTATGCATTGGTACCACACACCGGCCTTACTGCACTCTCTGAACCCCACTATTCCAGCTCTTTGTTGGTCGTGTAACAAGCTTGTGGGCTCCTTGTATCATATCTTCAGGGAATGACTAGCTCATCCTGCAAAAGGTTTGATCTCTTGTATGTA
The DNA here is from genome assembly GCF_031893055.1 of Leptodactylus fuscus. Classification (NCBI taxonomy): domain Eukaryota; kingdom Metazoa; phylum Chordata; class Amphibia; order Anura; family Leptodactylidae; genus Leptodactylus; species Leptodactylus fuscus. Next base: position 47,998,103 of record NC_134274.1, read on the forward strand.
CCTTCAAACATTTAGGTAAAAAGACCTCACGGCTATTTATATATTTATGCACCACTGCCAAGACCCTCATAACTAAATATTGGAAGTCTGCAGCTCCCGATTGAAGGAGGTCCATGGTCTGGAATTGGTGACTGTCACTTTAAATGATACAGTAGAGAAATGTCAGGCTATTTGGGACCCGTGAGCTATATACTGTATATTGCAAGGTCTATGACATCCTTCTCCCCACCATCACCACCACCATTTGTTTCCAATGTATTCTGTTGCTGGTTTATCCCAGCTGTATTTCTTTTCTGAAAAAACCTTAATACAAACTACAAATCAGGAATCGATAGAGCAGGTAGTATAATTTTGGCTACTTCTCATGTAAAATGCAATATGCAGACATTGTTGGTGAAATATACTGTTTGCAAACAATGATACACAAAATATAACTTTCCCCTCCTAGAGAGATAATGGTTTGTGTTACGGTATATTTCCAAGAATTTCAATTTGTTTTATATTTTACTTGCCTAATCCGCTGAAAACATTCCCACCCTATGACATATACAATATTGCTTCCAATTCTATTCATTTAAAAAATATTGGAAAGTATCAGTGTTCAGCTAATGGTAAATTATGCCGCTTCTTATTCATTCCAACACCTTTTTTTTTCTACACTCAGCACAAACTCAGAATAATTAATCCATACATAAATTACACTATCTTCTTCATCAGAATAATTCCCATTTAGCAGTTTTGGAATTGGAAGAAACGTGTCTCCGGTATAATGAATATTCCAAAATAATTTAAAAAATGACCCAGATTTTCAAACATTGCATTTGACGTATCCATTACAGCAGGTGCTGACCACAATTTGCAAATTTGTGTTAGAATATTAAATTGGCAAAACTATTTAATGTAACTTACTGTGCTGTATTTCAAGAAGAAACTCATTTTCTAAACTATTATAGTTCATCACTTTAATGCGAGTTATAATTTCACCCTGAACAATGGGCACAGTCAAATGGATTTTTTTTCATAAGCTGCTTTTATGTCTTCATGAACGGACTCATTTTTTTTTTTTTAATGTACATGTTCATGCTATAAAGAAGCCCACATCAACTTAAAATAAACTGCCAGACAAACTTGTCATATATTGTTCTTATTAGAGATGAGCGAACAGTGTTCTATCGAACACATGTTCGATCGGATATCAGGGTGTTCGCCATGTTCGAATCGAATCGAACACCGCGTGGTAAAGTGCGCCAAAATTCGATTCCCCTCCCACCTTCCCTGGCGCCTTTTTTGCACCAATAACAGCGCAGGGGAGGTGGGACAGGAACTACGACACCGGGGGCATTGAAAAAAATTGGAAAAAGTCATTGGCTGCCGAAATCAGGTGACCTCCATTTTAGACGAATAGTGGATTTCAAATCCGGGTCATATGAGAATGTGAACTTTGTGACTATGAGACAGGGATAGCTGTACAGGCAGGGATAGCTAGGGATAACCTTTATTTAGGGGGGAATGTTATTAAAAATAACTTTTTGGGGCTCTATCGGGTGTGTAATTGTGATTTTTGTGAGAGAAACTTTTTCCCATAGGGATGCATTGGCCAGCGCTGATTGGCCGAATTCCGTACTCTGGCCAATCAGTGCTGGCCAATGCATTCTATTAGCTTGATGAAGCAGAGTGTGCACAAGGGTTCAAGCGCACCCTCGGCTCTGATGTAGGAGAGCCGAGGGTGCACTTGAACCCTTGTGCACCCTCGGCTCTGCTACATCAGAGCCGAGGGTGCGCTTGAACCCTTGTGCACACTCTGCTTCATCAAGCTAATAGAATGCATTGGCCAGCGCTGATTGGCCAATGCATTCTATTAGCCCGATGAAGTAGAGCTGAATGTGTGTGCTTCGGCCAATCAGCGCTGGCTCTGCCGGAGGAGGCGGAGTCTAAGGTCGGACCTGAATGGAGACTGGTGTGTGCTAAGCACACACATTCAGCTCTACTTCATCGGGCTAATAGAATGCATTGGCCAGCGCTGATTGGCCAGAGTACGGAATTCGGCCAATCAGCGCTGGCTCTGCTGGAGGAGGCGGAGTCTAAGATCGCTCCACACCAGTCTCCATTCAGGTCCGACCTTAGACTCCGCCTCCTCCAGCAGAGCCAGCGCTGATTGGCCGAATTCCGTACTCTGGCCAATCAGCACTGGCTAATGCATTGTATTGGCGTGATGAAGCAGTGCTGAATGTGTGTGCTTAGCACACACATTCAGCTCTACTTCATCGGGCTAATAGAATGCATTGGCCAGCGCTGATTGGCCAGAGTACGGAATTCGGCCAATCAGCGCTGGCTCTGCTGGAGGAGGCGGAGTCTAAGATCGCTCCACACCAGTCTCCATTCAGGTCCGACCTTAGACTCCGCCTCCTCCAGCAGAGCCAGCGCTGATTGGCCGAATTCCGTACTCTGGCCAATCAGCACTGGCTAATGCATTGTATTGGCGTGATGAAGCAGTGCTGAATGTGTGTGCTTAGCACACACATTCAGCTCTACTTCATCGGGCTAATAGAATGCATTGGCCAGCGCTGATTGGCCAGAGTACGGAATTCGGCCAATCAGCGCTGGCTCTGCTGGAGGAGGCGGAGTCTAAGATCGCTCCACACCAGTCTCCATTCAGGTCCGACCTTAGACTCCGCCTCCTCCAGAAGAGCCAGCGCTGATTGGCTGAATTCCGTACTCTGGCCAATCAGCACTGGCTAATGCATTGTATTGGCGTGATGAAGCAGTGCTGAATGTGTGTGCTTAACACACACATTCAGCTCTACTTCATCGGGCTAATAGAATGCATTGGCCAATCAGCGCTGGCCAATGCATTCTATTAGCGTGAACTGAGTTTGCACAGGGGTTCTAGTGCACCCTCGGCTCTGCTACATCAGATTGCTACATCTGATGTAGCAGTGCCGAGTGTGCATCAGATGTGTAGTTGAGCAAAACTGACTCAGCACTGCTAAGTCTCTGCATTCGCATAGGAATGCATTGGCCAGCCTTCGGCCAATCAGCGCTGGCTCTGCCGGAGGAGGCGGAGTCTAAGGTCGGACCTGAATGGAGACTGGTGTGGAGCGATCTTAGACTCCGCCTCCTCCAGCAGAGCCAGCGCTGATTGGTCGAGTTCCGTACTCTGGCCAATCAGCACTGGCCAATGCATTTCTATGGGGAAAAGTTAGCTTGCGAAAATCGCAAACTGACAGGGATTTCCATGAAATAAAGTGACTTTTATGCCCCCAGACATGCTTCCCCTGCTGTCCCAGTGTCATTCCAGGGTGTTGGTATCATTTCCTGGGGTGTCATAGTGGACTTGGTGACCCTCCAGACACGAATTTGGGTTTCCCCCTTAACGAGTTTATGTTCCCCATAGACTATAATGGGGTTCGAAACCCATTCGAACACTCGAACAGTGAGCGGCTGTTCGAATCGAATTTCGAACCTCGAACATTTTAGTGTTCGCTCATCTCTAGTTCTTATATAGAGATACCATTTTGCATTTTAGTATTTTTTTTTTTACTTAAATGTATAAAATAATAAAGCATAGAACTCCTATAAAAAATCATATAACTTATGCCACAAAACATTTGATGAACATGACACATTTTATGAACAATACCCCCTCTTGTTCCTAGTATTGCCATTCCTATTCCATCCCATAAACATTGTCTTACCCCAGAAATTTTAATGGGAATTGTCTGATGTACAGTTGAGCTGAGATTTCAGGATCGTTTTTAAAATCCGATTTCCAATCATTTTCCATCTGAACCCGATCCCGATTCCAATTCTAATGCAAGTCAATGGGAATTTTTAATAATCGAAGATTGGATTTTAAAAACAATCCTATTCACTACACAGCATGGAGTCCAAAAATTGAACACTTCAACTTTTGGAGTCCACGCTGTGTAGTGATTAAAAAATCCCCCGGCTACTTAGTCCCCCCTGGTGTCTGCTTATCTGCACAGATCCGCTGCCGCTCCCCATTCTTCTCGGTCCGGTTCTATCTCATTTGCAGGCCTCCCAGGCTGGTGTTACTGATGCTGGGAGTAGGCAGTCTTTAACACTAGCCTGGGAGGTGGGGGGCGCGCACGGCGCTCTGAAGGCCTGTAAATGAGAGAGAACCGGACCGAGAAGAATGGGGAGCAATAACGGCAGTGGATCTGTGCAGGTAAGTAGAGCGATTGGGATCAGAATTCCGTTTCCGATCTATTTTAGGTGGGATCGGAACCCAATCACGATCGTGAAATTTACTAGATCGACGATCGGGATCCTATCTTTTACGATTCCAATCGCTCAACCCTAGTCTGACGTGTATTGGGGTCCTCTAGCTCTTTTCCGATGGCCAATGTGGGAAAGAAGAACTCAAGATGTTGCATTTCCACATGCCTGATTTTTTGTTACAGTGTTACCATAGCCATGCATTTATATCATCTTGGGAGGGTTCAGTCTCAAAAGATACATATTTTATTTTAATACCATATCCATTTGTTTTGAGGGGACTCTCATCTACCCACTCACAGCACATACAACATAAACCAAATTGGATGTATATTTATATGTAGTCGTAATTAGTGTTGAGCGAATAGTATTCGTTGAATGCCTCGCCGGCATAGGAATGCATGTAATCGGCTGAACAGCAAAATGCTTTGAAGATTTGATGCATTTAACCCCTTGGTGTTCAGCCGATTACACGCATTCCTATGCCGGCAAGGTATTCGATAGAATACTATTTGCTCAACATTAGTCGTAAAGTCAGATGTCAATAAAGCCGGAAAAATGTTACCAAACACTATAACTGGATAAGGTCCAATATTTGTATGGCAAGCATGGCATTCAGGAGGATTTTGCTAGCTATCTTCTGTAATCCAATCACAGGAGTTAATCCAAAAAGTAGTACTATGGACAGATACTTCTCTTATATAGGTCTACTCATGAGTTGGCTCAGAAAACTGCATTTGTGATTCTAGCTTTAAGCTTTTAAGTCATTAGAATTCTACAAGCTTTACTGTATATGATCCATCGAAGTGTTCCGAATGCAGTGCCACAGAAAAGAAACTCTAATTGCTTCATCATATTGACAGAAATTGCTGCTGATTCTATCATTTAGGGAATTATCTGTGAGATTTTTTACAGTTACATTTTTTCTTTATTATACTAATTAGGTTGTTAGCTATTGCTATTATTAATTTTTTGCAATGGTTGTTGAGCTTCAGCAGGATGGACAGAAGCTATTACTGTAACTAAAGGCTTCTTTAACGGAGTGAAAATCGACATTTAAGTAGTCGTCAGATAATAAGTTATTTACCCTCCGCACATCTTTGCCAAATGTCTCACTGTAGCTGGTTCCAAGAATTTCAAACTGTACATGAGGATTTGAGCCATCTTCCCTGAACTCCATAATCCCGGTTAATCCTGCGATACGACCCTGAAGAAATAGGATTTACAAAAAATTAGAGGCAACATTTTTAGAGCGCTGAAATGTAATTATCTGCAAAACAAAGTTCATGATCTGTGACCGCGCTTCTGGATTTACTATAAAATCATAATTTAATTAGCAAAGCACATATGGTAGAGACATCATAATACAACATTTACATAATATAAAAGTTTCACACCAGACAACCCAGTCCAGGTCTGATAACACATATGGATAAATTGTTTAGTGATAGAAAATGAAGAGAAGATCTTGCTAATATAACTCCTGGTTAAGGGAAACGGGGTCACATAGGGAAACAGGGTCACATAGGGAAACAGGGTCACATGCCCACTAGTTGGCAAAACCACAGCAAGGATGAAGGTTAAGACTTAAAGGGATGGGTGAAAAAAATATACTCGACTGTCCACCGTGCTCTGTGTTCTCCCATCACGGTCAGTCATGCTGCTGCTGGGGTCTTGTTCCGGCAGAAGGCCTTGCCTCGTGACATTCTGGCTCCTTCCCCATAGGCAGCCAAGGCTGTTGACTGGCCTCAGCAGTAAGGTGAGGCGAGAACTTCAGCCGGAAGAAGCAATGGGGCTGCTGAACTGGAGACTGATAGGGAACACCATAGCATTAAGGACAGATGAGTAGCTTTTCATTCCTGGTTTCTATGTAAACAAAGGTGATACATACCTTTTAACTATATATAGTACTTGTATGGTATGTGTAATAAGGTTAGTAAAATTGTTAAATAAAAATAGTGGCTAGTGTATGTTACTGGTGACCACCGATGAGATGGACACATTTTTTTATGGTTGCATGAACCCGGTAAATACAGAAGTGGTAGATAGATATAAGCGAGTAGTATTCGATCAAATACCTCCCCTACATAGTTATTGGTGTAATCGGTCCCATACCACGTGGTCAACGCAGTAAAAATTTGATGCCCCTCCCACCTTCCCTGGCACTTTTTACACCAATAACTATGCAGGGGAGGTAATCCATCGAATACTACTCGCTCATCTCTAGTGGTAGATTGTTTTATTTTATGTTGTTGTTGCTATTCTTGTAATTATTATTTTATGTTTGCTGTATCACATTCTTTCAATGCAGGCCAATTCATTTCATCACTTGAACAGAATAGAATGAAACAAGATAGAATAAAGAATAACCACAAATATGCTAATCTCTGATCTAAGTGTCCAGACTGGCTAGTTCTTACCTTTTTTATGGTGTCAAGCATAGACCGTCCACCATTCCAAGGTTTGGTTGACTTTCTCATGCAGTTCAAGCTTGCCATACTGTGCCACTTTCTGTCTTCTAGTTTTCTATGGAAGGCATTAGCCAACATCAGTACACTGTCATACAGATAAAGGTTGGACACCTGCAAACAACACACAGTATTTGTTTTATTTATTTCAGCTACAACAAAAGAAGCCTGTATACATGCACATACATTTTATATATGAAATATGAGTGCCCATGTACCATTTTGGAGTTCAGTGCAATCAGTACAGAGGGACATTGACTCCAAGCCATGTTCCAGTTTCCAAAGTGCCGCCATGTTGGATTGAGAATTCATCTACCTCAGTTAAGGGTTATCTGCCAGGTCCCATGACCCAGTTCTGGTGACAGACATTTGTACATGTTGAATTAAGGGCTGTTAACACTCTGTTGCTGTCCCTGTGTTACTTAATCACGTACAGCAGGTGACCATATACAAAGTTAGATGGTTGTTTCTTAGTATACTGGAAACGTAAATGAAATGTTGTAATCTGTCATCATTATTAGTTAGTCATTAAAAAGGTATCAACTACTGAAGACTATCAAGTTTTTTTGTTTTTTATATTTCCTACCCCCTGGCTAACACAGTATGAGAACAAACATTTCCCTTATTTTAGTATACTGAGTACACAACTACAAGTTTGCTGGGTCTGGAGCTCACAATAGCATATGTGGTATATAACAATTTATTATTGTACACAACATTTATTAATTCAATCTCTTACATGCAAAGGGGGGCATTAGATAAATCGGGTCAGATGTATTAAAACTGTCTAAGTAGCAAAACGATCTTATGCGAGGTTCAAACTAGTGTTTGGGTTTGTGTCGTTCGAGTCTGCATGGAGACCCTATCACCACAACTATACATTGTTTTAACTCAGTTTTAACTTTGGCATAACTCTGTCCAATAAAGATATTGTCTACAATTTAGTAAAAAGGCCAAAATAGGGGGTTGAGCTGATCTTGAGATTTCAGGATCGTTTTTAAAATCTGATTTTCAATCATTTTCCAGCCGATCCCAATCATGAAATTTGCCGATCTTTCCCGATCCCGATTGCTCAACCCTATCTGTCACTCTCTCGCTTTTCTATTGTGCACAGATGATAATCCATCTCATGTGACAATCCATCTAATCTCTGAAAATGGATTTTATCACTAATCAGAGTGAGTTAGTGCAAGAGTCCGGAGAAGGACTGACTTATAAGTGGAGAAATAAGCATTTGTCTCTAATAAGGATTTATTACATAGTTTAATACTATATATTCGCTTATACTTGTGATTTATGTAAATTTGGTTAAAATGACAGTCCCCATTTAACTAATGCTGTATTGCTCTGTTTGACACCAGCTCAGTTTCGAGATTGACGTTAATTGCTTAATCTTCCAAATAAGCGGCTAACCCATGCATTACGATGTCATCAGTTAGAACTGACAGCGATTCTATATTCTAAAACTCTTAAGTAATGCGATATCCATTCTAGTAATTATATGATAATCTATGGATATTTATTTATATCCTTGTGGGATTTCAATATACAGAATTTCTGCGACAAACTGACTAGTGGTAAAATCTCTCATTCATTCCGCTCCCATAGGAAGATTCACAATGTCAAGCGTCAAGTAAGGCAATTGTAAACTGTACTGTATATGCCTTACCTTCAAGTCTCTATTTATTAGTAAGAGGTGCTTTAGGTAACTTAAAGGGGCTTTGCAATTAAAACCGTGGCTTCTAGGCATTGAAGTTTAGATGTACCTTATTTTTAATGAAATGCTGTTCAATGCCTGTCAACATATGTCAACCACCTTTCTCCTCTCTCCTTGTCATGAATATAGGTCACTATAAATAGTACCTGTTTTCTGGTACATGGGGGAAGCATAGGGAAAAGATTTGATTCTCTCTAGTTTCACAATAGACTTTCAACATCAAGAATTTAATGCCTCCATGATGTATCCAGATACGTAAAAGTGCCTCCCCACAACACATATGGCTATGGCCACAAACGTGTCAAAGGCTCAAATTGTCACAAATTCTGTATATTTTTCTTATCAGTATTATAGGATCTGTCAAGTTCCATTGTTATGATTATAAGTCACTGGAATCTATTGGGCATCTGCGGTATATGTTGAATGGTGGATGTAGAGAGTTTTTTGGCTTCCATTATGTGTTCATTATTCTAGAGCCCCTCATTCTGCAATTTGGAGCAATATGTATGCCACAAAACATGGGCACATTAACTGCTAATGCAGAGCCCTCGCTACACTTTGTATATTGAGTGAGCGGGGGCAACTACCAAAACCCACAGATCTAATATTGTTGGCCTTCCTGAAGGATAGGCCGTCACTATTTCAAATTTGGATAACCCTTTTAATATAAGACAATGCCATTTGGTAACATTTTCTGGACATTAATATCAAATATCATGTCCATGTACAGCATAGTATTGCTGCAGGACAAGTTATAGACCAGAATGGAGCAATGAAGATCTGCTGCTCTACTCCCACCTCTTCCACTCTGCACTCAGGCCCTTTTATCGTGTTGCCAGTAAGGTCTGTGTACATGCTTCTGATGTATACTATTACTGCTAAAATATGTGATGTGTGTTACTAGGAAACTGTATGCATATATATTGTAATAAAGATACTAATGGCTGTATATCTGTGTAGTGGTTTACTTGACTGCAGTCATAGACATGATTCTACCTAAATAATATCAGCCTACAGTGACAACCCTGATAACAGTCCACACTGTTATTTCTATGGTATATAAATACATATGGGTGGGTCAGTGATGACTAGGGTTGAGCCGATCTTGAGATTTCAGGATCGATTTTAACCCCTTCCCGCCGATGGCACTTTTTGACTTCCTGACCAAGCTCGATTTTTCAAAACTGACATGTGTCACTTTATGTGGCAATAACTTTGGAACGCTTTAACTTACCAAAGTGATTTTAAGATTGTTTTTTCGTAACACATTGTACTTCATGTTAGTGGTAAATTTTGGTTGATATGTTTTGTGTTTAATTATAAAAAAATTGGAAATTTGGTGGAAATTTTGAAAAATATGCATTTTATAAAGTTTGAAATGATGTACATTACATACAGATAGTCAGACCGCCAAAATTATATCATAAATCTCATGTCCCAGATCTCTGCTTTATGTCGGCATCAAACTTTAGGCGCCCTTTTAATTTTTACAGACATTATAAGATTTACAAGTGAAACAACAATATTCAAAATTTTCAAGAAATTTCCAAAACCCATTTTTTAAAGGGCCTAATCCAGTTATGAAGGGGTTTTGAAAGACCCTTGTATTAAAGCCCCCCATAAATCACCCCATTTTCAAAACTGCACCCCTTAAATAAGCCAAAACAACATATACCTAGTAATTTAACCCTATAAGTGCTTAACAGGAATTAATACAAAATGGAGGTGAAATTTTCAAATTTGAATTTATTTTACTAATATTTTCGTTTAGCCCTAGAATTTGCACATTCACAAGGGGTTAAAGGAGAAAACGCATCCCACAATTTGTAAGGCAAGTTCTCCCGACTACCATAGTACCCCACTTGTGGGTGTAAACGAATATATGGACGCACAGCGAGACACAGGAGGGAAGGCGCGCCAAAGAGCTTTTAGAGGGCAGATCTGGCTGTGATCAGTTTCAGGAACCATGTCGCATTTATAAAGCCCTTGAGGAGTCAAAACAGTGGAAACCTCTAGAAAGTGACCCCATTTTGAAAATCGCACCCCTCAAAGTATTTATCAAGTGATGTAGTGAGCATTAGTAACCCCGAAGTGAATGTGTAAGCTGTGCGGAGTAAATTGGGTACACCAAATCCCATTCTATTTTCCCACCAGCTCCTATGACGCGGACGGGGAAGAGGGGCATTCTGGGGGGTCAGCGCTGGTGTATGCTCTCTCATAAGCTCTAAATATGGGGTGTCCCCTGAAAACGCTCGCACCGCTTACACATTTCCTTCTAGTCGCAGCCACTTATGTCCTAATGATTTGGCGACTTTTGGGGTTTTTGTCTTCACATTGTACAAGGTAGATTTTTATTTTTATTTTCTGGCAATGTGGCCATATGAGGGCTTGGTGTTTGCGGTATTAGATGTACTTTTCAATGCCACCATTTTGGGGCCTGTAACTTATTGACTACATTTTATTAACTCTTTCTGGGTGGGATGTAAAAGGAAACATCAATTCTGGCATTGCTTTTTAGCATTTTTTTTTTCCCGTGCAGCGTACAGCATAAGTAACATGTTACCTTTATTCTGCGGGTCGGTACGGTTACGGCAATACCTCATTTATATGATTTTTTAATGCGTTGCTATTTGTGCAGAATAGAATTCAATTCAGGGAAAAAAATCTATTGTTTTTGCATCGCCATCTTCTGAAAGGCATAACGTTTTTATTTTTCGCTAGACAGAGCTGGTTGAGGGCTTATTTTTTGCGGGAAGACCTCTTCTTTTTATTGGTATCATTTTGGTTTTCATCTGACCATTTGATTACTTTTTATTGAACATTTTGTAAGGGAAAGGTGGTGAATAATCATTATTTTGTGCGGTTTTCTACGTTTTTTTTTTACGACATTCGCCGTTCGGGTTAAATAATGTTTTAATTTTATTGTTCAGGTTATTACGGACGCAGCAATACCAAATATGTAATGTTTTTTTCTATTTTTCTTTATTTTACATAATAAAACATTTTATATGGGGAAAAAGGGATTTTTGGGGCTTTATTTATTTATAATTTATTTTAAACTTATTTAAACTTTTTTATTTTGACTTTTTTTTCACTTTTTTTTTCTGTCCCCATGGGGGATTGAAGCAGTGATCGGCTGATCACTGCTTCAATAGAGATACGCTGCAATACACGTGTTACACGTGTATTGCAGAGTATAGGAAGCTGTCAGCCTGTGTAGACGCACAGGCTGACAGCTTCATTTACGGCAGGATCGGCCAGGCGCGAGGACGGGGTAAGTGAAGGGGCAGACCTGGGGTCACTGATCAGACCCCGGGCTGCCCCCTACGAACACCGGCACCCCCCAAAACTGGCGCGGGGGGTGCCGATCGGCACCATATGACGTTGTAACCCCGGAGGTGCCGGCAGCCATCTCTGGAGGTAAGTGAACACCAGGGTGGACTAAGTAGCCAGAGGATTTAAAAAAAAAATCCTCTGGCTACTTAGTGATTCACTACACAGCGTGGATTCTAACAATTGTTAGATTCCATGCTGTATAGTGAATAGGATTGCTTTTAAAATCCGATCTCCGATTAATAAAAAAATCCCATTGACTTGCAATGGGATCGGAATTGGGATAGAGATCGGGTTCAAATGAAAAATGATCGGAAATCGGATTTTAAAATCGATCCTGAAAAGTCAGGATCGGCTCAACCCTAGTTCAGACTTTGCAAAACCAGCAGTAAATGTAGTGTCCAAACTTTGAGCCTTCCAGGTTTGTATTTATTCCCATAGTAATAAGCCCAGCAGCTACATCTGGGTTCATCCATGACTAGGGAAAACAGCCATAGCAGAGTGGGGAAGGGACTGGCATGTCCGACTACCAAACTGCCATTGCATATAAATCGAGCCCATACAACATGCTTGTGTACTGAGAACAGCTTCACTTCTACAGGCAGACAGGAAGATGAATAGGACGTGTCTTAGGATTCTATTAGAGATGAGCGAACAGTGTTCTATCGAACTCATGTTCGATCGGATATTAGGCTGTTCGGCATGTTCGAATCGAATCGAACACCGCGTGGTAAAGTGCGCCATTACTCGATTCCCCTCCCACCTTCCCTGGCGCCTTTTTTGCTCCAATAACAGCGCAGGGTAGGTGGGACAGGAACTACGACACCGGTGACGTTGAGAAAAGTAGGCAAAACCCATTGGCTGCCGAAAACATGTGACCTCTAATTTAAAAGAACAGCGCCGCCCAGGTTCGCGTCATTCTGAGCTTGCAATTCACCGAGGACGGAGGTTTCCGTCCAGCTAGCTAGGGCTTAGATTCTGGGTAGGCAGGGACAGGCTAGGATAGGAAGGAGAAGACAACCAACAGCTCTTGTAAGAGCTAAATTCCAGGGAGAAGCTTGTCAGTGTAACGTGGCACTGACGGGCTCAATCGCCGCAACCCAGCTTTCCCAGGATCCTGAATGGAATACACTGTCAGTGTATTCCCGTATACCCGATATATACCCCCGATACCCGTTCCAACGGTGTGCCCCCCCACCTTCACCCCAGAAATACCCTGCAAGTCCCCTAGCAATAGAATTGGGGCTATATACACCCACTATTTTTGCTACTGCCATATAGTGCCATTGTCTGACTGGGAATTCAAAGAATATATTGGGGTTACGTGCACCCACAATTTTTACAACTGGTATACAGTGCCAGTTTCTGACTGGGAATTCAAAGAATATATTGGGGTTACAAATACCCTCATTTCTTGCTACTGCCATATAGTGCCAGTTTCTGACTGGTAATTCAAAGAATATATTGGGGTTACGTGCACCCACAATTTTTACTACTGGTATACAGTGCCATTGTCTGACTGGGAATTCAAAGAATATATTGGGGTTATAAATACCCTCATTTCTTGCTACTGGTATATAGTGCCATTGTCTGACTGGGAATTCAAAGAATATATTGGGGTTACGTGCACCCACAATTTTTACTACTGGTATACAGTGCCATTGTCTGACTGGGAATTCAAAGAATATATTGGGGTTATAAATACCCTCATTTCTTGCTACTGCCATATAGTGCCAGTTTCTGACTGGTAATTCAAAGAATATATTGGGGTTACATGCACCCACAATTTTTACTACTGGTATACAGTGCCATTGTCTGACTGGGAATTCAAAGAATATATTGGGGTTATAAATACCCTCATTTCTTGCTACTGCCATATAGTGCCAGTTTCTGACTGGTAATTCAAAGAATATATTGGGGTTATAAATACCCTCATTTCTTGCTACTGGTATATAGTGCCATTGTCTGACTGGGAATTCAAAGAATATATTGGGGTTACGTGCACCCACAATTTTTGCTACTGGTATATAGTGCTAATTTCTAACTGGGAATTCAAAATGCGCAAGGCTCCCGGAAAGGGACGTGGACGAGGCTGTGGGCGAGGTCGGGGGAATGGTTCTGGGGAGCAAGGTAGCAGTGAAGCCACAGGGCGTCCCGTGCCTACTCCTGTGGGGCAGCAAGCATTGCGCCACTCCACAGTGCCAGGGTTGCTTGCCACATTAACTAAACTGCAGGGTACAAACCTTAGTAGGCCCGAGAACCAGGAACAGGTCTTGCAATGGCTGTCAGAGAACGCTTACAGCACATTGTCCAGCAGCCAGTCAGACTCTGCCTCCTCTCCTCCTATTACCCAACAGTCTTGTCCTCCTTCCTCCCAAAATTCCCAAGCTTCACAGAACAATAACCCCAACTGTTCCTGCTCCCCAGAGCTGTTCTCCGCTCCTTTCATTGTCCCTCAACCTGCCTCTCCACGTCACGATTCCACGAACCTAACAGAGGAGCATCTGTGTCCAGATGCTCAAACACTAGAGTCTCCTCCATCTCCGTTCGATTTGGTGGTGGATGACCAGCAACCCACCCTCATCGACGATGATGTGACGCAGTTGCCGTCAGGGCATCCAGTTGACCGGCGCATTGTGCGGGAGGAGGAGATGAGACAGGAGTTGGAAGAGGAAGTGGTGGATGATGAGGACACTGACCCGACCTGGACAGGGGGGATGTCAAGCGGGGAAAGTAGTGTGGATGTTGAGGCAAGTGCAGCACCAAAAAGGGTAGCTAGAGGCAGAGGCAGAGGTCAGCAGCTTAGGCGAAGCCAGGCCACACCCGGAATCTCCCAAGATGTTCCAGTTCGTACCCAGCCCCGAAAAACTCCCACCTCGAGGGCACGTTTCTCGAAGGTGTGGAGTTTTTTCAAGGAATGCGCCGAGGACAGATATAGTGTTGTCTGCACAATTTGCCTCTCGAAATTGATTAGGGGCTCTGAGAAGAGCAACCTGTCCACCACTTCAATGCGCCGTCATTTGGAATCCAAGCACTGGAATCAGTGGCAGGCAGCAACGGCAGGACAAAGGCCGCCTGCCGTTCACGCCACTGCCACTGCCTCTGCCTCTGCCTCTGCCACTGCCACTGCTGACTGTGCTGGCGATGCACTCCAGAGGACGAGCCAGGACACCACTTCATCTGCCTCCGCCACTTTGTTGACTTCTCCCTCATCCTCCCCTGTTCCTGTCTTATCTCCTTCTCCTGCACCATCAAAGGCACCATCAGGCGCTTCTTTACAACAACCCACCATCTCTCAGACATTGGAGCGGCGGCAGAAATACACTGCTAACCACCCACACGCGCAAGCCTTGAACGCCAACATCGCTAAACTGCTGGCCCAGGAGATGTTGGCGTTCCGGCTTGTTGAAACTCCCGCCTTCCTGGACCTGATGGCAACTGCGGCACCTCGCTATGCCGTCCCTAGCCGTCACTACTTCTCCCGGTGTGCCGTCCCCGCCTTGCACCAGCACGTGTCACTCAACATCAGGCGGGCCCTTAGTTCCGCGCTTTGCACAAAGGTCCACTTGACCACCGACGCGTGGACAAGTGCATGCGGACAGGGACGCTACATTTCACTGACGGCATACTGGGTGAATGTAGTTGAGGCTGGGACTGCTTCCCAAACTGGCCCGGTGTACCTCGTCTCCCCGCCTAACATTCCTGGCAGGGACACGAGAAGAACACCCCCCTCCTCCTCCTCCTCTACCGCCTCCTCCTCCGCTGTTAGATTGACCCCAGCTACGAGTTGGAAACGTTGCAGCACTGGTGTTGGTAGACGTCAGCAGGCTGTGCTGAAGCTGATCAGCTTGGGGGACAGACAGCACACTGCCTCCGAGGTGAGGGATGCCCTCCTCGATGAGACGGCAATATGGTTTGAGCCGCTGCACCTGGGCCCAGGCATGGTCGTTTGTGATAACGGCCGGAACCTGGTAGCAGCTCTGGAGCTTGCCGGACTCCAACATGTTCCATGCCTGGCCCACGTCTTCAACCTAGTGGTGCAACGTTTCCTAAAGAGCTACCCCAATGTTCCAGAGCTACTGGTGAAAGTGCGGCGCATGTGCGCCCACTTTCGCAAGTCGACAGTAGCCGCTGCTAGCTTAAAATCTCTCCAGCAACGCCTGCATGTGCCACAACACCGGCTTTTGTGCGACGTCCCCACACGCTGGAACTCAACGTTTCAGATGTTGAATAGAGTGGTTGAGCAGCAGAGACCTTTGATGGAATACCAGCTACAAAACCCTAGGGTGCCACAAAGTCAGCTGCCTCAGTTTCTCATCCATGAGTGGCCATGGATGAGAGACCTTTGTGACATCCTACGGGTGTTTGAGGAGTCCACAAGGAGGGTGAGCTCTGAGGATGCGATGGTGAGCCTTACAATCCCGCTCTTGTGTGTTCTGAGAGAATCCCTGATTGACATCAGGGATAACTCAGATCACACAGAGGAGTCAGGGATAGCATCCGATCCGTCACAGCTGGAGAGTAGGTCCACACATCTGTCCGCTTCATCGCGTTTAATGGAGGAGGAGGAGGAGGAGGAGGAGGAGGAGGAAGAAGAGTTGTCCGATGATGTGATGGTGATACAGGAGGCTTCCGGGCAACTTCGAATCGTCCCATTGTTGCAGCGCGGATGGGTAGACATGGAGGATGAGGAGGAAATGGAGATTGAACTTTCCGGTGGGGCCAGAGGAGTCATGCCAACTAACACTGTGGCAGACATGGCTGAGTTCATGTTGGGGTGCTTTACAACCGACAAGCGTATTGTCAAAATCATGGAGGACAACCAGTACTGGATCTTTGCTATCCTTGACCCCCGGTATAAAAACAACATCTCGTCTTTTATTCCGGTAGAGGGGAGGGCCAATCGCATCAATGCTTGCCACAGGCAATTGGTGCAGAATATGATGGAGATGTTTCCAGCATGTGACGTTGGAGGCAGGGAGGACAGTTCCTCCAGTAGGCGACCAAGTTCTCACCGGTCCACACAAACGAGGGGCACACTGTCTAAGGTCTGGGACACCTTGATGGCACCCCCTCGCCAAAGTGCCGCCACGGAGGGTCCTAGTGTCACCAGGCGTGAGAAGTATAGGCGCATGTTGCGGGAATACCTTTCCGACCACAGCCCTGTCCTCTTCGACCCCTCTGCGCCCTACACGTATTGGGTGTCGAAGTTGGACCTGTGGCTTGAACTTGCCCTATATGCCTTGGAGGTGCTGTCCTGTCCTGCCGCCAGCGTCCTATCTGAGAGGGTGTTCAGTGCAGCCGGTGGCATCATCACTGACAAGCGCACCCGTCTGTCAGCTGAGAGTGCCGACCGGCTCACTTTGATAAAAATGAACCACCACTGGGTAGAGCCGTCATTTTTGTGCCCACCTGTGTAAAGCACCCCAACATGAAACTCCATGTCTGTACTCAACCTCTCCAATTCCTCCGCATCCTCATACTCATCCACCATAAGCGTTGCACAATTCTGCTAATACTAGGCTCCCTCCAACATGATTTCCCCCAACTCTGCTGGTTAGAGGCTCCCTCCACCCTGATTTCCACCAACTCTGCTGGTTAGAGGCTCCCTCCACCCTGCTTTCCCACAACTCTGCTGGTTAGAGGCTCCCTCCACCATGAATTGGTCCAAACTGGGGTTTTTAGAGGCTCCCTCCACCATGAATTTGCCAAAACTGGGCTGTTTAGAGGCTCCCTCCACCATGAATTGGTCCAAATTGGGGTTTTTAGAGGCTCCCTCCACCATGAATTTGCCCAAACTGGGCTGGTTAGAGGCTCCCTCCACCATGAATTGGTCCAAATTGGGGTTTTTAGAGGCTCCCTCCACCATGAATTGGTCCAAACTGGGCTGTTTAGAGGCTCCCTCCACCATGAATTGGTCCAAACTGGGGTTTTTAGAGGCTCCCTGCACCATGAATTGGTCCAAACTGGGCTGGTTAGAGGCTCCCTCCACCATGAATTTGCCCAAACTGGGCTGTTTAGAGGCTCCCTCCACCATGAATTGGTCCAAATTGGGGTTTTTAGAGGCTCCCTCCACCATGAATTTGCCCAAACTGGGCTGGTTAGAGGCTCCCTCCACCATGAATTGGTCCAAACTGTGCTGGTTAGAGGCTCCCTCCACCATGAATTGGTCCAAACTGGGCTGTTTAGAGGCTCCCTCCACCCTGCTTTCCCACAACTCTGCTGGTTAGAGGCTCCCTCCAGCATGAATTGGTCCAAACTGGGTTTTTTAGAGGCTCCCTCCACCATGAATTTGCCCAAACTGGGCTGGTTAGAGGCTCCCTCCACCATGAATTGGTCCAAACTGGGGTTTTTAGAGGCTCCCTCCACCATGAATTTGCCCAAACTCTGCTGGTTAGAGGCTCAATCCACCCTGATTTTCAAAACAAATGTTGGTGCCAACCTCAACTTACTACAAGGGCCAAATTCACTGCTGGTGACAAGCTCTCCTCACTGCAAGTGCCAAATACACATGTTTCAAGGTGTTTTCCTACTGTCAGAGAGGTGGTATTGAGTGTGTAAAGTGTGTAGTTGTTAGGCTGTGATGTTGGGGTAATAGAGGGTCTTTGGTGTGTTAGATGCCCCCAGACATGCTTCCCCTGCTGTCCCAGTGTCATTCCAGAGGTGTTGGCATCATTTCCTGTGGTGTCATAGTGGACTTGGTGACCCTCCAGACACGGATTTGGGTTTCCCCCTTAACGAGTATATGTTCCCCATAGACTATAATGGGGTTCGAAACCCGTTCGAACACACGAACAGTGAGCGGCTGTTCGATTCGAATTTCGAACCTCGAACATTTTAGTGTTCGCTCATCTCTAGATTCTATGAATACCTAAGAGCTAGTCTATTTATTTGGATTGCACTGCAGAGAGGTGGCTGGCCAGGATACTGCATATATGTTCAATATGCATGTACTTGAACCAGCAAACTGAACAGGAGAACATGTTAAATTTGCAGGATCCATTTGTGGCTTAATCCAAAGGCAACCATGGATATACAAAGGAAAGGAGCTGTGCCGAATATCTAAATCTATCTAAAATTGATTTCTAGCAGCAACAGCAAATTTGGGGATCATCCCATAAATTGCACGGTACAAACGTGTGTACTGCTTTGTCCAATAAAAGAACATTTTCCATCCATACAAGTTGCTGGCAGACCAGATTGTTTTCTATCTATCTATCTATCTATCTATCTATCTATCTATCTATCTATCTATCGTGAGAAGGTGACAGGCAAAGTGCTGGAGTCCCACTATATCAGCCCCAGACTTGTGTGTGGTCCAGTCAGGGGTGAACCTACCCCTTTCGCCGCCCGAGGTGAACTACAGAAAGCCGCCCGAGGCGAACTACAGAAAGCCGCCCCCTTCCCCCCGGAGGAGGGGGAGGAGCGAAGGGGCGTGATGGAGCAAAGGGGGCGGGGCTTAGCGCCATTCGCAGGCAGAGAGCAGGCATGGAGAAGACCTTCTCTCTGCCTCAGCGTGAGGGGAGGCTTCTGGAGCAGCGCTGCTCCAGTGGCCTCCCCAAACCACTGCTCGGTGCTAAGCCAGTCCAGGACAAGCTGTAGATAATCAAAAATGCCGCCCTCCCTGGGGCCCTGACATACCGCCGCCTGAAGCGCTCGCTTCAGGTCGCCTCATGGGAGGTGCGGCGCTGGGTCCAGTGCAGGTGTGGAATAGGTTTCAGACCAGTAAAGGGTGCAGAGCCTGTACTTCAGGGCAGATCCTAGGAGGAGAAAAAGTTTCCTGACACTGAGAACCTTGTGATATGATACAGTGTTTGTTTTTTTTTGGTTGATTTGTATGGCTGGTAGTAAGCCACACATACAGTTTTCTTTTTAGTTAGTGCTCAGACGAGCA
The DNA here is from genome assembly GCF_031893055.1 of Leptodactylus fuscus. Taxonomy (NCBI): domain Eukaryota; kingdom Metazoa; phylum Chordata; class Amphibia; order Anura; family Leptodactylidae; genus Leptodactylus; species Leptodactylus fuscus. The sequence goes on from NC_134274.1 coordinate 48,017,754, forward strand.
GTATTTTGGTTTGACATTATTTTGCTTGAAGTTAAGGCTGTATTTTATTTTGCTCATTTTTGTACCTGACAAAGGTTTATTTATTTTGTTGTTTTTCTTAAATAAACCACTTTGCTGCAAGATTTGTGTCCCTGTCTCTGACTGGTTGGGTCCACACCACTGCTTCTACCAAGCTAACTTCCCCATGATATCTGTAATTTTACAGAGGAGACAGATGGAGGTAGGATAAATGAGATAGGTATTTTCTTTTAACAGGTGGGTATAAGTACCACAATCCCTATTTTTATTTGAAAGTAAATTCATGTAAAATGATTCCTGTAACTATTTCATATTTTTAATGTAACAGGTCATCACAGATTCAAGTTTTCTGTATGAAGATCATCATTTAATCCATGAGTAAAAATTTGTCTTGGTCACGAAAAGAGAGGAGTGAATTGATTAGGAACAGACTTGATCAGCCTGAACGTTCAAAAAAATTTAGAATGAAAAGTATTTTAGTTGTATGAGGACCCGACTGCTTAAAACATTGTTATTTACATGATAGTCTATTGCTTTCTATTGACTTTCTGAAAAGGGCAGTTTGAGCACTGGGGCCCACCCCCAGTGCTGCGAGAGAACTAATTTGCATACCAACAAAAAACGGGATTTCAGGCGAACGGTGGCAGGGAGAAGACAATGAAAGGTAGGAGAAGAATAGCCTTTCTTAAGGCTATTCCGACCTGTTAGAAAAAAAAGTGTTTGAATGATAGGATCCCTTTAACCAAAATTTCATCAAAATTCATTTTGCTGGTACTATAAAATACAGTCTTTTAACGCCATGTTTCCGCAATATAAGGCCTTTGCCTACATCACTAACGCAGGATTAGTGTACTCTCTCAGTGGGATGGTAAAATAAAGGCTTTCTGAAGTGACCTATGTTGTGCTTGTAACATTGTGTAGTAGCTTTCATTGCATGATATGTGTGAACCACAAATATCCATTTGATGCTTTCTTGAGCTACAAATCCCTATATCCTCTTCCAAACACTTCATTTTAAGTAGAACAGAAACCCATGTGCAAACACTAACAGCTGGCTGGTTCTAGTCTAACGTATCATTTAGGGTAGACTGGAAAAACAATGTCGGGTTTGTGACTTGTCCAATATGTTCAGCAATAACAATTTACAATGAGGCTGATCTAGAATTTTCTAAATAACCTTGTTATTCATCTCTGAGGTATATCGTGAAAAGTTCAATATTCTACTAGTAGATTTATTTTTTTCAAGTGTTCAGGAAGAGCACTGTGCTTTTTAGCAGCACAGATAAGTGGCGCCATTGATGGATTTCAGAAGTATTATTTCAGTAAACACAAAGTGTCTGTTTTCTGACCCTCATACACTTAAAATAAAATATAAGGTTTGAAGAACGTTTGTGTAACAAGCAATAAGACACTTTTCTCAACTCTCTTTTTCTTAGCAAAATCCAAGTTTGTACAGTTCGTAACAAAAAAAAAAAATTAGAATCTTGGTTTACTCTTTCCAAAGTATGAATGGTGATTTTATAATTCTATAATTTAAGTTATTCTTCAAGACGTAGTGGTATCAATGAGGCCGTGTGTTAAAGTATGCAAAAAATTTACGTAGGTTATATTCTCAAAGACAGAAAGATACCGAGCGGCCCGTAGATCCGTTGTATAAAAGACGACATCTGGTAACAATGGTAACACTTAATAGAGGATCCCTCTCTGAGATAGGTGTAGCTGCAAGGCTCCTCACACCTCAAGGGTGTATGTAGAATGTGACAAAGGACCAGTAGCCCAGATAAACGTAGAAAATCCGGCTAGAAAAGAGCTGCGCTCACCATAAGATTCAGAAAAACCTGCTTTATTTGATAACTCCCACACAACGCATTTCGGGCGTATACCTCGCCCTTCCTCAGGTAACAATGATTCTTTACTGTCTGGGCAAAACTGCTTTAAAATAGTCTATTGCTTTCTATTGACTTTCTGAAAAAGGCAGTTTGAGCACTGGGGCCCACCCCCAGTGCTGCGAGAGAAATAATTTGCATACCAACAAAAAACGGGATTTCAGGCGAATGGTGGCAGGGAGAAGACAATGAAAGGTAGGAGAAGAATAGCCTTTCTTAAGGCAAAATTAAACGCATGCGCAAGTTGGCTCTGCCAGCAGGCCTCGGGCAGAACCGACTTCACATGCGGGTGGCCATTCTTTTGTGGCCGCTTACACGAGCATGCGCAGTACTCTCCTGTAGTTCTTTGGCCGCCCGCATGTTAAGTCAGCTCTGTCTGAGGCCTGCTGGCAGAGCAAACTTGTGCATGCATTTAATTTTGACCCATCGTGTGCCAGAAGAAGAAGGTGAAGAGACCGATGCTGACAAAGGTGGAGACAGTGCTGGAGAGAGTTCTTTGGCAGCACTGGGGACGCCCCCAGGGCTGTTTGAGTGCTGGGGCCCGCCCCCAGTGCTGCAAGATAACTCTTTTTGCATACCTAGAATAACTGTGATTTCAGTCGAATGGCGATGCAGATAAGACAACAAAAGGTAGGAGAAGAATAGCCTGTCTTAAGGCCATTCTGACGTGTTTGAAAAAAGCGTTTGAATGATAGGATCCCTTTAATCTCATGCACATGCTGCAGAAAAAACTGCAGGAAAGGATTTTTTTTTTTGTTTGCCATCTTTGTATGCAAACTATGCTTATACATGGAAATAAAGCAAGCATGACAACAGTATAGATTTCAAACAATATATTTTTAGATATGCTAATTCTTAGTAAAAGAGAAAAAATTTGCTCAGTACATTTACGCCTTGGTCACAAATATGTTTACAAACAACAAAACTTAACTCTATGAAATAAATTGCAAATACAAGTATTACTGAACCGAAAACTTGCACTCAAAATTAAACAAAGAGAAAAAACGAAAAAATGATGAAAGAAAAAACTCCCATTTGCTTGATGTTATCCAAAGAACCCAGCAGTCTTCAGAATGGAATGATATGTAATTATCTGTAATTTGCATGTAAATGAAGCTTGTTGTACAATACCTATTCCTTCACAGCTGGATGACAAGAGTACTAGGAAAAACTAAGTTTACCTTTTTCTTCATACTTGTAAGAACATCAGAGCTAACATTTCATTTTGAGGATCTGTTTGGCAGGTATTATACATAAAATGGTGTACGCTAAATTTTAACAATGGGCACAAACCAAATTTGAAAGACTGTTATATATTACTAAATATTATAGGCCGCATTTCTTTATGCAAATCATTACATTTTCCTACAAACTCAGTCACAGCCCTAAAAAATGGCACAATGTCTTTAGGGAATGTCTTCAATAGATTATGTAGGCTGAGAAACATTCCTATTCCTTCCCTTTGCCAGGCAGTGACTGATATACCAATAAGGCATTCCCAAAAAAGTTAAGAGAATACAAAACTACTACATACGAGCAAATCAGTATGGTAAGAATCTTGTTTATTCCAAATTTCCCAAAAATGTTAGATTCCGGCTTATTGAAAACTTACTTTCAACGACTCAGAGTAACCACTAAACCAGACAATGATAGCTGTGCTTCAGGTTATTCCCAGGCATGGAGTTAGATCTTTGAGTAGGTCATTAATAGGGTTGAGAGATCTTTTCTGGCGCGATTGAGGTCGGAGGTTATCTCAAGATCGACTCAACCCTATTCATGTATATATCATCAACAGGGTCGAGCGATTGGGAAAGATTGGATCCCGATCAGTGATCGAGCAAATTTCATGATCAGGATCTGCTGGAAAATGATCAGAAATCAGATTTTAAAATCGATCCTGAAATCTCAAGATCGGCTCAACCCCAGTCATTAACTGTTTTTAACCACAGAGATGGGCCTCAGTTATAATAGTTGTGGTGCATTTTGGGTGATCCATGCAGAAGAATATGGTCTTGGCTGGGGTACTTTTGAAAGTAGCTCAGACCACACATGATCTAAACAGTCAATGACACCTTATAGCTGTTGATGACTGGCTACTCATACTCACATACATTGACCTACATTCAAAAGTGCAGATGTGTCCTCACATACATGTTCCTTGGCTACATTGTACAGTATAGTTATTCAGTGTGACCAGTGGTAGGTTGTTACTGATTTGTTACAGGGTAGACTGCAGGGATGAAGAAGAGCCTGGCAGGGTCTAGTGAGGAGAGGTGCATGTTCCCAGAGGTAACATCAGTGGCGTAACTAGTAATGGCGGGGCCCCGTGGCAAACTTTTGACATGGGGTCCCCCCCGATTGACACCGAAGACCTCAACTGACCCCCTTCCACGCATTTCTGTGCGCTCTATTATGCCCCATAGTGGCCCTTGCACACAGTATTATACCCCATAGTGGCCCCTGCACACAGTATTATGTCCCTCAGTGGCCCCTCCACACAGTATTATCCCCCATAGTGGCGCCTGCACACAGTATTGTACCCCATAGTGGCCCCTGCACACAGTATTATGTCCCACTGTGGACACCCATAAACAATTATTATACTCTGGGTTCTTTTCAGACCCCAGAATATAATAATCGGAGATCCAGGGGGAGAAAAACATAAAAAAAACTGTTACTCACCTATCTCCTGACTCCTACGCTGTCGGCCTCCAAAGTAGTCCATCTTCAATTATGTCAGACGTCACATGACCCGGGACGCAGGCCAGGGTCATGAGACGTCAGACAACTAGGCCGAAGTCTGCCCAGATCGTGGAGAGGTAAGTAACAGTGTTTTTTACCTCTCCTGGGCCGCCAATCATTATACTCAGGATCTGAAAAGACCCCCAAGTATAATGATAGCAGTGGTAGCGATTGTCACAGGGCCCCTAATGTCCCGGGCCTCTGCTGCTACAGCAGTAGTTACGCCACTGGGTAACATAATGTATGAGTTTTATGAAGACACAGATCTGTCAAGTACAACCTATACCCTACAGTATTAACCCAGAGAAATGCAAAAAAAACCCCATAAGGATGATGCCACATCCACCATGTCAGAAAAACAATTCCTTCCCGACTCAAAGTCCAGCAATCAGTATAAAACTTGTCTCTACTAAAAATCTAAAACTTAAACTTATAATATTTTTCTGTTTTCTAGAAAAGCATCCACGCCCTTTATGAACTTACACAATGCTCGATGTGATGTACCTTCACATCTTGTAGAACTGTGATCTAAAAGTCTCAGTGTTCTTAAAGTAAAGCATGTCTATGTTGCTGGTGTAATGTTCTTTCCTGTAGGCATAGAGGATGTTCCCTTGTCACTGTCATAAGCTAAAATGTAAAAAGATCATTAGAAAGGTCTTTGTACTATCAGTTTGTATATTTGTATATTGTTATTAGATTCCCCTATCGCCATCTTTATTCCAAACTAAATATTCCAATATAAGCCATGAATGGGACTCAGAAACTGGCCTGAACCAGAATCGGGTTATTGAGGTTCACATCTGCACCCCAGTCTCCGCTTTCAAGTTTCCGTTTTCTGCCGACAGGAAACGGAAACATGGCAGACAGTGTCTGCCCGTGAGTGCCTGTGAGCGTTTAGTGGTCTCCGCGGCCAAACCTCTTGCATGTCCAACTTTGTGTCCGGTAAAAAAAAATGGTTTCACCACGGAAAGAACAGAAGAAGCTCACAGGCGCTCACTTTGCAAACCCATTCAAATAAATGGGTTTGAAAAGTGACTGCCGGTTTCCGTCTCCTGTCCAGTTTCTCAGGCAGAAGACGGAAACCCGAAAGTGGAGACCGGGTGCAGGTGTGAACCCGCCCTGAGTTGGTTATGGTTTATTCATATGAGGCCCATCCAGTTTTTGCCACACATCCCGAAAGCACTTTCAGTTAAATTGCATACATCAAAAAGTGGGACTTGTATGCAAATGTAAAAAAATATAAAGTCATTAATGGAGGCAGGAGACTGTACCCTGCTAGGTACTAAGTCTCAATACATAACTACTCCCCCACTGACAGACTCCTTTTTATAACTGCCCCAGAAATAAGCTTTGCATAATGTTCTCTATGAACATAATAAGTGGCCAATTACTGCTGGTTAAGGCAGCACGCAGTGTAAATAGATCCTCAGGTAATGCTAAAAACCCGCTGATTGTGACCTAATGTACTGCCGTATTTATGTTTCACTGAATTTAAAGCTACTGTATTTTTTTTTAATGATCAAAGATTACTGCTGTTTTGTTTGGACAAATATGAATTGAGAAGACGACCAGCCGAACGGGCTCGAATCCCGGCACTCTATTCTTCTAATCCTAACTGAGCCTAATTAGAGTCTTAGAAATATATTGCTTTTGCTTCGCTTTATGTATGCACAAAGCATTTAGCAGGTAATTAGAGAAAAAAAAACCTGACTGGTAGCTAAGGTAATTTCTTATTTGTCTGTCACAGAAGGGATTTGCTTTATTTGTGCTCTTAACTCTTCAGAGTTTTGCCTGCTATAAAGAAACAGCATATAATGAACAGCATGTAATTAGCGGCGACTCAATGAAGTTACCAACTCATGACAACTACAGTTTCGTTGACCAATGTGCAAACATTAAGTGTATGCATTCCTAAGAACTATCTTATATTTTTTTATTAAAAAAAAACAAAAAAAGTGAGTCACATTTTTTTTCAAGTGCCACTCTCCAATATAACACAATATCCCGAGGTACAGATGTGTCCACTTTTATCTTAGCTTGAATTTGGTTAAGCAATCCAATTTTTAATTGGATTATTTAGGTTTTATTCGTGAAATTGTTTACTTGGTTTATTAACTGTAATCTTAAGAAAGACCTTTCACCACCTCCACCAACTCCAACTATTTGTATCCTCCAATGTGTGTGGCTCCATTGATTCCACTGGAGTTGGAATTTTTTTTTTTTCTAGCCCCCCACTGTTTCGGAGGAATAGGTAATGCTAGTTTCAGCTCTATTATTCTCTTTACTGTTAGGTGAGTGGTCCCCGTTTGTCTGCTCCAGCTAAGGACCACTCACCTGCCAGGACCATCCACATGTGCTTTAAGTAACAGAAGTGATTACTCAGGGCTAGGGAAGAAATTCCACCTCCAAAGAATCAGAGGAGTGACATTTATATAAGCATATATATTACCTTCAGAGATGGCTGGTCCTGTGCCCCGCGCCTTCATTCTTCGCCTCGCTGCTGCTCCACGCTGCTTTTCTTCCTTCGCTGCCCCCTCCCTGCCAGGTTAGGAGAGTGTGGGCGGTTTAGGAGAGTCTGGGCGGGTACTGGGAGGGGAGATGTCACGTCTCTAAGCCACAAGCCCTGCCTACCTAGCGCTTTAAACACTAACCTGGGAGGCGGGGCAGCGAGGCAAGAAGAAGGAGGGCACTGGAGCAGCCATCTCTAGAGGTAAGTAGCTGCTAGAGATTTAGTTTAGCCTTCCATTTGAATGAATGGAGGCAGCCAGCGCACAGGGGGTTAAGGCTGTGTGTCGGCTGCTTCCATTCATTCCTATGGAACTGCAGCAGAGCCTTCACACTGAATATACATTGTATGCTCAGTGTGAAGGCTAAGCAATGCATTGTGGGAAAAATCACCGATCTCGATCCCACACGATCGCTCAACCCTATTTAAGACCCATGATAAGGGGTTACTATAATATAATTAAGATATCACCCATTCCTAGAGAGAGAGAGAGAGAGAGAGAGAGAGAGAGAGAGAGAGAGAGAGAGAGAGAGAAAGAAAGAAAGAAAGAAAGAAAGAAAGAAAGAAAGAAAGAAAAAAAGATGCAACATACAATGTAACACATACTGCTATAACCAAGCACTAAGCACGACCTCCCTGTAATTTCTTCCACCAGGCAGGGCACATTTATAATAAGGCAAAGTAGTTCAGAAAACAGAAACATTTCTTTTCTCCTTTGACGGCCATAATGAAGACAGCTATGCAAAGCCTTTATAAAATATGTCAAAATGTAATTCAAGCTTAGCATTTCTAAGGGCTATGGATATTGATAGACTCTGCTCTGCTTATCTTTCATCTAACAAGAGCCCGTTTTTTTGCTGGAGTGCAAGGGAAGAAATTGTATTTCATTATGATAAACTTGTCACATATGCGATGCCAGGCTACCACACTTTAACAAACAATAAGAATGTAAGAAATCAAAAAATAATGATATCTACAGGGAAAATATAGGAGAGATCAATATTATCTGTCAGGCATCTTCTGAGAAATCTTCAGTGTGTGGTGTAATTAGCAGAGAAAGAGGCGGCATAGAATATTTTGCTGTGCTAGTTCTGGATTCGACATAATTGACATAATTGCTCTCTTTACTGTGATATGTGTGTTATTGGCTTATATTTCAAATGGCAAAGGAAATAACTGGGTTTTTTTTTAATCATTTTCAAGTAGCCAATTACAGGAACTTCACAGTAATGATATATAGGCTATATTTTGCCGCATAGTTTATATTATTAATATATTTGCTAATTAAGTACATACACAACTGTACATTTGTGAGAACCCTTGAGATTTAGGGGAAAATTAATAGCAGATGTGCCTTCAAAAACGCAGCAATGTTGTTGTACGGCACAGAAATAGCCGTATACCCAGAGAGAATCAGGTGTTACAACAAGTACTGGATAGTAATCTGATAATAAGTATGAGAACGGTCAATGACTAATTAAGGTGGTCTTTATTTCTAAACAATAGCCAAGCTATGGATAATGAATAGGCTTTGCATACATGGCATGTGCACAGAATATTACAGGGACATTCAGAGTTCCTATGGCTGTGTGGAAGGGACTAACCATAGGGGCCCATAGCCAAAGTAGTAATGGGGCCCCAAGCTACCATGACCTCCTTAAATAGCAAGCTCAGAACTTGAAAAGCGTATAGTTATTTTGGAGTCTTTTGCATACAGGGATAATGCACTTACTCATTTTATAACACAGATAATGGCCACAGTGATGTCACACTACAATGATGTCATAGTACAGGGTTAATAAACACAATGATGTCACTAGGAGTACTAGGATAATGCACATGCTGATTTTAGTATATATCTTCCATGATCCTGCAACTGCTTGTGAGCAATACCCAAGTTTGACAGATTTAATAATTCACATCGACCAATAATATCTGTACATGAGCATACGGAACTCCTAACTGTACGAGCAAGGACTCTATAGTAATCTCTGCCACAGGAAGTTGTTATGGTAGATTCACTGAACATTTTTAAAGTGGGTTGGGATGCTTTAAAGGGATTCTATCATTAAAATGCAATTTTTTTTTACTTACACGTAGAAATAGGCTATTCTTCTCCTACCTTTAGATGTCTTCTCCGGGCCGCCGTTCGGTATAAATCCTGTTCTTCTATGGTATGCAAATTAGTTCTTTCGCAGCACTGGGGGCGTCCCCAATGCTGCGAGAGAACTCTCCAGCGACGCCTCCATCTTCTTCTGGAACGGCCACTTCACGCATCTTCTTCTTTTTGGCTTGAAACTTTTACGCATGCGCAAGTCGGCGCTGACAGCGCATGCCCGCCTGGTGTAAGTGGCCATTTTCTTGTGGCCGCATATCCCACTTACTGTCTAAGTGGGCACAAGAAAATGGCCGCTTACACCAGGCGGACTTGCGCAGTTGGCTCTGCCCAGACCCAATGGCAGAGCTGACTTGCGCATGCATAGAAGTTTCAAGCCAAGGCTGGAAGAAGACACGTGAAGAGGCTGTTCCAGAAGAAGATAGAGGCATCACTGCAGAGTTCTCTCACAGCATTGGGGACGCACCCAGTGCTGTTTGAGCGCTGGGGTTCGCCCCCAATGCTGCGAGAAAACTCATTTTCATACCGAAGAAAATCGGGATTTCTACCTAATGGTGGTGAAGAGAAGACATCTAATGGCAGGAGAAGAATAGACTTTCTTAAGGCTATTCCTACGTGTTAGTCACAAAAAAAATTGCATTTTAATGATAGAATCCCTTTAAATGATAGTAATAGTGTTATAAGTTATACGTACTAGATTACAGAAGAGGGTTGTTAACCCACCAATGGACACAAATTTCAACTATTTCCCTGAACTGTCTTCTGCTCAAGGCGTCTTAGGACTGAATAAAAAATAATAGGGTGAATTAGATGGTCCAATTTTATTTCTTTTAATCTTACTATAGAGCAGTAGGTTATAGGTCACCCATAGATTTCATTTGCACCGTTTTTAGTTGTGTGGTCTATAGGAGAAGTTGGTTGCCCTACAGAGCACCAGAGAGTGACACTATGTTAAAGTTCACTAAGAAAATACAATAAAGTGTGTAAAGCTTTGTAAACTCTATACAGGTTACATTGCTACAAATATGCTGTAAGCAGTCATATGGCTTATATGTATTAAATAATCAATAACCTTACTCAGTCCTACTTTTCCCCAGTAACCATCTGCCCCTTTAACAGATTGTCACCTTATGAAGAATTATCATACTAACCTGTAGCAATTGCAGGTAGCCTTCTTGGGGGTCACAAGGAAGTGAAGCAACGCGATGGCTGTTACTGACACATCTGACATTATTGTCTTTTGGAGAAGGAAAGATTTGTCGGATAACGGTTATCCTTCCAAGAGCGCTGTGTACAAGTTCTACTATTTCAGCATCATTGATTTCCTAGGGCAAAGAAAGGGAAAAAAAAATACGGTGGGTATTAAGCGCCTGCTTGCTTATTCACATTCTGTACAGCCAGAACATCACAATTCTAAGAAAGGATTTATGTGTCTATGTCCGTGTAGCTAAGCGCTTGGTTGGTTTGCATGAACTTTGTCACTTCAGAAAATCCGCAAAGAACCTGTTCACCCAATGTGATAAATAAAGTTAGTTATAAGTTGACACAGGTAAGAGAGTCATTATCCTAGCTATCTAATGTGTTCCCTAATATTTCTATACTTTTAGTATCATTAGAAAATATTTATCACAATTTGCAATACAGAAGAAGGGAGTTATCTAGAAATCCTGCTTTTGTTGGATCCAAACCCCAGAGAATACTATCCATAAGTTCTGCTGAGATACAGTAACATCCAGTGGCGTATCTAGGAATGGTGGGGCCCTGTGGTGAACTTTTGACATGCCCCCCCCCCCCCCCCGACCGACCCCCTCCTCCGCATTTCTGTGCGCTCTATTATGTCCATTAGTGGCCCCTGCACACAGTATTATGCTCCACTGTGGACACCCCTAAACAATTATTATACTCTGGGGACCCCAGTGTATAATAATCGGAGACCCATGGAAATAAAAACATAAAAAAAAAAACACTGTTACCTGTCCCCCGGCTCTGCTGCATTCTACTGCTGTTGGCCTTCTTCAATTACGTCGGACTTCACATGACTCGGGACGCAGGCCAGGTTCATGTGACGTCAGAGACGTCAGACAACTAGGCCGAAACCTGCCCAGAGCCTGGAGAGGTAAGTAACACACTGTTTTATGTTTCTTACGTCTCCCGGGCCTCTGATCACTTGCAGACCCCCGAGTATAATAATAGTCTTTGTGTGGCCCGCGGTGTCAATTACCGATCCCGGCCCAGCCAGGATCGGTAAGTAAATAGGGCCTGTTACCGGCTGGAGTAACTGCAGCCGGTAACGGCTTATTAAGAAAAAAGAAAAACTGTGGCGGTAGCGGCTGTCATTGGGCCCCCTAATGTCCCGGACCCTGTGGCAGCTGCCTCTGTTGCATCTGCGTTAGTTACCCCACTGGTAACATCAAAAACAGTGAAATATAGAACTATACCTAGCTCTGTGTATTGATTAAGGACAGATGGACATGACCAAGTCCGTTTTGGGAAATATGGTCCATGTGCAGCCCATATTTGCAGGACTCTGCATCATTAGGTAAGAATCAGAAAAAACTTGACACATATTAAATATAAATTGTGGTTTCTAAAGTATATGCTACGTAACACAGCTTTTCAAAGAGTTTGCTCCCATGCTGTACCATATTGTATGGAATTGGTTTCTTGAGAAATTGGAGCCCTTAGCCGCATAAGAGTTAATTTAAGAATAAGCATATCTGTCCAATCTAGTCTCCACCAATCAGCTCTGACAATGATCCTACATATAGAAAAACTGCATAATACATGCCACATAATGGTCAGAGATATTGTTACCCTACATTAATTCACAACGTACTAATGATTTCTAAAAGTTTGCTGTAAGGTTAGATACGCTTTAAGTCTATGACTTATCATGAACTAAAGCTTACATCTACATTACACAAGTATCCGATTCTCAAGTGGGCTTCTTTTCACACATATCAAGCCCTTGTTTTTCTGACTTTGTAGCAGCCATTGCCTGTTCTGTACTAACGGAGACCTATTCTTTGAGCACAATAAGATAAAGAACCCAACATTTCAGCTGGGTATTAATTAATACTAGAGATGAGCGAACAGTGTTCTATCGAACTCATGTTCGATCGGATATTAGGCTGTTCGGCATGTTCGAATCGAATCGAACACCGCGTGGTAAAGTGCGCCATTACTCGATTCCCCTCCCACCTTCCCTGGCGCCTTTTTTGCTCCAATAACAGCGCAGGGTAGGTGGGACAGGAACTACGACACCGGTGACGTTGAAAAAAGTAGGCAAAACCCATTGGCTGCCGAAAACATGTGACCTCTAATTTAAAAGAACAGCGCCGCCCAGCTTCGCGTCATTCTGAGCTTGCAATTCACCGAGGACGGAGGTTTCCGTCCAGCTAGCTAGGGCTTAGATTCTGGGTAGGCAGGGACAGGCTAGGATAGGAAGGAGAAGACAACCAACAGCTCTTGTAAGAGCTAAATTCCAGGGAGAAGCTTGTCAGTGTAACGTGGCACTGACGGGCTCAATCGCCGCAACCCAGCTTTCCCAGGATCCTGAATGGAATACACTGTCAGTGTATTCCCGTATACCCGATATATACCCCGATACCCGTTCCAACGGTGTGCCCCCCCACCTTCACCCCAGAAATACCCTGCAAGTCCCCTAGCAATAGAATTGGGGCTATATACACCCACAATTTTTACTACTGGTATACAGTGCCATTGTCTGACTGGGAATTCAAAGAATATATTGGGAATACAAATACCCTCATTTCTTGCTACTGCCATATAGTGCCAGTTTCTGACTGGTAATTCAAAGAATATATTGGGGTTACGTGCACCCACAATTTTTACTACTGGTATACAGTGCCATTGTCTGACTGGGAATTCAAAGAGTATATTGGGAATACAAATACCCTCATTTCTTGCTACTGCCATATAGTGCCAGTTTCTGACTGGGAATTCAAAGAATATATTGGGGTTACGTGCACCCACAATTTTTACTACTGGTATACAGTGCCATTGTCTGACTGGGAATTCAAAGAATATATTGGGGTTATAAATACCCTCATTTCTTGCTACTGCCATATAGTGCCAGTTTCTGACTGGTAATTCAAAGAATATATTGGGGTTACGTGCACCCACAATTTTTACTACTGGTATACAGTGCCATTGTCTGACTGGGAATTCAAAGAATATATTGGGAATACAAATACCCTCATTTCTTGCTACTGCCATATAGTGCCAGTTTCTGACTGGGAATTCAAAGAATATATTGGGGTTACGTGCACCCACAATTTTTACTACTGGTATACAGTGCCATTGTCTGACTGGGAATTCAAAGAATATATTGGGGTTATAAATACCCTCATTTCTTGCTACTGCCATATAGTGCCAGTTTCTGACTGGTAATTCAAAGAATATATTGGGGTTACGTGCACCCACAATTTTTACTACTGGTATACAGTGCCATTGTCTGACTGGGAATTCAAAGAGTATATTGGGAATACAAATACCCTCATTTCTTGCTACTGCCATATAGTGCCAGTTTCTGACTGGGAATTCAAAGAATATATTGGGGTTACGTGCACCCACAATTTTTACTACTGGTATACAGTGCCATTGTCTGACTGGGAATTCAAAGAATATATTGGGGTTATAAATACCCTCATTTCTTGCTACTGCCATATAGTGCCAGTTTCTGACTGGTAATTCAAAGAATATATTGGGGTTACGTGCACCCACAATTTTTACTACTGGTATACAGTGCCATTGTCTGACTGGGAATTCAAAGAGTATATTGGGAATACAAATACCCTCATTTCTTGCTACTGCCATATAGTGCCAGTTTCTGACTGGTAATTCAAAGAATATATTGGGGTTACGTGCACCCACAATTTTTACTACTGGTATACAGTGCCATTGTCTGACTGGGAATTCAAAGAATATATTGGGGTTATAAATACCCTCATTTCTTGCTACTGCCATATAGTGCCAGTTTCTGACTGGTAATTCAAAGAATATATTGGGGTTACGTGCACCCACAATTTTTACTACTGGTATACAGTGCCATTGTCTGACTGGGAATTCAAAGAGTATATTGGGAATACAAATACCCTCATTTCTTGCTACTGCCATATAGTGCCAGTGTCTGACTGGGAATTCAAAGAATATATTGGGGTTACGTGCACCCACAATTTTTACTACTGGTATACAGTGCCATTGTCTGACTGGGAATTCAAAGAATATATTGGGGTTATAAATACCCTCATTTCTTGCTACTGCCATATAGTGCCAGTTTCTGACTGGTAATTCAAAGAATATATTGGGGTTACGTGCACCCACAATTTTTACTACTGGTATACAGTGCCATTGTCTGACTGGGAATTCAAAGAGTATATTGGGAATACAAATACCCTCATTTCTTGCTACTGCCATATAGTGCCAGTTTCTGACTGGGAATTCAAAGAATATATTGGGGTTACGTGCACCCACAATTTTTACTACTGGTATACAGTGCCATTGTCTGACTGGGAATTCAAAGAATATATTGGGGTTATAAATACCCTCATTTCTTGCTACTGCCATATAGTGCCAGTTTCTGACTGGTAATTCAAAGAATATATTGGGGTTACGTGCACCCACAATTTTTACTACTGGTATACAGTGCCATTGTCTGACTGGGAATTCAAAGAATATATTGGGGTTATAAATACCCTCATTTCTTGCTACTGCCATATAGTGCCAGTTTCTGACTGGTAATTCAAAGAATATATTGGGGTTACGTGCACCCACAATTTTTACTACTGGTATACAGTGCCATTGTCTGACTGGGAATTCAAAGAGTATATTGGGAATACAAATACCCTCATTTCTTGCTACTGCCATATAGTGCCAGTGTCTGACTGGGAATTCAAAGAATATATTGGGGTTACGTGCACCCACAATTTTTACTACTGGTATACAGTGCCATTGTCTGACTGGGAATTCAAAGAATATATTGGGGTTATAAATACCCTCATTTCTTGCTACTGCCATATAGTGCCAGTTTCTGACTGGTAATTCAAAGAATATATTGGGGTTACGTGCACCCACAATTTTTACTACTGGTATACAGTGCCATTGTCTGACTGGGAATTCAAAGAATATATTGGGAATACAAATACCCTCATTTCTTGCTACTGCCATATAGTGCCAGTTTCTGACTGGGAATTCAAAGAATATATTGGGGTTACGTGCACCCACAATTTTTACTACTGGTATACAGTGCCATTGTCTGACTGGGAATTCAAAGAATATATTGGGGTTATAAATACCCTCATTTCTTGCTACTGCCATATAGTGCCAGTTTCTGACTGGTAATTCAAAGAATATATTGGGGTTACGTGCACCCACAATTTTTACTACTGGTATACAGTGCCATTGTCTGACTGGGAATTCAAAGAGTATATTGGGAATACAAATACCCTCATTTCTTGCTACTGCCATATAGTGCCAGTTTCTGACTGGGAATTCAAAGAATATATTGGGGTTACGTGCACCCACAATTTTTACTACTGGTATACAGTGCCATTGTCTGACTGGGAATTCAAAGAATATATTGGGGTTATAAATACCCTCATTTCTTGCTACTGCCATATAGTGCCAGTTTCTGACTGGTAATTCAAAGAATATATTGGGGTTACGTGCACCCACAATTTTTACTACTGGTATACAGTGCCATTGTCTGACTGGGAATTCAAAGAGTATATTGGGAATACAAATACCCTCATTTCTTGCTACTGCCATATAGTGCCAGTTTCTGACTGGTAATTCAAAGAATATATTGGGGTTACGTGCACCCACAATTTTTACTACTGGTATACAGTGCCATTGTCTGACTGGGAATTCAAAGAATATATTGGGGTTATAAATACCCTCATTTCTTGCTACTGCCATATAGTGCCAGTTTCTGACTGGTAATTCAAAGAATATATTGGGGTTACGTGCACCCACAATTTTTACTACTGGTATACAGTGCCATTGTCTGACTGGGAATTAAAAGAGTATATTGGGAATACAAATACCCTCATTTCTTGCTACTGCCATATAGTGCCAGTGTCTGACTGGGAATTCAAAGAATATATTGGGGTTACGTGCACCCACAATTTTTACTACTGGTATACAGTGCCATTGTCTGACTGGGAATTCAAAGAGTATATTGGGAATACAAATACCCTCATTTCTTGCTACTGCCATATAGTGCCAGTGTCTGACTGGGAATTCAAAGAATATATTGGGGTTACGTGCACCCACAATTTTTACTACTGGTATACAGTGCCAATTTCTAACTAGGAATTCAAAATGCGCAAGGCTCCCGGAAAGGGACGTGGACGAGGCCGTGGGCGAGGTCGGGGGAATGGTTCTGGGGAGCAAGGTAGCAGTGAAGCCACAGGGCGTCCCGTGCCTACTCCTGTGGGGCAGCAAGCATTGCGCCACTCCACAGTGCCAGGGTTGCTTGCCACATTAACTAAACTGCAGGGTACAAACCTTAGTAGGCCCGAGAACCAGGAACAGGTCTTGCAATGGCTGTCAGAGAACGCTTACAGCACATTGTCCAGCAGCCAGTCAGACTCTGCCTCCTCTCCTCCTATTACCCAACAGTCTTGTCTTCCTTCCTCCCAAAATTCCGAAGCTTTACAGAACAATAACCCAAACTGTCCCTGCTCCCCAGAGCTGTTCTCCGCTCCTTTCATTGTCCCTCAACCTGCCTCTCCACGTCACGATTCCACGAACCTAACAGAGGAGCATCTGTGTCCAGATGCTCAAACACTAGAGTCTCCTCCATCTCCGTTCGATTTGGTGGTGGATGACCAGCAACCCACCCTCATCGACGATGATGTGACGCAGTTGCCGTCAGGGCATCCAGTTGACTGGCGCATTGTGCGGGAGGAGGAGATGAGACAGGAGTTGGAAGAGGAAGTGGTGGATGATGAGGACACTGACCCGACCTGGACAGGGGGGATGTCAAGCGGGGAAAGTAGTGTGGATGTTGAGGCAGGTGCAGCACCAAAAAGGGTAGCTAGAGGCAGAGGCAGAGGTCAGCAGCTTAGGCGAAGCCAGGCCACACCCGGAATCTCCCAAGATGTTCCAGTTCGTACCCAGCCCCGAAAAACTCCCACCTCGAGGGCACGTTTCTCGAAGGTGTGGAGTTTTTTCAAGGAATGCGCCGAGGACAGATATAGTGTTGTCTGCACAATTTGCCTCTCGAAATTGATTAGGGGCTCTGAGAAGAGCAACCTGTCCACCACTTCAATGCGCCGTCATTTGGAATCCAAGCACTGGAATCAGTGGCAGGCAGCAACGGCAGGACAAAGGCCGCCTGCCGTTCACGCCACTGCCACTGCCTCTGCCTCTGCCTCTGCCACTGCCACTGCTGACTGTGCTGGCGATGCACTCCAGAGGACGAGCCAGGACACCACTTCATCTGCCTCCGCCACTTTGTTGACTTCTACCTCATCCTCCCCTGGTCCTGTCTTATCTCCTTCTCCTGCACCATCAAAGGCACCATCAGGCGTTTCTTTACAACACCCCACCATCTCTCAGACATTGGAGCGGCGGCAGAAATACACTGCTAACCACCCACACGCGCAAGCCTTGAACGCCAACATCGCTAAACTGCTGGCCCAGGAGATGTTGGCGTTCCGGCTTGTTGAAACTCCCGCCTTCCTGGACCTGATGGCAACTGCGGCACCTCGCTATGCCGTCCCTAGCCGTCACTACTTCTCCCGGTGTGCCGTCCCCGCCTTGCACCAGCACGTGTCACTCAACATCAGGCGGGCCCTTAGTTCCGCGCTTTGCACAAAGGTCCACTTGACCACCGACGCGTGGACAAGTGCATGCGGACAGGGACGCTACATTTCACTGACGGCACACTGGGTAAATGTAGTTGAGGCTGGGACTGCTTCCCAAACTGGCCCGGTGTACCTCGTCTCCCCGCCTAACATTCCTGGCAGGGACACGAGAAGAACACCCCCCTCCTCCTCCTCCTCTACCGCCTCCTCCTCCGCCTCCTCCTCCGCCACCGCCTCCTCCTCCGCTGTTAGATTGACCCCAGCTACGAGTTGGAAACGTTGCAGCACTGGCGTTGGTAGACGTCAGCAGGCTGTGCTGAAGCTGATCAGCTTGGGGGACAGACAGCACACTGCCTCCGAGGTGAGGGATGCCCTCCTCGATGAGACGGCAATATGGTTTGAGCCGCTGCACCTGGGCCCAGGCATGGTCGTTTGTGATAACGGCCGGAACCTGGTAGCAGCTCTGGAGCTTGCCGGACTCCAACATGTTCCATGCCTGGCCCACGTCTTCAACCTAGTGGTGCAACGTTTCCTAAAGAGCTACCCCAATGTTCCAGAGCTACTGGTGAAAGTGCGGCGCATGTGCGCCCACTTTCGCAAGTCGACAGTAGCCGCTGCTAGCTTAAAATCTCTCCAGCAACGCCTGCATGTGCCACAACACCGGCTTTTGTGCGACGTCCCCACACGCTGGAACTCAACGTTTCAGATGTTGAATAGAGTGGTTGAGCAGCAGAGACCTTTGATGGAATACCAGCTACAAAACCCTAGGGTGCCACAAAGTCAGCTGCCTCAGTTTCACATCCATGAGTGGCCATGGATGAGAGACCTTTGTGACATCCTACGGGTCTTTGAGGAGTCCACAAGGAGGGTGAGCTCTGAGGATGCGATGGTGAGCCTTACAATCCCGCTCTTGTGTGTTCTGAGAGAATCCCTGATTGACATCAGGGATAACTCAGATCACACAGAGGAGTTAGGGATAGCATCCGATCCGTCACAGCTGGAGAGTAGGTCCACACATCTGTCCGCTTCACTGCGTTTAATGGAGGAGGAGGAGGAGGAGGAGGAGGAGGAAGAAGAGTTGTCCGATGATGTGATGGTGATACAGGAGGCTTCCGGGCAACTTCGAATCGTCCCATTGTTGCAGCGCGGATGGGTAGACATGGAGGATGAGGAGGAAATGGAGATTGAACTTTCCGGTGGGGCCAGAGGAGTCATGCCAACTAACACTGTGGCAGACATGGCTGAGTTCATGTTGGGGTGCTTTACAACCGACAAGCGTATTGTCAAAATCATGGAGGACAACCAGTACTGGATCTTTGCTATCCTTGACCCCCGGTATAAAAACAACATCTCGTCTTTTATTCCGGTAGAGGGGAGGGCCAATCGCATCAATGCTTGCCACAGGCAATTGGTGCAGAATATGATGGAGATGTTTCCAGCATGTGACAGTGGCGGCAGGGAGGGCAGTTCCTCCAGTAGGCAACCAAGTTCTCACCGGTCCACACAAACGAGGGGCACACTGTCTAAGGTCTGGGACACCTTGATGGCACCCCCTCGCCAAAGTGCCGCCACGGAGGGTCCTAGTGTCACCAGGCGTGAGAAGTATAGGCGCATGTTGCGGGAATACCTTTCCGACCACAGCCCTGTCCTCTCCGACCCCTCTGCGCCCTACACGTATTGGGTGTCGAAGTTGGACCTGTGGCTTGAACTTGCCCTATATGCCTTGGAGGTGCTGTCCTGTCCTGCCGCCAGCGTCCTATCTGAGAGGGTGTTCAGTGCAGCCGGTGGCATCATCACTGACAAGCGCACCCGTCTGTCAGCTGAGAGTGCCGACCGGCTCACTTTGATAAAAATGAACCACCACTGGATAGAGCCTTCATTTTTGTGCCCACCTGTGTAAAGCACCCCAACATGAAACTCCATGTCTGTACTCAACCTCTCCAATTCCTCCGCATCCTCATACTCATCCACCATAAGCGTTGCACAATTCTGCTAATACTAGGCTCCCTCCAACATGATTTCCCCCAACTCTGCTGGTTAGAGGCTCCCTCCACCCTGATTTCCACCAACTCTGCTGGTTAGAGGCTCCCTCCACCCTGCTTTCCCACAACTCTGCTGGTTAGAGGCTCCTTCCACCATGAATTTGCCCAAACTGGGCTGTTTAGAGGCTCCCTCCACCATGAATTGGTCCAAACTGGGCTGGTTAGAGGCTCCCTCCACCATTAATTGGTCCAAACTGGGCTGGTTAGAGGCTCCCTCCACCATGAATTTGCCCAAACTGGGCTGTTTAGAGGCTCCCTCCACCATGAATTTGCCCAAACTGGGCTGTTTAGAGGCTCCCTCCACCATGAATTGGTCCAAACTGGGTTTTTTAGAGGCTCCCTCCACCATGAATTGGTCCAAACTGGGGTGGTTAGAGGCTCCCTCCACCATTAATTGGTCCAAACTGGGCTGGTTAGAGGCTCCCTCCACCATGAATTGGTCCAAACTGGGCTGGTTAGAGGCTCCCTCCACCATGAATTGGTCCAAACTGGGGTGGTTAGAGGCTCCCTCCACCATTAATTGGTCCAAACTGGGCTGGTTAGAGGCTCCCTCCACCATTAATTGGTCCAAACTGGGCTGGTTAGAGGCTCCCTCCACCATGAATTTGCCCAAACTGGGCTGTTTAGAGGCTCCCTCCACCATTAATTGGTCCAAACTGGGCTGGTTAGAGGCTCCCTCCACAATTAATTGGTCCAAACTGGGCTAATTAGAGGCTCCCTCCACCATGAATTGGTCCAAACTGGGTTTTTTAGAGGCTCCCTCCACCATGAATTTGCCCAAACTGGGCTGTTTAGAGGCTCCCTCCACCATGAATTGGTCCAAACTGGGCTGGTTAGAGGCTCCCTCCACCATGAATTTCCCAAAACTTGGCTGTTTAGAGGCTCCCTCCACCATTAATTGGTCCAAACTGGGCTGGTTAGAGGCTCCCTCCACCATGAATTGGTCCAAACTGGGGTTTTTAGAGGCTCCCTCCACCATGAATTGGTCCAAACTTGGCTGTTTAGAGGCTCCCTCCACCATGAATTGGTCCAAACTGGGGTGGTTAGAGGCTCCCTCCACCATTAATTGGTCCAAACTGGGCTGGTTAGAGGCTCCCTCCACCATTAATTGGTCCAAACTGGGCTGGTTAGAGGCTCCCTCCACCATGAATTTGCCCAAACTGGGCTGTTTAGAGGCTCCCTCCACCATGAATTTGCCCAAACTGGGCTGGTTAGAGGCTCCCTCCACCATGAATTGGTCCAAACGGGTTTTTAGAGGCTCCCTTCACCATGAATTGGTCCAAACTTGGCTGTTTAGAGGCTCCCTCCACCATGAATTGGTCCAAACTGGGGTGGTTAGAGGCTCCCTCCACCATTAATTGGTCCAAACTGGGCTGGTTAGAGGCTCCCTCCACCATTAATTGGTCCAAACTGGGCTGGTTAGAGGCTCCCTCCACCATGAATTGGTCCAAACTGGGGTTTTTAGAGGCTCCCTCCACCATGAATTGGTCCAAACTTGGCTGTTTAGAGGCTCCCTCCACCATTAATTGGTCCAAACTGGGCTGGTTAGAGGCTCCCTCCACCATGAATTGGTCCAAACTGGGTTTTTTAGAGGCTCCCTCCACCATGAATTTGCCCAAACTGGGCTGTTTAGAGGCTCCCTCCACCATGAATTGGTCCAAACTGGGTTTTTTAGAGGCTCCCTCCACCATGAATTGGTCCAAACTGGGCTGGTTAGAGGCTCCCTCCACCATGAATTGGTCCAAACTGGGGTGGTTAGAGGCTCCCTCCACCATTAATTGGTCCAAACTGGGCTGGTTAGAGGCTCCCTCCACAATTAATTGGTCCAAACTGGGCTAATTAGAGGCTCCCTCCACCATGAATTGGTCCAAACTGGGTTTTTTAGAGGCTCCCTCCACCATGAATTTGCCCAAACTGGGCTGTTTAGAGGCTCCCTCCACCATGAATTGGTCCAAACTGGGCTGGTTAGAGGCTCCCTCCACCATGAATTTCCCAAAACTTGGCTGTTTAGAGGCTCCCTCCACCATTAATTGGTCCAAACTGGGCTGGTTAGAGGCTCCCTCCACCATGAATTGGTCCAAACTGGGCTGGTTAGAGGCTCCCTCCACCATTAATTGGTCCAAACTGGGCTGGTTAGAGGCTCCCTCCACCATGAATTTGCCCAAACTGGGCTGGTTAGAGGCTCCCTCCACCATGAATTGGTCCAAACTGGGTTTTTTAGAGGCTCCCTCCACCATGAATTTGCCCAAACTGGGCTGGTTAGAGGCTCCCTCCACCATGAATTGGTCCAAACTGGGCTGGTTAGAGGCTCCCTCCACCATGAATTTGCCCAAACTGGGCTGTTTAGAGGCTCCCTCCACCATTAATTGGTCCAAACTGGGCTGGTTAGAGGCTCCCTCCACCATGAATTTGCCCAAACTGGGCTGTTTAGAGGCTCCCTCCACCATGAATTGGTCCAAACTGGGTTTTTTAGAGGCTCCCTCCACCATGAATTGGTCCAAACTGGGCTGGTTAGAGGCTCCCTCCACCATGAATTTCCCAAAACTTGGCTGTTTAGAGGCTCCCTCCACCATTAATTGGTCCAAACTGGGCTGGTTAGAGGCTCCCTCCACCATGAATTGGTCCAAACTGGGGTTTTTAGAGGCTCCCTCCACCATGAATTGGTCCAAACTTGGCTGTTTAGAGGCTCCCTCCACCATGAATTGGTCCAAACTGGGGTGGTTAGAGGCTCCCTCCACCATTAATTGGTCCAAACTGGGCTGGTTAGAGGCTCCCTCCACCATTAATTGGTCCAAACTGGGCTGGTTAGAGGCTCCCTCCACCATGAATTTGCCCAAACTGGGCTGTTTAGAGGCTCCCTCCACCATGAATTTGCCCAAACTGGGC
Organism: Leptodactylus fuscus; assembly: GCF_031893055.1. Lineage (NCBI taxonomy): Eukaryota > Metazoa > Chordata > Amphibia > Anura > Leptodactylidae > Leptodactylus > Leptodactylus fuscus. The sequence goes on from NC_134274.1 coordinate 48,040,784, forward strand.
TGGTTAGAGGCTCCCTCCACCATGAATTGGTCCAAACGGGTTTTTAGAGGCTCCCTTCACCATGAATTGGTCCAAACTTGGCTGTTTAGAGGCTCCCTCCACCATGAATTGGTCCAAACTGGGGTGGTTAGAGGCTCCCTCCACCATTAATTGGTCCAAACTGGGCTGGTTAGAGGCTCCCTCCACCATTAATTGGTCCAAACTGGGCTGGTTAGAGGCTCCCTCCACCATGAATTGGTCCAAACTGGGGTTTTTAGAGGCTCCCTCCACCATGAATTGGTCCAAACTTGGCTGTTTAGAGGCTCCCTCCACCATTAATTGGTCCAAACTGGGCTGGTTAGAGGCTCCCTCCACCATGAATTGGTCCAAACTGGGTTTTTTAGAGGCTCCCTCCACCATGAATTTGCCCAAACTGGGCTGTTTAGAGGCTCCCTCCACCATGAATTGGTCCAAACTGGGTTTTTTAGAGGCTCCCTCCACCATGAATTGGTCCAAACTGGGCTGGTTAGAGGCTCCCTCCACCATGAATTGGTCCAAACTGGGGTGGTTAGAGGCTCCCTCCACCATTAATTGGTCCAAACTGGGCTGGTTAGAGGCTCCCTCCACCATTAATTGGTCCAAACTGGGCTGGTTAGAGGCTCCCTCCACCATGAATTTGCCCAAACTGGGCTGTTTAGAGGCTCCCTCCACCATTAATTGGTCCAAACTGGGCTGGTTAGAGGCTCCCTCCACAATTAATTGGTCCAAACTGGGCTAATTAGAGGCTCCCTCCACCATGAATTGGTCCAAACTGGGTTTTTTAGAGGCTCCCTCCACCATGAATTTGCCCAAACTGGGCTGTTTAGAGGCTCCCTCCACCATGAATTGGTCCAAACTGGGCTGGTTAGAGGCTCCCTCCACCATGAATTGGTCCAAACTGGGTTTTTTAGAGGCTCCCTCCACCATGAATTGGTCCAAACTGGGCTGGTTAGAGGCTCCCTCCACCATGAATTTCCCAAAACTTGGCTGTTTAGAGGCTCCCTCCACCATTAATTGGTCCAAACTGGGCTGGTTAGAGGCTCCCTCCACCATGAATTGGTCCAAACTGGGGTTTTTAGAGGCTCCCTCCACCATGAATTGGTCCAAACTTGGCTGTTTAGAGGCTCCCTCCACCATGAATTGGTCCAAACTGGGGTGGTTAGAGGCTCCCTCCACCATTAATTGGTCCAAACTGGGCTGGTTAGAGGCTCCCTCCACCATTAATTGGTCCAAACTGGGCTGGTTAGAGGCTCCCTCCACCATGAATTTGCCCAAACTGGGCTGGTTAGAGGCTCCCTCCACCATGAATTGGTCCAAACGGGTTTTTAGAGGCTCCCTTCACCATGAATTGGTCCAAACTTGGCTGTTTAGAGGCTCCCTCCACCATGAATTGGTCCAAACTGGGGTGGTTAGAGGCTCCCTCCACCATTAATTGGTCCAAACTGGGCTGGTTAGAGGCTCCCTCCACCATTAATTGGTCCAAACTGGGCTGGTTAGAGGCTCCCTCCACCATGAATTGGTCCAAACTGGGGTTTTTAGAGGCTCCCTCCACCATGAATTGGTCCAAACTTGGCTGTTTAGAGGCTCCCTCCACCATTAATTGGTCCAAACTGGGCTGGTTAGAGGCTCCCTCCACCATGAATTGGTCCAAACTGGGTTTTTTAGAGGCTCCCTCCACCATGAATTTGCCCAAACTGGGCTGTTTAGAGGCTCCCTCCACCATGAATTGGTCCAAACTGGGTTTTTTAGAGGCTCCCTCCACCATGAATTGGTCCAAACTGGGCTGGTTAGAGGCTCCCTCCACCATGAATTGGTCCAAACTGGGGTGGTTAGAGGCTCCCTCCACCATTAATTGGTCCAAACTGGGCTGGTTAGAGGCTCCCTCCACCATTAATTGGTCCAAACTGGGCTGGTTAGAGGCTCCCTCCACCATGAATTTGCCCAAACTGGGCTGTTTAGAGGCTCCCTCCACCATTAATTGGTCCAAACTGGGCTGGTTAGAGGCTCCCTCCACAATTAATTGGTCCAAACTGGGCTAATTAGAGGCTCCCTCCACCATGAATTGGTCCAAACTGGGTTTTTTAGAGGCTCCCTCCACCATGAATTTGCCCAAACTGGGCTGTTTAGAGGCTCCCTCCACCATGAATTGGTCCAAACTGGGCTGGTTAGAGGCTCCCTCCACCATGAATTTCCCAAAACTTGGCTGTTTAGAGGCTCCCTCCACCATTAATTGGTCCAAACTGGGCTGGTTAGAGGCTCCCTCCACCATGAATTGGTCCAAACTGGGCTGGTTAGAGGCTCCCTCCACCATTAATTGGTCCAAACTGGGCTGGTTAGAGGCTCCCTCCACCATGAATTTGCCCAAACTGGGCTGGTTAGAGGCTCCCTCCACCATGAATTGGTCCAAACTGGGTTTTTTAGAGGCTCCCTCCACCATGAATTTGCCCAAACTGGGCTGGTTAGAGGCTCCCTCCACCATGAATTGGTCCAAACTGGGCTGGTTAGAGGCTCCCTCCACCATGAATTTGCCCAAACTGGGCTGTTTAGAGGCTCCCTCCACCATTAATTGGTCCAAACTGGGCTGGTTAGAGGCTCCCTCCACCATGAATTTGCCCAAACTGGGCTGTTTAGAGGCTCCCTCCACCATGAATTGGTCCAAACTGGGTTTTTTAGAGGCTCCCTCCACCATGAATTGGTCCAAACTGGGCTGGTTAGAGGCTCCCTCCACCATGAATTTCCCAAAACTTGGCTGTTTAGAGGCTCCCTCCACCATGAATTGGTCCAAACTGGGCTGGTTAGAGGCTCCCTCCACCATGAATTTCCCAAAACTTGGCTGTTTAGAGGCTCCCTCCACCATGAATTGGTCCAAACTGGGCTGGTTAGAGGCTCCCTCCACCATTAATTGGTCCAAACTGGGCTGGTTAGAGGCTCCCTCCACCATGAATTGGTCCAAACTGGGTTTTTTAGAGGCTCCCTCCACCATGAATTTGCCCAAACTGGGCTGTTTAGAGGCTCCCTCCACCATGAATTGGTTCAAACTGGGCTGGTTAGAGGCTCCCTCCACCATTAATTGGTCCAAACTGGGCTGGTTAGAGGCTCCCTCCACCATTAATTGGTCCAAACTGGGCTGGTTAGAGGCTCCCTCCACCATGAATTTGCCCAAACTGGGCTGGTTAGAGGCTCCCTCCACCATGAATTGGTCCAAACTGGGTTTTTTAGAGGCTCCCTCCACCATGAATTTGCCCAAACTGGGCTGGTTAGAGGCTCCCTCCACCATGAATTGGTCCAAACTGGGGTTTTTAGAGGCTCCCTCCACCATGAATTTGCCCAAACTGGGGTGTTTAGAGGCTCCCTCCACCATGAATTTGCCCAAACTCTGCTGGTTAGAGGCTCAATCCACCCTGATTTTCAAAACAAATGTTGGTGCCAACCTCAACTTACTACAAGGGCCAAATTCACTGCTGGTGACAAGCTCTCCTCACTGCAATTGCCAAATACACATGTTTCAAGGTGTTTTCCTACTGTCAGAGAGGTGGTATTGAGTGTGTAAAGTGTGTAGTTGTTAGGCTGTGATGTTGGGGTAATAGAGGGTCTTTGGTGTGTTAGATGCCCCCAGACATGCTTCCCCTGCTGTCCCAGTGTCATTCCAGAGGTGTTGGCATCATTTCCTGGGGTGTCATAGTGGACTTGGTGACCCTCCAGACACGGATTTGGGTTTCCCCCTTAACGAGTATCTGTTCCCCATAGACTATAATGGGGTTCGAAACCCGTTCGAACACACGAACATTGAGCGGCTGTTCGAATCGAATTTCGAACCTCGAACATTTTAGTGTTCGCTCATCTCTAATTAATACCATTAGTTTTAAACGAACAGGTCTACAAGTGACTCACATAATGTTCACTAATTAGTGCCAAACGTATGGCAATGCAGTATTCACCTTGTAACTTGTATGACTCGTCCTCTGGTGCTAAAATATAATTAATTCCATGTAAAGGACAATAAGGATGCATTCACACAATGCAGTGCCCACCGCGCCGCTTGGGTTTACAATTACATTTACTGATTATTGCTTTTAGACTTGTTTCCTGCGGTGCAGCTTGTCAGGCTTGGCTATAAGGCAGGCGTCCAGGAAACGGGCAACAAGCAATAATGAAGAAATCTAAATGGTAGAGGCCAAATCTCAGTCCTTAGCGATGGCCACGGGGAACATGACATCATTCATAGGCCAGTAAAGGAAGCAACCAGTGTTTGTACCTGGGCATCTTCCAGTATTTTCCATGTATGATGAGGGCATTCACATGGAGTAAAGTGGCACTGATAACTCGTGGCAGAGTCATCGCTGATAAAAAGACTCCCATTGACTTCAATGGGTTCCATTTAACGCGCGTAACACATTGAAATCAATGAGTTTAAAAGCCTTCCATTGATTTCAATCTCATTGATTTCAATGTGTTACGCGCGTTAAATGGAACCCATTGAAGTCAATGGGAGTCTTTATCAGCGCTGATTCTGCCACTAATTATCATGGCAGAATCAGGGCCACTTTACTCCGTGTGAATGCCCCCTTTAATGGCCTGTGATTGAGACTTAGCGGCCACATGAGATGTATCAACATCCACTAAGGCTCAAGCACAGACATCAGTGTAGCCCAAGGCTGTTGACATCACTTAAGAGGATGGAAGCGTTAAGAAAACAGAGAGGAAAGAGCACCAGATGCCGCAGGGACCCCTGAAAAGTTGAGCATGAGCCATATATTGTGTTTCTAGACCATCCCTGGGCTTCTCCTTCCACACTTATCTCTTCAGATCCTAGAGTATAATAAGTGGATTGTGAACCCCCCAAAAATGTAGTATTTGACTGAACCGGATACTGATTCTGGAGCCTCTTTTATTTTCTTTAAAAAGGCTCCAGAATCACTATGTTATTTGCTTGAGAAATGCTCTGGATTTAGAGCTGAAACGTTGCAGACAAATGGGTGAATGCATACACCACTATTTCACTTTTTGCTGGAGTGCTGCCTTTTTTTCTTATTCTTTTTTTTGCCTGGATCTTGGTTTTGCACCCAGAAGTCAATGACTTATAAGATGCATCATATAGGTTTTTTCTAGAACATCATTGCTGTCTATGGGTTGTATTAAGTACACTGCCTTTGATCTTTAGAAGTGCAGTTTCTGAGAAAACAAATGAATAAATAAAAACAGACTTTCTGCCAATTCCATATATTACAAACAAAGAATATTTTGGTTTATTGAATTCGTATATATACAATATATCAGTATAGCAATATACCAATATTGTAAACTACAATCGAAATATATAGAATATTTATTGAAATTTAATGGTGCTATAATGTGGATGTAAAGTGAAAATTATTTATTGACAAACTAAATAAATGCAAATAAGGTCTTATCCTATGTAGTGTTCACTTAAAGGGATTCTATCATTAAAATTAAATTTTTTTCTCGCTAACAAGTAGAAATAGCCTTAAGAAAGGCTATTCTTCTCCTACCTTTAGATGTCTTCTCCAAGCCGCCGTTCCGTAGATATCCTGGTTAGGGTTGAGCCGATCCTGACTTTTCAGGATCGATTTTAAAATTCGATTTCCGATCATTTTTCATTCGAACCCGATCTCGATCCCAATTCCGATCCCAATGCAAGTCAATGGGATTTTTTTTTATTAATCGGAGATCGGATTTTAAAAGCAATCCTATTCACTATACAGCATGGAATCTAAGAATTGTTAGAATCCACGCTGTGTAGTGAATCACTAAGTAGCCAGAGGATTTTTTTTTAATCCTCTGGCTACTTAGTCCCCCCTGGTGTCCACTTACCTCTATAGATGGATGCTCCTCCGTCTTCTTGTCCTCGCTGCCGGTCCAGCTGCAGTCTTCTTCGCCTTGCGGCCCCCTCCCTGCCAGGTTAGGAGAATGTGGGCGGGTTAGGAGAGTGTGGGCGGATACTGGGAGGGGAGACGTGATGTTTGTGATGTAGCCTCCCATTAGAATGAATGGAGGCAGCCGGCGCGCAGGTGGTTAAGGCTGTGTGTTGGCTGCTTCCATTCATTCCTATAGAACCGCAGTGGAGCTTTCACACTATATACTCAGTGTGAAGGCATTGTGGGAAATACTACCGATCCCACCTAAAAAGATTGTGTTCGGAATTCCGATCGCGAAATTTTCTTGATCGCCGATCGGAATCCGATTTTTTCCGAGCACGATCGCTCAACCCTAATCCTGGTCTTCATTGGTATGCAAATGAGTTATCTTGCAGCATTGGGGGCAGTCCCCAGCACTCAAACAGCACTGGGGGCATCCCCAGTACTGTGAAAAAAACTCTCCAGCAATGGCCTATTCTTCCTCTGTAACACCCTCTCTGCAACGTGTTTTTGGGATGGCTTTTTCTGGCTTTAAATGGGACGCATGCACAGTCGGCTTTATCATGCCTGCGAACATTTTTTTGTGGCTGCTTACACAGTACGCTCGTGTAAGCGGCCACAAGAAAATGGCTGCAGGCATGTGCAGTCGGCTCTGTCCGATTGCAGAGCCGACTGCGCATTTGTCCCATTTAAAGCCAGAAAAAGCTATCCAAAAAACACGTTGCAGAGAGGGTGTTACAGAGGAAGAATAGGTCATTGCTGGAGAGTTTTTTCACAGTACTGGGGATGCCCCCAGTGCTGTTTGAGTGCCGATGAAAACCAGGATATCTACAGAACGGCGGCGTGGAGAATACATCTAAAGGTAGGAGAAGAATAGCCTTTCTTAAGGCTATTCCTACATGTTAGTGAGAAAAAAATTTAATTTAAGTTTTAATGATAGAATCCTTTTAAGCCATTAAGGAAACCATTGGATACCAGGGTGTCTTTCTTGCAGAAACCCCTAAAAGGTTCTTCATCTGCAGTATTTTCCAATGTCAAACTTTAAGGACCTCAATTTCTGAGCCGTTGGAACTAAACTTTACATGAAAAATTCAGTCCTACTTAGCATGTAATATTATTCTAAAGGATGCACCAAAAATGCCTCACAAATTCATTATATGGAAGAGTGATGATGGATGTGGGTTGTAAGATCTTAAAGGAATAATTCATAAAACTATATTTTAACAAAACGTGGCGGTGTAATTTATTCTGCCCTTTTCTGTACCAGGCACCTAGGACAAATTGGTCATAATACGAGACATCTGACCTAATGTGACTACCAACAGATAAAGTAAATCATAGCCAGGAAAAGTGTATGCACAGAGAAAGAGGTCTGCACATTTAAAAGCAGGCAATAGACTTGCAAATGAGTGAATATTACGAATCTTAAGCTAAATTAATCAAAGGAGGACATGATTAAAGGAGAACGGAGAGCGGTTACACCGAGAGGAATATCTTTATTAGGAAATGAAAGAAGTGGTGTGATACAATTAAGAAGAAGGTGACTGTGCAGAGTCGCTGCTGTTTGATATCTCCATAGTGGTAAAAAAGGGATGAAAAAAACAACATTTAGTACGGCAGAATATCTAAATACCTTTAATCGACCAAAATGACTGTTAATTAGTAATTAACTAAAAGTTAGAGACTATTAAAACTTGAAATTTACCATCGTTGACATCATTCTATCAAATCAGCTGCAATAAATGGATGTTTTGATCAGCAGAATCAGTCAGGGGATAGGGATAATACTCTGTAGTGTTACACTGTATCTACAACCTGTAGACGTTTTAACCCCTTAAGCACACAGGCTAGTTTGTATGTTAATGTTCAGCGTAGGGTTGAGCCGATCTTGAGATTTCAGGTTCGTTTTTAAAATCTGATTTCTGATCATTTTCCATTCGAACCCGATGCCAATTCCAATCCTATTGCAAGTCAATGGGATTTTTTTTAAATGATTTTAAAAACGATCCTATTCACTACACAGTGTGGAGTCCAAAAATTGAACGCTTCCCTAGTGTCCACTTACCTGTACAGATCCGCTGCCGCTCCCTGTTCTTCTCGCTCCTCTTCTGTCTCATTCACATGTCTTCAAAGCGCCATGTGCGCCTCCACCTCCCTAGGCTAGTGTTACTGATGCTGGGAGTAGGCGGGGCTTGTGGCTTAAGAGGGTGTCGATGGGTACGGGGCGGGAAGACGTGAGTGCATTACTCATGTCTGCCCTCCCAGTACCCGCCCACACTCTCCTAAGCCACAAGCCGAGCCTTCTCCCAACATCTCTAACACTAGCCTAGGGAGGTGGGTGCGCGCATGGCGGTCTGAAGGCATGTGAATGAGAGAGAAGAGGAGCGAGAAGAACAGGGAGTGGCAGTGCATCTGTGCAGGTAAGTTGAGCGATCGGGATTGGAATTCCATTCCCGATCTTTTTTTTTTTAGGTGGAATCGGAACCCGATCGCGATCATGAAATTAACTCGATCGTCGATCAGGATCTGATCTTTTCCCATCCCGATTGCTCAAACCTAGTTCAGCAACTTTTTCATATTTTTCCTCCCAGTCTTCCAAAATTCATGACTTATTTTTCTCTGCTATGTGGGGGCTTATTGTTGAGTTGAGCATGTTGAGTTGTACTTTCATTTGCCACCATTTTGGGGCACATAATAATAATGTTTTGATTAGCTTTTAGCTACGTTTTTTAGGGGTCCGTGGGATATCACACAATTCTATCAGGATTTTTTGCATTTTTTTTTTACGGCTTTCAATCACTTTGTCCAGCAGGTGATTACGATTACGGCAATACTATATTAGTATAGTTTTTATTAAGTTTTACCGCTTTTACAAATAAAAGGTCACTTTTTGAAAATGAACGATTCTCCAGAGGTCACCGTATTCTGACGCTTATAACTTTTTTTTTTTTTTTTTTTTTTTTTTACTGTTCACAGAAATACATCAGGGCTCTTTGTTTGCAGAATAAGCTGTATTTTCTATTGATATGTATAGCTATATTTGGTATGTATTGACTTTTAATCACTTTTTTAGTGGTATTTTTTTGGGGAAAGCAAAGTGACCAAAATACATTATTTTATGCATTGTAGTATATTTTATTTACAGAGTTCACCGTATAGGGTGAATAATGCTACTTTTGGATAGTGGGGACTTATACGCACGTGGGAATGCCTAACATATTTGTTTATATTTAAAAAAATAAATATTGTAACAAATATAAAGGAGGGGTTTTTACAACTTTTTGTTTGTTTACTTAGGGAGCCTTCACATAGAGTAAACGCGCGTGTATTTTTGCAAAATACACATGTAAAAATAAGACTCCCATTGACTTCAATGACATTTTACAGGCGTATTTTTACACCTGTAAAAAATATCATTGAAGTCAATGGGAGTCTTATTTTTACATGTGTATTTTGTAAAAATACATGCGCGTTTACTCTGTGTGAAGGCTCCCTTAGGGTGCATTCACACTGAGTAAACGCTAGCTTATTCTGAACGTAAAACACGTTCAGAATAAGCGGCGTCTAAAGCAGCTCCATTCATTTCTATGGGAGCGGGGATACGAGCGCTCCCCATAGAAATGAATGGGCTGCTTCTTTCACTCCGTGCAGTCCCATTGAAGTGAATGGGGAGTGCCGGCGTATACGGCAAGCTCTGCTCATGCCGGAGCGTACACGCCGGCACTCCCCATTCACTTCAATGGGACTGCACGGAGTGAAAGAAGCAGCCCATTCATTTCTATGGGGAGCGCTCGTATCCCCGCTCCCATAGAAATGAATGGAGCTGCTTTAGACGCCGCTTATTCTGAACGTGTTTTACGTTCAGAATAAGCTAGCGTTTACTCAGTGTGAATTCACCCTTACTGTGTATTGTAAACTGTGTGTTTTTTTTTTACTTTTTATATGTCCCAAAAGGGGACTTGAAGGTGGAATCTGAGATCCCCAGTGCAATGTATTATTAATGTATTATTGTAGCATAGTGTAATGTAGTATTGCACAACATCACACATTAGTTCCTATGGGAACTATGCATAGGCAGTCAGGTGGCTGTGGCCTGGCCTCCAGGCTGGCATGGCAACCCATCATAACCTGCAATCTTTTTGTCGAGGGTTTGGGGGGGGGGGGGTATGATCTTGCCCCTAAACTACCTGGATGGTGTGATCGCTATTTCGCTATTGATCACAGCGTCCATGGGGTTCATTCAATAACAGGAAGCAATGGCACAATCACAGCTTCTGTGCCTATGGCATTACATCAGCGTGTTATTACGCACTGAGCATTAACTATATGGAGCAGGAAGGGATTAATACTCAGCTCTCTTGGAAAGTGTAGGGGTGGGTCTAGTAATGTCAAGTGAATATGACTATATATTGAGGTGGTAACTGTTTGATAGTCATCTAAGTAGTTTGTCAGATTCAAAATGACACCCAAAACAATATAAGTACCCCATATCTGTATCATTGTTATCTGGTAAAATTATTGGTTTGGGAGGAATACTGAACCTGGCAAGCTCGCTCTAACTTCTGGCAATTTAGAAAGTTATTCTCAAATAAAAAATGTAATATATATATATATATATATATATATATATATATATATATATATATATATATATATATATATATAAAACTAACTAAAAATACCCTTATCCGTGGTCTGTGCTGGACTATGTCACAGTTATAAAAGACTTGAATGTCACCAATGCAAATAATGTAAATTACACTATAGTGCATAATAGCATAGAATTCACTGACATTAAAACTAATAACTTTTAGTACTGTTTGTTCTATGTCACAGGAGAAATACTGGAACGCTGTAAACACAATACACCAAAATTATACTTTCTATGTTTTTTTGTTTTTTTACAATAGAGAAGCTGAAAGGAAGTTATTTGGCCCTAAAACACACTATTACTTATGTTTGTTCAGGGATCTCTTCTGATGTTTGTGTAAATGCACAGGGAGGGGAGAAAACTCCAGAATAGAAAAACCGAGTTGGCTTCCAGTCCTTATTTCTCTCATGTAGATTGTGAGCCCAATATAGGGATCACAATGTTTATTTTCCTATCAGTATGTCTTTGTAGAATGGGAGGAAATCCACACAAACACAGGGAGAACGTACAAACTCCTTGCAGATGTTGTTCCTGGTGGGAATCAAACTCAGGACTCCAGCGCTGCAGGGCTGTAGCGCTAACCACTGAGCCACCGTGTTGCCCCTCAGTCCTTCTTATTTCTGAAACTGGCAGCTTGAAACCATAAACATTGACCCAGATTTACTAATATTCAGTGTAAATTTAGACTGATGTTGGATAATAAATCTGGGTTATTGTCAGGTTGTCTGGTCTACATTTATACCACCTCAGCTGTTTATGCGCCATCTACTATAGATCATCGAAACACTTCAGCCATATTAAGCTCTGTTACAGGATACGTTACTGAAGAGGTTGGCCAAAATGGGTAGAAACCTTATCAGCAAATTAAATGTGTCATCAAAAAGAAGGAAGCCTTATGCAAGCTTTGTAATACAAAAGTTTTGGGTTATCTGGCCATCTTACAGTGTAACTGTCAATTGATTTATTATTCTATACAGAAGGTTAAAAAAAAATTCTTATTAAAGCAATTGGGCAAAGCTATTGAGAAAATGGTCTCTGAAGTTTCACCTTTGTAAAGTTTTGAGCTAAGGAGAGTCGTACAAACAACTAATGCTTCATTCATACTTGTGCCCGGTATCCATTGTCGTGAACCCACCTTAAGATAAAAAAAAAAAAAAAAACTGTTTGGAAACGGTTTGTTTAAAAAAAAAAAACATTCATTTCAATTGGATTTTAAAGGAACCCACAGGTGTATGTTTTGAACCTTTCTGCCATGTATCCACTCTTTTGAACGGAGACCAGAGTGTGACTTGCAGAGCTTTGTGTCCGTGCAAAAAATAAGCATGCATAGTTGATGAGGTTGGATGAAGACAACAGTTCATCGAGTCCAATGTACAACCCTACAGTCCCTTACAGTGTTGATCCAGAGGAAGGCAAAAACCTCATGTGGCTCATGCCAATTGCCCCATTTCAGGGGAAAAAAAATTCCTTCCTGACTCCAATCTGGCATTCAGTATAAAACCCTGGATCAATGTGTAAACGAACCGCCTCGAAACAGGCGGTCTATGGAAGGCGGATTACAAAAGGATTACAATGGCTATTTATCTGTTTGTGTTTATTTTGCAGTCTGTTTTTCCCTCGATGCACGCTCAGAATAAGGCCCAGTTCACATCTGCACATGGGTTTCCAGTCGGGGAGTCCGCTTAGGGTTCTCCGAACAGAAACCTAATCTGCATGAACAAATGGTTACCTTATGAAACCCACGGACCTTATAGACTATAATGGGGTTTGTGTGGTTTCCACTCAGTTTCAACATGAGAAATGCAGAGAGAAAAGTGCTGCTTGCAGGACTTTTCTCTCCACATGTTTCATGCAGAGAGGGGAATGGAATGGCTGAAATGCAGATGTGAACCAGGCCTGAAGAAGGAAAATAAAAAAAGATTGGTCAAATGGTCCATTTTTTGATGGTCACCCATTGGCTATCCAACTAAAAAGACTAGCACCAAACCGTTTTATTAAACGGTTTGCAAACAGACTGATATCAGGTGCAGGTGTGAATAAACGAAGTGTGAGCGAAGCGTAAGTATTGTTGAAGCGGTGTCCTTTCTGTGCTATTCTGACTATACAATGTTAGAATTAATGTATACTTCTATTCATTGTCCTTAACTTTAGTTAGATCAATATTTTCTGATACATTGGAATGAATTGATCACCCAAGATGTCTTCAAAATAGAAAAGAACTGTTGTCACACAACTTCATAAAGATAAAGTTGACCCACTTAGTTGCTATGGATTTGGGCTAACACAGGGAAAAGTTTCTAAGGGATTGCTATTTAAAAGCCTACAGTCTTTGCAAAGAGGTATGGACGCCCCACAGCGAATGTATAGATGGGTTAAAGTTCAGGAATGGCCAATGCCAGATGTTACAGTAATGAAGAACACCTAACAGAATGCTACAATTAAAGAGGACCTTTCACCTCTTGGTGCACATGCGGTTTTATATACCGGTAGAAAGCCGTCAGTGCGCTGAATTCAGCGCACTATCGTCTTTCACGTTCTGTGTCCACAGTAAAGAGCTACTGGTGCCGGTACTATAGTTCTTCACTGTCAGAAGGACGTTTCTGACAGTTAGTCGGGAACACCCTTCCTCAAAGTAGCGCCTATAACGCTGTACTGTGTGAGTGGTGAGGAACGCCTCCCTCCCCTCCTGATAGTACTCGTCTATGGATGAGCACTATCAGGAGGGGAGGGGGGCGCATGTGCCCCAAGTGGTGAAAGGTCCTCTTTAAATGGAACTTATTGTTCAGTCCAAGGGGAATACAGAAGGGCTCTTTATAAATCTAAGGGCAGCATGTGACTAGGGAACGGCATACAGAATAGGCACAACTAATCTGACTGTCCAGGTTAGCAAAAGTGATAAAAGAAAGCAACAGCAGCTTTGGCAGGCACTCTGCACATGGAGGAAGGCAGTCAGCTTGCAGATAGTATGCCAAGCATGGAGAGAAGGGAAACACAGTGTTGCAGTTGTCATGTTGAGAAAACCACTTCTTGTGACTAATATTGGCTTTGCAGGGGGGTTTTTTTTCCGTGCAGATCAGACTTGCTGTATTATGCCAAAATACACACACAGTTTAATGTTACACAAAAACTTCTTTGGATGCTGAGAATTATCTTAGCATCTGTTACTTGTAATGTTTATCCAGGAGGCTGTAAATAAATATATGGTAATCTCTCTCCCCAGCACTATCACACATCATTTCACAGCAGTGGGAGAAACTAATTAATACCATTCTCCATCTAGAAAGTACTAAAGGATATCATTCACCAAGACATCTGCAAGGAATCGTCCCAAGAGCTGACACTGAGTAAGTGGGACTGTCCTTAATTTACAAGGTCCGCATAAATGCTTGAGGTCATCTCTCTGGACTTACGTTAGAAAGTTTTAATTAATATCGATGCCAGGAAAATAGACATGGGGGAGACTTTCAGGAACATGTGTTGTTCATGCATCCAGGCATAGCAGAGGTCATTAGGATATGACTCTATTAATGTTAGAGGAACGCCATGTACCTGCTACTCCAGAATTAATGGATGCATTTACCAGCCTTACATATAGACATATAGATCTGACTTGTTTCCACCTAAACTGTGTAATGAGATTACTGCGTGCAAATTTATCTTTTAGACAGGTGACAAGATGATCTTGTCTGGACGCTTGGAATCGGAGTTTGGATTCTTAAGACATTATATAGAGTAGTGATAAAGATGCTGTAAGATACTAATGATTTAAAGGAGTTTGGCCAGGAAATAAAACCTTTTTTTTTTTTTCTAAAAGCATGGAATACTTATGAAATTACATTAATAAAAATGGCTCCAGCACCAGTGCTCTGCTATCCCCACCAGCATGTGTCGGATTGTGCTGCAGTGATGCCACACTGTAGATTCAACATGGAAGCCAATCTTGTACACTAAAAGTATGATTACATGGTGGAATTACATACTGATTTTCAGGCAGATTCCTCTTCCAATTTAGCACTAAATTCTGTCTTTTAGCTGGTCTGCTTAAGCTTATTGCCACGGTTTCTGCGTCCATTTCTTCAGTGTGAACATACCCTAAAAGCACATTCAATACATGTAGGAATCGCAACTGAGGTTACAAAATAGTCTCCTATGGCACGTAAACACCACAAGACAAAATCAACCAGACTGGCCACAGCCCTAGAATCATCATCAGGGTACAAAAATTGAAAGGCAGAAAATCCTACATTTCCAATGGGTGGTGGACATGGACACAAACAGGATAGATAGCAAATCACTTGCTGATAACTTGTGATCAAGTCATATTGTGTTTTTTTAGCAGTAGGACCGAAGCCTCCGCAGCGCTGTTTGGAGGCTGCTGGCCCTCTCCCCGCTGTGCTCCTGAGACCCCACTTACTGGTCTCAAGAGGACGGACGGAATCTTTGCAACATTGGGCGGGGGTTGCCGGTTCCATCTTGAGCCGGACAGGGGACTTCTGGATTTGGCCTAGCAGTGGCCAGAGCCTATTTAAAGAGGGCTCTGGCTCCGGACCGCCGCTGGCTATTCAGTTCATCTCTGCGTACTTGTAGTAAGCGTTCCTCCTGAACTGATTACTAGAGATGAGCGAACACTATTCGGAACAGCCATTCCGAATAGCACGCTCCCATAGAAATGAATGGACGTAGCCGGCACGCGGGGGGTTAAGCGACCGGCCACCGGTAAAGTGTGCGTGCCGGCCACTTCCATTCATTTCTATGGGAGCGTGCTATTCGGAACTGCTGTTCCGAATAGTGTTCGCTCATCTCTACTGATTACCTTTGTTTTGACCCTTTTGACTTGACCTTGCCTCTGTCTCCTTATTTCGTACCCTGCCAGTTCCTGTTAATGACCTCGGCTTGCCTCTAGATCTCTGCTCCCTGAACTCTGCTTTATACTCCGCTACTATTCCTGTTATCGACTCGGCCTGCCTGATGTTCCATTTGGATTTCCCTCTGTACTGCATTGCCCTCTTCCAGATGACCCGGACATTACAACTACAATTTACTCTTTGCCATCACCTGCTGCCCAGCAGTACAGCCAAGTCCATCCCCACCATCTGGAGTTCTGGTGAACACCATTGTGGGTTTGGAGTTGGTGCAGCCTGAGGGGTGTTAACCACATTGTGCCATGTTAACCATTTTAATTGGTATATCAAGTACTGGTTCTTAATTTGGCTCTGAACTGCATCTGCCATCCTAACAGTGTTCCAGGGAAAAGAACAGGTAAGGGTGGACAAGTCTGTATGGTAATTTCTGTCTACCAGATGACTTCTCACCAGGGTCAACCATTCACACTCACATTCTTGCCTATACTGTAGATTAATCTGTCCCTTATTAGAAAAATCAAACACAAAATTAAATGGTATTAATTATCAAGCAAATGTTTTATACAAACATATCAACTAAACTGAAAATGGCTGGTGGTTTACGCCAACGGAGCAAAAATCTACAGTTACAAATTATCTACTTACAGATATCTATTCACCAATATGTAAGGCACCTCCAACCGTGCTGACTTTGTACTGAATTCTAGCATTCTGCATTATAGAAGACCAGAAGAAAAGTAAATGTAAGCACACATAAAAAAACAATAACTTGGTAAATATGTATTAATCATGCCCACATATCTAGCTCCCACTTGTTGAGAAAATAAATCTGTTCTCCTCCGCAGGAAAAACTCATTTTAAGCTTCTGGAGCAAGGAATTGAGTGCAGATCTCTAACTATTGAAGCTCGGCAGTGCCAACAGGAGACATCCAAATCAACAGGAAACAGCAGCTCTTTAGTTATTATGTGCATTGGGCAGCAGTAAGTGAAAAATAGACAGAATTTAGGGGACAAAGCAATGTATTGTATTAACTTAGCGTACTAATATCATCCTAAAAAGTAAAAAAAAAAATCAAGGCTTATTTTCAGAGTTGTATAGTAGGTTTTTTTTAAAAAAAATATAATAATAATTACAATTTTCTTTTGGGGATATCGTCACTCCATAGGGAGAGACCACCATATAGGTGTGTGGAGTCTTATTAAGCCATGAGCGCTCCACTGCAAAGGAACATGGGAAGAATATGCAAATCTGACTTCCATGATGTAATTAGGATGCCAGTGCCTCAAGTATGCACACCAATAGAGGGCGCTGACTGAGAATGTGCATGATGTAATTATGAAGACTGTACCTGGTATAATCCCAACATCATTGCAAACAAAGGCCTCTGAGAAGGTCAGCATGATGTTAAAGGGAGCGCCCTCTATAGGCTTGCTTGACTGAGATTCTATCTTCCTAATTACATCATGGAAGACAGACTTGCACATTCTCAGTCAGCGCCCTCTATTGGTGTGCATACTTGAGGCGCTGGCATCCTAATTACATCGTGGAAGTCAGATTTGCATAGTCTTCCAATTTTCTTTTGCACATTTATTATAAATTTATTTTGAATACTTTAATTGATTTGTTTCAATACGGTAATTATTTTATGAAAATAAAAGAAAAATACTGAAAAATTTTAAAAGATTTCTTGTTCTATCACTTCCCAGAAGTATAAATGTGTCTGTACTTTACTCACAGAATTTTAAAAAAAGACTCCAATAAGGTTGAGCCGATCTTGAGAGTTCAGGATCGATTTTAAAATCCAATTTCCGATCATGAAATTTTCTCGATCACCGATCTGAATCCGATCTTTTCTGATCCCAATCGTTCAACCCTATTCACTGCTTCTCTATGGGAAAAGTCACTTTTAGGGTTGAGCCGATCTTGAGATAACCTCCGACCTCGATCCCGCTGGAAAAGATCGGGATCGGAATTCCAAACTCGATCGTGAAATTTACTCAATTGCCGATCGGAATCAGATCTTTTCTGATCCTGATCACCCAACCCTAGACTCCAATTTTTCATGATACAAATTAAATGCAAAATTAAAACATGATAAAAAAAAAAAAAAAAAATTGTCTCCAGGCTTCAGCTCACATCACAACCAGGCCATACAGTATATGTACAACTTTGTGTATGAGTAAGCCCACATTTGTATGCTTTAAATATACACGCACGTATTTGGTATCATAATATGATTGAATATTTCTAGTTATTAAATCTAATATACATTTAAGAAAGCGAATCCTTTCATGAAAAATTATTTTCGTGAATCTAAAGCCATGTCCAGTGTGATAGTCGCTTCATGTAAGTGCATATTAGCAATATCCAGGTACAGGACTGATATGTAATGTTACCACTTTATAAATTGTTGATGCGGACCCATCTGTAGTTCAGTTCTGGGCACCAGTTCATAGAAAGGATGTTCTGGAGTTGGAAAGGGTTCAATGGTGGACCACATAATTTATAAGGGGCATGGAGGATCTCAGTTATAACGAGAGACTATAATAGTTCAATCTGTTTAGTCTGGATAAGAGACATCTAGGAGGAGATATGATAAACCTGTATAAATATATAAATGGCTCATAGTAGAAATATGGGGAAAAGTTGTTCCATGTTAAATCCCCTCAAAATACAAGGGGGGCATTGCCCCTATCTGGAGAAAAAAAAAGGTTTAATCTCCAGAGGTGGCAAGGCTTCTTCACTGTAAAGACTGTGAATCTGTTGAATAGCCTACCCCAGGAGCAAGATCTATACTGTAAGAACTGTTAATCTGTGGAATAGCCTACCCCAGGAGCAGGATCTATACTGTAAGGACTGTGAATCTGTGGAATAGCCTACCCCAGGAGCAGGATCTATATTGTAAGGACTTTGAACCTTCAGAATAGCCTACCCCAGGACCTGGTCACAGCAGTACACCTGACTGCTTCAAAAAAGATTAGATGCCTTTTTAGAGCAAAATAGCATTGATGGTTATGGAAATATATAGACTGGCATGCCCTTTTTCAACCCCTGATTGAACTTAAAGGACATATGTCTTTTTTCAACTGTACTAACTATGTAACTATGTCAGTGACAATATGAGGAGAAGTGGTGATCTAAAACTATGCAGATGTATTTTTTTAATATCATGACTTCCATCTAACTCGTGCTATGGTACCGTACCATACAATATATTATATATATTACAAAGCAAGATGCTTAGAAATAAGGTTTTTTCATTTGTTATATTTTCATCATATTCTGCAATACTTTTAATCATCTATTGAAAATTCTATTTTATTTTGCTGTAACTTGCCTATATCTTAATGTGAACCTACTTCATACATTTTAACCACCATTCACCAGAGATACCACCACCATTCTGGTATTATTCACACTGTACTTTCTGAAATATACTTGTAGAACACAGGAAGTTTTGAACACAAAAACAAGAAGAGCTAATAAATTAATGTGTCGTATTCACAAGAGCAGCTCTCCGATGGTCTAATAAACGGGAAGGAAGAATAAATACACTGGTAAATGACTTGGCTATAGTCTATTACCGTGTGCCGTGGGGAGCTTATTCTAAATTAAAGTATTCTGTCTGCTATCATGAGGCCTGGATGGATTAGTTCGCTGCATATGTAAATCAGAATAGGTAGTTTAGCTCAAGCAGACAGCTCCCCGAAGAATGGAGATTTGTTCTTTGTTTTATTTTTTCTTCATTTTTTGGGAACTTTTATTTATTAAGGTAACAAAGTGGCCATTATTTTAATTTGTAGAGATATATATTTTATAAAAATATCTAGCAGTTTTATTGGCATCTTTAGTTATGTAGAATGCTGCTGAAGGACTTACACCGTGAATTTAAAACATGGCGATACCATAACGTCTCACATCCATTCTATACTACTAACATAGCATGCCATCTTTAGAATTACCATTACAACTGTACACTACATTAAAGGGGTTGTCCAGGATAACTGGAAATCCCTGCACTAATCTAAACACCCTCCCCCCTCTGAATATAATATAATATAATAAAAATGTATATTTACCATATCCCTGGGGCGGTCATGTGACTGTTCCAGGGACATAATAATAATAATAATAATACATTTTATTTATATAGTGCCAACATATTCCGCAGCGCTGTACAATTTGTAGGGTTCAAATACAGACATATACATTACAAAGAAAGTCATTTCACACAATGAGACTGGGGGCCCTGCTCGCAAGAGCTTACAATCTATGAGGTAGAGGGGGTGACACAAGAGGTAGCAGGGGTGGCATTGCTTATATAGAGGTCAGACAATGTTGTAATAGAGGTGACTGTCATTACGCAAACATAAAACTTTGAGCCGTCACCAGTCGTGTCCTTTAGCATGTGGATAGTGCTTGGACATATAAAGTTAGCCTTAAATGGCATCATATTGTGTGGGGTAATGTGGGAGCTGGAACCGAGGAGGGTTAAATTTGGGGGATTCTAATTACGGTACAGAAGGGTTTACATTAGGAATTGTGATACGCCTGTCTGTTTTTCTGATTATCTGGTGATGATCTGTTTCCTCATTTCCGAAAATGGATGGTCACTACTCTTCCCCCCACATCCACCCCATTATACTTACCTTCCATGCTTCTTCCTGTGAGACGACAACTCCTCCTTTACTGATTCTGTCTGTGTCTCTTCTATAAGTGCTGCTCTGTGCACTGCTACCAATAATCCACCTCTACTATGCAGCTCTCACTCATGCGCAGTAGAGGTGGATCATCACTGGAGAAAAGCGTGCACAGACAGAATCAGTACAGATGTAGAAGCCATCTCACAGGAAGAAGCTTGGAGGGTAAGTATATAATATGAATCGGGGATTGGGCTGAGTAGTTATGGAAGTGGGTATAGCTAGAGAGACAGGAAAGGGGTGTATGTGAGGGAGGGAGTGAGAGAGGAAGGAGTGGGGAGTGAGGAAGGAGGGGTTAGTGTAAAACTTACATAGCAGGAAGCTGAACCATGTAAATAAATGGAGGAGATACCAGGAGCTCCCAAATACACCAAAAAACTACTCAAATATGGCTAAAGGTATATGGGTGCATTTATTAACCCATTAATAGCACTAACAAACTTAAAAAAACAACATTTTTTTGTCCAGAAAACCCTTTAACTATATAGCGTGCTATCTGTGTATTTTCACTTTGCACTTGCAGTACTATAAGAAATGAGGACAAAGACAAAGGAGCCCTCAGAAGTTGTAGATGTTGGGCGATTATTAGAGATGAGCGAACAGTAAAATGTTCGAGATTCGATATTCGTTTCGAGTAGCCCCGCAATATTCGACTACTTGAATCGAATATCGAATCCTATTATACTCTATGGGGGAAAAAATGCTCGTTTCAGGGGTAGACAACGTTCGCTCAAACAGAACTTACCAAGTCCATGAGTGAGGGTCGGGCTGGATTCTCCAAGAAGTCTTCTCTGTGCAGCGTCCCCGCGACATCTTCCAGCTCTGAATTCCCTTTGCCAGGCACCGGGCCTTGGCAGAGCCGACTGCGCATGTCCGCACTAAAAGAAAATGGCCACTTACAGTCAAAGCGGCCATTTTCTTGTAGCGCGGGCATGCGCAGTCGGCTCTGCCAAGGCCCGATGCCTGGCAGAATGAATTCAGAGCCGGAAGACGCTCCGCGGAGAAGACTTCTAAAGGTAGGAGAAGAACCAGCGTTGATTGGCCAACTGTATAGCATTCGACCAATCAACGCTGGTTCTGCATCAAATTTTTCCATTCGAATAAGTGAGTAGTATTCGATCGAGTACGAGTATTTTGAATACTGTAGTATTCAATCGAATAGCTACTTGATCGAATACTACTCGCTCATCTCTAGCGATTATGACTACTATTTGACAATTCTGTATGACAATAGCGATATGTGCTTTACAAGTGCAGCATTCTCTCATACTGTTTTTTTTTTTTTTTTTTTTTTAACCAAGAAGTGAATAATTTGACTAGAGGTGAATACAAGGGGTAGGACTAATATGCTAGAATTAGCAAAAGCTATCCCCACCACCCTAATTTCTATTCTCCAGTCCTGACTCATCCAAGGTTGCCTGTTTATGTCATTGACTAAACCAATCGGTGGTTTGATATAACAAAAATATCCAACTTTAATTCGATAAGTGTTTATTCACGCAAGAAGATATACATTTATTCATAACAACAACAACCCTTATTGATCGATTTTTTTTCTAGTTCTTTTTATTTAAAAAAACCTCCTCAATAGTCTCAGTTTTTTCTTACCTCATTAACATAAACCCAGTGGCTGTCCTTGGAAGCAAGATTTGTTTCCACTGCCTGAAATGATAAAAGGAATAGGCCATATTAATGATCATAATCATGTTTAATATTTTTATCATGTTAACATTTTAAAATGTGATCCAATTGCAGATTTCAATACATTTCTAAGAAGAAGAATAAACTTGTGACTGTTTATTTTGTCACCAGACATTACTTGTAGCGCTTTCAATGGTTACTCTTATTTCTTTGCACACTGAGATAATGAATTTTTACTATTGGAAACCTAGCTATGGAGCACAATTAAACAGTGGGCCATAAATCACAGCACATTGTCTTGAATACATATTTATTTTAGAATGTCACTCAAATTTCCCAATCTAGCATATAAACCATGTTTTCCTGTCTGACACCCACTTCTGTACTTTAAATACAATACATGGTACAGAACACTCAATATTGTACATTGTCCCTGCTTGACAAGCCTGTCACATAGGTGCGCTGCAAATTCTTTATTGCCTTATAAGTAGAATTTTTCCTTAGTAAATGATAGACTATTTATATGACACTATTTATATCATTCACTTATTCACATATTTATAGGCTAATTTTGGAAGATAGGCAAAAGCTTCTACGCCCTAGCCCAAGCTTTAGTTCATTAAAAAAAATTGTATCCAGACAGCTATACATGTAAAAAAGTAAAAAGAATACAGCAGAACAGATGCAGCAGAACCATCATCAAGGAAAGCAGACACCCCCAAAAAAATTGCACCCCCAAGAGAATCACACACTACCTTTAAGGGAGCTATCTATAAAGATGGCACTAGTGAGATGGTTCTGCACAACAATAAGGGTTGACTACCGGTAGTGCCGGGCTCTCACACACATTGGGAGGTCCCACTGGCATGACTACATTGTAGTTGCCTCCAGACCCAGCGGGAGCCATCTGCTACACTTGGCTGCAGTGAAGTGCTGCTGTAATGACAAGGGGCCTGAGACAGGAGGGACACAGATCTGTGTATGAGAGCCCATCCACCATTAGCACTTGCCAATAGAGATGAGCGAGTAGTATTCGATCGAGTAGGTATTGATCATATACTATGGTATTTGAAATACTCGTACTCGGTCGAATACCACGCGGTAACCGCAGTAAAAATTAGATTCCCCTCCCACCTTCCCTGGTGCTTTTTTTTTACACCACTAACTATTGCGGGGAGGTCGGACAGGAACTAGGACAATGTAGGCATTAGAAAAACGTATACAGTAGAGATGAGCGAGTAGTGAAATATTTGAAAATTCAAAATTCGATTTCAGTAAACCTCAATATTCGACCGAATACCTATTCGATTGAATACCTACTCGCTCATCTCTACTTGCCAACACTAAATAGTTTTGGGTGTAAGGGAGTCTGGTGAGTGGATTATTATTCATGGAAAAAAAATAAGACATCCCCTGGAAATAAGCCCTAACTAGAGATGAGTCAACACTATTCGAAACTGTCATTTTGAATAGCACGCTCCCATAGGAATGAGTGGAAGCGGCCCGCACGCAGACTTTGCCGGCGGCCGGCCGCTTAAATCTCTGTGTGCCGGTTGCATCCATTCATTCCTATGGGTGCGTGCTATTCGAAACGGCAGTTTCGAATAGTGTTCGCCCGTCTCTAGCCCTAACCTATCTTTCGGATAAAAAATAATATAAAACCCTGTTTTATTTTTGGAGAAACATGATACATGTATATGTCCAGAGTAAAGAAATAATGTTAACTAAATAAATAAAATAAAATCATAAAATTAGTATTGTAATACCACTCCAGAGAAAATATAGGCAAACGTTTTTTTCTATGTAAAACATAGTACAATTGTATATACTCTAAAATATCAATCTGCTATGGATATGTCTAACACTGTATAAACATGTCTGTATTTTGTGGACATGTAAAGTTTCCATTATTCATGCCCAGATCTCCACAATGTTATTGAGTGCTGTTCCTGTTTGATCCATCTTTTACATCTTTGGAAAACAGAAACATTTTTAAAATTTTATTTCCTATGTTTTCTGTTTCCTTTGCCATAAAAAATGGATATAATATTGGATTCAATACTTGATTATTCATGGATACATAGACTTTCATTCATGTGATGCAGCCGCATTATTATAAAAAAAAAAAAAAAAAAAAAAAAAAAAAAAAAAAAATCCTTTTTTTGCGGACCAATGGATGTCTGAATGAAGACATTGAAATGAAGGGATACCGGTGTGAAAAATACTGCTCATGAAAAATGCAGACAGCATATGTACATGAAATGTGGACCTGTTAATATAGCTTAGATACATTGTTTTAATTGTACGGGGTCATCATACCAAAATGGATATTTCATTTTAAGACATATTAAGGGAGTCTGTTACCAGTCAACTCAATACAAAACCAGCCACAGTGTATTGTATGGCATGGTATACGGAGTTCCACCATACTTTTAAATCTATCTTACCCCTGGCTCACATTAGTGTTTGGATTCCGTCTGGGGGAGTCCGCATGGGCCCCCCCCCAAATGGAATACCAACGCAACTGCAAGCGCTGTGCAGTTAAAGCACATGGACCCCATAGACTACAATGGGGCCCATGTGCTTGGCGCGTGATCTCTGCACTAAACATGCGGACAAGAAAGTAGATTGAGAAGTACTTTCCTCTCCACATGTTCCCTGTGGAGATTGCACG
Source organism: Leptodactylus fuscus (assembly GCF_031893055.1). Classification (NCBI taxonomy): domain Eukaryota; kingdom Metazoa; phylum Chordata; class Amphibia; order Anura; family Leptodactylidae; genus Leptodactylus; species Leptodactylus fuscus. Next base: position 48,065,207 of record NC_134274.1, read on the forward strand.
CCAAGCACACGGACCCCATTGTAGTCTATGGGGTCCATGCGCTTTTACAGCACAGTGCTTGCAGTTGCGTTGGTATTCCATTCGGGGGGTCCCCCATGCAGACTCCCCCGAACAGAATCCAAACGTTAATGTGAACGAGGGCTTAGAAATCTATAACTGAAGCTTAAGCTGGATGGAACGTGCCCGAGCCTCCAAAGAGATCTGCATTCAGGCAATAATTAGTAAAAAAAAATATGTAAAAATGTATAAGTAAAACTCAAGCCATATTTCATCAAACATATTGAATGCAAGCCTGAGTCTATAAATGTCCTCCGGATGAGATGAGATTCAAGGTGCGTATATCATGCAAAAGACAGGTCAATGCACAATGCAATGCAAACAGAAGGATAGTTGGGCTTAAGAACTGCCCGAGGCCATTTCCTGTGCAAATAGCAAACAATATAAAAAGAACAACATGGTTGGTTATACATGAAGACTTTGTAAGCTATTTTTATCTAGAATGCTGAAGGCTGTTTGCAAATGATATGGTTTCTCTAGAGAACACATTTTTAATTCAAGCATTAAAAGAAAAGTCTTTCCTTATTTATAGTTTGCTTTTGGTACATTTCTATGCATCTTATATCTCCTAATATTGTACATGCAGTTATTTTAGAGATACATTCAAAAACATACAAAGATAGGGCAAGTTGTGGTTAAGTACTTAAGTAAAAGATATAAGATATTTAGAAATTGTGTAGTATCAAGAACATGAATGGCAGTAAAATGCTAGATTAGATTTTTAGGACTGCTTTTGTAGAAAGCCATAATAGGTTTACCATACACAACATGCCCTCCTTACACTTCCTTTTCTATAGAGAAGCATGTATAGGTTTGTTGTTCTCCTTTGATGCTAGTTTAAGTTATTGCTCCCTATAAACATTGCTTCTAATGTAGGGAACAACCAAGGGAACTTTTTCCTATTGACACCTTTTTGTTCAGATTCACCTATTACGGATCACAGACAGCACATCAAGTGAGCTCTTAAAATTTCCTGCAAAGACTTAAATGTATTGGCTTCTATATGTTTATTTTAGCAAAACATTCCATTGGAAACAGCACTAGACACCCGATCTACGTTTTCAGGTTTCCGTTTTCTGCCAACAGAAGACGGAAATGTGACAGACGTGTCCGGCCGTGAGCGTTTTTTTTTTTTTAACCGGACACAAAGTCCTGCATGTCCGACTTTGTGTCTGGTTAAAAAAAACTGTCTCACCGCGGACCGAACACTTTCCAAACGACTTCCAGGTTTCCAAAAATGACTGCAGGTTTCCGTCTCCTTTCCAGTTTCAGGCAGGAAACAGAAATCTCTAAAACGGAGACCGGGGCGCAAATGTGAACGAGCCCTTACTTATATAATATATTACATTGCAATGTATGGTCCTTTTATCACTAACGTCTTTTTCATGGACAACCTCCTTCGTTGAAAGACACTAATATATTTCACGATCCTCCATCGCTGGCCATGCTATAGTATAGCAGTGCCATAAGGTCTGTGAAGACTACTATAATAACAAGAGACACATCATATCACAAAGTAAAACGTTGGCGTTGAATTTGTTTATTTAGTTTTTAAAGAAATGTATTTCTTGCTATTTCCAACCTATTAGTTAAATGGGTTGTCCTGGATAAGTATAAATCCCTACACTAATCTAAACACCCTCCACCATCTACCTTCTAAATAACATCATTTATCAAAAATGTACATTTACCCATATTCCTGGTTTGGTCATGTGATTACCCCAGGGACATTTGCTGGTTCCCAAAAAAAGAACGCCACTACTACTTTCTCTCCCGATCTATTCCTTCATAGTTACCTATCTTCCTGCTTCCAGGCTTCTTCCTACGGGATGGCTCCTCCCTGTTTTCTGACTGCCGGCGCATGCTATAGACCCATCGCTTCTCTGTAGCCAATAATTCACATCTACAGTGCAATTCCCATGCTTGCGCAGTAGAGGTGAAGCAATAGTGCATACCAGCAGAATCAGAAAAGAAAGAGGGGTGGGAGGAGGAGGAAGATTGGAAGGAAGAGAGGTAAGTATATAAAGGACCAATGGTTGGGCTAAGTAGGTAGGGAAGGGCTAGTAGTGGGTGGGATAGCTAGAGAGTCAGGGAGGGGTGTATGGGAGGTAAGGGAGGGAGGTATTATTATTATTTATTTATATAGCACCATTAATTCCATGGTGCTTTACATTTGGGGGTTACATACATACACAAATTATACAGGTAGATATAATACTAACAATGACCGACTGGCACAGTGGGGTAGAGGGCCCTGCCTGCGAAGGCTTACAATCCATGAGGAAGGTAAGAGAGAGCTAGTGTGGAAGTTACATAGCATGAAGCTCAACCCTGTAAACAAATGCAGAGGATACCAGGAGCTCCCAGAAACACCCAGAACACTCAAAACACTGCTATGGGGATATGAGTGCATTTATTAACCCATTAATAGCAGTAACAGAACAATAGGAAGTGATCAGAATTTAATGCATAATGTTTTGTTATTGCTACTTATAAAGGGTTGTCCAAGATGTCACACCCACACCCATCAACAATAGATGATTCCCTACACTGTGCAGTGACAATGCCAAACTACTACAACTTCACTTTTTTAAGCTTGAATGGGATCCACATTTGTTTTTGGCTTTGGAAACGGTATCAGAAAACCTGGATATTTCATCATACCATAACCCAAAGGGGCTGATTTATAAGAGTTTGTGCATCACTTTCCTTAAAGTGGGAATTGCAGGGGTTTGGTGGGGGAAGGCATCTGGATATTGTAAAAGAATTATATGATATGTTAATGATATTACTTATTACACTAACACCCTACAACATAGCTCACAAAAATGAATGTGTAAAAAAACCGGCAAACCGCTAAACACTGTTTTTGTTTTTTTAAATGACAATATGAAAACACTTTGAAGGTAACATGGATCTTGCTGCCATTTGGCAAGGGAACATACTCCTGTTATTACTGCTATTCTAGCTAGCCATTTATCTCAAAACACTCTGCATAGATTATATCTTGGAAGCAGCACATGGCAAAGAAACCGTGATTTTCTGTGCCAAAGTATCTGACACAGTTCTTCTCACTGTAAGTACAAGAAGCAATAAAAGCAGATACTAAGTGTAAGACGAGTAAATGAAGACATAATTCTTTTTCTTGCTGTGTGACCTAAATCTCACATAAGTATGATGAGCATATGTAGCATAAGTGCCTATAGTGCATTATTGGTCTGCGTATGGTGTATACCAATTATGGTCTAAGAGACTAAAGTAGAAATTTAATGGAAACCGACAAAGTGTTTTGAATATGAAGACAACAACAAACGGTATAAATTTTACTCTTTTTTTTTTTTTTTTTTTTTTGTAGATTGTGAGCCCCACATAGGGTTCACAATGTAAATTTTTTCCCTATCAGTATGTCTTTGGAATATGGGATGGAAATCCACCCAAACACGGGGAGAACATACAAACTCCTTGCAGATGGTTTTTTTCCCTTGGCAGGATTTGAACCCAGGACACCAGCGCTACAAGGCTGCAGTGCTAACCACTGAACCACCGTATGGCCCCATGGTATAATTTTTAATCTCTGTAAATATATTTCTTATCCTTAAGGCTCTGTGTGAACGGTTCATAAAAAAAAAAGTATATACCCTATATTAGAAATCCATAAAAGTGGATGCCTAAGGGCTAGTTCACACAGGCACAGAGGGGGCAGATTAGGGCGTGGAATCCACGTAAACTGCTAGTGATCTTTTTTCCGTGAGTGGCATGTTGCCGATCACGGCAAAAAGAAGTGAGCTGCCCTTTCTTCAGGCGGATTCCGCGGCTCAACCTCCGGAGTCAGCCCATTCATTTGAGCCTACTCCAGAGGGAGAAGCCGTGACTGTCCTCTCCCAGTGTCAACTAACTTACTTACTGATTCATCTGTTCAAGAGTAAATCATTAAAAATATTATATTACACAGTTAATATTAAGCCCTTCCTGATATTCGTTCTATTATGGCAGATGTTGGCACTTAATAGAAGGTCCCTGCTTAGGAGCTGAGCAGGGACCATAACCGCCAGGTCTCAGATGTATTACACAATGGAAGCTTTATGGTAATACCAATGATTGCAGCCATTAAGCCATTCCAATGCTTTGGTAAAAAGTGACATTTGCTAAATCAACTAGTTTAGCCAAAATTGCACATCATGTACCAGTTGTTAAACTAGCATGTCCTTGCATGCCCATGGCTAGTGGACTTAAAAAATTCTTAAAGTAAAATCCCAACATCTACACAAGGCAAACAAAAACGATCTCTTCTAAAATTATACACATTATGTAGCGCCTTGGAATGATGATTCTAAATGTTTTACTCTTAAAATATTAACTAAATGTTCTAGACAATTCGTATTGCCTATTATTCAATAATCTGTTCTGCCGCTTTCATGTTTTCTTAGCGAACCTTGACTCTGTAGGAATACTGTTTATTTAGCACAAATGTGATATTTTCATAAGGAACTTAATAAAACTAGATCATTCCTTTCTCTTGGGTAAACAGTTCAGCCAGATAAACTGAAACCCTGAGAAAGTCAAGTACAAGTTAATTTTCTCCAACAATCTGACCTCAGGTTCAATATAACCACAACTGGAAGACGAAGGTTTTAAAAGAACTTTCATACAGAAATTTGTTCTATAGTCTCAAGGTGATTTCAAGTAAACAAAGTGTCAGACCACAAACTCATCACACAATGCAGGAAATTTTGTAAAGGTGGCAAATTTGCAAACACCAAAGATTAAACATATTGATCCTTCTGAGGCTTTGCTTGCTACTGTTTTTTTTTTTTTTTTTTTAAGAAAGTGAGTGGGGCGGAGACCAAGACATACTGGAATGGGGATGCAAATTTACTATAAGTCACAGAAGTAAGTTGAGTTATATTTGAAATCTGCACAAGTTCTTGACTGGTGTAAATTTCAATTCCGGCTAACAGGAATGCAACTGAATTATTAAAGGGAGTCTGTCAGCAGGAATATTATAATGACAGAACCTTGTAGTGATCCTGCTACACTTTCCAAATATGCTTTTGTTATTCAGCATTGCAGCTCCATTATTAACAAAGCCACTGTTTGATTAATATGTACATTAGGCGAAAAGAACTTTGGGGCATTTTTCATTTTCCCTGGTCTTCGCTCTGTACTGTACAGTATATTACCTCCCCTTGCTGATGTCCAGCTCAACACACCACTTTGATTGACTGTTGTACCCATGGAAAGCTGGGTGGCAGAAAGTAATAGTATGCTGTCTCCACAATGTAGCAGCTACAGTTAAGCTGATTTTGAGATTTAAGGATAGTTTTTAAAATCATTCCCATCTCCCCTCCCTGTACCCGCCCACACTCTTCTCCACAACAAGCCCCGCCTACTCCCAGCATCAGTAACACTAGCCTAGGGAGGCGGGGGCCTGCACGGCGCTTTGCCAGCATGTGAAAGAGAGGAGAAGACAGAGAACAACGGCCCGGAGCTCTGGGGAGCGGCAGTGGTTCTGTGCAGGTTCGCGATCGTGAAATTTACTCAACCGCCGATCGGGATCCAATCTTTTCTGATCCCAATCTCTCAACCCTAGTAACATCCAGTAGTTAACTACAGCCACATTTCAAGATGGCATTTCGCTACCTAAACTAGGTAAGTAAAGATTGGCAATTCACAAGGGAAGCATTAGCATGGGAAGAACAGGAGATTCGCAAAGTGAAATATTATTTGTACTATTCATAGAAAAATGTATTGATTTGAGCAACAACATTTTTAAGCCATGGTGTTAGAGTTATTATAAAAATATATTTGAAATTTGATATTTAAAATATTTTTTATATTATAAACGAAAAGTTGCATGTGAATATTTTTATTCATAAAATATTTTCTAGGAATTTTTTTCCCCAAGAAAAAATCATTTTTATTAAACAGAAAAGATGACATTCTGCTCCAATAATCTGCCTGTTTGCTGCTACTCAGGAGCGTAATTCATATATACTCCATAACAAACGACATAAAAGTTTAGATTTTCAATAGGTATTCTTAGTTTCTGACAATTTTAATCCCATGCTAAGTATTTAATCTCCCTTGAGGAAGTATCAAAGAGAGGGATTTTTTTGTTCATGATAACAAACACACTAATTATATCAATTTTCCTTACATTCGCTCTGAGGTAACAACCTTAATAATTTATTACTTGAAGAGCTATTGAACAGATGGCTTATCGTTTCAACAAAAATGGCACCCAAGCAAAATGAGTTTGTTCTGAAGGCATAAAGGACACAGCTCACTGAGAACTTTGGAACCGATTAAAACAACACATTTAAAACATATTCAAATTTGATTCACATATTTAATTGTTTCAATCTATTTACAACGCAATGTTTGAAAATTACATTTTAGGCTTTTCATTCCATAGATGTTTTATTATGTTAGTGCATATCTGATCTAAACAGGTGAATTGATGGTATTAGGTTTATATCAATCAAGAGTGATGTTTCTTTGGAAAGGGAGAGTAAAATAAGTGAACCATTATAAGGTTAATTGGGTGTCTGGATTAAGAAAAAAATAGAATCTTGAGTTAATTGAAAGGGGTTCTTATTAAAATATGTACTCTATTAGTCATAACTGGGGGTGGCTGCTGATAGAACCTCTTGAATTTAAGATCCTGGAACTACACAGGCAAGTGACAGTAATTCAGAAGTACAAAAAACAAAAAGGGGGACACCGAGTTGATCCTCGTGTAGTCAGGATGATATAGGAATGAAGCACGCAGACAATTGTCTGCTCACCTGAAGGGGTTGTGAAGGCGTCACAATAACCCAAATGCAAAACAAATAGATGATCCTGGGAAGGTGGACAAGGAGGAGGGCAGAAGGTTCTTTAAGAATTGGGTGAGCGCTCTCTCTCGCCCTATTCGGTTGGTTGGTCCTCTCTCATTGAGTAATTCAGAAATGTCCTTCATTATGTACAGTATACCCTGGACTGGATGTATCCAGATATATGTTAATGACCAGCTTTTCAAAGCAATATGATTTCACAATATTCTTTCAATTTCGTATGTTTTTATGTGGCCATACAGTGGTTGTGTTCAATGTTGCAGCCTATCAAAGGTTTTCCTAGCAATAAATTTGTTTAATAATACATTGGTGTCCTTAACCAAATTTGAGCTAAGGTAAGGAAGAACACATTTGTACACCTCCAATGGCTGTCAGCCCAAAGCTCATTTGGCCAGGGCATGGTGGTGCATGTCTGTAATCCCAGCTACATGGGAGGCTGAGGCTGGTAGATTGCTTGAGTCCAGGAGTTCTGGTCTCTACTGCACTATGTAGATTGGGTGTCCACACTAAGTTTGGCATCAATATGGTAACTCTGGGGGAGCTCAGAGCTACCAGGTTGTCTAAGGAGGGGTGAACCGGCCCAGGTTGGAAACAGAGCAGGTCAAAGTCCCCATGCAGATCAGTAGTTGGACTGCGCCTGTGAATAACTGGTGCAGAGCAGCCTTAACGACACAGCGTGACACAGCCAACAGCTGTTCCTTACAAACTTTACACAGACATTCACTGTTGGTTCAACAGCCAGATTTGTTATTTTGTGCATGGAGGCCTTACAAAAATGGGGTTATCTAAAGTATACAAACCCTTAAACACTATGAACAAATAAAAGACACATATTTAGTATAAAACATATCTATATTGTACTCCTCCAATTTAATACAAAAATATTTACAGATCAGATACGCGTAAGTTAGCTGAAAAGTATTTCCATTGTCATACCCCAACAATTGATTTCATTTTAGAGATTTAACAGAACATTACCTTATTACAATACCAAGCACTTTTTCCACACAATTAGGTTACTGTCTGTATTATCTAAATGGGAAATACTTCAATTAACACAGTAAGATCAAGTGGTAACGTTATTAAATGAGATTTCCCTATAATAGACGTTAATGACATGCCAATTGGATGTGCCTTAAGGGTTACATGAGAGAATCTTCTCATGCTTGGACCTGAAGAAATAGGTCACAGCACTTATTTTAAGGGAGTGAAATCTGCACGTATATCCCATCTCATTGCCATTTCTCAACTGAAATAATTGAAATCTTCAAATAAGGGCATTATTTGTATTCTTAATCATTAGGCCCCCAATCAATGTTCATATAATTTATATTTTTTGTGAAACTTTTAAGGAATTTAGTTGTTGAAAAATGTGGACTATGTCGTATTGTGCTATATGCACAAATCCCCCCAAAATCCTCTGTTATATCCGAGAAAAAAGCATATTTATTGTATCACACTTTAGTAAAAAGTTTTGGGGGGTTGCCGTCATTTTACAGATATCCATAGCAGTTGCTTTAGTGAAAGATCTGTGTACGCTATTGAAAAAGTTCCCTTCCCTAGATGTGGTGGAGATCGACGAAGAGCACGCATGAATAATTCTGGATATTAACTTAAAACCATGTCGTAATGGCCGGAATCGTTATCAGGATCTTGTGGATCAGGATCAGGATCGTGTGTGTAATTTAACTAATGTTGTGATGTGTTTGTTATTCTTGACCAAGTGTGTGACAAGATGGAGGTATTACACAGCTGTGTGTGTGTGTGTGTGTGTGTGTGTGTGTGTGTGTGTGTGGGGGGGGGTTATACCTGTGGAAACCATGAGTAAGGAGTTCATGCTAAACATGTCAGAGGGCTTTGTTTTCATTCCAGGATCTACATACATTGTTGTGTTTAAATAGATCTTCAATAAAGTCTTGGGTTGTTCAAGTTTGGTCTGTCTCCTGAAATTCCACTGAATCAGATGTTGAGCAATGTTTTTAAAACAGAAGTGTTAGGCCAGTTTCAGGAGGGGACTTTTGGTCCGGATTTTGACACGGAATCCATGTCAAAATCCAGCTAAAAAAACCCACCTCCCATTCACTTCAATGGGAGCCGGTCATTTCCATTTTCCACGAACGGTTTGCTCCGCCTAGTGACACTCCCTCCCGACTTGGCCCATTCATTTGTGCCTAATCTGGAGAGGAATACCGTGACTGGATGTTGCGGCTAGCCGGTTTTTTTGGACCAGATTGTGAGGAGACCTCCACGTCAAAATTCAGTCCAAAAACCTCCTGTGTGAACCCGGCCTTAATAGTTTATTTTTGTTAATTAACAAAATTAAATGAATGAACAAAAGATAAATCTAAATCATATCAAAATTTATCACCATCCTTTAATAAAGAGGAGTCCTGGAAGTGATCATATGGACCCACATGGATCCAAAAAGCTCTGATCTGAACATCATGAAGTCTATGTCTTAAAGTGGTCTCCATTTTCAGCAAATAAATGTTATAGTTGTATAATGAAAGTTAAACAATGTTCCATTTGATATCAATTCTTCAAGGTTTTCTAGATCTTTGCTTGCAGTCATTCATTGTTTAATTCCAGTGGATACAAATCAATTCATGGTCATGTGATATACAGTCTGTGGTCACACAGGTGCACGGCTCATTGCCAGATGTCTACTCCACTATGATTGTAAGGAGCTATGCACCTGTGTGTCCATCCCAAGAACAAGGACTATCCATCACGTCCAATGATTCCTTGTCAAAGTTTAATGCTCAAATGACTATTTAAGCCAATTTTGGCTGGGGTCAGCACAGCCATCCTAACTGGTCTGCATTATACACTGCAAGCGGTCATGCATTATGGATTCTGATGCCTTTCTATACCAATTAAAATTAAATTTGTAGCAAATGCTGCTCTGGTGGCTTTTCTATATGACCAGATGAAACAAGTTTTGAACCTCATGGTTATCTGGCACCCTGGTGCTGGTTCACAATGTGGCCCCATTTTTTTTGTAGATTGTGAGCCCCATATAGGGCTCACAATGTAATTTTTTTTCCCTATCAGTATGTCTTTGGAGTATTGGAGTAAATCCATACAAACACGGGGAGAACATACAAACTCCTTGCAGAAGTTGTTCCTGGCGGGAATCGAACCCAAGACTCCAATGCCACAAGGCTACAGTGCTAATCATTTAGCCACCATGTTGCCCCTCAATTTAGCCCTTTTTAAAGTTCCTATGATTAAATTTTTTTCAGAACAATCATACATATTTTATATACATAATACATCATTTATTTTGTAATGATAATAATTGTATTACTTGTTGCTGTATTTCTGAATTATCTACTACTGTTTGGTCCTCAGGTGTGTCATGTGATCAGCTATCAGACCCTCCAAATGACACAGCATCTCATGTATATATAGAAAACCAGTTTCTCCATTCAATGATATGAGACTAACATTGAATAAAGTGATATAATGATGTAGAATGATAAAATTAAGTAGGGCATTATATAGTATATTAAACAAAATGTCAAAAGCAATATACTACTTAGTTCAACTGTGATATCTAATAAAAGTTAATAAAATTATAAAATACAATGCCAAATGTCGTCATTAAATGGTGAATATTTAGGTGGAAATAAGACATTTTATAATGATTAACATACTAATAAAGCCAACTGCTCCAATAAATAGTGCTGCAGTATATTATTGAAGACCTAATGTAGTTACTAATTTTATGAATTATATAAAATAGTCTAGTGATCATAAAATGAATCTAGACGTATACAGGTCAGGTAAGTCAATAAAGTGTCAACAAGACTATTAAAATATAATTGTCAATTGGCTAGCACTTTATTGCATACCCAAGCCTCTGGCAACACCTAATAAAAGTCAGATAAACGCTTCTTAGATTGATTTTAACTTAATGATTGTAACATTAAAAAAAAGATAAAGAATTTAAAGCCAAGATGTAAATTAGAGATGTTTCTATACCCATGGCTATAATATGTCATATTACCATTATGGGTTTAGATAAAGATAGAGGTTTACAAAAATTTCAGGAAAAAAATGTAAATACGTAGTTTCTATACCAGCTATGACATGTTATATGAAATATGTTAAATATTGAGTTTTAATTTTAGACAGCTTTGTCATTACTTACATGACCAGCTTACAAAAAAAATTAAAAATTCAGTATTCTGAATTTTTTTTTGTATGCCACACAAAATCTCTACCCTACCTATGGCAATGTGTGGACATCCAGGAGGTGTGAAGTACATTGCAGTCTGTTGAGGGGTTTGCTATCGCATAACAATATACAGTATATAGTACTACTTTTGTTTCTTGAGCAATAGGAGTCCTTAACCAAATTCAAGATAAGGTAAAGATAGGTACATGTGGGGGGCAACACGGTGGCTCAGTGGTTAGCACTGCAGCCTTGTAGTGCTGGGTTCAAATCCCGCCAGAGACAACATCTGCAAGGAGTTTGTATGTTCTCCCCGTGTTTGCGTGGATTTCCTCCCATTCTACAAAGACTTACTGATAGGAAAAACAATCCCTATATGGGGCTCACAAGCTACATAAAAAAAAATATATATATATATACGGGCACATGTTTAGTGCAACATAATGTGCAACATCTTCTATGGACATTCACATTGGACATCTATGACTACTTAGAGACATTTGTCCCAAAATTCAATGTTTTATTTATTTATTTATTTTTATGTAGATTGTGAGCCCCATATAGGGATCACAATGCACATTTTTTTTTCCTATCAGTATGTCTTTGTAGAATGGGAGGAAATCCACATAAACACGAGGAGAACATACAGACTCCTTGCAGATGTTGTCTCTGGCGGGATTTGAACCCAGCACTACAAGGCTGCAGTGCTAACCACTGAGCCACCGTGTTGCCCCAAAAATTGAACTATGTTTTACGTTAAGTGTGGCATTTTAGAAAATTCATATTGGATCTGACCTGTGTCTGATGAGCTTATTACTGCAGTAGAACTGAATTATTATATGCAGTCATGAATGTCCATCTATGTGATCCATAGAAGGGATCTAATTCTATGACATGCATATTGTCTAATAGGGCATATGAAAAAGCGTTTTTTTTTAAGTAAGGAAACCCCTTTAAGAATACACATTGGACACCTAATATAGAAAACCAGTAACAGGAAAATGATGAGAATCTACTCTTCAATTCCATTAACCCTCCTCGCCATCTACTTTAGAAGACAAGTAATATGAGCCTCCAGTGACTTGAATGAATGCAAGAACAACATATTTTATTACAACACATAATGCAAATCTAACATTTGATAAAGTCTGTCTGATGTGTTTTGGATCTATATTTTTACACCGTCTACTAAAAGAACTCTATTAACATTATTATTATTCTAAGCCAATCTATCACATCTATATTACAGATGTCAGTTAAATACATTGATATTGAAAATAGCAATTTATATTGTTGAAGTATCTTACAGCTAGGAAGATGATATCATAAAACCTGACATTTCACTTCATGATGTATGACAAGTGACTTACAATACAAAAAAAGTGGATATGTATCACCATACCATGGGAGGAAATATCTGAACCCTTTACTGCCTTTAGAGAATATACAGCAAGTTACAATTTGTAGATTATTGTACTCTCCATTCTACGCACTATGGTTAGAAGAAATTGAGTCTGCCAGCTCCAAAATGCCCTCCAAACCAATAATAATGCCCTGAAGAGTCCTTTTATTTAAGTAGAAACATAATATTGTGGCCAAAAACCAATGAAGCGGATAATCAGATTTTTACAGATATGTAAATCAGCCGGGGGGGGGGGGGGGGGAGGTCCCATTTACCAGATTTGCCTACAGTTAGCTGTTAAAAATGTCATTCACTGCTAAAGAGATATCACTGTGCAGCGTGGCTGGGTTTGAACGTTTAAAGGGGTTGAGCCAGTTATGGATACTTAGGCACTATCCACAGGACGGAGAATAAGTGTCTGATCACTAGGAGCCCAACTGCTGAATAAGATTAGGGACTAAAAATTTCCCTCCTTATGAATATAGTGCCAGTGCACTAGAGTGAGTAGTCCTCCATTCACTTCTATAGGGTTACCGATACTGTAAACTATGACAGTGTCAGCAGACCTAGAGAAGTGAATCGAGCGCCAGCCAAGCAAGCAAGCCAACACTCCATTCACAATACCATTTTAGGGGGACCTTTCCCCCTAAACTTATCCCCTGTCCAGTGGTTAGGGGATTAATATCTGTATTGGCACAACACCCTTGACTGTCTGCTGAATAAGTGAAGTCACAAAGTGGTATTAAAAGCAAAAGTTAATACCCCTCTAAGAACTTTATTTTTCTACTTTACTACATGTTGTAAATGGGATAGCAGCTAGCAAGATTGAGGGATTTATTTCAGTGCTATTTGTATGCATGGAGCAAGATTTCCTGGATGAATACCCCCATGGTAGGGGTGAGCATTGAGCATGTTACCTATTTGGAAGTATAAAATGAAAGACTTGACAACAAAAAATAGGAAAAAAGTTAACTAATAAAAGACATCTCTATTTATTAGGTCCCGTTCACACGAGACCACATATTTTGGTCCTGATTTTGACACGGGAAGCCACATCAGAAAAGGACCAAAATGTGCCTGCCGCGTCTGTTGCGACTTCCAACAGTTGCAACTTCCCGCTCCAGAGTCGGTCGCGGAATCCTGAATCAGCCGCGGAATCCTCCTGAAGAAAGGGCAGCTTGCTTGTTCCCAGTATGTTCCCGTTCACAGAAAAAAGGAAGCTAGCAGTCTACATAGACCTCTATTATGAGGGGGTGGATTCTAAGGTAGATTCTGCATCAAGATCCGCCCCCTCTTGCCCCATGTGAACGAGCCCTTAAGGATACATAACCCAAACTGTGCAAGAAAATAAGCCAATAAAACAGTGGCTAAAAAAGTGCTTAAAGGATACAGAAGCGTGAATACCCAGCACAACTATGGAAATATATATTCTGTGTAGGTTTTACCCAATTAGGGTCCTCATACTAACTGATACCCAACAAGAGCACCATAGAGGTTACCAATCTCTGTATGAGATCCCCATTAATACACATGAGGTCTCTAATAATATACTGAGACAAAATAGGCAGCATACACGCTGAAAAGTGCTCACATTGTCATACCGACGGGCTGAGAGGGATTGTTACTTTAAGTAAATTAAATGTCTTGCAGAACAGAGATATAATATTACTTCTTTAGAAAGCATTGGTGCAGCCCCATGGAATATACAGTTCAGTTCTGGGAACCACAAAGGATATCAGAGTTAGAAAGGGAACAAACGAGAGCTACAAAACTGGACAAGGAGGACCTCAGGTATAAGGAGAGATTAGATAAATGTAACTCACTTAGGGCTCGTTCACATCTGAGCCCAGTCTCCGTTCATGCAGGTTTCCGTTTCCTGCACAAAACTGAGCAGGAGATGGAAACCTGCAGGACTCTTTCAAACCCATTCATTTGAATGGGTTTGAAAGATGTCCGTCCGTGAGCGCCGGTGAGCGTTTTATGCTCTCCGCCACGAAACTGTCTTTTAAATGGGACACAGAGCCGGACATGCAGTACTCTGTGTCCGGTTTAAAAAAAAACTGTTTCACGGTGGAGAGCATAAAACGCTCACCAGCGCACATGGCCTGACCCAGACTGACAGCTTTCCATCTTCTGCATGTAGAAGACGGAAAGCTCAGAACGGACTCCAGGCGCTAGTGTGAACCTAGCATTAGTCTTGAGAAAAGACTTTAAAGGGAGGCATGATAAACCTTTATAAATATATAAATGGCCCATACAAAAAAAAAACAATACATGGAATATAATTGTTCTATTTAAAAAGAAACCCTTAAGATACAAGGAGGCACTCCCTTCATCTGGAGAAAAGAAGGTTTAATCGGAAAAGGTGACCAGACTTACTCACTGTAAGGACCGAGTCTGTGGAATATCCTACCTTTTTGTTGGTCACAGAAGTTGTATGTTGACATATATACAGTCCTATGAAAAAGTTTGGGCACCCCTATTAATCTTAATCATTTTTAGTTCTAAATATTTTGGCGTTTGCAACAGCCATTTCACTTTGATATATCTAATAACTGATGGACACAGTAATATTTCAGGATTGAAATGAGGTTTATTGTACTAACAGAAAATGCGCAATATGCATTAAACCAAAATTTGACCGGTGCAAAAATATGGGCACCTCAACAGAAAAGTGACATTAATATTTAGTACATCCTCCTTTTTCAAAGATAACAGCCTCTAGTCGCTTCCTGTAGCTTTTAATCAGTTCCTGGATCCTGGATCAAGGTATTTTGGACCGTTTCTTTCTACAAAACAATTCAAGTTCAGTTAAGTTTGATGGTCGCCGAACATGGACAGCCCGCTCTCAAATGATCTGAAAACAAAGATTGTTCAACACAGTTGTTCAGGGGAAGGATACAAAACGTTGTCTCAGAGATTTAACCTGTCAGTTTCCACTGTGAGGAACATAGTAAGGAAATGGAAGACCACAGGGACAGTTCTTGTTAAGCCCAGAAGTGGCAGGCCAAGAAAAATATCAGAAAGGCAGAGAAGAAGAATGGTGAGAACAGTCAAGGACAATCCACAGACCACCTCCAAAGAGCTGCAGCATCATCTTGCTGCAGATGGTGTCACTGTGCATCGGTAACAATACAGCGCACTTTGCACAAGGAGAAGCTGTATGGGAGAGTGATGAGAAAGAAGCTGTTTTTGCACGTACGCCACAAATAGAGTTGCCTGAGGTATGCAAAAGTACATTTGGAGAAGCCAACTTCATTTTGGAAACAAAGATTGAGTTGTTTGGTTATAAAAAAAGGCGTTATGCATGGCGTCCAAAAAGAAACAGCATTCCAAGAAAAACACTTGCTACCCACTGTAAAATTTGGTGGAGGTTCCATCATGCTTTGGGGCTGTGTGGCCAATGCCGGCACCGGGAATCTTGTTAAAGTTGAGGGTCGCATGGATTCCAATCAGTATCAGCAGATTCTTGAGAATAATGTTCAAGAATCAGTGACGAAGTTGAAGTTATGCCGGGGATGGATATTTCAGCAAGACAATGATCCAAAACACTGCTCCAAATCAACTCAGGCATTCATGCAGAGGAACAATTACAATGTTCTGGAATGGCCATCCCAGTCCCCAGACCTGAATATCATTGAACATCTGTGGGATGATTTGAAGCGGACTGTCCATGCTCGGCGACCATCTAACTTAACTGAACTTGAATTGTTTGTCCAAAATACCTTTATCCAGGATCCAGGAACTGATTAAAAGCTACAGGAAGCGACTAGAGGCTGTTATCTTTGCAAAAGGAGGATCTACTAAATATTAATGTCACTGTTCTGTTGAGGTGCCCATACTTTTGCACCGGTCAAATTTTGGTTTAATGCATATTGCACATTTTCTGTTAGTACAATAAACCTCATTTCAATCCTGAAATATTACTATGTCCATCAGTTATTAGATATATCAAACTGAAATGGCTGTTGCAAATACCAAAATATTTAGAACTAAAAATGATTAAGATTAATAGGGGTGCCCAAACTTTTTCATAGGACTGTAAAATGCTCATTTCCTTCACTATTCCTTTAATCCTTGTCCTTTCCCATCCGTTGGTGGAAATTGACAGGCATAAGATGTTTTAAAC
The DNA here is from genome assembly GCF_031893055.1 of Leptodactylus fuscus. Taxonomy (NCBI): domain Eukaryota; kingdom Metazoa; phylum Chordata; class Amphibia; order Anura; family Leptodactylidae; genus Leptodactylus; species Leptodactylus fuscus. The sequence continues at coordinate 48,081,811 of NC_134274.1, forward strand.
AATACTAACTATGTAACTAGGTTATTAGATAGAACAATGGAAGCACTTAAGGCTATGTATAGGCAAATCTGGTAAATCAGGCCCCGATGGGCTTGAGGCTGCTTTGCATATTCATAGAAAGATGATCATCTCTGTATTATTTCATCACCTTGTGGCCACAAAGGAATGTTTATGTTGTTATTAAAGGCCCCAATACAGAATTATAAATGCTATGGGAGGCATTTTAGACCTGACGGACTCACTTTAAAGACTTCTCCCAGGTGACCTCATAAACTATAGTCATAAATCTAGCCTTGCCGGCAGATATTTGCATTATGAATGCACAATTTTAATAAAAACTAAAATGAATAATAAATTGTCTAGGTTACTCTGCTCACCATATTACTTTACTTTAAATTATTGCAGAATCCAGATAACTTCTTTAAAGGGGTCAGTCCATAGGTTAGGTCCACAGTATCAGATATGTGGGATCAGGAATTGAGGTCCTGCTGTACCAATAAGCTGTACGAGCAAAATCCCGACACTAGTTATGTATCATATGATGTATCTGTGGTATCAGACTACTGCAGCTCCGCTCCTATTCATAACTATAGTACTTCAGTATCACTGCTATACAACTGGCTGTGCCTTCTGCTTCTGTCCACTGTAAATTTTCCGGTGCTGGAGTCTGTCTGATACAGCTCATGTGTCCGGGTGTTGTACTCCTACACATGCAATACTGATGGCTAGGGTTGAGCTAATCTTGAGATTTCAAGATCGATTTTAAAATCCGATTTCCAATCATTTTCCAGCCGATTCCAATCGACATTGTGAAATTTGCTTGATCGCCGATCGGGATCCAATCTTTCCCAATCCCTCAACCCTATTAATGATTAGAGATGAGAGAACAGTAAAATGTTCGAGATTCGAGATTCGTTTCGAATAACCCCTCAATATTCGACTACTCGAATCGAATATCGAACCCTATTATAGTCTATGGGGAGAAAATGCTCGTTTCAGGGGTAGGCAATGTTCGATCAAATTATACTTACCAAGTCCACGAGTGAGGGTTGGGCTGGATCCTCCGAGAAGTCTTCTCCGTGCAGCGTCCCCGCGGCATCTTCCGGCTCTGAATTCACTCTGCCAGGCATCGGGCCTGGACAGAGCCGACTGCGCATGTCCGCACTACAAGTGGGCATGCGCAGTTGGCTCTGCCCAGGCCCGATGCCTGGCAGAGTGAATTCAGAGCCGGAAGACGCCGCGGGGAAGCTGCGCGGAGAAGACTTCTGAAGGTAGGAGAAGACTTCTAAAGATAGGAGAAGAACCAGCGTTGATTGGCCGACTGTATAGCATTCGGCCAATCAATGCTGGTTCTGCATCAAACTTTTCCATTCGAATAGCGAGTGGTACTCGATCGAGTACGAATATTTTGAATACCATAGTATTCGATCGAATACCTACTCGATCGAATACTACTCGATCGAATACTACTCGCTCATCTCTATTAATGATATATACATGAATAGAGTTGAGCTGATCTTGAGATAACCTCTGACCTCGATCCCACTGGAAAAGATCGGGATCGGAATTCCTATCATGATCATGAAATTTACTCGATCGCCAATCAGAATCCAATCTTTTCCGATCCCAATCGTTCAAACTTACTGATAGCCTCATCGCTAACAAAAAAGTTAGAGAACTTGGACAAGCCCAGTATTTTCCTGCTCTATATAATGCTGACTTAATACAATGATTGCATGTTGTATCTCCTGACTTTTACATATAATTTGTATGCCGGCCATGAGACGATATTCTGTAATCATGTTTAATGCACACTATTCCAACCTTTAATTAAAATCCTCTAAGACTATAGAAGTATTCATTAATAGTGATTGCCATCAAGAATAGTAATTCTTACCTTCTAGGTTGTTTTGACTAGTGTTTTGTTTGCAGAGACAGATGGCAGGCAATACATACATTGTCGTACGTGTGGACTGCACAGGCTGAATTTTAATCGCTTGCTTACAGACTGATAGAGATCTACCTACACATTGCATTGTAACTGCAGGGCTCTTATTAACTATGTGGAACTAAAGGCCAAATGGAGAGAAACTGAAAATATTGGATAACAAAAGACGTATTTTGACAGTCAGTGTTTAGAAAAAAAATAAATATGAAGCTCATATTACATCTCAAAAAGGACATCAAAAGTTCCTCTCTGGTTTGAATAATGGAGATATTTTGCTTGTTATTTTTATTTTTATCTTATTTTTCGCTTATTTTTCTCTTCAAGATCTAACTAGAAGGCTATATTCACACCACCATTCTAAATTATTTGGACAAAAAAAAAGTACTGGAAACTTGACCATTAGAGATGAGCGAACACTGTTCGGATCAGCCGATTCGAACAGCACGCTCCCATAGAAATGAATGGAAGCACCTGTGACGCCGGCCGGCCGCCGGCAAAGTCAGCGTCACAGGTGCTTCCATTCATTTCTATGGGAGCGTGCTGTTTGGATCGGCTGATCCTAACAGTGTTCGCGCATCTCTATTGACCATTACTTCCACTGTTTATGGGTTTGTTGGACATCCCATTCCAAAAGTTTAAGGCATTACGTATTACCAAGAGCTAATTTGCCATTAAGGTTAAATAAATGTAATACAAACATTATGTATATCAAATTACCATTCTACTTCTACATGTATGAAATATAAAATGAGTCTAATATGAAACTTTAATTGTATTTACTCTTTTAGTGATCCTTTAACATATGCTAATCACTAGAGTGGCCTCACAAAACCTCATATTATATTGATCTGATGTCACATTCTTCCTATCGCCACTAGTCCTGTACAATCATTAGGTCCTATGCTGGATAATGAATATTACATGTTATACTTGTCAGCAAAGGTGCATTGTTTATCCATGCATTTCTTATTATGGTGACCTGCTGTCTTACTGTGTGTTTTATGTATGTAGATCAGTCGCCCTTGTTCATGCTTTATGCTTGTGTTAAATAATAGATGTGGAAGCCTCTGCTTGTCTTGTATGACATACTGTACAGTACTGTTTACTGCTCTACTCATCATGTATTACAGTATGCGATTATTAACTGGTCACCCAATATTATTTGTGGCAATGTATTAGTTACTTTGCTTAAATCACTTTGGTTCTGTACATAATATGTTAAATAAGATTAGTTTTGTTCTTTATTCCCCATTACCCACCAGATAATGAGTCAGCATATGGAGCAGTGGGGCAAACTCATTACTGAGGTTACAACGGGACTCTGGTATAAATTTGGTGCATTTATGGCACATTTCAGTGCATCATGATACAACCCGTTTGAGTAGGGTTGAGCGATCGGGATTGGAAAAGATCGGATTCCGATTGGTGATCGAGTAAATTTCACAATCAATATCGGAATTCTGATCCCAATCTTTTTCGGCGGGATCGAGGTTGGAGGTTATCTCAAGATCGGCTCATCCCTATTCATGTATATATCATTAATAGGGTTGAGCGATCGGGAAAGATTGGTTGGTGATCCAACAAATGTCATGATCGGCTGGAAAATGATCAGAAATCGGATTTTAAAAATCGATCCTGAAATCTCAAGATTGGCTCAATCCTAAGTTTGAGCTAAATTTCTTATAACTTGCTAGACATGTGAACACATCTTCTCAAAAAAGGGGATATGGTTTACATGCGTTAAATTTGGTCTAAAATTCTGGCTCATTGTAACCAAACTAATAAATGTAAATATGAATGAAGGGTAATAGGGATTTAGGGGGTTAGTAATATTCCAAATAGATGAAAAAATGGGAAAGAACACATGGCAAATATGATATATGTTCATACTACACTAAGAACCTTGAGGTAACAGCCTCATAGGAACTATGTGTGAACACTCCCAAAAAGTAGCTCGAGAAGATGATATATATCCTGAAGCTAAATAGACTGTCCTAAGATAAATAGGAAAGAGTGAACATATAAGGAGTGTAAACACACAATGAACTGAGTGTAAAAACAGCAAAAAATGCCACCTCTACGAGTTTCAGCCCTATATTTTTATGGGATTTACAGGAGGTAAGTATAGATAGTGATGTGAACCAACAAAAATAAATTGCAGTCAAAACTGCAGTTCCCGTGACCCCAATGGTGGGCCATGGTACTTCACTGGAAGACTTCCAACTTGAGTGTCTTCCATATAGTGAATTACAAACTAATAGGTGGTATAAACTGAGACTAGACAGTCAAAAGATCCCAGGTATAATACCCAACATCAACCACTGTGATAAATCCGGTAGACGGCCTATTTTTTCACGACTGAATTTCACCTGCAAAACTCTGTCCGTATTAGTGCTGGATTTCCCAGCCTGAACAGTGTGGAGGAAGAGGGACTCCAAGTTTAATAGTTATCTATATAATAGGAATCTCTGCCTCCCAGCGACATACTGTCCTGTACTATAATCAGTATGGGATAGCAGTGAATATAGCACAGGATAGTATGTGAAACTAGGTTGTGTGAATCTAAGTTTACACCATTACTAAATCTAGGCAATGTATTTCTCTTCTTATCCTGTCAGCAGTTATATAATTGATGATAACACATGATATGTGACTCACTCCATTAGTCATAGTATCTGTCGGGTGAAGTAACAGCATTTAACTTTTTTGTATTTGTTGATCCACAGCGCCCTGTGGAGGCTGCCGACCCTCTCCTGTCTGTGCTCCCGAGTCCCCTGGTCCTGGGTGTCGGGAGGAAGGCCGGAATCATCCACAGCATTGTGTGGGGGTTGCCAGTCTCCTACTGAGCCAGACAGGGCACTTCTGGTTTTTGGCCTAGTGGTGGGCCACACCCTATTTAAGGAGGGCTTTGGCTCTGGACCGCCTCTGGCTATTCAGTTGTTCTTGTGTCCTGGTAGTAAACATTCTTCCTGTCCTCATTGTCTGTGCTCTGACCCTCTTGCCTTGACCTCTGACCCTGCCTTTGCATCATGATTTTGTACTGTGCCTGCTTCTGTTTGTGACCTCGACTTTTCTTTAGACCTCTGCTTCCGGAATACAGCTTTTATACCCCTCCACCGCTCCTGTTACTAACTCGGCCTGCCTGATGTTCCCTTTGGATTTCACATTATCCTGCATTGCCCTCTTGTAGATGACCCAGACACTACGACTACAATTTTACTCTCTGCTGCCACCTTCTGACCACCTGCCACAGCCTTCTGAATCCTTGGACCTACACTGCTACCTGAAACATCTGCTTGTAAGAAATCTCAGTGTCTGGTTTACTGCGAATTGCAGTGCGCTGTGTGGTTGGCATTTCCCGACCCATACCGCTCTGCCCACCATCTGGGGCTCTGGTGACTACCATAGTGGGGTTGGAATAGGTGCAGCCTGAGGACCATTAACCATTTTGATCAGTGTATCTAGTACTGCTTCTCACTTCCGGCTCATATCTCCATCTGTTATTCTAATACTATGTGTCTTTTGCATATATGGCTACACCCTTTTCATTCACATTATATTCTCATTTTCTCTTGATTTATTTTGGTTATAAAGTTACAGCAGAGCAAAGGCACAATGCATGTATAAAGATAGCCTACCACTCCATCAGGGAAACTGACAATGCATGTGTAAAGATAGCCTACCATTCCATCTGGGATACTGATGAGCAAATCTTTTCTTCTATGTTATTCACTGTGCACAACCATTTACTTTTCTTTTGCTTTAGTTGTTCAAACGCCCTCTGGACATTCAGGAGTAGATAATGTATCCTAATATTGGTATTACGTGACACAAAGTGTTTTTTTTTTTTTAATATTCTATTGCATTACTATTTGTTCATTTCACTGCACAAGTAACCCACTTAAAGCTCTTTACAACTTAAAAAAATTCCAAAACTTTTTTTTTTTAAACTATCAGTTCTAGGACGTTCCTGTATTAAACAGACTACTTTAATATTTCATAAATAATTTAAAAAAAAAAATAGCATTGGCTATAGCATATTAATACATTATTTTTGAGCAACAGGATAAGAACACAATATTCTAAGCAGATTTGACAGTATATTACAGCTATACAGAGCGAAGGCCCGCTGCAGTCGAGTCAATACGGTCAATTACCATATTGACTTTAGTCAATACAGTATTTGAAATGTCACATGACTGGTCCGCACTGAAAGACATCTGTGGGCGGCCGCTGGAGCAGTGCTGCTGCCGGTAGGTGGGTGGCTAGGCAGCACTGTCTCCAGGGCCGCCTTAAGATGTTTCCAAGGCAGAGAAGACACTCTGGAAATATCTTGGGGCGGTCCTGGAGACAGCGCTTCTGCCGATAGGCGAGTGGTGAGGCAGCGGCCTCCCACAGATGTCTTTCACTGCGGACCAGTCATGTGACATTTTCAAATACCGTATTGACTTGAGTATAAGCCGGAGGGGCAGTTTTTCAGCACAAAAACTGTACTGAAAAACTCGCCTTATACTCCAGTATATATGGTATATTAAAACACAAAAGAAACGTTTATGCACGTGGCTATTTTATGGCTCAATTTTATATGGAACAGTAAGAGGATTCGCATAGAGGTGAATGGGGACCCTACTGTACCTCCATACACCCTTCTATTTCATAAGGAGTCCAACAATGAAAGTGTCTTCCAGGTTCCTAATACTGTACTCTGATGTGTTCAGGAGCCCTTAATGTTTCCACTAAGTATTTCAACCTTTCATTGGAGGTATACAGTAACAATGTATACCTTTGGATAGGAGATAAGTGTCCTTAATCTAACTGAAGTGTACTCCATACATTGCTTTATCTATCTTGATCTGCTTGATCTGCCGAGTACTGCTAAATATGATGGCTAATACAGCATTCTATCAGTTCTGAATAGGGTTGAGGCGATCTTAAGATTTCAAAACCGATTTTAAAATCCGATTTCTGATTATTTTCCAGCCAATCCTGATCGTGAAAGTTGCTTGATCGCCGATCGGAATCCAATCCCGATTGCTCAACCCTAGTCAAGGTTTCTCTATGGGAAAAGTCATTTTTAGGGTTAAACCAATCTTGAGATAACCTCCGACCTCAATCCCGCTGGAAAAGATCGGGATCGGAATTCCGATCGCGATTGTGAAATTTGCTCAATCATCGATCGGAATCCAATCTTTTCCGATCCCAATCAATCAACCCTAGTTCTGAACAATTCACTTTGCTGCTAAGCCCCGACAAGGGCTAGAACAGTGCTCTGTTATGTCTGTATATGAATCCAGATTTAACCGTCTGCATTTTAGGACAAGCACAGTCTCCGAGTGCACAGCTGGCCTGACCGTACACACAGACCCCCACAACAAATTGTCATTGAACCCTTGTAGAATAGCCAAAAAAAGTTCATAGAATCTTTCTGCAATGTATTATCCTGCTTCCTTTCCTATGTTGCATGCATTACAAAACATATACATGATAATATATTTATATTTTTATATTTAAATTCATTTAAAGTAATTTTGGTGATAAATCTGTATATACAATAATTTATTTAGAACATATTTAATGATGTTGAATGTAAAGAGAGCAATAACAAATAGGATTGATAGCTTTGAAAAATTCATGATGCGTCCATCGAGATTTCTCTCTGTCTTAAGTCAGCTTTTGCCTCTTTCCATGCACAGCTGTGCCAAAGACAAGGTGAAGAAGAGTGGAGATGAATCGAGGTAGAGGGACTGTTTGTTCAGCTCCAGGAGATTAATGACAAATCTCTGTGTAACTATAACATAGCTTCCAGCGTAATGCAATTTGTAATAAGATGTTTATCTATATGGCTTATAGGGCCGGTAAAACATAGAACCTGACTGCGGATAAGAACCAATAGGCTCATCATCTACAGCAACTTGTCTATTTTCCCATCCTTTCTTACGTCTCATGGGTCTTATTTTCTGCTTGATGCATCCTCATCTCTGGCACACCGCTATGAAATTTCTTTTTTCAGAATCTCAAAACTCAAACTTTTTCTAGAGTAAGTTTTAGGAATTACAATATGTAATACTCTTGAAAATTGAGGGCCTATGCAAATGCTTGATATGGGTCCCATAGTAAGCCATAAATTTGTGGATAGACATACAAATACAATCAAACCTACACGATGTGGATATACTGTAGATAAAACAATGGGGGAGAAATGTATTAGGGGGCGTTCACACTACCGTTGGTGTCCGCGGCTATTGTCTGTACAAGATTTTAGCAACGGACACTAGCTGGTACATTTGCAATTTCCATTCATTTCAATGGGATTTATCTAGTGTCCCTTAGTGTCCATTTACAACCATGTTGTTAGAAGAATTGAGTGTTGTCAATGTAACACAAAGTAATGTCCATTCACTTGACCATTACACTAAACTTTAGAGGTCGGGTACATTTTAAAGCCTTTGCTTTGCTCACCAAAAGTACTTGTTTTGCACTCTTATGTTAGGTGCACACCTGTGCTCAGGTATCTGTCCTTTGGGTTCACTTGGAAACCCAAAAAATAGAAACCCAATCTGCTTAAAAAATGCTTACCTGCAGTCCACATAGACTATTACTCCAGGTTTCTGCCCAATTGAATATGAAATTGTCTTCAAGACATCAATTCTTAACCCCTTCCAGTCATCCGCTGTAATAGTACGGCGCTGCTGGGAAGGACACAGAACCTGTGTGCGCACCATGCCCTGCTGGTGTCAGCCGTAACATACGGCTGACACTGCCCTGTAACACCCGCGGTTGGAACCGGGTCTCATTGCGGGTGTTAACCCCTGAGATTTAGGATATAATTTTGGCGGTCTGACTATCAGTATGCAATGCACATTTCAAACTTTATAAAATGCATATTTTTCAAAATTTCAATCAAATTTCCTATTTTTTCATAATTAAACACAAAACATATCAACCAAAATTTACTACTAACATGAAGTACAATGTGTTACGAAAAAACAACCTCAAAATCACTTTGGTAAGTTAAAGCGTTCAAAAGTTATTACCACATAAAGTGACACGTCAGTTTTGAAAAATCGAGCTTGGTCAGGAAGTCAAAAAGTGGCATCGGAGGAAAAGGGTTAACCAAGTGGAAGATAGGGTCAATGTGGGCATATCTGTACTATATGCTCTCCTTTGTCTGCTTCCTACAACATAAACTTAGGATTCCTCCAGAGCTTCCCTCCTCCTCTAGAATGGATTACTCAGACACATCATTCTTTCTCTTTCTATATAAACATGTACAACACCACTGGATACACTACGGTAAGAGCATTTCTAAGCACACCTGATGTCTTCTCGCCTTTCCCTTGTAGATTAGACGCCATCACGGGATGGGCTCGAGTTGTCCAGGAAGAAATATGCAGCAATTTAATTAATCTAAACATGGTTAAAAATTTCAACTGAAAGCCTGATGATGGAAGCAGCCCAGGTCTCCGCAGAAGGCTTGGCTATATTATTTATACATTGGCAAGCGCCCAAATACATTTACAATCCTACCCTTCAGTGCATTCATATTCTGAAATTGGACTTCCCTTCAGTAGCACATCAATGAACATATATTAATCTGTTTATAGGTCAGCCACTGAAAGCCAGGGACCATTTCCAACTCTCTGAAGCTTCTTCATATCTATTTTAAACAGAGTAAATGAAAACCCAGAACTCACAGATTCGATTTGACAACTTATACATAAAAAGATATGATACTACTAGAAGTGCCTAAAGGAACCTTACAGGAGAGCACAATACTAGGGAAATCAGACATTCCTCAAATGGCTGCAGGACAAAAGTCTGACAGATATACACTGCAGGCTTCTGAAATGCCCTGCACTATTCAATGGGAATTCTAGACATTGAGAACGTAATGGAGGGAACTGTCACTATAGGATAACTGTATGCAGACCTCTGAAGAAAGTCTACCCATTAACAGCATTGTCTAAACTGACAGCTATTTCATACATCATGTTGTGAGATTTTATTTATTTTTTTAAAACACAATAATATTCTAATGTACATAGAATATTGAAATCCACTTCTATCTATGTTCTATCAATTTGAAACATTATGCAGTATATAGTGCGTAGATTCAATGAATTTGTATGGTCAGGTTTACAATTGTTACAGTTACAGTACAACAAAAACAGTACAACAAAAACAGTTAAAGGAACACTCCAGGGAAATTGTCATATTTAGTGCATTGCCCTTCAGGCACCACTCTAGTCATAACACCATGTATCACTTCTGACTTATGTTACATATATATATATATATATATATATATATATATATATATATATAGCCTCAGGACTCTTTGATATATAAAGGGAATTACTGATCTGAGGATCTGAGGCTTCTTACCATAGGGCGAAAAAAAAAGATTTCACCATCACATTGCTGTATGATCGTTTATTCATTACATACACAGCCCCTGTAATGATATATCATGGATTGACACATAGTGTTGGCGGACACCCCCCCCCCCCCAGCAAAATCAGCACCAAAAAAGCCTAGGGCTATGGCCACACATGCAGAACCGTTACATTTTAGTTGCAGATTTTGCTTTACTTTTTTGAACCAGACCAGGAGGGACAAATAGAAGAGCTTAATTGGCTTTGGCAGGAAAAAACTGCTTCAAATAGGCAACAACAAAAAAAAAACAGAGCGTTTGTGTAACTTGTGGCCTAAGGGTGGTTTCATACAGAGATTTCTGAAAAATGCTGTTTTTTTTTCCCCATGTTATTTTCTCTTTGCATCAAAACTATGTCAGCTAGATGTTCGCTGTAAGGCAATAGGGAATCATAAAATAAAGTCTAAACAGTTTATTCGCACTTTTGTACTCGCACTTTCTTACTTTTTGTTTTTCTAGACACAGGGTGCCCTAGGTATGTTTTTTCATGCATTAACCTATTAACTTATTTGCAGGGAGAAAACAGGAGCTCACCAAATCCACTTATAAAAATACAAGAATGTTTTGTTTTTAAATAAAAGCCCTAAAAACTGACCCAAACCCCCTGCCCAAAAAGGAAACATTAAAATGAAGAAAAGTAAGGCATGACAAGGCAAGACAATCCCTTTTTGCTGTAGGTTTGGATGTAGGATTGAGCCGATCTTGAGATTTTAGGATCGATTTTAAAATCCGATCTCCAATCATTTTCCAGCCGATCCCGATCTTGAAATTTGCTTAATCTTTTCCGATCCGGATCCTCAACCCTAGTCAATGCTTCTCTATGGGAAAAGTCACTTTAAGGGTTGAGCCGATCTTGAGATAACCTCCGACCTCGATCCCGCTGGAAAAGATCAGGATCGGAAGTCTGATCGCAAGATTTACTTGATTGCCGATCGGAATCTGACTTGATCGCTCAACCCTATTTGGAGGCAGTTTTTAAAGCCAAAAACTAAGAATGGATTAAAAAAAAAACAAAAAAAAAACTACTGTAGCAATATAAATGTAAAGTTTAAACTCAGTATCTTAAATCTGTCCCTATATCCCTCTACGCATTACAATACAAAACTGAAGAATTGCTGGCAAGTACCAAGTGCTCAATGGCAGACGTATTGAATATTATGATCAAATGTATATTTAAGCCTTCAGCATGGATTAACAGACTGTAGGAAGCCAATGAAACCTTCTCCATATCATATTACAAGAGAACTCTTTTACTTAAGAGTAATTTGTACCGAAACCTGAAAAGCACCTTTAATTGTCCACTTTCACCTATTAAGTTGTTACAAGTGTCAAGTGGTTACAAGTGCCGCATTCATTTCAGGCCTGAAATACTCTTAATTAAAATATTCCCTGATCCGCGGTAGTAAAAAAGGGAAAATATTGTGTCACCAACTTTCTTAGATGGAAATAAATGTAATACAAAATATATTCAAATACAGAGCAATTAATTTTCCAAATTTAGCACAAACGCGAAAAAAATCAACCCAATATTTTATGCTGCGTCTGTTCATTCCATAACTGTTTTGCATATATTTTTTATCAACTTTGAAACTAAGCCCCAAATGTGTTTTTTTCCTTCCACCTACACCACTTCACAGATTCCTTATCACATTAATATTCATTATTTAAAATAGCATTGGCACATTCCAAAGTCAAATGCCAGAGGCGTTATAGTTCCCCGTTGTCAGACTCTTACCTCAAAGTTTCTGAGTTCCTAATTTCAATCTATTCAGTCTGCAAATATATTCCAAGAAAAAAAAAAAAGAAAAATGTTCCTGCCTAATTTCAATGTCTAGTTTAAGAGCTGGAATGGGAACTGTTAAATGTTCTCCAGATGGGCGAGCTACCGTTGACGGTTTCTGCTAATTTCTTAAGTTACACTGCAGACTTCCTTCACAATTCGTTTTTTGGCAGCAATTTTTTGTCTTTTTTTTAAAAAAAACATGTTATGAATATCATGTATTTTTTAAGCTTTTTTTTGCAGTATTTTTATTACTACATTGTAACTATTAGAGCTCTATGGCGTGCCCCCCTGAGTAGCGGCCATTTTGCAGTATGTTATCAGTTTGTCATGGCAGGAAACAATACCACTGATAGTAAAAGTACATGTGGTTTGGTCTCGGTCACATTTTTCTAACAGGAGATCTTGGGGTAACAACTTTACAGATTAATAGTATTCTTCTCCCTTATTTGATAGAGCCTATGGAAAAAAAAAACTGGTGCACCCCTTTAGGATGATGCCACAACACAGAAAAGCTGACTTTTTCAGATTTTGTTGTGTTTTTTTTTTTTTTTTTTTTTTAAAGGAGTGGATTTAGCATGGGGAGGAGGGGGCGTGGGGGTAAGAACTTTCTCTACATTTTTTATTTCTTTTGAACCCGCTCTTGGCCTTGACTAAAAAAGCAACAAAACCTGCAACAAAAGAACATCTCTTTTACAATATGTGGGGCCTCAGCCTTAAAGGAAACCTTTCACCACCTACTCCATCTCCAACTCCTTGCATCCTTCAATAGGTACTGCTCTGCTGAGTCTGGCTCCGTTGCAATTATCTATAACCCCCACTGTTCCCAAGCTATCAATTCTTTAAGTTTCAGCACAGATGCTTTATCCTGTCAGGTTGGCAGGTCCAATCTGATAGCAGAGAGCATATTTGTGCTGACTGTTTGTGGTATAGTTATCTGCTAGAAGTCCCTCTCCCCCAGTATACTATTCAGGTTGATAAATGTGGCCACCACACAGATCAAGTTTCACGGATGATATTCAGGTGAACGTGGGATAAACAAAAGGTTGAGCAATGCCTAGGATGAAAAATGTCTACGATTGTTGATAAGATTGCATTTTTACTGCTTTTCTACTGCATTTTACATGCTTTCTTCCATCAACATAAGTTACCGATATCTCTTTGCTGTCAGAAGGGCATTTCTGACAATCTAGCTGGGCTGTGAGGAACGCCCCTCCTAACAGTACCTGTTCATAACACTGTACTGTCAGAGGGGATGTTCCTTACCACCCATCCATGATACGAAGCTGTGAGGAATGCTCCCCCCTCCCCGGACTGTACTTAGCCATAGACTAGTACTGTGGGGCGTTCTTTACAGCGTAGCGTTATGACTGTGTGGTAAGGAACGCACTGACAGTACAGAGCTATGGACAGTACTGTCAGGAAGGATGTTCCTAACAGCCATACTAGACTGTCAGAAATGCCCTTTTGACAGTGAAAAGATATCTGTAACTGAACTTGATATATCTTGAATTCAACACACTGTCGGCTTTCTAGCAGTATATAAAATCGCATGTGCCCGAGCACATTAAAAGTCCTCTTTAAATGTACAAAACATTGAGACATTATAGAGTACATAATAAATCTGGGGGTCAGTGAAATTTTTTTTTAAAAAAACATGCACACTCACCTGTCCCCGTTGGTCCAGTGTAGTCCTTCACCTCCCTGTCCGTTTTTTCTCCCGGGTCTCTTCCAACATTGTGCTTAAGCCGCTGATTGGCCTCAGTGGTCACGTGACTGCTGAGGCCAATCAGTGGCCTCAGCAGGCCTCGGGAATATCATAGGTAGTGATAGCCAGGCCCTTCACTTATTGGCCTTAGCGTTCATGTCACCACTGAGGCCAATCAGCGGGTTCTGGTGCAGACAAGCGGGACGGGTGAGCAACAGAGACAGGCGAGTATGCTTTTTTTTTCCACTGCCCCTAGTTTATTTAAACTTTAAAAGGTTTGTTGATTTTTCCCTGGACAACCCCTTTAATCCCCCATGTGGTGGCACTGTTAAATAAATTTCTGTAGACTACCTTCAGAGCTTAAAATTCTTCGGTAGTTCTACCTTGCTTCTACCTAGTATTTGGGCTCACATACCCAATGCAAACTATTAACACGCTGAAGTAAATGTCATTTTATCGCTAACAACATCTTTTATGTGCAAAAGAAAACAATGCATGGAAATGCAAAAAGTCGATTTGTTTTGTTGCTAGGTAATGGCTTAAAAGCAGACCTTGGGAATCCCATAGTGCCACAGTGGAAATTTCCACAAAGATATTTCTTGTAAAAACGGTATATGCGTTTGCTATGCATTAATGAACCAATTAGTTGAATGTGTTAAAATAGCATAAGGCATAGCAACTGCAATAATGTATCCGTACACATTTATTAACTTCAAGGGGAAATTCCAGAGATTATCACATGCACTAAATTCATTGGCACTGCATTAATGGTCAGACGTCTAACAGGTCGCACAACAGGTGTAATAAGGTCACATATAGGTTTAACCAAACCTGATAGATTACATCAACATCATAAACTCCCATATAGAGTCTTACTGTCTAGAGAATTGGAGCCAACATGAACCACTCACCCACAATATGGTGCTAGTGATGCAGAACATGTAAAAGTAATGAAGGTGGATTAATGATATCTAATTTAGTGGTAGAGGAAAAAATTCGGCAGTTGCTATAGTGATATCAGACAGTGTAGACTAGAAACCACTTAAACATGATGTGTTCCTAAGAGAAAGGAATAAAATTATAAAAAAAAACAAGAAACAATTAAAGTACAAAATGACTGTATTAGTATTCTTCACGTTAGATACAGTAAGACTATAATCACCTATTTGTTAAAATATTTTAAAATATTTGTTTTTCTACTGGACAAATAATACATGTGGCCACCCCTCAAGCTCTGCGGTTGGAAGATTGTCTCTTTTCAGAACAAAAGAATCAGCCATAGGGTTGAGCGATCAGGAAAGATCGGATCCCGATCGGTGATCAAGCAAATTACACGATCGGCTGGAAAATGATCGAAAATCAGATTTTAAAAACGATCCTGAAATCTCAAGATTGGCTCAACTCTAATCCATAAATATAAAGTAACTATGGTTGAGCGATTGGGATCGGGAAAGATCGGATCCCGATCGAGCAAGTTTCACGATCACCATCGGCTGGAAAATGATTGAAAAACGGATTTTAAAAATTATTCTGAAATCTTAAGATCGGCTCAACCCTAATCAGCCATGTTTAAATCCAACATACCTGATCATTCTGTTGCCCAAATATGCCATATGGGAAAAGTCATGAAACCCCACAAACATTAGATCTTGGCTATTCCTGTAAACATTGTCCTATAAGGCCAATATTCAACAAACATCTGCAGCTACCTTTAGTATGGGTATGTTCCATTTCCGCAAACAGTCTCCTTGTTGGAACGTCACCGGAAAATCGTAAAATGTGCCTGGGTCACAATCCAACCCAATAGTATGACATGCTGACAAAACTCCTGCATATCACAACACAGCCACTGGGTGGGTATCTATAGATACGTATAGGATATCATTTTATGACACAATATCTTAGAAAAAAAGATTGTCTTGTAAGACTAATCGTCTCATGCCTTTAAAGCGCTGCAGAATATGATGGCGCTATACACGCAAGCATAAAATAAAGATAAAATAATAAATCTCATGACATACATATTTGGAGATGTCTAGCAAGGTGGAATGGTAAAGTAGGACACATCTGTTCCTTAGCACTGCGATGGTTGGTGCTCACGTATGTTACCCTAATGGCCAATAAGAAGGTACTGAAGGATTATAGCTATACATTATTATTATACTATATTTGATTTCAAGGTTCTTTCTATCATTTTATTCTTCCACATTTAATATGTTTGCTTGTATTTTGCTTCCAGCTTGTTCAAGTGAAACTTCTTAGAATACTGTTTTCTCCCAATACTTCCTGCTGTGCTGCTCAGCAAATCTGACACAATGTGACTATTTTAGTCCCACACTTATACTTGTGTTTTTCTTTAATTGTTATGCTTTCACAGTCAACAAAATAATAGCAGTGTTCCGGGTAATAAAACATTACTAAAGTAAATGTGAATCTAATCTTGCCTTTTTTTTCTAAATAGACATATTTCACAACATTTCAGTTATAATGGGAATTAATTTCCCATGTATACATAGAACAGCACTGCCCACTGAGAGTTTCTAATGGAGCATATGCTGTTGGAGTGAACCGTGTGCCTTGTCAGTGAATATTAAAGTATGCAAGCATACAAGAATTTCCTCCGAAAACATAAAAATCACAAGGGTAGAGCTGAATTATGGAGAAGGCACACGGGGCTCATGCTCAAGAGTTTTCATCTGTCTGGGAACCAAAGAGTGAGTTCACACGGGGTTTTTTGGATGGCCGCCTCAGGTTCCGATCCAAAAACCGGGTAGCCACGACTGAAAGCCAGTGCACTGCACCGGCATCCAGCCGCGCACTCCGCTCCGGATTAGGCCCAATGAATGGAGGGTGTGTCTTCAGGCCAATTCGCTAGGCGACTCGGCTTGATGAATGAGCACCTCGCTTCATTCTCCAGGAGCCGGAAGAAATGGCTCCCGGAAAAAAAGACCATAGAGGCTCCCATTGATTTCAATGGGAACCGTCGTTTTGGTCAGGGTTTTGAGGTGGATACAACCTCTACACCCTGACCAAAAAACTCTGTGTGAACTTACCCTCAGAAGTTTCAACCATTTATACTCCTTGTCCAAGTCAGTTCTTTTGATGTTAACACCACAACCAGGATAGTTTGTTAAGCAACAACCTTTTACATACCCACATCATGTTCAGGGAGCAGTGATGTTACACAATGAAAAGTTTAGCTACACCCCTAATCCCATCTCTATATGTCTGTATATGTCCTATAGAGGTCAGTGGAGAAAACCTCAAACACATATAGCCACCTACCCTACTCTCATAGAACTCTACATAATGTGGTGGCGGACCACCTGAAAAGGCAGTTCTATCTTGGTGCTGCTGGACAAGAGCTGTCACTCTGGATTTTGTATTTTATGTATTCAGTCTGTATTGTAATGTAATGTATGCTATGTGTGGTAATGTATTATGCTATATGAAAACTATGTATGTGTTGTTGCAAAATCCAACCAGTAGATGCTAGTTTACCATTGCAAGGGACTGGGAAAACCTGGACCAATGTGATTAGGAGTAGGTGGAGCCTTGAGAATTTTGCACAGAGCAGGCAGGTGCCTGTGAAATGACTGCTTCCCCCTGCTGGGGGGATGAATTCAACAAACTGAATTCAATGAACTGTCAGCTTTCGCCTGAGTGGAGGCACATCCTGTGAGCGGGACAGAGACCAGAACTTGGTCTATATAAGCCCGACCTGATAGAGACAACGGTGTCAGTCTCACTGAGTACTGGGACCATCAAGATCCCCGGAAAGGCGGTTTTAACCACAAATCCCATATATATCAACATATTGTCATTGCGACGCTCTTGATGATCTTACTTTACAGTGAAACGTGTTGAGAGATTGCAATGAGAGATAGCAATGCTAACTAGTTGGTCGGGTGTCCATTACCTATGCACATTAGGAGTGATAGTGTGATTATCTCTGGCAGTCCAGCTTGATATATATGTTTGGAGGGATTGGGATTGAAGGCTATGCGCTTATGAGAGGAAATCACTGACTGACCTTGCTATGCATGATATTCCTCAGCCATGCATTGTGTGCGCCTTCTACCCTGCTCCTATTTATGTGTTCCAGAGACACACTTACAGCTGAGAGGATTTTAGGAATTGAATCCCTACATCTACCACATTTTATGAGATAAGGACCATTTATTATCTAACTGGAGGTTCAGAGATTGATAGGGTGGCAGTCCATATTAGTTGCCAACGCTAGAGTGCGTTTATATGGTTGGTATTCAGAACCTGCCCCCTTAACCGATCCTCCTTGTTTCAACATTAACTGCAGGTCCCTGTAGTAAATTGTAGTGGGACCAGGTTATGTGGGACTATATGTTATTGGGATTTTAACCTATTTATTAATAGTTATATTTTAGATGGGTAATCAACTGTCAGATTTCCCGTTATGTGCCCTGGGGCTGGAGATATCAGTGCCGTTAGTTTTGGCACTGATCTCTCCCCACTGTCAGAGGGACAGTCTGGTGTCAACGCTTTGAGGAATGCCTGACAGTACTCGTCCATAGCCCTGTTTTGTCAGAGGGGGTGTTCCTTACCGCCCAGCGATGAGCTCTTAAAAAAACAAAAAAAAACCAAAACCCTTTCCCCAGTAGAAAACTATGGACGATTAGTTCGGGGGAAGGAGCATTGCACACAGCCTAATGATGATGCTATACTGTGAGGAACGCCCTTCTGACAGTGGGGAGAAAGTGATGCCAAAACAAACAGCACCAATATCTCCAGCTCCAGGGCACCTAACGGGAAAGCCGACAGTGCACTGACTTCAGGGCACTAACTTCAGCGCACTAACAGCTTTCTGGCGGTATAAAAAAACTGCACGTATATGACAACATGAAAGGTCCTCTTTAATAACATTAATTCATAAACAATATAAATTTATTACTGATCGTATTTCTTGCAATTTATTGACCACTTAAAGATGATTGCTTTTTTTCATTCCTCTAATCTACTTATATACTCATTTCTATTATTTAATGGGTGTCAATTACTATAGGTTACAAGCTATCAGGAAATCAAACATTAACATACTTTATTGCATTGTAATGGCTGCTCTGTAATTGATACAATGATAACCACATCCAGTCACAACAGCTACTACTTGCTTTCACCCTTATTATTGAACTTTTAGCTAAACAGCCCATTGACTTTGATAATAAAGCTTAAAGAATAAAGATGAAATTTGCGGCCATGTATGACGTATATGAGTCCTGCAGTTTTGCAGGTGTATCTACAAAATAGCATTGGCGCGAAAAATAAGCAAATAAGTGACAGTGGCTATTTCTAGATCTATCAGACAACAAAAACAAACATGTGTTTTCAGCCACATACATGCAATTCAGCCTTAACTTGACTTTATGCACCTAGACAAGCACAACCCAATGCAATATATTAAGGGATATTGGAATGTACTTCTCTTGCTCCACTGAATTCCTATACTTTTGGTCATGGAACGGAGTAGAGAAATCTATATTCCACTCTTGCAAACGATAAGGTCAAACATCTTGAAACAAACTATAATTAACCAATCTATGTTCCATTGACCAACTAAACACATTCGACAACTACCTTAATAACTTAATAGAAAAAAAAAAAACAAGCAATGTCTTAAGGTGTTCTCCAAACACTCATGACCTAAACTTAAAAAAGTTTCACTTTTTACAGAAGGATATTCTTCGAATAAGGCAATTTCTGTGCTAACGTTCACCTATCCTCATCTGGTTTCAAACATTTAATACTTCTAAATAAGAACAATTGACAGTTAACATGGTTTTCTGGGCTTAGGATAGGTTATCCTTGTGGATCAGCTGTGTGAGGTAGTATTGGTGCTCCATGAGTGTCGCACATGCTTTACAGGCCATGTGATGTTACCTTCATCAGTCACATGAGAATAAGCCACAATGCTGAGCATAGGAACTATAAAATATACAGCACTGTGCCCACCCCTTTTCTGAAGAGGCTTCAGACAGCAGATGAGTTGGGGTCCTAGGTGTTAGAGTAAGTTCACACAGAGTTTTTTGGTCAGGGTTTGAGGCCGTATCTGACTTAAAACCCTGACCAAAAACACAACTCCAATGGGAGCCGCTCAGGTCTTTTTTCCGAGAGCCGTTTCTTCCAGCTCCCGGAAAAAAGAAACAATATGCTCATTCTTCAGGCCGAGTTGTCTCACGATTTCAGTCTGAAAACACTCCCTCCTCCGGCCTAGGCCCATTCATTGGGCCTAATCCGGAGCAGAGTGTGCGACTGGATGCCGGTGAAGTGCACCGGCTTTCAGACACGGCTACCCCGGTTTTTGGATTGGAACCTGAGGTGAAGTCCAAAAAACCCCGTGTGAACTTACCTTTAGAGAATGGGATAGTTTATCAATTTGTAAGCCAGGAGAAACCCCTTTTAGAGGGTGTTCATACTTGTGTCCGTTCACTGGGTCCCCATTCTATTTCCCAGGGCACCTGGCTAGAGGACGGCTCCCTGGATTGTGTCCGGCCAAAAAAAAATGGTTTCCAAATGGAAAGGCTGCATACGGACACCAGCGGTTTGCTTTTAAAACCCATTCAAATGAATAGGTTTGAAAAATGACCGCCGGGAAGCCGTCCCCTATGCAGTTTCTCTGGGGAATAGGACGGAGACATGGGTGCGAGTGTAAACGCCCCACTAACATTGTATGTCAATTTGTAATAATTGTGATCTACATCTCCAAACAGCAATATTATGATCAAACAAAATTCAAGTATAATCTCCAGATGGAGCAAACAATAGTTTATTTCCATACTTAGAAATTGCATTCAATTCTAGTCTATTTACCTCCAAGGACTTATATCACCGATTGTAGAGCGCTATAATATTAGTCTATATGATGTCTTAGGTTAACTGTTTGCATTACTTATCTACAACACTTATCTTTACTTACTCTAGCAGAAGTTTAATTAAGTGAGAAGAAACCGTGTTTATTTAGCCTGTAATGTCTCTGGGTAGCTAGTTTACTGGGCCTGATGGGAGTTGAGGGACAGCAGGAGAGTTCTAGTGCTTGAAAAGAAAATCACATTAAAAATTTCATTCTAGCTTCGGTTCTTATAATAGTGACAAAACAAAATAGAAAAAACCACCCATATAAAAAGTATGGCAGCAGTACAAGTGCTCTCATGTAAACACGCTGGCTGCTACACTATTAATAATTTAGCTACAATTATTAGCAGTCCAACTGAGAAGTGAGTGGGTGTATGCAAACATATGCCAATAAAGCAATTCTAGTTAAGCATTTAGCAAAATAGCTTATCTAGTGTTTAAAAACAAAACATAGTTCCCGGCAATTGAATAGCGCTAAAGCAATACTCATGGTTAGAGGGAAAACAAGCGCTTTTACTAGGTCAAAACTGGAATCAGTTTCCACATAAATCTACAAGGACAATGAGTTAGGTTTTAGCACATACGCTTATATCATTTGTCACATTTCCAGAGCATTTTTCCTATGCTTATGACAGCTCATCCATGTGGACCCCATTGAGCAGTAGAACAAAAGGGCAATAGCACCCCCTAAGCACTAAATCCTCTGCATTGTTTATTCAGGTTCAACAATACATCCAAACATGTAACATAGCAGATAAGGTTGGATGGAGAAACAGGTCCATCAAGTGAGTTGGTGATCCAGAAGAAGGCATAAAAAACCCCCCACAAGACTAATGCCAATTGCCCCATGTCAGTGGAAAAAATTCCTTCCAGATTCCAAATCTAGCTATCAGTATACGACTTTGGATTTACCAGTAATCTGCAATATTTTCCCATTCAGGAAAGGGATTAGGGTAAATATTGAACTTGCACAATACATTCACCAGCATAACATTCTGTGGTCGTGAGTCTCATACCCTCATGGGCGAATTGCTCTTTCCTCTAGGTGTAGGAGATGTCCTCTTGTCAATGTCCCTTCATGTTATTGTACATTGTGATTAGATCTGCCAGTAGCCATCTTGTTTCTAAATGTTTTCTAAACCAAGTTGTGAATCAGTCTTTATACTCCAGTCTACTCATACCTTTAATACACTTGGTATAGATCAGTGATCTCCTTCCTGTACACTGTATCTATGAATAGGTGAATAGGACTGAGCTGCTACACAGTCCAGTCACACTAATGTGACCACCTGTCAAAATCCAGAATAACCATCTTTGCAGAGCAGACCACTGTGAGACATGTAGGAAGAGAGGGAATGTTGTGATGATGGTCACTGGGATGTTGTGCCATGCAGACTCCAGTGCCGTGGCTAGCTGCGCTAGGTTACGCGGTTGAGCATCCATGGCGCGAACAACCCGATTGAGGTGATACCACAGATTCTCAATTGGGTTCAAGTCTCTGGAATTTGCTGTCCAAGGGAGTACGGTAAACTCATCCTGGTGCTCCTCGAACCACGCACGTACACTGCGAGCTTTATGACATGTCGCATTGTCCTGCTGGTAGATGCCATCATCCAGACGAAAAACAATTCACATGAAGGGGTGAACATCGTCTGGAAGGATAGATGCATACTTGTGTTGATCCATCGTGCCTTCCACAATGATGAGTGCACCCAGATGGCTGATGACACGTGCCTCCTGCAATTGGTTATTTAACATTTATGTCAAAAGTAGGCGATGGTCACATTAATATGACTGGACTGTGTATAACATAACTGCATGTATGGGAGAGTTGCTGGGATAGATCCATCACTAAAGCAGCCACTTTGGGAATATCCGAGAATAAGATAATTTGGGGATGAAGTATTATTTTCTAATAGTTAATATGACAGAAGCAATACCACCCTCATTACCTTGTTCAGTCAATTCAGTAAAAAATCTGGGTATAACATATGTTTTATAAATCTATTTCTAAGTTGTCCAGGCTCGGTCGGGTTGATTCATGTCCATTTGAGTCGAAAACAGACAATTTAACATATCTGGGAGTCAGGTTGGCTGCAAATATACATTTGTTTTATGACAAAACATATCTCCATGTTTAACCTCTATTACCCCAGATATTCACTCCACTCCTCTCTCACTCTGTTTTATGGGCAGATGTCATCTCTTAAAAACTGTTTTTTCCTGTGATGAAAACATTGATGAAAGCCTTCTGAACTTTTATTTAGGGCCACAATTCAAGCAATAAATTTTACCAAACTTAAGGTGTATAACCTAGCAGCCTTTAAGAGACATCTTTGTGGCTAGATAAAAGATCTTTATTCAGATGTCACATATGTCTCGACAAATATTCTAACTCCTCTGTAGAGATGAGCGAGTAGTGTTCGATCGAGTAGGTATTCGTTGATTGGCAGAATCAATGCCTATGCCTAGGCAGAGTGAATTCCAGCCAGAAGACGCCGCGGGGGCGCTGCGCCGGTAGAAGACTTCAAGGGGAATCCAGCCCGACCGTCACTCGTGGACTTGGTAAGTATAATGTTATCGAATTTTGCGTACCCCTGAAACGAGCATTTCCCCCATAGACTATAATGGGGTTCGAAATCCGTTCGAATAGCCGAGCAGTGTGCGGCTGTTAGAATCGGATTTCGAACCTCAAACATTTTAGTGTTCGCTCATCTCTACTCCTTTGTAAGCTGTAAGATATTTTAATAAATAAAATATCAGTGAGGGCAGGTTCACACCTGCACCTGGTCTCCGCTTTGCAGGTTTCAGTTACCTGTCCGAGAAACTGGCCAGAAGACAGAGACCGGAAGGCAGTTTTCAAACCCATTCATTTGAATGGGTTTGCAAAGTGTCTGCCTGTGAGCACCTTCTGCCTCTCCATGGTGAAACCAGTTTTTTTTTTTACCGGACACAAAGTCGGACATGCAGGACTTTGTGTCCGGTTAAAAAAAACAGTTTCGCGTTGAGAGCAGAAGACACTCACACGCACTCACCGGAGGACACTGAATGCCGGGTTTCCATCTCCTATTGGCAGAAGACGGAAACCCACAAAGCAGAGATCGGGCGCTGGTGTGAACCCGCCCTGGGCAGTCAAGTGGGGTACACTACTTCATCTTCATGTGCATGGGAGACACGAGACTTTTTTTCCCCACTGCTTCCAGGGACTATTTGGGAGACTAAGCCAAGGTTCCATATTGACCTGTGGGTGATAAGGAATCTCCAAAGTCCATGACAGGATCCATTTTAAAACCTACATTTTAACTAAGTTAGAACATGTCTGGTTTAGTGACTTATTCAATTCTAAAATTCCAGGCAATATTATATACAGTATTCTCTCCCAAATAATTAGATGTTTTAAAGCAAAAGATCAAGTCCAATGTAGCCTGTCACCTGTATAAGCCCAAATAAAATAGAGCATTGTATTGCCATTTGAACTAATGCCAGAATGGTGACCCAAAAATAGCACATGGCATCCCCTAATGAGCGGGAGTGCTGACTCCTGGGCGCCTCTTCCTTTTATTAAAGCTTGCAGGCATTCAGCAGTCCCAACACTGCTCTCATATACTACTGTGGGTCTCTGTGATGCCTTTGAGATGAAAGAATCAAGGTGAAGGATCACTGGAAGGTTTTCTAATAATAAGCTATTACCTGTGCTACAGTTTTATAGGCATATATATTCATTCCTCTGTACATTAATAGCAAGAGCTTGCCTATAATTGAAACTTTTCAGTAGCTGACTATGAAATTCCAAGTCATTGAAGTGTCTATTTCCAGTTTTAATGTCCCGAATTTAGACTGTGGCAGAGTTTAAAAGGATCCTATCATTAAAACTAAATTTTTTGGTCCCTAACATGTCGGATTAGCCTTAAGAAAGGCTATTCTTCTCATACTTTTAGATGTCTTCTCCGTGCCGCCGTTCACTAGAAATCACGGTTTTCGTCGGTATGCAAATGAGTTCTCTTGCAGCACTGGGGGCGGGCCCCAGCACTCAAAAGGCACTGGGGGCATCCCCATTGCTGTGAGAGAACTTTCCAGTGCCGCCTCCATCTTTCTCAGGAACGAGCTCTCTTCGCATCTTCTTCCAGCGGTGGCTTCAAACTTCTAGGACTTGGGCAGCCGACTGCGCATGCCTGCCAATCACAAGAAAATGGCCATTTACTTTACTGTATTAGCGGCTTTTTTCTTGTGGCCAGTCGGCTTTGGCTTAGGCCTAGAAGTTTGGAGCATGCGCCGGAAGAAGACGCGTGAAGAGGATGTTCCTGAAGAAGATGGAGGCGGCACTGGAGAGTTCTCTTGCAGCATTGGGGATGCCCCCGGTACTGTTTGAGCGGTGGGGCCTGCCCCCAGTGCTGCGAGAGAACTCATTTGCATACCGACGAAAACTGGGATTTATACCGAATGGCAGTGTGGAGAAGACATCTAAAGATAGGAGAAGAATAGCCTTTCTTAAGGCTATTCTGACATGTTAGTGAGTAAAAAAATTGAGTTTTAATGATAGGATCCCTTTAATGTCATTACAGGAGTTGCTGATAGATTGAAAGACCATTTACTATTGAGTGTGGTCACCATTTGCACCCCCATTCGGTGCATTTTGGCACAATTTTGATGCAAAATGTATCAACGTTTAAGTTAATTTTTGTATATATATCAACAAGGGTCAGGCGCTGAATAGAAAATGGTGTGGCTTAGTGGGGAAAAGGACTTGGGGAGATAGGGTAAAGATACGCCATACTCATCATCCAGTGTCATTACTGGGATAAATCTGGTACATACATCTCACTCAATATACACATGACCAAGCTGATTCTCAGTCATGCTTTTTATGAATCCATGTGTAATTTTGTTTTTTAAAATTGGACCCCTTCATTCAATGGTTGATTCCATAAGCCTAAGAGCTCAATCTGAGAAAAAATATAGCATCTCATATTTCTTCATTGATAAATTCAGTTATGTCTGGGGAAGCGCTCAGGTAGATGCTTGTAGCAGTGCAGGAAACAGGGACACAGACACTGGATTGCACACAAGTTCAGGCTTCATTCACATGTAACGCACACTACTTTTGCAAAGCCACAGGATAAACCAAACAAACTCCTTCTCAGCTGAGAACTAACTTAAATGTAAGGAAACTTTCCCTGACTATACAGGAGACTGGCTACCAGTCTCCCACCTTGGCAACAACAACGGGTGGCACAGTACCTGCTTTGGAGGTCCGGTCTGGATAGTTCAGCTCTGTCTGTGTGGTGCCACACTGCTAGTCTTACACTCAGACTGTTATTAGGGCCTGATTAGTCAGCTGACCTCCCTGGTGTGAGTCTTTACCAAACACCCTTTAGGTGCCTGGCTGGGACATACCTGTCTTCCCAGACCACACCCTTCACTCTCTCACATATGTGAATAAGCTCATAGACCGGATTAGTAAATCTACCCCATGAGTACATGAATGTATCTAACCTCACCAACATCATCAAAAAACTTACAACCAAATATAAAACAGATTTTTTAAAAATATAAATGTTCAAGTAAAATTGCAAATTATGATTAACCTTGTGTCATCACTTCACCTATAAAGCAAAGCACAGCAGTTACTGGATACCATACACGTCATGTAACCACACATATTGTTCTTTTCATATTGTTACTAAGGAAACATCAGCATGAAACGGTCTTAAAACTGTATTCAATAGCCTGTAGACAGTTTTATATTGTGCTCCTTCACATGAAAACCAGCATGACATACGGTAACTTCTAACTGTTCAGCTCTGCAAATTGGGAATCTCCAAATTTTATGTCCATATGTATTATTATGGACAATACTGTAGAAAGACAACCATGCAGAAGATATCCAGATGTGGTCCATTTTATCAAGTCTATTAACACATTAAATAAAAAAGGTGATAATCACTTTAACACAACTTTCTTTTGTTCCCATGACTTGCAATGGCTTTTGTTTTGTTATCACTATGCAACAAGTTATCAGATTCAAACAGAGATACTACTACTACTACTATTACTACTACTATTGCTATTACTACTACTATTACTACTCTTGCTATTAATACTACTACTTTTACTACTATTGCTATTATTTCTATTAATACTACTATTGTTACTACCATTGCTATTACTACTACTAATACCATTAAGACTACTACTACTATTGCTATTAATACATCTACTGCTAATACTACTATTGCTATTAATACTACTACTACTACTATTGATATTAATACTACTACTACTACTATTGATATTAATACTACTACTACTACTATTGATATTAATACTACTACTACTATTGATATTAATACTACTACTGATATTAATACTACTACTGCTACTATTGATATTAATACTACTACTGCTATTAATACCACTACTGCTACTACTACTATTGCTATTAATACTACTACTATTGCAATTAATACTACTACTGCTACTACTATTGCTATTAATACTACTGCTGCTACTACTATTGCAATTAATACTAGTACTGCTACTACTATTGATATTAATACTACTACTGCTATTAATTAGAGATGAGCGAACAGTGTTCTATCGAACACATGTTCGATCGGATATCAGGGTGTTCGCCATGTTCGAATCGAATCGAACACCACGTGGTAAAGTGCGCCAAAATTCGATTCCCCTCCCACCTTCCCTGGCGCCTTTTTTGCACCAATAACAGCGCAGGGGAGGTGGGACAGGAACTACGACACCGGGGGCATTGAAAAAAATTGGAAAAAGTCATTGGCTGCCGAAATCAGGTGACCTCCATTTTAGACGAATAGTGGATTTCAAATCCGGGTCATATGAGAATGTGAACTTTGTGACTATGAGACAGGGATAGCTGTACAGGCAGGGATAGCTAGGGATAACCTTTATTTAGGGGGGAATGTTATTAAAAATAACTTTTTGGGGCTCTATCGGGTGTGTAATTGTGATTTTTGTGAGATAAACTTTTTCCCATAGGGATGCATTGGCCAGCGCTGATTGGCCGAATTCCGTACTCTGGCCAATCAGTGCTGGCCAATGCATTCTATTAGCTTGATGAAGCAGAGTGTGCACAAGGGTTCAAGCGCACCCTCGGCTCTGATGTAGCAGAGCCGAGGCTGCACAAGGGTTCAAGCGCACCCTCGGCTCTGATGTAGGAGAGCCGAGGGTGCACTTGAACCCTTGTGCACCCTCAGCTCTGCTACATCAGAGCCGAGGGTGCGCTTGAACCCTTGTGCACACTCTGCTTCATCAAGCTAATAGAATGCATTGGCCAGCGCTGATTGGCCAATGTATTCTATTAGCCTGATGAAGTAGAGCTGAATGTGTGTGCTAAGCACACACATTCAGCTCTACTTCATCGGGCTAATAGAATGCATTGGCCAGCGCTGATTGGCCAGAGTACGGAACTCGACCAATCAGCGCTGGCTCTGCTGGAGGAGGCGGAGTCTAAGATCGCTCCACACCAGTCTCCATTCAGGTCCGACCTTAGACTCCGCCTCCTCCAGCAGAGCCAGCGCTGATTGGCCAAATTCCGTACTCTGGCCAATCAGCACTGGCTAATGCATTGTATTGGCGTGATGAAGCAGTGCTGAATGAGTGTGCTTAGCACACACATTCAGCTCTACTTCATCGGGCTAATAGAATGCATTGGCCAATCAGCGCTGGCCAATGCATTCTATTAGCGTGAACTGAGTTTGCACAGGGGTTCTAGTGCACCCTCGGCTCTGCTACATCAGATTGCTACATCTGATGTAGCAGTGCCGAGTGTGCATCAGATGTGTAGTTGAGCAAAACTGACTCAGCACTGCTAAGTCTGCATTCGCATAGGAATGCATTGGCCAGCCTTCGGCCAATCAGCGCTGGCTCTGCCGGAGGAGGCGGAGTCTAAGGTCGGACCTGAATGGAGACTGGTGTGGAGCTATCTTAGACTCCGCCTCCTCCAGCAGAGCCAGCGCTGATTGGTCGAGTTCCGTACTCTGGCCAATCAGCACTGGCCAATGCATTTCTATGGGGAAAAGTTAGCTTGCGAAAATCGCAAACTGACAGGGATTTCCATGAAATAAAGTGACTTTTATGCCCCCAGACATGCTTCCCCTGCTGTCCCAGTGTCATTCCAGGGTGTTGGTATCATTTCCTGGGGTGTCATAGTGGACTTGGTGACCCTCCAGACACGAATTTGGGTTTCCCCCTTAACGAGTTTATGTTCCCCATAGACTATAATGGGGTTCGAAACCCATTCGAACACTCGAACAGTGAGCGGCTGTTCGAATCGAATTTCGAACCTCGAACATTTTAGTGTTCGCTCATCTCTACTATTAATACCACTACTGCTATTGCTACTAATACTACTTCTACTATTGCTATTAATACTACTACTATTATTGCTATTAATACTACTACTATTGCTATTACTACTACTGTTGTTGTTACTACTACTACTACTATTACTATTACTACTATTATTATTATCATTATTATTAATTATAAGAATAATAAATAATCAGGCACACATCATAAAAAGTGGAATATGAATAAGCTAAGCATTATTTCCATACCCCAATCTACAGACATGCCTAATAATGTTGCTGCTGTGCTCACATGAACATTCCCGCCCAGACTATTTGGTTTCTAATAGGACTAGACATCTCTGCATTGTGCTCCTGATAGCAGGGTATTATATCCTGTGGTGGATTCTGCATCTGTTAAACATGTTGAATGATTATTGCCAAAAAGCTTACACAGAATCTACACCAAGTGACATTTATTGAACCAATGCTTAACATTAAGCTTCTACACCAGTGTACAGTATTGAGATGAATGGGTATTTAAGCAGAAAAGCCCAGTAGATAATAAGCTGAATGTTATTTATATTTGTTTTCCTTTAGGGAATGAGATATAGGAATCCACACTAAGAGCTGGCGGTGCTTTATCTGAAGATGTGAGGGGTTTAGTGTTCCACATTTCTTTTACTTATATCTTATATTATAGAAAAATCTGGTAAATAGAATATAACAATGTACTTTGCTTTCTACTTTTGTTTATTTGAGATTTTGTAGACTCTTTATGCAGCAATTTTAAAGCGGATGCGTGTGATAAGAAAAGATCACCATATTTTTTCTTTCCTTTTTTTGCAGCACTTTGTCGCTGAATGGTCCAGGGAAATCAGTGTCGTTTCTTAAAAAGAAAAAAGAACTAAGCCCTTTCTTCTAAAGTTAGCCTACCCCTTTCACTTTTCTAATTTCTCCTAATAATCATGAAAAAAAACCCAAAACATCAATAGTACGATGACATAACTTATCATCTATATTTTTACTGATCTGATACTGAAACATATATTTTTCCTTTTTCTGTAAGGCTGGGTTTATAATACTAGCCTATTCTGTCCGTTGCTCTAACCCATGAGAACAATGGACTTAAAAGTAATTGAAAGATAAATGGAGATGGAGTACCCTCCTCCTGCATCTATCACCATTCATTGTAGTATAAAAAAAAGTCTTTTTTTTTCTTTTGGGATTGAAGGTTATTTATACCCCGGTGGCCGCCTCAGGTTCCGGACCACCTCAGGTTCCGATCCAGATTAGGCCTAGTCTGGAGGAGGGAGTGTCTTCAGGCCGAATCGCGAGGTGAATCAGCCTGAAGAATGAGCATTCGCTTTTTTTTTTCAGAAGTCGGAACAAACCCAGTTCCCGGAAATAAGAACTGACTGGCTCCCATTGATTTCAATGGGAGCTGTCTTTTTGGTCTGGCTTTTGAGTGGGATACGGCCTCAAAATCCTGACCATAAAACTCTGTGTGAACTTACCCTAATATATTTCTTATCTCAACATATGGGGAAAGTCCGTTTACCAGAAATGGGGGAATACCTTAAAATTTAACAACTCCATAATCTGGTGACTCAGACCGGTAAACTGGTAAACTCATCTGCACTTCACGGAGCAAAACACGGACTAGACTGAGCAGGCTGTTTCCAGGAACCGAGCAACAAAATGAAGAGTAGACCCTTCTATATAGAGAGAAACCTAGGACAATGTTATATTGGGCACCATGCTACAGGTATGCGGGGACGCACCATGGAAAGAGTTCATCCAGAACAGAGGGTTACCCTGTAAATAATTATTCAACCTTTTATTCTATTATGGTCTGACACAAGTCTTTAATTATCCACTAAACCGGAGACAACCATCCATGTTCAGGAGCTTTTGGGCTACCGGCTAAATTTCAACCAAAAGAAGATTATCTCCATCTGAGAGCCGCTAGTTGTAGCTCAGGGTTTCCTGTTAAAATTTTATTTTTCAACTCATATATCTTCCTTCTCTCCTCCCTGGTTTTCCTCAAATACAATTTAAAGATGGATTTCACTTCTTATTTCACAGAAACAGTGATTTCTTGACATTAAACATTGGAACACGTTATGCTGTAAAAAGAAGGAGTAGCCCAATAACTGACCAAATGGAAAATATTGACTTGCTACGTACCAGTGAACAAGAGAATTGTATTATCAATTATCTTTCCAACCATAAACCAAAGGTGAACCTTTAGTACATTAAACATTGAGGGAACACAGTTCTAACTAACAGGTTAACAAAAATATGACCTGTACTAAGGTATATCAACTAGGAACAAAGGGCCAGGGTGGGCCAGAATAAATTGGTGAGCAGGGAAATTCCTTTAATGTTTGGCATCTTGTACATTCTGCTTGGCACAATGCCTATAAATGCCTATGTATGGGTTTGGATATTTGTGCACTTTTTTGTGGATGGGGATACTTTTTGCTTTCTTACTGACAGCAGTTGTCTAATGGTAAAATCTCATCTGGTCACTCTTGCAAGTAACAAATAGAATTCTTCCGATGTCAGTAATGATGTCATTGGATTCCATAGCATTGAATCAAGTTCTAGAAGTTATTCGTAACAGGATTATTTCCGTTCTCTGTCACTCTACAGGAGCATACAATGCTATCAAACCGACCATGTGAATTAATGGACTACAAACACAAAGACCATCTCTCAGCCTGTTAATTTTATAACCTGTCTATGGTAAAAATATGAAAATCTGTTTTCCAAGATTTGCTTATTTTTCCCATAATCCCCCAGTGGAGCAAAAAAAGGCTTGTAAGTCTCCATACGCCTGTGAAGGTGCACACTCCCTAAGGAGTGTTATTATAACCTGTCTATGTCAGTTTTATAGCGTCAATTGGAGGAAATGTGGTGAGTATTTAACTCACAGCTCTTTCTTGCACCCAAGATCTGCCATATTGTCAATTCTGCATATTTGTGCCACATTTTCCGAACTTTGGTGGGGCAGAGTGGAGACCAAGTAGGGCCGTGCCTGGAATACTATGGTCCAACAAATTTACAGTAACTCACCAGGTAATGACTGACCTACAGTTAAATTCTGGCGTAAATTGAAGGTGTCATGGTGTTAGCAAAATGTTGGATAGATCTGACTCTCTGGTGCCTATGATAACATCAACAGACCTACCTTGGAATTTATTAAGTAATTTACCAAGTCTGCCAGCATTTACTTCTATGACTTTATAGACATTCAACCAGTCCAGCCATCATCATTTCTCTACATGGTTCAGTGTACGTTGCTTCTTAAAAATCCTCCCAGTATTACTATTTTATGTCAAATGGGTGGGGTCTGGATGCCATCTTTTGACTTTCCCTGCACATTAAGGTAACAGTGAGAGTGGGCAAAGTTTAGAGATGGGTAAGTCTCTGAAAATGTGTTTCGGGTTCAGGCGGTTCAATCCAAAAATTAGTTTTGGATTGAATAAGTTTGGTACGTAAGCTGGCTAAAAACATAGTGTATGACACTGTTGGGGCTCCTAGAGCAAACACAGCCAAGGTTTTAAACTGATTTCTAAAAGAAAAAGCCTGAGAATGGTACAGAATTAGGCACAAGTCCACACGTTGTCATAGCACGTATAGATTTCATTATTTGACTTAAAGACTGTCGTACATTTTCTTAATGGAACCACTACAGGGAAGGATAAAGATTTTACTACGGACATTAAGCTAGCACAAAATTGCTTAGTGGTATTGGAATAACTCATACACAATAAAACCATATAGATTTTTCTTCATAAACTCAAATGTATATTATAAAACTGTAGTATGTTACACATTATTATGGCCAACTTATGATATCCAGAATAGTTACTGTGCGCCCCATGGACAGCAGCTAGAGAGCTGGAAGTAACTCAATAAGGTGCTGGTAGGTGGTCTCAGCTTGTATACACACCAAGCTAGCTCAAGACACGTTTTCCCTCATGGGCTACATGCTACCAATGTTAAAAGTAGAGAGTGGTCATAATAATTTGACTTTATAATTAAAATGGTTTGCCCACTAATGACATTTTTCTGCTATCCATAGTGCATAGGGTTGAGTCGATCTTGAGATTTCAGAATCAATTTTAAAATCTGATTTCCAATCATTTTCCAGCCAATCCCGATCGTGAAATTTGCTCAATCGCCGTTCGGAATCCAATGTTTTCCGGTCCCGATCGCTCAACCCTAGTCAATGCTACTCTATGGGAAAAGTCACTTTTAGGGTTGAGCCGATCTTGAGATAACCTCCGACCTCAATCCCGCTGGAAAAGATCGGGATTGGAATTCTGATCGCGATCGTGAAATTTACTCGATCGCCGACTGGAATCTGATCTTTTCCAATCCGATCACTCAACCCTAATAGTGTAGGTCACAAATGTCTGACCACTGAGAACTCCAATGATCATGGGAATTGAAGCCCTTAGGTGCCTAAAGTGTGACATTTTCAACCTCCACTCCATTCACTTCTATTGAACTTTCGGAGATTGCGATTACAAACATGCCAAAGTAGTAAGAGGGGCATTTGTTGAACATATCCATCAGCCCTCCAATTACATGGGACATTTGGAAGTATTTGCAGACCCCCCTTCTTGTCCTGATTGCTGGGTGTCAGACACTTTTTCCCATCCTATGGATAGTTGATACATGTAAATAGGAAAGATCCCTTTAACCACTTCCGGACCGCCCATAGACTATATACGTCCGGATAGTGGTTGTCTAGTTCTGCCAGGACGTACCTGTACGTCCAAGTCAGAACACAGCAGCTGCACAAGATCGTGCAGCTGCTTTCACTAGGAGCCGGCTGTAACTTCAGCCGGAGCTCCCAGAGAGATAGCAGGGAAGATTTATTACCTCCTCTGCTATCTCGATCGCTGTGTATACAGCGCTCAATGAGTGCTGTATACATGGCTATGGACGCAGCCATAAATCAGCTGCCCTCTGACCCGGCAGACATGTGATCTGCCAGGAGCAGTGTCCTGCCAGAGCTTCTGGGTCCTACAGGACTCAGATCAGCTCTGCATACTGTGTATAGCAGCGTGCAGGAGCTTGGATTTCTCCTGTAACTGAGGTTAAATGTAGCAGCCCCAGTTATAGGAGAAATCAGCCTCAAGTACAAAAAAAAAGTGATCAGATGTCCCCAAAGGTCTCTTATCACCTTATGGGGACACAATCTGGGAAAAAAATAAAATAAAAATATAATAAAAAAGTTTTTAAAAAATGTAAATATAAAAAATAAATAATACGCTAATAAAACGCCGTTGTTAAAGGTTATAGCCCCGCCCCCGACGACACCATACAAAATAAAAATTACCGTAACGGAGAGGAAAAACTATATTATAAAGTTTTTCAGTGACACTTTGTGTTATTAAATTAAAAAAAAAAATTATAAAATTGAAAACCAGACACAATTTCCCTCCTATTTTGTTTATATTTTCCTGGATATAAAAAAAAAATTAAAACACATTTGAAAATAAAAATAACAAAAATAAAGCCCTATGTGTCCCCGAAAAAAGACGCAAAAATTAGTTGACTAAGACATACGAGAAAAATTTTACATACCTCAAAACCGCACATACATAATAAACCTAAAATGTGTCTGGTCCTGGACCACAAATTGGCCCGGTACTGAAGTGGTTAACATTTATTCACATACGAGTAGAAACTCTCTATTACTATTTCTAATACTTAATTTTAACTGGAATAATCAATTCCATACTAGCATTTTAATCATTAAATTCACCATATTATAAAAAAGGAGTTGTTTTCCCATCAAGAACATTGAATTTTCACTCCCCTGTATGGCAATATCACTACACACACACTTTCCTAACTTGTCAGTGGTATTTTAAGAAGATAATTGCATTTTCAATAGAATGTATGGAGAGATAAATGGTGCGTAAATCAATAGAGACTCCTCGTTTATTGGTTTATGTGCCATTTATCTCTAAGTTTGTTCCTCAGATAATCCAGATATTTCTCTTATGCTCAATTTAAAATGAAAAAGTCCCAATGGAAGAAGTGATGTTATTCAAATTTATAGCATCTCCAAAGTTCAGCAAAAGTTGAAATCTTAAAAATTCAAGATCTTGAAGAAAAAGATCACAAATTTTTACGTCTTTAAAAGTTGTTTACTTAAGGAGGCATTTCTGGTTGTCTTAAACATTGTCTGTAGTACACACTGCTATAGATCATTAATGACAATATTTAGCTATGTTTACATAGATTAATATTTAAAAAAAAATAAAAAAATCATTTTTTTTTGGAGGTTACTCTTTCATATCCTGGCCCCTTATTTAATGTCAGGCTCATTGTATTTCTTCTATTGATACTGTATGAGGGTCTATTTTTTTGCACAGTTGTGTTTTTAAGTTTTTTGGGACATATACTTTGTACTATAAATTATAATACACATTTTTGTGGGATGTATACTACTTTGTGGTTTACATAAGTTTAGAATCACATTTTATTTTCTTTTTCTCAATTTTGTTTATTTTTTAATAGTATTACCATAACATGTAGTGATATCAATAATATTTGTAGTTTATCCATTAGTTGGGATATTAACGCACTGTATTTTGATTGAATTATTGTATTTTTTCTAATTATTATTTTTTTTTTTTAATCACATTATGGTACTTGACCTGCCAACTGATCAACCGTCTATGTTATATGTCACTTCTAGCCTAAAATCTGTTCTTGTCATGTGACAGACACTAGGGTTGAGCGATTGGGATCGAAGATGATCGGATTCCGATCGACGTTCGAGTAAATTTCATGATTGCGATCGAAATTCCGATCCCGATCTTTTCTGGCGGGATCAAGTTCAGAGGTTATATCAAGATCAGCTCAACCCTATTCATGCGTATACCATTAATAGGATTGAGCAATCGGGAAAGATCGGATCCCGTTCCGAGATCGAGTAAATTTCACGATTGCGATTGGCTGAAAAATTATCGAAAATCTGATTTTAAAATCGAACCTGAAATCTCAAATATTGGCTCAATCCATTAACATAAAGTAACTAGTTTTGAGCGATTAGGATCGGGAAAGATCGGATCCCGTTCCGAGATCGAGCAAATTTCACGATCGTGATCGGCTGGAAAATGATCAAAAATCGGATTTTAAAAATGATCCTGAAATCTCAAGATTGGTTTAACCCCAACAGACACACAGGTGCACAGCTTCTTAAATTTACAGTATAGTTACCAAAGCTCTGTCGTATAACAACCCATGCACCTATACAAGTACCCAGGACAAAAGAAAGTTCCAATTAAGGCTAAGGCCCCACAGGACATCCCGCAACAATAAAGGTTCTTCCTGCAGTGCTTTAAACAGAAAGTTTGCAGAGTTTTCCTCCGTGGACTCTGTTACCAATTTTACTATGGGAAAACCGCTGGTGCTTCCGTAGGTATAATTGACATACTGCAATTTCCAAAACTGAGCCGGTTTTGGAAATAGTGGCATGTCCGCACAGCAGTTTTTACCGTAAAGTGGGCATGGGATTTGCTAGCATCCCATCCACACCGTGATTTTTCCCGTGGGCAAATTGCGGTGTTTCTGTCCCATAAAGCCCTCACCCTAAAAGCCAAAAAAGCAAAAATAATTGAAGCAACGAGGAATCTGATACAGAAATCGCATTGCGCAATGGTGTATCTTTTCATTAACCAAGAATAAACTTTATTTGCTATTACCATCTTAAGACTATTGTTCACCTTCAATGTAAAAAAATTGAAATTGACTATTGCTCCATTTTATATTTTTGGTTGAAATTTTCTTTGATAGTTTGTTTCTAAAATTGACCAATCAATAGGAACAGAGACTCTTAGCGTAATACGTCTGTCTACCTTATGTCTCCGCTTGCTCGTATTATATTTTATATTGCTTTAGCACTTCAAATAAACAGTCCCAGAAACACAGACTAGAAATGAAGTTATATTTTTCATTGTAATATACATCGCCTACAGCAGCTCGGTGAAATATAAGATATTCCCTCAATGTGATTACATTTTAGTGACCCAAAGTACAATAAAACATATTAAATACCATCTAGGCACCAGTGGAGAGAAGCAAAATTGAAAATATATCAATACTGCTTCTCTCCTAAGTACAACTGCTTATTAAGGGGCATAAATACAGCGGAGGACAATATATAACCATTCAGTAATTTAACTAAGAGTATTTTATGTCCTTGGTAATACGCTGAATGTTACAGCACCTTTGTACTTCCAGAACAAACCTGTTGATAACAGGTTATCATTAAAGGTGGCCTTGGTTTATAATGATCTTATTTTTTAGAAAGCTACTTATTTACGTCTCTTCCCAAATAAGAAGGATGTGTAGGTTAGTATTTGCCTGACTGCTACATGTTTTTAGTGCTTTATACAGTTCACTTCTTATAACGCTGTCACTTAATGGCATCTTGCTGAGTATAGCGTAGATTAACAATTGACTGCGAGAAGGCAATTTTAACAGAAACATGCAATCTAAAAACAGGTTGCAAGAGATGAAAGAAGGTATTTAGATTTTGTCTCTTGTCTATGGGCGACATCTAATATTGCAACTCTGGCTCATTTACTTAAAAGAAGCTAATCTGTAATCCCAGAAATGGTTAATGCATTTTCCGGAATGAAAGCCATCACTTTCCTTGTAATTTCATACAAATACTTTAGGTTAAGGCCCCACATAGCAGGCTGCAGACAAGATGCGTTGCGGAAAAAAAAACGTGTCAATGCATCACGTGTTTCACAGGAAGGGCAGGCTCATACCTGCACCGATCTCTGCTTTATGGGTTTCCGTCTTCTGCCCGAGAAACTGGACAGGAGGTGGAAACCCGGCAGTCAGTGTCCACCCGTGAGCGTCTTGTGCCACTCTGCGGCGAAAACCGTTTTTTTTTAACCAGACACAAAGTCCTGCATGTACGACTTTGCATCCAGTTTTAAAAAAAAATGTTTCGCCATGGACAGACACAAAACACTCACGGGCGGATACTTTGCACACCCATTCAAATGAATAAATTTGAAAACCGTCTGCCGGTTTCCGTCTCCTGTCCAGTTTCTCGGGGCAGAAGACATAAACCTGCAAAGCGGAGCCCAGGCGCAGGTGTGAACCCGCGCAAAGTCCGCAAAGCTTTCCTTTTTGAACTTTCTGCTGTGGCTGTTCTGTAGGTATAATTTATACTCTGCGATTTCCAAAAACGCTAAAGTTTTGTAAACCGCAACATGTTTGCAGTGCGTATTTTCTTGCAAGGTGTGGATGGGATTCACTAGTGGCTGTAAATCCCCCGACCTTAGGTTACATGCACATGTATGCTGCAGATTTTCTGGATGAACATTTGTACCAAAATTTGCAGCAAATGCATATACAGATTTGGTCTTGGATTTTTTGAAGATTTGGTTGTTAATAAAATACACACTGAAGATCCACACAAACAATTGACTTGCTGAAAATGTCGATATCTTCTCCCTGTATCAGTTTTTGCCCAACACGGCATGATGATTCTATAGTATCATGGCGCGAATAAAGTAACATCACATTACAGCACTTCTCTGATCATATAAGGGCTAGTTCACACGTAAATTACGTGTGGCTTATTTTGGTCCAGAAAAAAAAACTTGTCCTAATTAGGAAGTGCTTTTTTGGAAAAATCTGCTATCAGAAAAAAAAAAAGCTAGCAGTCTACATAGACCACCATTGTATGGAGGCGAAATCAGCCTCCATAGCCCCGTGTGAACTAGCCCTAACACAGAAACTGTAAAGTTCATGGCTACTACATCTCCACATTGGATGAAAATCTCATCTGATGTCTGAAAAGCCCAGTGATATAAATCATCTGATCGGCACAGTCACCCTGAGCATTTTACTGCATTGTTTGTCCAAGTTACATCAGGATATACTAGCCAGGTAGGCTGGCACCCGCTGAATTACTGGAGTTACAGAAATAGCTGCAGAAACATAGTGCAGTTGCAGGGTTAACAAGTTAGTGAGAAGGCAAAAGCAATTTGATCTGCTCCTCCAATCTTGTTCCTAATAAACAGTAGATAGTGTTATATGAGGGCAAAATAACTAATGCTTGAAGGATTATTGATATAGCCAGTAGTAATGAGATTGATCATGCAATCACCTAGGATCCTTTACAATATCAGAGACACAGGGACTTTCTTCAACCCAATTATTACTGATTCTCAAGCAAATTGCATTGTAAACAGGGCTGCTATGGTTTCTGCAGCTGCATAGAACAATTCTAATGAAAAGAATAGAAATTAAATTAAACAAAGAGGATAAAATTGTGAAATAATCAGGCTTATAATGGTAACTTTGACAGTAAAATGCACAAAAATGTCACATTATATATCAAAATGAATATACAGATGCGCCCAGACTTAACTAATCTGCAGTTTAATTAACGAATGGAATTGTCATGAAAGAGATTCAACACAATTCACAAGCCCCTAACAAAAGCCTTGAAAAGCTGCAATGCGCACTCTCCTCCACTGGGTGGTCACACATAGACACAAATAGGATAGTCAGTATTTCAGTTTGTGTTAACTTCTTAGGAAATAAATGTGATTTTAGAAAAAGTGGTTAAACTTGGGGGGCACGCATCTATACATGTCCAGGCAAGAGGACAGGTAAGGGGGACATAAACATCTATACATGTCCAGGCAAGAGGACAGGTAAGGGGGACATAAACATCTAGACACATCCATGAAGGAGGAGAGGTAAAGGGGACACAAACATCTAGACACGTCCAGGTAAGAAGGACACAAACAGCTAGACATGTCCAGGCAAGAGGGCAGGTAAGAAGGACACAAACAGCTAGACATGTCCAGGCAAGAGGGCAGGTAAGAAGGACACAAACAGCTAGACATGTCCAGGCAAGAGGACAGGTAAAGGGGACACAAATAGCTAGACATGTCCAAGCAAGAGGTCAGGTAAAGAGGACACACACATCTAGACACATCCAGGCAAGAGGGCAGGTAAAGGGGAATCCAATACACTCTAACTATAATGGGGTCCACTGGTTGCTGCTAGATTGTTAAGTAACAGTTCCAGAACTTTCTTGAGGTTTCTGGTTAGGCAGATGTGAACAGTGCTTAATTGCTATGTATGATGTAACTTAGTATACACATGTGTATGTGACACGTATACACATTCATTTTCATTTTGTCAGTTTATTAATAGTGCAGATGTGTTTACTTTTAACTAATCTTGACAAAGAATGTAATTTCTCTTTAGACCAATTCAACACAAGATGACAAGGTGCTAACAGAAGTGTTCACAGGATACAACCCCTTCCCATATACTTTAGACCAGGGGCATAGCAGGGATACAGAGCTGGCAATCACTAAGATGACACCAATATTATAGACAGCACTCAATGTGGGTCCCATTACATATTTTGCATCGAAATAAGGATCAAGTTATGCCTCTGACTGTAGAAACATGTAAGATAGTTAGCATATCACTTTGTGGTAACACCACAAAATCATATTGCTTTTAGAAAAGCTACTTAAAGAAGATTTCTATGACCAAATAGTAAATGATACTGATGATTTATCCAAATGCTACACAGATTAGCGGATTCAGCTATGTATGGTATGCAAATTAGTTCTCTCACAGCATTGGGGGCGGTCCCCAGTGCTCAAACAGCACTGGGGTGTCCTCGATGCTGCAAGAGAACTACCCAGCACTGCCTCCATCTTCATCTGGAATGTCCTCTCCCTGTGTCTTCTTCTGTCCTGGGTCTCAATCTTCTAGGCATGAGCAGTCAGCTCTGCCATCGGACATCAGGTAGAGCCGACTGCACATGCTCACGGCTACAAAAAAAAATGGCCACTTACACCAGCTTATTGTGTAAGCAGCCACAAGAAATTGGCCGCTTACACAGCTTACTGTGTAAGCGGCCATTTTCTTGTGTCTGTGGGCATGCGCAGTCAGCAGAGCCAACTGCGCATACCTAGAAGATTGAAACCCAGGACAGAAGAAGACACGGCGAAGAGGGCATTCCAGAAGAAGATAGAGGCGGCGCAGGAGAATTCTCTCGCAGCATTGAGGATGCCCCCAGTGCTGTCCATGACCAAAAAATCATAATCCGATCTCCTAACAGATTATTGCGCTATTACAATAGACAATTTGTTGCCTAGCAATGCACCAATAGCAATGCACCAATAGCAATAAATACGGCTAATGGTAATTGATAGCTCCGCACTTATGGTGATAAATATGGGGAATAATAATGAATAGTTCATTTGCCTGTGCTTTTACAATTACCTGACACACAAAGAGACTATTAGACATTTGCAAGTCTAAACATTCGATGCTGTAGCACTGCCAGTTACACTCAGCCATCCCTTAGAGGTCCTAATGAAGACACCACTTTACATAGTAAATCATAGTAGTGTCTCATTTACCTTACAGAAGGATAGCAATAATCAATATAATTCAGAGGAAGCGCGGCACTTTGACACCCAGGTTCACTGGAACAATCTTAGCAATTAGCCAGCAGGAAGCTGGCAATGAAACGTGCCTATAATACTCGCGGAAGAAGAATGTGAATCTCTGAAGATCAGAATATATATATATGGGAAAGAACAAAGGAGACAGAAAATCCCATCTTTTGTAGGCTCATATTTAAAGACTTGCTGTTAAGTCATTTTACTCAAGTCCTTAACGCTCTGCTAGTTGTACAGAACACACATAAAACCCGACCCTCTCAACTGGTAATATTTTGAATTACTATTTCCCGTGAACAACTTGCAAGATCAATACTGGAGATATGGACGGGTGAACACAGTGATGGAAAGTGTGAACACCAGAAGAGAATATTGTGATCTCAAAGGTCATAACATCGATAAAGAATGTTTATAATGATCCAAGGTAACCTGCGAATTGGCAATGCACCATTTCATGATAAAGGAGAATTCTCATCTTATGAAATATTGTTAGGATATGTCATCACCTTATAATCCGTAGGGGTACAACATATGGGCCCCAACTGGTGTACTGCTGGGCCCCTACTAAATTGTATCTTCATTTTGCTGCAGCAGACGATGGTGATTTATTCTCTGTTGTTCCTTCATTTGAGAGGTTGGACCCCCACTGATAATAAGGTGATGACATATCCTAGTGACATGCCGTCATTTTATAAGAAGTACAAATGTAGTTCTATGTCAAATCTTTTGTGTTAAAAGTTATTAAAAGCAAAGCTGCACGTTTTCTATTAGGTCCACTATATCTGAAACATTTGCTTATATAAGGGATTCACATTATTAGGGGGAAAGGTCAGTTCCCTATTGGTCCCCACCACTCAGCTCTCTCTAGGCCTAACACTATTTACTGCAAGTCACAGGAAACGATCAGTTATCCTTGGACATAACTACCAGGCTAACAGACATAGCAGTTACCCATTCATTCGGGCCTAATCCATCGCGGAATGCCGCAATGGAATGTGTACACGCGGAGTTCGTTTAACTAGCCCTAAAGGGGTTGCCTAGTGTCAGCAAATAAATGTTATTGTTTGTATAATAAA
The DNA here is from genome assembly GCF_031893055.1 of Leptodactylus fuscus. Lineage (NCBI taxonomy): Eukaryota > Metazoa > Chordata > Amphibia > Anura > Leptodactylidae > Leptodactylus > Leptodactylus fuscus. The sequence goes on from NC_134274.1 coordinate 48,124,463, forward strand.
AAAAAAAAAAAAAAGTTACAATAAGGGACAGTAAGCCAATAAGGGACTATTAAACTTAGCCAGATGGTCAGTTCCCTTGAAACACATCATATATTGGCACAGAGAGCAAGGTCCAGTGGCAGAGATGAAGCTGCCAGGATTGGGGAAATGGACTGAAATTGGGTAGTTAGGAAAATTCCATAAATTTATAATATAAAAGTGAATGTATGTCTGCCCTCTATAGAAAACCAAATGCCTGAACCATTTCACCCCACATAAGTAAATTGGGTGTCCAGGAAGGTAATAACGTTCCCAACGTTTATGGATATTACCAGACGGTGGTACGAGTGACAGGAGGTCACTATCTCTAGCCAAATTTACAAAGTGTGCATATTTTACCCCTTCAATTTTATCAGCTACTGTTTAGCCCTCTTTGGAGGGCTTGATGTATTTGGCACATGTTCACTGTTGTCCTCTGTTTACACCAGTGGATAATTGGCCTTCTGCTGGTGCAGTAACCAGGGTCCGAACCTTCTAATTTGATGCTTTTTTATTTTTTACATTTTTATCTGCCAGATGCTCTTTACTACATTATCCTACATGGGAATGAACGGTGGAACAGTTCCCTCTACCAACCAATCTCACATTATTACTTTCATCTTCAAAGGGACAGATGATAGCTGAAATCAGATTGATTTGCTATGGGTAGCTTCTTTATCTTCTTTTACACCCCTTCAGATAAATCAACTCCCATTACAATTTATGCCTTTGGACCACGTTTAAGTTTCCACTTAAGTCTTGAAGACCAAGCGGCAACTTCCAGTTGATCATCCTGGCTTCAGTGGGATTCATTGGACGTGCTAAACAAGTCTTCAAAGCTAAAACCAAGTGCTGTGGAGACCTAAGCTGACCTTTTATGTCCTCTATAATGGGGCATATATACTGCTGCAAAGATGAAAGCGAGCTGAATTCATTTCCAGGTAAGTTCCCCAGTTTTATATATATTTAAGTCATTAGTTTAGGATATCGATATCAGTGGCTTCACAGCTCAGCATCATTGCTGGGTGGTTAGTAAAGCCAACCTTCACATTAGAATTAGGGTCGAGTGATCGGGAAAGATCACATCCCGATCATTGATCGAGCAAATTTCACGATCGCGATCGGCTGGAAAATGATTGAAAATCAGATTTTAAAAACGATCCTGAAATCTCAAGATCGGCTCAACCCTACTCCATAAACATAAAGTAACTAGGGTTGATCGATCGGGAAAGATCGGATCCTGACCGGCGATCAAGCAAATTTCATGATCAGGATCAGCTGGAATTGAAATTCGGATTTTAAAAACGATCCTGAAATCTCAAGATCGGCTCAACTCTAATTAGTCCATAGAACGAACACAACCAGCGGCACCACTTTTAACAGAACATATTCATTGGGAGTATGCGGCAAATCTCAGCGGTAAATCTGCGCCTATTTTAACCCACACATACTATGGGGCGTAACACTGGATATAAAAGATGTCTTCCAGTGGATACATGTCTGGGTGCTCTCTGTATTATAATAGAAGAAAGTCCACCGATATACAGCACCGTAGAAAAAAAGCAGGGCACTCGCCAGCCAGTAATTAAAACTTGACAATATTTTAATTCATTCCGTTAAAAAAAACACACACATTGTGTCACTCACATACGGGATTGGAAATAGATGAAACAAGGTATGACAGAAGCGACGATCGTTTCGTGCATGTTGCACTTCATCAGGCTCCCTGATGAAGTGCAACATGCACGAAACGATCGTCGCTTCTGTCATACCTTGTTTCATCTATGATAAGGAAATCAATATGAAATCCATATATGTTAAGGTATATTCATTTGCCCTGGCCCTTTAAGCTAGAAATATAAGTTTTCCTTCTTGAAATACTAGTTCTCTAAATTGTTGTTCTCTAAAGTTGTCTGTGACCCATGGACCCATTTAGCTGAATCAGAGTAATAAAGTGTCTGGAATAAAATTGATAAGCGGGTGATTAAATATGATTAGGAGCAAATACTGCTGGGCAGTGGGAAAAATATAACATGGAATAAACCTTGATATAACACACGGTTGGGTGACTAATATGCACCGGATCAACCTCATTCAGTGGGAACAGTAGTCAGAATATTCATTTCCATGATAGGGAAATGAATATACATTTATACATATACTTTATATGTGTATACATTCTTTCCACTAACTTAAGCTAGGTCAGCTTGACCCATCGTCCATAATAAAGCAGACTATTTGCAGACATATTGCTGCACCCTATAATAAAGTCATAAACTTCTATTAATACAGTTCAGATAAAATTACCAGTAGCGAGTCATTGGGACTTTGCCTTGTAACACGATGATTTCAGCTAAATTACTTCATGTGGTGTGATGGGAATTTACCTATTTCCAAAAATTGTCATTGGATATTAAAATTGCTTATTCAGATGTACGCCCACTTCTTTGGGTATAAGAAGAGATGATTTGTTCAATAAAGTATGCTTTTGCTCAGATTCAACTTGTTTCTGTGTCATTGCATCACTGACGCTCCGGAGTGTGACGTAATTTGGAATCCACCCAATATACCTATTGGTCTGACTTAAGGACCTCCTTGTCATCTATTTCCAATTCCGTATGTGAGTGACACAATGTGTGTTTTTTTTTTAACGGAATTAATTAAAATTTTGTCAAGTTTTAATTACTGGCTGGCGAGTGCCCTGCTTTTTTTCTACGGTGCCTCAACTCTAATTAGAATAGTACTATTGGGGCATTGCTCATTGCCAATGCAGTGATATTGCTACTTTTTCTACTATTTTTCTAATATTACTAATATTAATTAATTTCAAGCAATTTTTTATTTGCATTTTATTTTTATAGGACATTCTTCTACTGGTCAGATTAGATACTCTTTTATAGGGTTATGCAGTAAATCAGAATGTCTGCAACTCCAGCACTTATGAGGTTTTACTGGCTAGAATATAAATAATATATGATACAATTTGCTCAGATATATAATTGTTACGTACTAAACCACTACTAGTGAATTAAAAAGCATTGTTCCTCCTAGTTTATTATTAAAGATGAGTGAGTAGTATTCGATCGAATACCTGGCTGCCATAGGAATGCGTGTAAGCGGCATAACACCAAGGGGTTAAGAGCATCAAATATCCACTACGCTTAACCCCTTGATGTTCGGCCGCTTACACGCATTCCTATGGGAGCGAGATATTTGATCTAATACTATTGGCTCATCTCTATTTATTATTAAAGCTTATTTCCCCCCTCGCTCTTTCACAGAAATCCAGAAATATTGTTTTCTAAGTTCCCAGCAGAAATGTTGTTGAGCAATGGCAAAAGTCTTCACATATCCATCCCGCTAGCATCAATATCGGTGCTCCGTTCTTGACATGCGGATCATGTACCAGCTTCCCTTTAGCCCAGATGAGTCACTCTACCAGAACAACGGATTTCAATACAGGAATATTAATAAATTGTGCAGAAAGCAGAGTCTATGAAAGGCTCTTCCTGAAAGAGAGCATCCTTATAAAGGTTACTAATTGAATTCACATTTTGTAAGCAGAAAAAAAAACGGGAGCGTGTTTTTCTAAAATGTATAGGAAGCAATGGAATAATTTATTGATTTTGAGAGAGGAGAGAATAATAAGCACATGAGGAGTATTCAGCAGAGGAAAGAATGGATTTCTTTATGTGTATTATTGGGCAATGTAATGCAAATAACACAGATAACGCTGCTTACACACAAATGACAAGATATTTCTCTTATCTCATCCGCAAACGGAATAAAAGATAGTAGTGTACCTTAGAAAATTAAAGATTTTCTCTTTCTATGCTTTCATTATTGCCGCAGATATCAGTAGCTGAAACCAAGGTTAGAATGTCAGAATATACTTTTTTTTATGTAAGGGTATTCAGTTTCCAATACATTTCATATTCCGAGGATGTCAGATCAAGATATAATGAGACAGGGTAGACTCATCGCTATAGTCAGACAAGAGTCCTCTTCACCCCAAGATAGGCTTAGCTATTTAGCTGTTTGAAATGGCTTCAGTCTTTAAAATCACCATAAGCCTTGAAAGACATGACAAGAAAGAAATAACTAGATGGTTTGGAGTACATGGATACATGTACATGTGTGTGTTTATGTGTATAGAGTGTGTTGTGGTCACAGTTTGAGACCATTGGTCTCATTCCTCCCCATGCTTATTTGTCCTCCTCCCGCCAGGTTTCAAGTCCTTTCTGCCCCAGTATGTCTGACTATCTGCAGCTTCTAAAGGGCATGCATTTTAGCCCTTCCTGGCTCTTAAAGAGTTAAGGTGCGTTCACATGCAGGAAAATGGTGCAGAATTTGGTGTGGAATTTCAGCGCTGAAAAAAAAGCCTCCCATTGACTTCAATGGGTTCCTTTTTTTTGCTAGCAGAAAAAGGAACCCATTGACTTCAATGGGAGGCTTTTTTTTCCAGCGCTGAAATTTCACACCAAATTCCTCACCATTTTCCTCCATGTGAATGGACCCTTAGTACATGCATCAATAGGCTTGCACCTAAACAATCCCAGGCGCCTCTTGAGCAATATAAGCTGGAGTAAGGGTGCATTCACACTGAGTAAACGCTAGCTTATTCTGAACGTAAAACACGTTCAGAATAAGCGGCGTCTAAAGCAGCTCCATTCATTTCTATGGGAGCGGGGATACGAGCGCTCCCCATAGAAATGAATGGGCTGCTTCTTTCACTCCGTGCAGTCCCATTGAAGTGAATGGGGAGTGCCGGCGTGTGCTTGCCGTACACGTCGGCACTCCCCATTCACTTCAATGGGACTGCACGAAGTGAAAGAAGCAGCCCATTCATTTCTATGGGGAGCGCTCGTATCCCCGCTCCCATAGAAATGAATGGAGCTGCTTTAGACGCCGCTTATTCTGAACGTGTTTTACGTTCAGAATAAGCTAGCGTTTACTCAGTGTGAATGCACCCTAATATAGATATTTCTGTCCTTAGCTGTCCTCTTGGTCAGTCATGTATCACAAGGTACTTTTCTCAACGTAACACATCTAACACATAGTGGTGTTGAATTGGTTTTAAGACAAATTGTGTATTTTAACCAAATTTGCGGCGTCACATTTGTAGATTCTTAGCATAGTAGTTACTATGAGGCTTTTGCTAAATACATTCTATCTAGTGTTGAGCGAGTAGTATTCGATCAAATACCTCGCTGCCATAGGAATGCGTGTAAGCGGCCGAACACCAAGGGGTTAAGCTCATCCAATATTCGTATGGCGGCGTGGTATTCGATCGGATACTACTCGCTCAACACTAATTCTATCTGGTTACCCATTGCCATTTACAAACAATAGCCTCAGCTCACTGGTGACCAATTGTCGTTGTCTCGAAAGAAGTCTGTAGTATTTCAATTTTTCGTCTAATAGTTGCTAGTCCACAAACATGAAAGAACATGAAAGATTATTAGTCTTTCACCCAGTGTCATCATTACTAATGTATGGCTGGTGTAAATGACTGTACTAGCCAATATTGGCCACAGTGTGTACTGTATGGCTACATCAGGAATGGCTCTTGAAATAAAATGTCATCCATGAGCTGCAGATCATTTTTATCATTTATCTGAGCATCAATGTTCTTCCCAGTTCATAAATATAACTAAAGTAAAGAAACAAGACTAAGGATTCTTTATTAAGAGATATCAACAATGCTGTCAACACGCTAAACACAAGAATTATTGATCCATGGAATAAAACATTATAGCCTAGAGACATTTTTATATGCTATTTATATGTATATGCCCACACTTAACGTATCTCTAATATGGTTAAATACTGCAATTTGTTTTGAAACCAGTTCAACACAATATAATGACATCTCAATAACAGTCTGGGTGGTCCCTTAGGTAGCATATCACTTGTGATCCCTTGTCACAATACTATGTTGTGTTAATAAAATCTGCCTAATGTGCAAAACACATACACACACGTGATTATACATACACAGTCCAGTCACATTAATGAGACCATCTGCGAAAATGCAGAATCACCACCTTTGGCAGAGCGGACTGCTGCGAGACGTGCAGGAAGAGAGGGGATGTTGTGATGATGTCACTGGGATGTTGAGCCATGCCGACTCCAGTGCCGTGGCCAGCTGCACCAGGTTATGCGGTTGAGCATCCTTGGCGCGAACAACCCAATCGAGGCGGTCCCACAGATTCTCCATTGGGTTCAAGTCTCTGGAATTTGCTGGCCAAGGGAGTATGCTATGGTAAACTTATCCTGGTGCTCCTCGAACCACGCACGTACACTGCGAGCTTTATGACACGTCGCATGGTCCTGCTGGTAGATATCCTGAGGAAAACCAATTCACATGTAGGGGTGAACATGGTCCGCAAGGATAGATGCATACTTGTGTTGATCCATCTTGCCTTCTACAGTGATGAGCGCACCCAGATGGCTGATGACACGTGCCTTCTGCGACTGGTTATTTAACGTCGACCTCAAAAGTAGGCGGTGGTCACATTAATATGACTGGACTGTGTATATGCACACGTGAATACACATGCACATGTCCAGCCAAGAGACAGGTGAGACAAGACATCTGTATTTCATATCTAGGCACCTATGGGTCCCATTTCTGAAATGTATGGTACAATATTTTCCCCTATAACAAATGTTCTTGGGGAAAATTTGTGTGCAAATTGGATCATACCAATGTTTTGAAAACTGGTTTTATTATTTTATAAGTTTACATTGCATAATATTATACATTTAGTATTGTTGTGATCATACTGGCCCAGAGAATATCGTTTACGTGTCATTGCCAAATAATGAACAACGTAAAAATGATCTCCCCAAAATAGTACTTTTCTATTTTTATTTTTTTTTAATTTCTTTCTACAGATAAATAGTTTACCATTTCAAAATGCATTGTATGTTAAACTAAATAATATGATATAAGAGACACATAAGTACAGTACAGGCCCATGGTGTACTATAGACCATACAATACAGATCCAGAATGTAACCATATGCATGAATATATGAATTATCTATTGCTCAGTATTAGAGATGAGCGAGTACTACTAGCTGTTTGAAGTTAAGATTCGATGCAGAACCAGCGTTGATTGGCAGAATGCTATACATTGCCAATCAACGCTGGTTCTTCTCTTACCTTTAGAAGTCTTCTCCCTGTGCAGCGTTCCCGCGTCCTCTTCCGGCTCTGAATTCACTCTGCCAGGCATCGGGCCTGGGCAGAGCCGACTGCGCATGTCCGCTTGTAGTGCGGCCATGCGCAGTCAGCTCTGCCCAGGCCCGATGCCTAGCAGAGTGAATTCAAGGCCAGAAGAGGACGCGGGGACGCTGCGCAGGGAGAAGAATGCAGCCTGACCCTCACTCATGGACTTGGTAAGTAGAATTTGATCGAATGTTGCGTACCCCTGAAACGAGCATTTTCCCCCATAGACTATAATGGGGTTTGAAACCCGTTCCAACAGTCGAACAGTGTGACTGTTTTATGTTTGCCATGAGTTAAAGAAATCACAACAATATCTTACACGAGATTCTGCCATAACTAGCACCATCACAGCCCGAATATACAGTACTTTTCTGTTTATAGACATTACAAATCCTACCACTAAATGGGGGAGAACAAATTTGTAAAAAATAAATAAATAAGCAGCCATAAAATATTCACACAAAGAGCCTATACAAATGTTCTATGGGAAGCATAAAATACACAAAGCGAGCTGTTAAGCAATATGTATATAGTTACTGCAGGGCGACCATGATTAAAACATAAGGTTAAAATCACTTATTCCTCAATGGTATGATTAATGATGCGGACCCTTAGTAGTGACATTGCAGCAGTGCTGAAAAATGATGCAATTACTCTTTTTGAATAGAAAAGTAAAATACATGTTAGCAAGGGGCAGTATGTTCAATTTAATGGTTAACTAGGGTTATTTTTTACCTCGGAGCCGCGGCTTGGGCCATTTTTGGAATATTAAACCACATAAACATTAGGCACACATTCATTTGACTGTATAATTTGGTAATGTGTTTTTTAATGTATAAACGTGAGGCAGCAAGATGTTAGATGCAAGAGACTGGGAAATTACGAAAAAAAACGGAGTTAGAACTTACCGGTAACTCTATTTCCATGTAATCCACCATGACGGCTACACAAGGAGGTTGACCTCTGACCCGCTGTAGGGACAGGAACTGAGAGACTCTGTTAAATACACCACTCCCACCACCATTCACCAGTGTTTACCAAATTACAAAGGAAAGGTGCGAAATATAAACTACAGTATGTTGTCTTACATAAAGATATTAACTAGGGAGGGTAATTAGTCGCCGTCATGGTGGATTACATGGAAATAGAGTTACCGGTAAGTTCTAACTACGGTTTTTCCATTACATCCACCATGACGGCTACACAAGGAGATATACCAGATTACAACTCCTAGGGCGGGATTACCTGCCGAAAGGACCTTACGTCCAAAGGCTAAATCATTACCGAACCCAACCTGTAGTGTTTAGCAAAGGTCCGCGAACTAGCCCAAGTGGGAGCGCTGCATATCTGCTCCAGGGAAGCCTCCCGTCTCTCATCCCAAGAAGAGGAAGCTGCCCCAGTTGAATGAGCTTTGATGTTCCCTGGCTCTGGTAGATTCCTTAACAGGAAAGCCTGCAGGATTGGCACATTAATCCCCCGGCAATGGTGGTTTTGGAAGCCTTATGACCTTTATTTTGGTACCCACAAATTTAATTTAATAAATTTACATCCTTTCTCCAGGAGGAGGTAGTTTCCAGGTAGGCGACCACTGCCCTTCTGACGTCCATGGCCTTCTACTCCCTCTCTTTTGAAGAAGAGGGATTTGAGCAAAAGGAGGTAGTTCTGAGGAACTCTGCCCCTGCCTCCGGCATAAAATTTTGGCACCGGCCTTAAAGAATCCTCTTCAATGTTCATGGCTTTACCTAATGGCATTGAATCCTTCATCCCTGTCCTCAGGAGTGGAATTTCTTTTTGAAACTGATAGGATAAGGATCCATAGATATAATCATTTGCTCAGAATCCAAGAAGGATAGAATGAGAACCTTCTCTCCGTAGAAAAGATCTGGACACTGACCCTGCTGCAGAACAGGCAGAATGTATATAGGCCATTATCCGGACCTGCCCAAAATCTACGAACATACCCCTTCATCCGAACAGGCATAAAGTGTAACCTACATACACTATTATCAGAACAGACGGATCTATTATAAACCGCAGAAGACTGTAGCCATTTGCACTGTTGTCAGAAAGGGGTTTTATTCTCCAATCAATAGAGATCTGCCCTGATATAAGCAGGAACCTGTAATGAATATTATGTCCTTGCGCAATAGGCATATACCATTCGACAATGGCGTCAGTCCTATATACACCGATCAATGTGTACCATTCCACAATGGCGTTATGCGTGCCATATACATAAGTATATATATATACATACACACCACCGCATATATCTCCATACCATATACTATTCAATGATGGTGTTAAGCATGCTATATCTCTATCTGTATATATTGTTCAGTACTGATGTACTGTATCCCTTATACCATTCGCCAATGGTGTTTATGCATGTTAGCTACACCTATCTATATACCACATAATATACCCTTCAATAATGGCATTATGTATGCTATATCATTATATACCACTCCGCAGTGGTGTTAAGCATGTTATACCTCTATGCATATATACCATTCCATACTGGTGTAATGCAACCATTATATACCATTCAACAATGGTGTTATGCAAGCTACATACACATATATGCATATATCTCTACACACACACACACACATATATATATATATATATATATATATATATATATACACAGATTACACATCATTCAGTAATGGTGTTATGCATGCCATATCATTATGTACCGTTCAAAAGATGGTATTGAGCATGCTCTAACTTTCCGTATATATCATTTAATACTGGCATATTGCATCCATTATATACCATTCGACAATGGTGTTATGTAAGCTATATACCCATACACCGTTATATATCATTCAGTAATGGTGTTATGCATGCTATATCATTATATACCGTTCAAAAGATGGTATTGAGCATGCTCTAACTTTCCGTATATATCATTTAATACTGGCATATTGCATCCATTATATACCATTCGACAATGGTGTTATGTAAGCTATATACCCATACACCGTTATATATCATTCAGTAATGGTGTTATGCATGCTATATCATTATATACCGTTCAAAAATGGTATTGAGCATGCTATATCTTTTCGTATATACAGCATTCAATACTGGTGTATTGCATCCGTTATATACCATTCAACAATGGTGTCATGCATGCTATATATATACACACCTATCTGTAGCCCACATTATATACCATTCGACAATGGTGTTATGTATGCCATATGTGCCCTGCACACATATATATATCTATATCTTTATCATTATATACCATTCAATAATGGAGTTATGTATGCCATATGTGCCATGCGCACGTATCTATATATCTACATATTCATCATTATATACCAGTTAGTATGCAGCTATACCGGTTAGTAAATACCTTTTAGCCCGCCGGCCATACAGGTTAGTAAATACCTTTTAGCCCGCCGGCCATACAGGTTAGTAAATACCTTTTAGCCCTCCGGCCATACAGGTTAGTAAATACCTTTTAGCCATGCGGCCATACAGGTTAGTAAATACCTTTTAGCCATGCGGCCATACAGGTTAGTAAATGCCTTTTAGCCATGCGGCCATACAGGTTAGTAAATGCCTTTTAGCCATGCGGCCATACAGGTTAGTAAATGCCATTTAGCCATGCGGCCATACAGGTTAGTAAATGCCTTTTAGCCATGCGGCCATACAGGTTAGTAAATGCCATTTAGCCATGCGGCCATACAGGTTAGTAAATGCCTTTTAGCCATGCGGCCATACAGGTTAGTAAATGCCTTTTAGCCATGCGGCCATACAGGTTAGTAAATACCTTTTAGCCATGCGGCCATACAGGTTAGTAAATACCTTTTAGCCATGCGGCCATACAGGTTTGTAAATAGCTTGTATTCATCCAGTTAATTTTTGCCTTTGTTCACATGTCAAAGAGCATATAACAAGCACAGTCCCGGGACTCTGTAAGAACTCATTCCAAAATGGCACACCCTGGCCTACCACCTCCAGCACATATTGTTCCAAAAGGAACCACATATATCAACCAGCAATGGTGTTATGCATGCTATCAGTACATATGACTCCACAATGGGATTAACCCACACCGCAAAGAGCTATGCCTGCCATATCTATATACACACACATACATATATATATACACATACATATATCAGTGTACACCCATGCATCAATGAGCATTATCCATATATATCATAAGGCAAAGGTATCATCAGTAGCTACCATTAACAATGGTGTTATGCCTGCTATATATCACTTAGTATATATCATCCAGCACCCATTACCTACAGTATATCCATATGTACCACTCTGTCTTTAACACAGCAGAATAGCTGGTTTTGATCAGGCCTCAGCCCTGACCTTACTCACCGCGCCCTTTTAGGATGTGGCAGGTGGTGATCAGACCAGACCAAATTTTAACTGAGGCCCCGCCAGACAATGTTGCACCTGTGCAAACCGTTTTGTCAGAATCCCAGCTAGCAAGGCTTCACCTGAGATAAGCCTTTCACCTTGGGCGTTTCCCCCCAGCAGGATAATCAGCAAACTGCTACTAAGGTTTACTCTGTTATACACTAGCCATCCTGGGAATTTGCCTCTCAATAGAACTTTACCCCCTATGCTTTCCCTGGCTAAGATTTTTAAGAGAAATAAACTTACTTTTCCTTCTGTCATCTAGACAGGGCACAAGGCTAGAACTGGAGGACTGGACTTCTTTATACTGAAAGGCCTAAGTCCTCCCAAGTCGGCTTACCCCCTTAAGGGCCTTCGCCATACTTCCTGAGCATATGGCTTCTAGAACAGGAATGCCAACTCCTTCCCTCAAAGTGGTCATTCTCTGGAGTTTTTAATACACCCTTGCTCCTATGGGAACCTTCCGTCTCCGATCACAATTGGAGACTGGAAGCCCAAATTACACTCTGCCCCATAAAAAGGAAAAAGGGAAAATAAATAAATTCTCAGGTACAGAGCCGCTGTTCCACGTACTCACAACACCAAGGGAGCTGGAAGCAGACAGGGGATCTGTGATCAACAGCTGTGCCTCAGAGAGCAACATGCTGGAACATACAGTGATACATCACATACCTTGCAGGAATGCCGCCTAGTTCACTCACCGCCCGGCATTCATCCCTTGTGTAGCCAGAAATTCCTTGATCCTGCCGCCTCAGCGGAAGCTGGGACGCACGCCACTGTGCCTGGCTATGTCACATCCTGGAACGCCAGTACGCCTAGGTTGGCCGTTCCTCCCCTGTGTGCTGGCCGAAGCCGGCATCCACTCTACCCCCTGCATTAGCCATAACAGACCGCTGGAAGGGGGGAGTTTTCCACCCGGGGGCAGGCCGGAGCGATACCCCCGTGTCCTTAATGGCCCAGGGAGGCAGGCGCCTTTGACTACGACCGAGGGCCGGACGGTGGTAATACTTACCTATTCCCCCAGATGGAGGAGAGCCTCTCATTCCGACCCTGTGTAGGGACAGGAAACACTGGTGAATGGTGGTGGGAGTGGTGTATTTAACAGAGTCTCTCAGTTCCTGTCCCTACAGCGGGTCAGAGGTCAACCTCCTTGTGTAGCTGTCATGGTGGATGTAATGGAAATACAGGATTTTAGATAAACCATAATTTCATTAGTCCACAGTGTATGTACAAGATAGATAGAAGATAAATATTAGGTATACGAGGGTAGTCTGAGAAGTTTCCGACCTCCACGTCTAGATGGCAACACTCATCAAGCGAAGTTAGGGAATGTGTTTGCGCATGCGTTGGAATGGACTCACAAAAATTTCAGCCATTTTGCACCGGCGTTTTTTCTTTGACAGTCAATGAAGTGAGTCGATGCGAGATATTTTGTGAAAATGGATAAAATGGAATATCGAGCTGTCATTAGATATTTGTTTTTGAAAAACGCAGTAAATCAGAATTTTGGAGCCGATTAATTACTGTGGATGAAACTTGGATACACCATTATACCCCAGGAACGAAAACAGCACTATATTCGATTTTATCCATTTTTACAAAATCACTCGCATTGACTTACTTCAACAACTGTCAAAGAAAAACCGCTGGTGCAAAATGGCTGAAATTTTTGTGAGTAGAGTCCAACGCATGCGCGAACACATTCCCCAACCTTGGTTGACGAGTGTTGCCATCTACATGTGGAGGTCGGAAACTTTTCAGACTACCCTTGTGTGTAGCTGCTTTTGGAAAGTACCTGTTTATAAAACCCCTTTGATTTCAGAAGCCTTGGCAATAATTCTAGAAGCTTGTACGAGTATACATTAGAGATGAGCGAACAGTAAAATGTTCAATATTCGTTTCGAGTAGCCGCTCAATATTCGACTACTCGAATCGAATATCGAATCCTGTTAAAGTCTATGGGGGGAAAATGCTCGTTTCAGGGGTAGGCAACATTCGATCAAATTATACTTACCAAGTCCACGAGTGAGGGTCGGGCTGGATCCTCCGAGAAGTCTTCTCCGTGCAGCGTCCCCGCGGCGTCTTCCGGCTCTGAATTCACTCTGCCAGGCATCGGGCCTGGGCAGAGCCGACTGCGCATATCCGCACTACAAGAAGACATGCGCAGTCGGCTCTGCCCAGGCCCGATGCCTGGCAGAGTGAATTCAGAGCCGGAAGACGCCGCGGGGAAGCTGCACGGAGAAGACTTCTAAAGGTAGGAGAAGAACCAGCGTTAATTGGCCGACAGTATAGCATTTGGCCAATCAATGCTGGTTCTGCATTGAACTTTTCCATTCAAATAGCGAGTACAAGTATTTTGAATACCGTAGTATTCGATCGAATACTACTCACTCATCTCTAGTATACATACAGAAGGTGACAAGTAGAATATCAACTAGCAGATTCGTACTGGGTAATGCCAGTTGCACTGAGATGAATTTGGCCTCGGACATTTGGTCCATGTATCGGCCATAATTCCCAGCCCAAACACAGCTCAGCATTTCAGTTCAGTTTATCTGTAGAACTACATGTATGTACAGGCCAGCAAATCTCACTGGTACACTGATTGAGTTTCGGACCCTTGTGAAACCAACCTAAAAATTACACATGTATTTGTGACATGGCAGACAATGATAATTTCTTGTTATGCTTCGTTCACACACAAAGTTGGACATACAGGACTTTGTGTCCAGCTAAAAAAAATGGTTTCCCCGTAGACAGATTGTAGGCGCACACAGCGGTCACTTTTACAAACCCATTCAAGTGAATGGGTTTTAAAGCTGATCGCTGGGCTTCCGAACCCTGTCCAGTTTTGCCAAGGTTGAAGACAGAAATCCGGAGGAATGCATACACCGGACACCAACGCAAGTGTGAGGACTCCAGCACAAGCAGATCAGGTTTAAAGGAAATGATCACACACAAACTGATTTTATCGAAATCCTGGAGTGCAGCTTTTTGGTTCTTTTGGATGGAAGATGTATGGCCATGACCTTATTTTGACGTGCACCCAGTCCATAATATTTACATGGTGCTTTTCTGTATTTTATAGATTGATAAATAGATAGATACTCATGGATAAAGAAGTAACAGCATTCCCTGTGTGTCATAGCAGCAGGAAAAACTTTAGTAAGCTCCAAGGAAACTGCTAAATTTAGCAAAGTATTTCTGGTGTCTCCATGTCCTGGAAGTTGCTTTCTTTAGTTGTCAAGTATTTTCTTCTAGAACATTCTGAATAGACAAATAAAGCACACTTTAAATCGTGCAATTTCCTGTGCACAGCATGGAACACAAAGACTAAAATCACATAATGAAAATGAATAACATTTTTAATTACATAAGGAAGCAGAAGTGCCTTTCTGTTAAACTTAAAAAAAACAATATGGAATATTTTTATCGAATAATCAAATCAAAATATGCATAGTTCCCAAAATAGGGGGAAGCTTTTCCAGCTCATCAAGTTACATCTGTCAGTTCCTTTGTCCTTGCTCAGATGACAATAGAAAAGGCGGCAATGGTATAAGTGATGAACTTAAATTCAACAGAATGCACAATGCGGAAACTTTACTTGTCCTCGTTAAACCAATAATTTACACACGAGCTTAAAATTAGCACCACCGGTGATTGTAATTAATTTACATAGGCATGAACTGACTACACGAGTATATGTTAAATAGCTTTTATCTGTATATATTCAATGTACATGCATTACTGTTGTATCTTTATGCATGGAAGATGATAATTCGTGACAATACAATCCTATACTACGTAGTCCCCTATAAAAATGTGTGAGTCCAGACATCTTCCATAAGAGAACCATCTTTTCAGAACAATATAGTGGCAGTGGCACTACAAGCGGACATGCGCAGTCGGCTCTGCCCAGGCCCGATGCCTGGCAGAGTGAATTCAGAGCCGAAAGAGGACGTGGGGACACTGCGCAGGGAGAAGACTTCTAAAGGTAAGAGAAGAACCAGCATTGATTGGCAATGTATAGCATTCTGCCAATCAACGCTGGTTCGGCATCGAATCCTAACTTCGAACAGCTAGTAGTACTCGATTAAGTATGAGTGTTTAGAATACCGTAGTATTCGATCGAATACCTACTCGATCGAATACGACTCGCTCATCTCTAATTATTATACTATTTAGAGTGCAGAATATAATAGCTAGAGTCCCAGGGAAGATGAAAAAAATAAATAAATATAGGTCACTTTCCATTACCTCTTTTGTGCTTGGGCCTCAGCAGTTATATGAACATGTCAAACATCATGATGTCACAGAACAGCACCAGACACAACTAGGAAGCAGAGACAAAGTGCTGGACACTTGAAGGAGGCCTAAAATAATTAATGGAAGTTGAGTATATTTTTTGAATTTTTGTTAAATCCCCTGGGTCTCCAGCTATTATACTCTGGGGACAGAAACTGGGGTCATGGTGGCTATTTTAGTTTGTCTGAGAAAAATCCCAAATTGTTTGTTTTTATTAAAGAACAATTTGGAATATTCAGGTTGAATAGAACCATAGGTTGATGTGAACCAATTCACCCAGCGCACCCCAGTATATCCAATGTATATCCAATTGAGATCCCTGTGCAACTTAGAAGGAACAGACATTATTATTGTCAGGATGGGGAATATAGGCGAGTTTAATGTAGAGATGGTGATGAAATAGTGAAAAGCCATAGATGTCTGAGCAGGAAACTCTAGATACTTGTCATGGTGGTCTGGAGCAGACTCTAAAGACAGGAAGAATGAAGGACTACAAATTAGAGAAGATATCTATATTGAGTCACAGGATTCAACTGTAATAAATTTAAGTCACGATGAGAAAAAATCCAGCACCATTCATGAGTTATAACATTTAAAACTTAACTTTTAATGAAAAATTTTTAGAGTCCATAAATTCACAAGACACCATATGAAAAATTGAAAAAGAAAAAACTTATGACATATGTTCACAAGACGGTGAAAGCGACATCACAAAGATAGACAGCCTTTTGACTACGCATTTCGAGGCGGTTGCCTCTTACCCATGGCATTACCGACTTGAGTAAGACGTTACCGCCTCGAAACGTTAGGCAAAAGGCTATCTATCTTTGTCGCTTTCACCGTCTTGTGAACATATGTCGTGAGTTTTTTCTTTTTCAATTTTTCATATGGTGTCTTGTGAATTTATGGACTCTAAAAAAATTTTCATTAAAAGTTAAGTTTTAAATGTTATAACTCATGATTAGTGCTGGATTTTTTCTCTTCGTTACTTCATGATCTTGCCTATACCGGGAGGTTTCGTTTTCCGCACATCAAATGAGTTTTTTCTGATCCACTCATACATTCAAGGCTGTGGGCTATGTTTTTCTTTTTGAATTTTTTGTAATAAATTGACTTATATTGTCTGCCGAGCATATGTGAAGTATTGGCATCTACCAGTATAAGGGCACTTTATGATGATAATGTTGGTCTTTGCAATGTATGCTGAGTATTTTTTTCATTAGTAGTAGGATGCTATTATTTAGTCACTATGCGGTGGTAATATGTGGTAATGGTGTGGCAGTACTATGTAACCCCTATATAATAATAGTTTAGTAATGTTTCAAGTACAGTATTGAATTAGTTGTGTAATACATAGTGTGACATGGCTCTAACAAGGTTATATGATAACAATATATGTATATAGAGTCTTTTCATCAGGGAAGGGGAATGACCTATGCCTTGCAACTAGAGCTTCTGGTCCTTTAAGACCCTAGTTAAGATTTCAGCCATGCCACTAGGGCGTTAATAAAATATTTAACCACACTGGAGGGAATTTCTTATGACTGGTGTTCTGTATGCCAGTCTTAATCAAGTCGTCAGCTTGCACAAGACGCGTCTGAATTACAAGGTTCTTGCCTCTCAATAATTCAGGCACACTCCCATGCATTAAAATTAAAATATATGCCTGATAACTTACACCACCTTTCTGATGTAGGCTATAGCAAATCATTTGGGCAACGACACCTTCGCCGCAGACATCTTTCTTCCTGCCTCTCTCCGTCTACAGTCATAAAATGTTGAGAGCCGAGAATAGAAAGGACAACCTGGTGCATCCTTGGTAGAAGAAAGGCCCGAGCACCAAAGATGTGCCACATTTACACCCAAATATCCCAGAAACTGATGCAGTTTGGTTAGTAAATTCAACCCACTGTCTCATTATCTTTACGTTACGATATGCCTTACATAGTTGTTGAAATATGATAATAACTAGAGATGAGCGAACACTAAAATGTCCGAGGTTCGAAATCCAATTCGAACAGCCGCACACTGTTCGGCTGTTCGGACGGATTTCGAACCCCATTATAGTCTATGGGGGGAAATGCTCATTTCAGGGGTACGCAAAATTCGATACAATTATACTTACCAAGTCCACGAGTGACGGTCGGGCTGGATTCCCCTTGAAGTCTTCTCCCAGCGCAGCGCCCCCGCAGGATCTTCCGGCTGGAATTCACTCTGCCTAGGCATTGGGGCCTAGGCAGAGCCGACTGCACATGCGAGGGTATGACCGCGCATGCGCAGTCGGCTCTGCCTAGGCCGGATGCCTAGACAGAGTGAATTCCAACCGGAAGACGCCTCGGGGAAGCTGCACGGAGAAGACTTCTAAAGGTAAGAGAAGAACCAGCATTGATTGGCAGAATGTATAGCATTCTGCCAATCAACGCTGGTTCTGCATTGAACCTTAAACTTCGAACAGCTAGTAGTGTTCAATCGAGTACGAGTATTTCGAATACCATAGTATTCCATCGAATACCTACTCGATCGAACACTACTCGCTCATCTCTAATAATAATCTAACACAGAATTTCTGGTGAGTGTCTAGACCTAGGTATGATCATTACACCAGTGCATTACAGAGGTAGTATATAGGTAAGAGCAACAACTTCTATACACACAGGAACAAATGTTGCAAAAAGAGCTTCTAAAATATAATTCTAAAAAGTTTAGGTTGTTTTTGCTTTCTATATAGTATAATCTTCATACAAAGTTACAGTAATTACAAATGTGCTTGGCTTGTAAAATTTTGTCTTGAAACCTGCTCTCTCTCTCAGATTAGAACGTAAGAAAGACAAGAAACATTGATTGTATGTTTGCATTCCAGTAAGCCAAGTTCTTTTTTAGGACTAATTCCAAATCTTTTGCAAGATGTGAGTAATATGGATAAAAACAGAATACGGTGCATATTCATTTCAGAGGCTGCCTTACATAAACAGCTTCACAAGTCTGAATGAGAATAAGCATTTCAAAGGTGCTCTTTTGAGGTCCGTCTGCTCTTATACCTTTGCATTAATTATTGTCCTCTTTAGTTTCTTAGATGCGGAGATGAACAAAGTACTTTAGTCTTGTTACAAGCTAGGATTTATTAGTGGCTTCTGGAGAAGATAGAGCGAAGAACAAAGAGCAGAATATCAATCAGGGAGCTTGAACTCCACTTGACATTGCATCATGAAATAAGCCTCTAGGTCACTAAACATATGACCATTATCCTTCAAAGATTAGTGGGGTTATGGCTTCTAGTCATTTCATGCATATGCTATAGTACAGACAATGAATATGCCCAATTTATTATGCAGATCATCAAGTCTAGTATTGTAAACCAACGCCATTCGTTTTGACTTATTTACAGTCTTACTGTACAGAATTATATTATTGTAGCTTCCAATATGTCATAAAACCGATTCAAGGTTGTAATTTACATAAAGAAACAAATAGGATTGTCAGCATATTACCTTGTGTTAAGGTATCATGACTAGAGATGAGCGAACAGTAAAATGTTCGAGGTTCGATATTCGTTTCGAGTAGCCCCTCAATATTCGACTACTCGAATTGAATATCAAACCCAATTATATTCTATGGGGGGGGGGGAAAAATGCTCGTTTCAGGGGTAGGCAACATTCGATCAAATTATACTTACCAAGTCCACAAGTGAGGGTCGGGCTGGATCCTCTGAGAAGTCTTCTCCATGCAGCGTCCCCGCGGCGTCTTCCGGCTCTGAATTCACTCTGCCAGGCATCGGGTCTGGGCAGAGCCGACTGCGCATGTCTGCTTGTAGTGCGGGCATGCACAGTTGGCTCTGCCCAGGCCCGATGCCTCGCAGAGTGAATTCAGAGCCAGAAGACGCCGCGGGGAAGCTGCACGGAGAAGACTTCTAAAGGTAGGAGAAGAACCAGCGTTGATTGGCCGACTGTATAGCATTAGGCCAATCAATGCTGGTTCTGCATCAAACTTTTTCATTCGAATAGCGAGTGGTACTCGATCGAGTACGAGTATTTCGAATACCGTAGTATTCGATCGAATACCTACTCGATCGAGTACTACTCGCTCATCTCTAGTGACAAGTTCTCTTATAATAATAAATTGGGAAGAATGTCTCACAAAACTGATAAAGAATTAATAAATGTCACAAAAATGTAAAGGGAGTCTGTCAGCAGTAAATTGGTTATAAAATGAATCCCGATACCCTTCTACAGTTTTCAACTATTCCTCAGATATTCAGCTTTAGAGCTATTCAGTTATATTAATATGCAAATGATGGGATGTGCTCGGGGGGGGGGGGAGGGGATACTTTGCCTGGGCTTTGGTGTCAGCTCTAGACTCTCAAGCAAAACACTTTCCCCCTACATTCTGTCGAAGTTACAAAAACAGAACAGCTAACCCTAAGATTTCATTGTTTTGTTTTGATTGTTTAGCCACCCATCATAGCGGTGCATTTTTCGAGCAAATCGTGGCCACTTCTATGCCAGTTCTCTAGCATAGATATATTAGTAGATTTCCCCATATAATGTATAGAGGAGGGGGTTAGAAACGTTTAAGAACCTCTTTTCAGAAATGCTTTTCTTAGTAGCTAGAATTAGCACTGCTACAATAGCTTTGTAAAGAACCCTATTCATTGAAAGACTAGCTGCTAACAGATGGACATTCAAGAATACAAGAAAACAACATGTTACCTAACTCCAATCCATACGAACAACTATGTCTGAAGTCTTTACACTAGGTTTTCTAAGTTTCAGCAGGTGCCACTTTCCTCCTTAATACTGCCATTAGCTGGAGATGTAAGGCATAATTTCCCCATTAGCAAAATACTCTTTTTTTAGACTAAAGCCCATAATTTACATCTGTATAGTATTCATAGGTTTAACTACTACACACAGGTTAAATTACTATAATAAAGCTAAATGTTTATATAAATATATAAACAAGTAAAAAGTAGAACGTCTTACCAGTATGTTCACACAATGAATGTTTAAGTAAGTCAAGGTATTGGCCTCCCACTGAACTTTGTACAAAGATAAGACCAGAGGGGGAGGAAATTCACCTATGTATACTATGTTCGGAAATGCTAGATTTTGCCAACTTTCCAAGTTCGCAGATTATCCTTCTCATTCATTAAAGCGTACCTCTACTTATAAACAACTTTTTATAAATTAATATTACAGGTAAATACAGGGTTAGGCAGGGAGTTATGGATGATTTGAATGGGGCACCACGAAAGGTGGGGATAACCTTGGTGGATAAAGAGTGGGGGTATCTGCTCATCAGGAGCCGCCATTTTAGTAGCAATGGAGACGTGGTCGATAGAGCATCGTGTGTTAGTGTACAGAACCTTTATTGAAACGGGTCGTTCTGACATTCAAACACAGACGTTTCCGGAATCATTTCAACGTTGGCCGTCATGGTCGTGTTCCGAAGTTTGACATGATAATAAAGTGGGAGGATCACTTTCAACTAACTTTGAGACCCAGAACTGCACGAGGAGGTGACTGAACGGTACGGACCCTGGGAAACATTGAAAGGGTGCGTCAAGCAGTTGAAGCCAGCCTTCGACGTTCGGCTGCACAGTATGCTCATGCTCTTTTTTATTTTTTTTTCTCCATATTTGTAATGGCAACATCCAAGCTACACATTGAAAGAATAAATTTGAGTTTCGTTATTTCAAATCATCTATACCTCCCTGCCTAACCCTTTATAACACAATTTATCTTATTAAAGAAATATGTTGTCTTCTCACTTTCTCAGGCAGTCACTTTCTCCATATTAGTCTACAAAGAGGAGAGGGGGAATAGAAACGGCACTTAAATAATTGCTGCTTACACTTTGCTTTTTTTTACACTGCTAAGTTGTAGATAAGAAGCTGTGAGAGCATAAAATGAGGCAATGAATCAATTAACCACTTTCACTCCATTGTATCCGATGCTCAAACAAAGAAGTCAGATTGAAGTGGTTAAGGAAACAGATATATTACAAAGTTTCTTATTTCCACGTACTAGTCATTTATGAAAAGTTGTTAATAACTGGAGTTATGCTTTGCTTTAGTTTCTATAATTTGATAGATGTTGAAAACAATACAATTCACATTGGGTAAACATACACTCACCGGCCACTTTATTAGGTACACCTGTCCAACTGCTCGTTAACACTTAATTTCTAATCAGCCAATCACATGGCGGCAACTCAGTGCATTTCGGCATGTAGATATGGTCAAGACAATCTCCTGCAGTTCAAACCGAGCATCAGTATGGGGAAGAAAGGTGATTTGAGTGCCTTTGAACGTGGCATGGTTGTTGGTGCCAGAAGGGCTGGTCTGAGTATTTCAGAAACTGCTGATCTACTGGGATTTTCACGCACAACCATCTCTAGGGTTTACAGAGAATGGTCCGAAAAAGAAAAAACATCCAGTGAGCGGCAGTTCTGTGGGCGGAAATGCGTTGTTGATGCCAGAGGTCAGAGGAGAATGGCCAGACTGGTTCGAGCTGATAGAAAGGCAACAGTGACTCAAATAGCCACCCGTTACAACCAAGGTAGCCAGAAGAGCATCTCTGAACGCACAGTACGTCGAACTTTGAGGCAGATGGGCTACAGCAGCAGAAGACCACACCGGGTGCCACTCCTTTCAGCTAAGAACAGGAAACTGAGGCTACAATTTGCACAAGCTCATCGAAATTGGACAATTGAAGATTGGAAAAACATTGCCTGGTCTGATGAGTCTCGATTTCTGCTGCGACATTCGGATGGTAGGGTCAGAATTTGGCGTCAACAACATGAAAGCATGGATCCATCCTGCCTTGTATCGGTAACGGTTCAGGCTGGTGGTGGTGGTGTCATGGTGTGGGGAATATTTTCTTGGCACTCTTTGGGCCCCTTGGTACCAATTGAGCATCGTTGCAACGCCAAAGCCTACCTGAGTATTGTTGCTGACCATGTCCATCCCTTTATGACCACAATGTACCCAACATCTGATGGCTACTTTCAGCAGGATAATGCAATGCCATGTCATAAAGCTGGAATCATCTCAGACTGGTTTCTTGAACATGACAATGAGTTCACTGTACTCCAATGGCCTCCACAGTCACCAGATCTCAATCCAATAGAGGAGCATCTTTGGGATGTGGTGGAACGGGAGATTCGCATCATGGATGTGCAGCCGACAAATCTGCGGCAACTGTGTGATGCCATCATGTCAATATGGACCAAAATCTCTGAGGAATGCTTCCAGCACCTTGTTGAATCTATGCCACGAAGAATTGAGGCAGTTCTGAAGGCAAAAGGGGGTCCAACCCGTTACTAGCATGGTGTACCTAATAAAGTGGCCGGTGAGTGTATATACCAGCCTTCTTCATTAAAAGCATCATCAAAAGTCCCAATAAGTGGCGGCAAATAAAAAACTGTTTACATTTGAGTTCACGGAAGAAATCTTTAATGAACGGTCAGTCTCTTCAGAGACAATCATTATCGGAACTGCCATGGGAATTTGCTGATCTCTGTGGGACCAGTTTCACCAAATCTGGCAAAGAGACTGTAGCTGGATCATCTGTCACCAGCCATGTCTTATGGAGAAAGATCCTAAGTGGGAGGTCACCTGTGCAACAATTAATGTGCCCCACTAGGGCATGTGAACTTAGAATACCTCTAAGTATTGTAACATACAAAAAGTGAAAGTGATAAACTGCCCAAACATTTTCATTCAACTGCCAGCGATCGTTTCCAACTTCATTCACCATACAAGGAAATCATCTAATCTGTAGGGCTAGTCTTACAGTTGCCTGTATGTGAGTTGTGTTGTGTTTCTATTCATAACTAGAGAGGAGCGAGTAGTACTCGATCGAGTAGGTATTCCATCGAATACTAAGGTATTCGAAATACTCTTACTCGATCGAGTACCACTCGCTATTCAAATGTAAAAGTTTGATGCAGAACCAGCATTGATTGGCTGAATGCTATACAGTCGCCCAATCAACGCTGGTTCTTCTCCTACCTTTAGAAGTTTTCTCCGTGCAGCTTCCTCATGGTGTCTTCTGGCTCTGAATTCATTCTGCCAGGCATCGGGCCTGGGCAGAGCCGACTGCACATGTCCGCTTGTAGTGCGGGCATGCGCAGTCGGCTCTGCCCAGGCCCAATGCCTGGCAGAGTGAATTCAGAGCCAGAAGATGCCGCGGGGACTCTGCAAGGAGAAGACTTCTCGGAGGAACCAGCCCAACCCTCACTCGTGGACTTGGTAAGTATAATTTGATCGAATGTTGCCTACCCCTGAAATGGGCATTTTCCCCCCATAGACTATAATAGGGTTCGATATTCGATTCGAGTAGTCGAATATTGAGGGGCTACTCGAAACAAATATCGAACCTCGAACATTTTACTGTTCGCTCATCTCTATTCATAACCATCCTTTATCCTCTATAAAAGGATACATAAGTGGCCTATACATACGGTCAGACTATTCAGATTTATTTTTAGAATTGAAAAGAATTTTGAAAAAAATAAAATAAAATAAACCTTTCGAGTCTCACTGGTTCTTTTGAAAACCTTTTAAGTTCTTTTTTTTTTTTTTTTTACTTGCTTTGCAATGACAAACCAATTGTTTGGGCTAGTAACAAGTAGTGGATTATAATAACAATGGAATTATTTGTATCGTGGCTTCATGAATTATCCAATACTTTCAACCATATTGTACTGTACGTATATGCTGTTGGCAAGGAATTTTATGTTTGCTATGGTGTCCGAAAAGTTTAATTATTTCAAAATGGCAATATTTCCATGGCAGGGCTACAAAAACAAATGTATTTCAGAAACACATGAGAAAGAACAGATACAATGTATAAATATAAGTGCAGCAGCTTGGAGCTGCATTACATAGATAGTCTACTGAGTCATTAGGGTTCAGCCGATCTTGAGATTTCAGGATCGTTTTTAAAATCCGATTTTCCATTATTTTCCAGCCAATCGCCATCATGAAATTTGCTCAATCGCCGATCAGGATCCAATCTTTCCCGATCCCTCAACCCTAGTTACTTTATGTTTATGGAGTAGGGTTGAGCCGATCTTGAGATTTCAGGATCGTTTTTAAAATCTGATTTTCGATCATTTTCCAGCCAATCATGAAATTTGTTGGATCACCCATCGGGATCTGATCTTTCCCGATTGCTCAACCCTATCAGTCATGTTTGGTTAAATATGACATATACCACCCTAAAATCTTATACAAGGCATAGCACATATAGATCATTACCTGATACCACAATTTCATTTTTAGATGTTTTTAAAAGTAATTTTCGAATAATTCAACCTATTAACATTATATTTTACATCCATAGCTTGGTAAATGCAGAAAGCTGAACACCACTTTTTGCCACTGGTCCCACTTCAGATTAATTAAAGGAGTTTACCCATGAAAAGGGATAGGGGGTAACATTCAGGACCAGTGGCGGTTCCACCACTCAGACTTCCATTGATCAGGAGAATAGATAATTTTTAGCAGCAATCGGGCATTCATTTCAGTGGGAGTGTTGAAGAACGCCAAGTGCTATACTTTCATCCCATGTTCTCCGGATCAGTTGGAGTCTCAGAGGTTGGACCCCCACTCATCTGCAAGTTACAGGATAACCCCTTTAACTTGGTGTGCATGATCCATCCTGCCACCTCCTTGTGCATACAGTCTGATAACAGACTCATCTTTATCAGCAAAACTGCAATTATTTGAACAAGTGTCCTGCCTGCAAGAGCAGTAAGTGAGGGATGTCACTTGTTCTACCGGTCTGTGGTTATAGTAACACTGTGCAAACAATGGGAGGAATAAGGTCACATAGCAGGCAAACAAAGCAGAATTTATAAAGCAATATATTTAGGAAAAGTCATCAATTTACATAAGCTACCAATATAGATAGGATCCTTGAGATGGGATATTTCTTTTTTTTTTCTTTTTAGCATATTGTGTTGTATTTGCTTGTTGATTTATTATCAAGAGCATGTCTAGTTTAGAAAGTTGAATTTCATATACCTGTAAATTTCTTTAAATCCTGAGAATTTAAACGGATAGTGTATAATGCTCAATTCCCCTGTGATTATGCTGATACGCTACTTTTTAAAAAAAAATTCATGGGAGTCACAGAAGAAGGAGAATATATAGTCAGCTTAATGTCAAATGAACCTTTTAACAAGTAGAAATTTCCAAATGAGGAGACTTTAACTCATTGCAGTCACCGGGTATTCATATGCTAGCCAGTCTATAGGAAAATCTACACGTTTCTGAATTTGCTGCCTCATGTAGTTATAAGTTAATGGGAGCGGTTGCACCCTCCTGGATAATCACGTGTTAATGAGTTGGACTGCATGGAGTGTTAAGGATTTAATGAGCCAGATTGAAGTGGATATTAAGGTGAAAAATTAGGTAATTACCTATTTAGGAAAGTACACCAAGGTACTGTATATATATGCACCTTATATATACACCTTATAAAAGATACATCACATAGCTAGAGTTTAGAGATGAGCGAGTAGTACTCGATCGAGTAGGTATTCGATCTTATACTACGGTATTCGAAATACTCGTACTCGATCGAGTACCACTCGCTGTTCGAATGTAAAAGTTCGATGCTATACAGTCGGCCAATCAACGCTGGTTCTTCTCCTACCTTTAGAAGTCTTCTCCGTGCAGCTTCCCGCGGCGTCTTCCGGCTCTTCATTCACTCTGCCAGGCATCGGGCCTTGGCAGAGCCAACATGTCCGCTTGTAGTGCGGGCATGCGCAGTCGGCTCTGCCCAGGCTCGATGCCTGGCAGAGTGAATTCAGAGCTGGAAGATGCCGCGGGGATGCTGCAAGGAGAATACTGCACGGAGGATCCAGCCCGACCCTCACTCGTGGACTTGGTAAGTATAATTTGATCGAACGTTGCCTACCCCTGAAACAAGCATTTTCCCCCCCATAGAGTATAATATGATTCGATATTCGATTCGAGTAGTCGAATATTGAGGGGCTACTCGAAACGAATATCGAACTTCAAACATTTTACTGTTCGCTCATCTCTACTAGAGTTATGTCAGAGTATAAAGGCAATAAAAAGTTCAAACAGATAATACATATGACTGATTTTATGAGTAAGGATTCTGGATTGTACGTATGAGGGTTATAAAGCCAACAACATTTTTGCCTCGGATGTTTTTCTATGAATGTGTCTGTAGCATCCGAACATGTTCATAGACTATAAAATGGCCTGATTTATACTTAAAAGGAATCTCTTTGGCCATCACTTGGGTTGTACGAATGAGAAAAATAATATGTTTTACATTACTACTTCGAACTGCAAATACAGCAGATTTGCTGCAAAATTTTGAGCCTGAAAATGCATTTTCTCTTCTCCATTTACTGAACCAAGGTCAACAATGATCTTTGAAATGTATAATCCTTATGTATAAATGTCATACCTAATGTAGATGCGATGATAGAAATGTATTTAAGGACTTCCAGTGGCACCATTTCAGTTATAAAACATTTACACCATTCACGACAACCTTTATTATACTGTCCTTTCAGTCTTTTTCTGTCATCCAGATGAATATCTGGGTTCATTAAGTAAACATGGATGTGAATCAATGCAACTCTATTTTATATCCATCAGCAGCAGGAAATATGGCCTAGACTATCCATCTTAATGGACTGACATGTAACTTTCTAGGTCATAGGATGTCAGACTAATTATGTGCTTGTTATATGTGTATGAAAGACAAGTAACTAAAGAGACAAAGCTGCTTAATGGCACTTGCATGACTGCCCCGCACCCTTCTCTGCGTCTGATAGCACTTCTATTATGGTTGTGTGTCATCAAATACAGATAAAGAAATACATTATCTGAAAAAGAAAAATCTTACATCACATTTTTTACTTTGATGAAATCCATCATGACTAATGAGCTTTCTAGCATGAACGCATGTCCATCCATTCTTAACACTAGAAAACAGTATCTAATTTATCTGATAATTATCCAAAAATAAAACATGGTGGGGTTGATTCACTAAGAATCTACACCTTTTATGGCAAAAAACCCAACATATACTTTGAGTATTTTTAACTCCAACTTAAATACTTTACAATGTCCAAGGTGAGTGGAGGAAAGCAGGGCCATTATGTGTCTCGCAATGAATTAAAGAGGACCGTTCATGTCCTCTAACGTTGGACATGTCATATACCACTGGATAGCTGAACATGCATTATATTCAGTGCATTGTCAGCTTTGCTGGTATCTGCCCCGGATGCAGAGATATCAGTTCCATTAGTTTCTGTCCAGCAATATATTACATGGCCAATGTTAGCCATCCACATCCAAGCACATCCACCACCAGCACAAGGGACATCAAGGGTGCGGCACAATATGCCAAGCTTGTTGAATCGGTCCCTCTAAATCTAGTAGTTTCTACCCATTGAAATCTGCAGTTTAAAAAGGACCTGTCACCTAGTCTGAATAACCCAAT
Source organism: Leptodactylus fuscus (assembly GCF_031893055.1). Classification (NCBI taxonomy): domain Eukaryota; kingdom Metazoa; phylum Chordata; class Amphibia; order Anura; family Leptodactylidae; genus Leptodactylus; species Leptodactylus fuscus. Next base: position 48,152,918 of record NC_134274.1, read on the forward strand.
AAAATACATCATCACCCTGAGCATTTTGGTGTTTTGTTTAGTCAAAACCCTTTCTTTAGAGATGCAAAAACTCTGCAAAAACCACAGTGTTACAGCCCACTTAGAGAGTATAACCCAACTTGCCCAAAGAGCATAAAGTCTCATACTTTTTGTGGGGAAGGTAACTCAGTAGAAGCAGTGGTGCGGACCCAAACAGTCAAGACAGGGACACAAAATATGCAAAAAAAAACCAAACAAAAAAAAAACAAAAAAAAAAAAAACAGTTTATTTAGAAAAAAAAACAGGAAAATAAATATGCCTTAACTGCTACAAATTAAAACCTGCTCGTCTGAGCCACTAGCTAAACAGAATGGATAACCTAACTATACTTGTGGCTTACTTCCAGCAACACAAACAAAAAACAGGTGCAATAAAGTCTCACCGGACTCAGGGTTACAGGACAGAACCATACTTCTCCTTTGACCTTATGGAACTGCAGGCTCTGCAGCCTTTTATGGACCAGCAATGAGCCAAGGATCTACACCTGGGCTGAGGCCTACTTAAGATTCACCCTGGACCACACATATTTCAGAAACCTGGGACTGGTATATTTGGACTCCAGCACTTCTCACACTTTGTAATGTCTCAATGGATTTGGTTGAATATTGAGGTGTACTCAAATCGAATTTCAAATTTTTGAATATTTAATTACTCGCTCATCTCTACTGTATACGTTTTTTTTAATGCCTACGTTGCTCTAGTTCCTTTACCACCTCCCCTGCATAGTTATTGGTGTAAAAAAAAAATGCACCAGGGAAGGTGGGAGGGGACTTGAATTTTTACTGAGTTTACTGTGTCGTATTCAACAGAGTACGAGTATTTCGAATACCATAGTATTTGATCGAATACCTACTCGATTGAATTCTACTCGCTCATCTCTAGTCTTGACCATTATTGTGTTGGATTACTACATGTCATTTTGGACATAGCACCTTCTTTTGTAACGTTAGATGATTCCCTATGTGACTGAATAAGCAGACATGGATATTGGCCCCGGATATATTTATATATCTCAGTAACATCAGAACTGTTCCTTGCATCCACCTATAAAAAAGTAAAATATATGCTGAAAACTTAGCTTATTTCCATATTTCCATTCCCTATCTTTATTCATTCCAACAAGCAACATCAATGCTGTGAATTAGAATTCCCGTCATGTTCAAAGCAGGAAAACTCTTTGATGCCGCACACAGACCTATGCACGCAGCTGTCCACATATCAAAAGCTAGCATACCCTGCCTGGCAAACATCATATTCTGCAATGCATGCATTATACTTCTGGGCAGTTGGTGGTGGAATGAAATGTAAAAAAATGTTTTCCTTTCTAATCAGCCTGTAACTCACGACATGTCCCAGAGGTCGGTATCTGCTCCTCCGAGCTCACATACTATTTGTAGTTGTCTCTGCCACTGTAGATTGCTCGAAGGCCAGAGACTTTGTCAGGGAAGCGTGAGATGCATTATAAGTTGCTTGTGCCTGATGCCAAGTATTCTACAATTTACCTTATGGGGGTGCGGGAACAAAGCAATTATAGGCAGGCAAATTAATTTTATGTTTCCTTGAAGATTTACTGAAATGGTGTATTCTATGACAAAACATTGATTACAGTGCTTAACTATGTCATTGCCAGCAGATGATGCTATTAAGTGTCCTCTTATGGGATGCTATATGGATTCCACTTACAATAGCAGCAGCATTGCAGCTTCAAATGAAGATCCCCGGACTGTTTCTAAAGGCATTTAATATTCTATCTTCCTAGACAGGTATTAATCAATGTACATGTAGTTTGCTTCTTCTATACCCTGGTGGTAAGAAAATTAGCACATTGCAGCATAAAGCAAGAGAATAACTTAAGGGTTTGTTATTTTAAGTGTCTTTTATGTAGCCATTCTAGCTGTATCCTGTGCCCCATTTACTTTTTGTGTAATGCATTAATAGGATAAGCCAGCTTAATTCTCGTCTGTCTAGAGGATATAGCAAAAAAACTAAAAATGAAGAGCGAGTTTAGAATTTGACAGGATGCTGATACAGAATCAGGCTTGTATTTGGAGGAAAAACGGGACATATGACAAGGGACCGCCACCATTTATAAGCCTCTAGCAAATTATGCAGGATGGTTACGAGCAGGGTTCTAAGTACTAGTCATAGACCTGATGACTGTTTCCAGTAAGGGCCTGGTTTAGGGCTATTATTTAGACAGTGTGTGGTGGTTTTATAGCATTGTATTGTATTGCGGTTTGCTGTGCACTGAATGCGCTATAGACACGTCCATGATTTGTATCGCCACAGACATGACAGTCCAGTCAATATAACTAGGGTGCATATTACTATCATCCCTATTGTGATCTGACACCAATGCTAGGATCATGTGTTATTTGCCTATACAGAGGAAGGGGTGCATGGAACTTTTAGCAGCCCCTACGTCTTCAAATTCTTGCCCTGCTACCAGAACAGTGAAGGTGGTGTCAGGAGCTTCTATTAGCACCTAACTTCTCCAAATCCCATCACAATACTTGTTGGTGATTTTAAGCCACAGCTACTTCCCCCAGCTCTCATCTGAATAACAGAGAGAGAGGGTAGGACAAGTAAAATAGGAGACATTTACTTGTTTTATTATAGGGCGCCCGCCTCCCTCTACCGAGCGGTGCTCCTGTAGTAACCTAATAAATCAATGGCACCTCAGTGTGATGACCAGAGGATTGGCCATTAATATTAGATCTGTGGGAGTCCAACAGCCAGTACCGCGGCATATTAGTTGTATCGAGACGTTTACAAGCAGGGAGCCACACTGCTCATTTGCCATACAAAGTGTAGTGGTGACTTTAGGTACTGCAGCATTGTCCCATACCACTACACTCCATATGAACGTGAGCAGTTTGGCTCCCTGCATGTAAACATAACTGAGAGCTGAGCTGTCCTACAACAAGTGATCCTAATGATAGGCTATCAATATGATAAAGGTGCACAACCCCTTTAGGCTAAGGAAATAGAGGCCGCAGCCAAAAAGCACTGCGGGAAAAATCGCTGTGGAAACGCACTGCTGTTTTTCCAGCAGCACATTTTACAAAAATTCAGCAGAGATTTCCTGTGCCTACTTTCTGCTTCAATAATACCTACAGGGAAACCATCAGCATTACCGTAGGTATAATTGACATGCTGCAATTTCCAAAAACACAGCTGTTTTGGAAATTGCAGCATGTCCGCTGCATGTATTTTTCTGCAGAAAATTTTTCTAGAATCCCATCCATTTTGCAGGGAGTGTAAATCACCACATTCGGCTTCAGCCTTAAGGCTTCAAAGCTGAAGATAAAGGCCACTGCCATTACTTCTTACTTCCTGAAGAGCAAGTAAACATGTAGGAGCTATAAAAGGGCTAGTAGTTTATGTGTATACAGTCACATAGGGACTTCGCTCCTGTATATCTCTTTTGAGACCGAACCAACAACCTTTGATGAAAAATAGGCTTTAAACTTGTACAACTGGAACAGTGTTGGATTGTGTTAAGCCCAGAATTTAGGGCCGTTGCTCCATTAAGGTCAACCAATGTGTAAGTAGATAAGTTCTAAAAAAAAAAATCTGTCAATGTTTGCCCCAGTTTTTTAGTAGAATCACTTGCTGCAGGCGGTATGTACTCTTGTTTTCTATGTTGTAGCACAAAGTGACAAAGTGCTGATCATGTAAGATGCACGTGTGTGAGAACATAGTATTGATTTGTGTTGCTCTTGTACTGATGTATGTCTGAAACAATTCTATTGTGACAAGTGTGTCATTGGGCTTATTCTGGCTGGCTACATTGTTTAATATGCAAGCTACAAAATGTAATGAGGGTGACCTATGGGTCCTTACAGAACTATGAAGAAAAATGAGGATGGAACTTGAGGATGGAATTGATATGCATTTGTGTTTTGGAACATTATAACCTATTCCTGGACATAAGGACACATCTTTATGTTCGGTGAATGCATTCATCTGTGATGGGGATTTTTTTTTTTATCACCTTTAACAAAGGGTTTTGTCTTTGGAACAATCACTTCCAATTAAATGACATAAACCAATACTAGAGTTTACCTAAGATAAGATAATCCTTTAATAGTCCCACAATGGGGAAATTCAGTGTGTTACAGCAGCATGGATAATACAGTAATATATTACAAGAAAGAAGACATACAAGCTCAGAATAACAGATAGAAAAGATACTAGTAGTCATAGCAACTAAGAGTAAAACAAAGACTTCAGGATCATTTAGTTCTCTGTGCGGAGTGATCTTTGCTTAGCCTGATGTTTATACAGCCTGACCACAATTGGGAGGAAAGATCTCCAATAGCGCTCCTTCTCACACTTGGGGTGCAGCAGTCGGTCACTGACAGTACTGCCCAGTGCTATCACAGTCTCATACATGGAATGGGAGTTTTTCTCCAGCATGGAGCTCACCATGGACTTTATACTTCTGTCACCCACAACCTGCACTTGGCCCAGGGGGCTCCCCAGGACAGAGTTGGCTCTTATTACCAGCCTGTCAAGTCTAGTTCTCTCTCTGGCTGGTATGTTACTCCCCCAGCAGGCTACTCCGAAGAAGATGGCTGATGCTACCACAGAGTTGAAAAATGCCCTAAGAAGTGTCCCCTGGACTCCAAAGGCCCTCAGCCTCCTGAGCAGGTAGAGCCTGCTGTGGCCCTTTCTGTGCAGCGCATCCAGGTGATCAGCCCAGTCCAGGTTATTATTGAAGAGCACACCCAGGTACTTATAGGTCTTGACTATCTCAATTTAAAAGTAAGAAAATGTGATTGATCAATCTATATTATTAACTTTACAGTGTGGTAGAAGAACAATCTCAACTACCACTGATACAGTATTTAGATCTTATCTAAAACATAAAACACAAGGATTGAAGAAAAATTTTTTTTAAGACAACCTACCGGCCCAAGTACCAATAGTAATAGACATTTATTATACTAGGCACCATTGTGCCCATAGTTCTTTATTACCCTGGTATATGGTAAAAAATGTGTTCTTTTGCAGCAGTACGGTGGCTCAGTGGTTAGAATTGCAGCCTTGCAGCACTGGAGTCCTGAGTTCAAATCCTGCCAAGGACAACATCTACAAGGGGTTTGTATGTTCTCCCCGTGTTTGTGTGGATTTCCTCCCACACTCCCAAGACATACTAATAGGGGTAAAAAAATGTACATTGTGAGCCCTATATCGGGCTCACAATCTACATTAAAAAAAAAGTGTCCTTTTAGCATGTTACTTCAATGGTATTGAGCAATACATTTGTCTAAACTTTACTATTGCATGTAAACCAAATAATACTGTTGTTTTGCATTTTTATATATGAATCAATGGTAGATATTTTATGTCTGTTTCCAGGGCATATGTTTGGCACAGCCTTGACAATCGTATTTATCAGACATAGTAAAACGCTAGTGTAATTCTGTTTCCCAGTGTTCATCTATCAACTGTTACAGTGAAAAAGTGGTTCCCCCTCAATACAAGGGTGGTTAAACAGACTGGTACTGAATTAATCTGCAAGCCATATGGGAAATATTCTAGTTTTGGCTCAAAGGATTTACAAAACAAACATACATTTTGTGTAATTAAATTTTTTTTAAAATGTTTCTTCTCTGGAATAACAATTGTTCTGTTAGCGCAACTAATAATGTAAGTAGCCTTAGAAATGAAATTCAGATTTCTCCCTTGAGCCATATTAAGCAAACACAATTGTCTGTACTATGGTGGCAATGAACTTGACACATTTAGCAATTTTTCAATAAAAGAACATTGCTCTAATTAACAGTTTAATTAAACACAACATTAAAAGCAAACGTATGGTGTTTGTTAACAGATAGCTGTCAAGTCGCCTTACTATGAATGTTTGTCCAACAGTCTAGTACAAATTGCTTCTCAAAGATGGAGTCTGAACATCTTACACAAATAACTCGCTGCTCTACAAGAGATAATTGGCTTTGCCTTAGAAAATAAACTTTATGGTTTTAAAGAGCCTTTAAAATACTGTAGGATATAAAATTAATTGAACCTAGAATCGCTGTCTCGATAAAAACTGCAACAAACTTACTACGGAGAACTCCATCCACTTGTCTGGCACTTGGAGCTCCCTGGAATAACATATTGGTGTGTGTGTTGATTGTTCATCCTCTACAAATGGATTATAAAATTGTCAGAAAGACCTTTAACAGGGGGGTCATAGGAGCTAGTGGGAAAATAGAATGGGATTTGGTGTACCCAATTTACTCGCACAGCTTACACATTCACTTCGGGGTTACTAATGCTCACTACATCACTTAATAAATTCTTTGAGGGGTGCATTTTTAAAAATGGGGTCACTTTCTAGAGGTTTCCACTGTTTTGACACCTCAAGGTCTTTGTAAATGCGACATGGTTCCTGAAACTGATCACAGCCAGATCTGCCCTCTAAAAGCTCCTTGGCGCGCCTTCCCTTCTGCGTCTCGCTGTGCGTCCATATATTAGATTACACCCACATGTGGGGTACCGTGGTACTCGTGAGAACTTGCATAACAAATTGTGGGATGCATTTTCTCCTTTAACCCCTTGTGAATGTGCAAATTCTAGGGCTAAACGAAAATATTAGTAAAATAAAATCAAATGTGTAAATTTCACCTCCATTTCGTCTTAATTCCTGTTAAGCACTTATAGGGTTAAAATACTAGGTATATGTTGTTTTGGCTGATGTAAGGGGTGCAGTTTTGAAAATGGGGTGATTTATGGGGGGTTTTAATACAAGGGTCTTTCAAAACCCCTTCATAACTGGATTAGTCCCTTAAAAAATGGGTTTTGGAAATTCTTGGAAATTTTGAATATTGTTGTCTCACTTGTAAACCTAATAATGTCCGTAAAAAATAAAAGGGCGCCTAAAGTTTGATGCCGACATAAAGCAGAGATCTGGGACATGAGATTTAGGATATAATTTTGGCGGGCTGACTATCTGTATGCAATGCACATCATTTCTAACTTTATAAAAGGCATATTTTTAAAAAAATTTCCACCAAATTTCCTATTTTTTCATAATTAAACACAAAACATATCAACCAAAATATACCACTAACATGAAGTATAATGTGTTACGAGAAAACAATCTCAAAATCACTTTGGTAAGTTAAAGCGTTCCAAAGTTATTACCACATAAATTGACACATCAGTTTTGAAAGCTTGGTCAGGAAGTCAAAAAGTGGCATTGGTGGGAAGGTATTAATTCTAATCATTGTAATGGGATGAGAATTAAAGTTTAAAAAAAAAAAATTGATTTGATCTATTACCATTCATCTCAGGATACCTCAACCCATGAAAAAAGGTAAAGAATGACACACGTGTACAGAACTTCTGAGTATTTTCCATTGAGTTGTAACTTATTGTAAAACCGATGCCATTTTCTCGATTTCAATAGATGAAATAAAATTGCACATTGCAGTCATTTATATCATTTCGTTACATTTAAAAGTTTTCACCCCTACCCAAACTTGTCTGAAATTACATTTTCAAAATTGTTGCCCATGTAAAGGGCAAATTAAATCCATTTCAGCAGTGTTGCGATACCATTGTTGAATATGTGACACTATGGTACAGTCATTTTTTTTCTCGTTGACAAGCTAATAAGATATAATTATGCTTGAATATATGGGGAAAGTTAAACTCCAGTCATAAAATATATTTATTCTCTCTGAGAACATTTTTGATGTAATTGAAATATATTACTAAAGTAAAATGTTTAACTAGATTGAACAATTATGACAGAAATAAAAAGAAAGATCAACATGAAGGATATAATTACAGTATAAAATACATGTTTAATGGGGTTTTTACAGCATTTTTTTTTATAATTTTATCTTTTCAATTCTTCTATTTCTGGAGAATATTGTTCTACTGTTTTTTTTTTGTTTTTTTTAAATAACTGTTGCAATAGAATTTATTTTATGATACAAAGTCTACACAAATTACTTTTTAATTAATACTCGAAAAGATGGAAGGAAATATTTCACAGTTTAAATTGCAATTTATCTCAGTCTGAGAACAGCCCTGTCTCTAGTTCCCTTATGTGCTCTGGTGGTAAAGGGAGTCTGTCAGCAATACACAGAAACTTGGAGAGGTGAGTCTACAGTTTCCAAATATGCCCAGGAATCTAGAGCTGTGACCAAAGCCCAGACAAGCTAAGGTAAGCCCTCATTTGCACATGAATAAAAACACAATTTATATGAAATGGGGCTTCAAAACAGTGTAAGGGCTAGTTCACACGTGAGTATAAAGGGAAGGTTTTTGACAGCGGATTTCGCGTCCAAAACCTCCCCTTATAATGGTGGTCTATGGAGACCGCCGGGCTTCTTTTCTCCGCTAGCGGCGGGCTGCTGCTAGCGGAGAAAAGAAGCGACATGCTCTTTCTTCAGGCGGAAGCCGCGCGGGCTGCGCCGCACGGCTTCTGCCCGGCTGCAGCACCCTCCATGTTGGCTCATTCATTTGAGCCGACAGTGGAGGTGAAAGCCGTGACCGCGATGGTCGCGGCGGGTGGGTTTTGACGAGAGAGAGACGCGGCTCGCCGCGTCTCTCTCTGTGTCAAAACCCGCGCGGGCAGTTCACGTGTGAACTAGCCCTAACAGAGGCATACTTGGAAACTGCAGAAACCCCTTTGAAGCCAACACACAAGCTTGCAGTTTTCAACTCACGAGATCCAACACCATAGCATGTTGTATTGCTCACAATCCTTAGCTCCTTGGTTAGTAACCTGCTACTATATGAAGAAGAGTCAACCAGACCTAGGTAGTCATTAGGGTAGAGCCGATCTTGAGATTTCAAGAACGTTTTTAAAATCCGATTTTCGATCATTTTCTAGCCGATCCCGATCGTGAAATTTGCTCGATCGCCAATCAGGATCTAATCTTCTCTGATCCCAATTGCTCAACCCTAATGTTAGTTTTTCCCACAATGCTTGGCCAGTAGCCAAGCATTGTGAGAAATAACCTCCAACCTCGATCCCACCGGAAAAGATCAGGATTAGAATTCTGATCGCGATCGTGAAATTTACTCGATCGGAATCCGATCCCGATTGCTCAACACTAGTAGTCATATTGTCAAGATGCATTAGAGTTTGTAGTACTATCATGACTTGCACAGATCTCCTAAACCAAACAAAGTCACTATAAGGTTCTCAGAGGTTCAAGTGTTGTAGGTTTTATTATGGCTATCTGTGTCAATGGCAGATATAGGAGGGTAAATAACAAGAGATGAAAATGGGCTGCTCATATTGGTACCACGGTGTTGACATCCTACAATAGACAGAAAGGCTTGTTGCTTGCTTCCTACTTCTTACATTTTATACAAGCCTGGGGTATGTTGATGGGTAGGTCTAAATATACTGTATGGGGATCGAGAAGATGCTGCATATAAACAGTGATATTCTGCGATATTTACCTGTACAGATTATTCACTAAACGCATCTTTCAGAATGTCTGCCTATTTTTGACTATGGAAGAAAATTTTTTCAAATGAAGCACGTCATTTACCCATAATGTTATCTATTGTATAACATGGTCATTTAATGCTGAATACAGTAATTACATACCGCCACATACCATATAATTACTATAACCTCTATGTTCAAAGTGTGTGTAAATGATCTGAAATAATCATGCACATATTATACATGTATGTGCTGTAATTACATATAAGTGCATTAAATGGTACCAAATTACAATGGGATATTCTAGTATTGATAGTCTATATACATATAGCAATACAATTACCAATGGAGTTTGGAGAATACCATCTTGTATGATCTTAATGACTTTCGAGGAATCAGTTATTTCCGAGGGTCTAATATCATAAGATGAAATATAATTTAATATAATATATTATTGACATGAAATAAAGTGATACGTGGGCGCCTATGGAGCTGTGAATATTATTTTCCAATCTTAGAGGACTATAAAAATTTCGCCACTAACAGAAAAAGAAGAAAATATAAGAAATAGAACTGGTTTGAGGATGCAAGCAAGGTCAAAGTCAATTCTGTGCTCTCATATTCAATTCATGTATTATTCAAGAACGCTGTACGGCTGTCATACAAAATGCGCAAACCCTAAATGTAACTACTTTGAGACCAATGTTCTAATAACATTCATCTGCGATTTGCACCAGAACAATCTATTGTAATTCTATCTATTAAATGAGAGGAAAATGACTTAGCGGTATAGAGTCAGATGCTCCAATACGTAAGAGGGACAGGCTTTCCAGGCTCAATCCTATAAGTAAAGCCACATATAACAAGGTCCTATGCATTGATAACCCACAGGGATGCTCCAGGTCATTGATATTCCTATTACAGTGACTTTATTAATAATTAATCACAGATACTCACAAGAATGTTCTTAGATAGACAGGTAAAAAGTGTTTACAGTAGTTCACAAGATAAGAGGATGCAGATCTAAAAATACGCAATCCTAAAAGTAATCTTGACAACTCATTGCATGCTCTAATATAAGATTGAGACCAAACTTTTAGGATAGCATATAATGGTGATCTACACTATTTACCAAGTGTGAACTTTCCAAAACTAGATGTATGAATGGTGTGTGTATACAACATAAATAATGTAGGGACACTAGGGAATGCCTTAGACAATATATGTGCACTAGAGATGAGCGAGTAGCATTCGATCGAATAGGAATGCCATAGGTATACGATCCTATACTACTCGCTCATCTCTAATGTGCCCATGAACAAGCGTGCATGTTTTTTGGGGTCCAGGAAGAATAGGAAGAGACAATATATGCAATAAGTACTAGAAATAAATATGTCGTGCCATGCTCACGACAAATACATCGTGTCCTCTTCAGATTTTCCTCTTTTTAGTCTTGTCACATTGATTGACATTTCTGTAAGGATAGCCTTAAATGCATCCTAAGCAGGAACTCCTCGTTTCGATTTCTATACCCTTAGGATTTCAATGTTTGCTTCTAATGCTCTGACACATCTAGAAATATCAAAACGGCTGAACTAAATGCATCATGATTTCCACCTGCAAATGTCATTAAATAATGCCTTCAGCGTTGCGTCCAATCCCAGTGCAATTTCGGAATAATCACACCACTAATTGCCTTCAAAAATAAGAAAGACTACAAATCCCTGCTGCAAATGCGGGATTAGCAGTCAGATTTACCCATCTCATGTGGCCTAGCATCAACCTGTACCTTCCAAAACACATTTAACGGAATACAGTTAATAGTCGTAAAATGCATGTACCACTGTGTATACATGTATACAGATAAACACTGGATTGCTCTCTGCTTCCCTGTTGCCTTAGACTGGCAGACTGTGTTAGTCTTTGTTACTGTCTCATTGAGCTTTGGTTAATTGAGTTGTCAAACACAGGGGGAAAGCAAGAAGTTGTTGTAGAGCAGAGGCTTTCTAGATCCTTCTAAGTATAGACTGATCCACTATTATAGTGATCACATAAGTCACCGGGTAAAGGCTGAGGGACCATTCATTGTACCCTATTCTAAATAACAGAATTGAATCTTGAATTGGTAACAACCAAGGATAATACAATATATGGTAGATTTACTGATAATTCAGTCTAATAAGATTGAATAGAATTAATATATAATTTCCAGCAATGAGGTTAAAGAAAATAGTATTTTTTGGTAGCTTTCAGCATTGCTCTTGACCTTTGCACTGGTTACCAGTTCACTTCAGAATACAACTTCAATATACTGTATCATTCTCACTTGCAAATCTCTGTACTGTTCTGAGCATCACTTAACCCCTCCATTACCTCAGTCTACCACCCTATCAGCGCTCCCCATCGTTACAATGATCTAAGACTACCATCCTCCGTAATCTGAACCTCCCAGTGACTTTTCCTGAGCTGCACCAGTTCTCTGGACATGTACTACCCCACACAATCATTTGAGCTGCAATAATCTTAATTTCAAGGACCTATCATATTGTCTACTGTAATTGTTCTCAATTTAGCCCCAATCTGCTGATACTACTATGCTACATGACATATAATGTCTGTGCCTACACAGGTTATGGCTGGTGACTGGCTTATGAAGCTTTATATGGTTGGACCATTGTATAAAACAAGCATGTTTACCTTTTGTATCAGCCCTGTGGTGGTGGAAGGTGGAGGCATTCAAGGAATGGCAGGTCTGCCTGCTGTCTCTCTTGGTCATACTGGAGAATACGTCATGACCAACCCAGCCCCCATCAACCAGATGATCAAGCACGAACCAAGCTGTAACTCTACAAGATATCCAGATGAAGAAACCTACCTACGTGCTTCTCTGATGATTTAAGCTAATGAGACATTGACTGATATTTCTGTTATTCTGGAAATTTTCCCTGTGTTTCCTTGGAGACATTAATAAACCACTACATTGTTTTATAACAAGCTGCCTCTTCCTATCATGCTACCTTATGAGACCTCTCTCTCAAGGTATCGCTACACGTGATCACAAGTTTCACCAAATACTGAATATTTTACACCTATCCTCAAGAGCTGATATGTTATCCATGGTAAACATACAAGTCAGGCAAGCACTGGATTGATTCTGGTTTGTGGATTGTATATGATTCATTGAAAGGTTGTTCTGGTTCTTATTTTTACTGTATAGAGAGGCTTAAAATGACAAATAATTTGGGTCCCTGGTATTTGTTTCCAGCCTGCCAGCACATGACTGCATCAGCCAATCAGTGAAGAGAACATTACTGCTCAGCCACTGATTCGCTGGTGTGCTGCACAACGATCAGGGACATATTGGATATATCTCCGATGGGTCTCCAGTAGAGATGAGCGAGTAGTGACATAGTCGAGATTCGATATTCGTTTCGAGTAGATCCAAATGAATAGGGCTAGTCGGAAGGCGAATCCACCTAAAAGAATGAGTATGTTGCTTCTTTTTTTCCGGGAGCCGGAACAAATGGCTCATGGAAAAAAGACCTGACCGGCTCCCATTGAAATAAAATACTAAATACTGGACATATTCTACTTGAAATAACTTTGTTATATTTTTAAGGAGGGGGAAGGAAAATACAGCCTCAAAATACTGACCAAAATACCCCGTGTGAACTTACCCTTAGTAGGCCCATGCAGTATAATGCCACTTTAGTGCCTCCACATAGTATAATACTCCCCACAGAGTATAATATCCTTTTAGTGGTCCCAATATGGTTTAATGTCCCATTGGTGCTCCCACACAGTATAATGCAGCGATTATGCCCCCAGGCAGTATAATGCCATCCCCATCCAGTATAATTCCCTCTTAGTGACCTCCACATAGAAAAATGCCCCACTACTGTCCCCGCACAGTATAATACTCCTTTGTGTCTAAACACGGTTTAATGCCCCATTAGTGCTCCCACACTGACATTAGAATACTCCTGATATATAATATTGAATGAAGTAGAACTGCTCTGTTTTTTTTCCTTGTTTTTTTCCCGACAGACAGAAGATCAGAGTTGAGCGTTACATAAAATAAGAAATGACTTTTTATTTCAAAGAAGTTTATATCTGAAGTTTTGTCAAGGTGTTAAATATTTTACGTGTATGTGTACGTGGAAGAAATTCTCTCTCATCAAGGAATGTCTAGTGCTTCCGCCATGGTATTGCTTTTAACTTAAGAGGCTAGTGCAGCATTAGAAAAAAAATCTTCATTTTCCGCTGCTTCAATTCCTGTTACTCCTTTGCTGACCCTCTCCCAGGGAAATGTTTTACTCATTTTTTTCATGTTTTACGTTATGTGCCGCTTATGTCTGCTCTCTGTGCAGTTTGGAGAAATGTTGATGACTTTTATACATGTTCTCTTCGGCTCGCTGTACTACATAAAAATGATAATTAGATATCGTATTTGTGTGGATTTATAAATGGAGATATGAATAAATGATGCGGCTGCTGCATATATTGAGCTTACACTGTGGCAACAGAAAAAGATATAAGACTTTCCTCTACTTAGATATTCTATAGATATACAAAATTCCAGAAGGGATGGATAAGACAATAGCATTAGTGACATTTTTGAAAACACATCTTTTCCGCTGCATATTCTTTTTCTGCACCGTGTGGATGCACTTGCTTAACTAGGAATGGTGGGGCCCCGTGGCAAACTTTTGACATGGGTACCCCCCCTCCCCACCGACCTCGATCGACTGACACCCCCCCAAGCATGCGCTCTTTTATGCCCCGTAGTGGCCCCTGCACACAGTATTATGCCCCATAATAAACACTCATGAACAATTATTATACTCTGGGGTCTTTTCAGACCCCAAAGTATAATAATCGGAGACAGAGGGGGATACAAACATTAAAAAAAACCTGTGGCTTACCTATCCCCGGCTCCGCTGCATGCCTCGGTGGTGCTGGCCATCTTCAAGGAAGTCCAGACGTCACATGACCCATGTCCCGGTGAAGTTACGTCAGGAACGTCACACAACTAGGCCTGATGCCTGTATGGAGCGCAGAGAGGTAAATAAAACTGTTTTTTTATGTTCCCTTACCTCTCCCGAGCCTCCGATCAATATACTCAGGAGTCTGAAAAGACCCCTGAGTATAATAATAGTGTTTGTGGGGCCCATGGCATCACTTACCGATCCCTGCCCCTGACAGGATCGGTAAGTAAATAGGGCCCGTTACCAGCTGGAGTAACTCTAGTCAGTAACGGGCCTATTAAAAAGAAAAAATACGCAGCGGTAGCAGCTGTTGCCGGGCCCCTAATGTACCGGGCTCTGTGGCAGATGCTACCCCTGCTACCCCAGTAGTTACGCCACTGTGTGGATGGGATTAACCAGAATCCCATCCACTTTGCAGATAGTGTAAAACGCAGCATTTTTCTGCCGTGGCATTGTCTCCATTGCCATATTGTGACATCATCACTTTGTATATTTCCATGTATGAAACTGGGTAAGGGGTATTTTGCAGGGCAACTTGCAGTCATTTATTACATTTTGGTGAATGATATTTTGATCACTCTATTTTTTTGAGGAGGCAAAATTTGATTCAGCCATTTTCCTCTCCAGTGTATTGGATAAACATTTTATAGCATGTAGGAAAGTGGGAAGTGATTTAATTTGTTAAAAACTTTTTAATATTTGTACACTTTGGCTAGATATTGGGAACAGGTTAAAGCAACATCAGCCTATTTTATTTTTGAATCCAGCCTTGAAGTGAAGCTCAATTTGAAATTTTTCCTGTTATATTAAAGAGCAGGAGAAATGAGCAGATTGGTTTTGTAGGACAAGCTTTATTAGAACTTGTATTTAAAGGGGTTGTGCAGGACTCAAAAACATGGCTGTTTCTTTCTCAGGAAATGACATCATGTCTGTTGGTCACATGGCCATGCTGTAGCTCAGTCCCATTAATTTTAGTGAGATGGAGTTGTGGCATTGCCATGTGACCAACAGACATGATGTCACTTACTGAGAATAAAGCAGCCTGCACAACCCCTTTAAATACAAGTTATACACAGTCCAGTCATATTAATGTGACCATCGCCTACTTTTGACGACAACGTTAAATAACTAATCGCAGAAGCCATCTGGGTGCACTCATCATTGTGGAAGGCACAATGGATTAACACAAGTATGCATCTATCCTTGTGGACCATGTTCACCCCTACATGAGAATTGTTTTTCCTCAGGATGATGGCATCTACCAGCAGGACAATGCCATGTGTCATAAAGCTTACAGTGTACGTGCATGGTTTGAGAAGCACCAGGATGAGTTTACCATACTCCCTTGGCCAGCAAATTCCCCAGAATGGAAGCCAATCGAGAATCTGTGGGATCACCTCGATCGGGTTGTTCGCGCCATGGATGCTCAATCGCTTAACTTAATGCAGCTTAACACGGCACTGGAGTCAGCATGGCTCAACATCCCAATGAACATCATCACAACCTCCCCTCTCTTTCTGCTTGTCTCTCAGCGGTCCGCTCTGTGAAAAGTGGTTATTCTGGATTTTGTCAGGTGGTCACATTAATGTGACTGGACTGTGTAATAAAGCTTTTCCTACAAAACCAATCTACTCATTTCTCCTGTTCTTTAACAAGCAGAGCAGGCACCAAGTTCAGCTTAGCAGGTTCTCTTTAAGGGGGGCTTCTTGAATGCAAACATTTTTTCTAAAAAAAAAAAAAAGTTAGAATGGGTTAAAAATTGTAAGGAATACTGATCCCTTGTCACTTCATTTCTGATGCTGCCGAGGTCTCCTGTTCCTTCTTCACACATACGAAATGACCATTGAGCCAATGACTTGCCACGTCAGTGACCCAGCTCAGCCATTCATTCAATGGACCAGGGGCCAGGAAACCGAGACCAACGAAGAATCTGGACGGTCGAAAAATAGTGAATATTGCATCATTTATTTTAAATCATTCTGAACTATTTCTATTACAGAGAGAAATGACTTGAGATTCAAGAAAGATCCAGTTTTCTGACAACCATTTTGACATTGGTTGCTTTTAAACATTTTAATTTCTTGCCATACAAATTTACATTAAAAATGTGGCTTTGGCTAGCGTCATTGGTGAGTCCTGGAGGCACAGTGAGGACTATCATCTAAATGCAAAGCTCTTCAAACGAACATCTGCTTTCTTAAAGCTGTGGAAGTCAACTTGATATTTTCCAATTATGCTCCCCTCTGTTTAATTTGGAGGAGCACATTAGAAGAACAATTAGCCTACAATGAAAGCATAGATCACTTCTCTGAAAGGAAACAAAAAAGGCTTTCCAATGTTAATACAATATAAGATTACAAGACAGTGTTACACTGTAAAAGATCAAAGACACCGGATATTGTATAAGCCCAGATTTGATGGCAGTAGGCGAAATGTTATGTACAGGAGAAAAATCACAGGAGTGAAAAAAAAAAAACCTTTATACTATGTCCAAATACAGTGCAAAGTACGAAATAAATCAAATAAAACATTTTCCAGTCATTTTTTAAATGTATTTTTGTTTTATGGGAAAGACAAGTAGTAAAAGTATATTAGTTAAAGGGATTCTATCATTAAAATAACATTTCTTCTCGATCACACGTATAAATAGCCTTAAGAAAGACTATTCTTCTCCTACCTTTAGAAGTCTTCTCCACACCACCATTCGGTAGAAATCCTGATTTTCAAGGTATGCAAATGAGTTCACATGGGGCATCCCCAATGCTGCGAGAGAAATCTCAAGTGCCGCCTCCATCGTCTTCAACCTTCTAGACCTCGGGACAAGCAGACTGCACATGCCCATGGCCACAAGAAAAATGGCCACTTACACAGTAAACTGTAAGTGGCCATTTTCTTGTAGCTGCTTACTCAGTAAGCTGGTTTAAGCGGCCATTTTCTTGTGGTCTGTGGGCATGCACAGTTGGCTCTGCCCGAGGCCTGATGGCAGAGCCTACTGCACATGCGTAGAAATTTGAACCCAGCTCCGGAGGAAGACACACAGAGAGGCCGTTCCTATAGAAGATGGAGGCGGCGCTGGTGATTTCTCTCACAGAAGTGGGGACGCCCCCAGTGCTGCAAGAGAACTCATCTGCATACAGATGAAAACCGGGATTTCTACGGAACGGTGGCCCGGAGAAGACATCTAAAGGTAGGAGAAGAACAGCTTTTCTTAAGGCTATTCCTGCATGTGATTGAGAAAAATGTGATTTTAATAATAGGATCCCTTTAATAATTGTGGAAAACAGAAAGGAGGGAATAACCATCATGAAGAAATGATGGAAAGAAGAAGAAATGATATTGGCATTTGTGTTTGAATATCCATCTGTTCCCATTTTTGATTCTATCACATTACCTAGATAGAAGCTGTACTGGTACAATATCCCCTAAAACATCCCCAACAGCACTAAGCAAAATGTTAAAGGAATGTGATTTGTGTGACATGGAGGGTTAGAAACTCAGACATGAGGCAATAGTCCTACTATGCTAGCTCACACAAGTCCTTCTCCAATATAGACCTGCTCATTACTGTCTATGCTGGACTTTGCTGAATATATTCCCTGCGGTATGTCAGATCATTCACCGATTTGTATCCTATTAGGTTAGATAGAGGTCAATGGGTGGGACCCCTCTGTGTCGGTGGGACCCCTCTGTGTTGGTGACCCCCCCCCCTGCTGGATGCAGTTGGTAGTGCTGATACTGCAGTTGTTCTTACTGAATTATTTCTTGCATGAAAGCACATGTACAAGGGCATTATATGCAGCAAGAACAGAAACATATTAGGAAGTATAAGCTAAAGGGACAGGGCAGGCAGCTTAGGTTCAGTAGTCCAGGATAGGCTGAAGTCATACTTGAATAAACAGCAGCACAGAATCAGATAATCCACAGACAGTGTAGTACAGAAGCAGAAACAGAAGATTCAATGTCGCTTGGACAGGTTTCAGAATGCTGAGCCAACTAATATAGGCAGAAGCCATATGGAATTGGCTCACAAGGGAGTTTGTTAGTCTTACAGAGTTACTCCAGGTTCTACTCAAAAATATC
Organism: Leptodactylus fuscus; assembly: GCF_031893055.1. NCBI lineage: Eukaryota > Metazoa > Chordata > Amphibia > Anura > Leptodactylidae > Leptodactylus > Leptodactylus fuscus. Next base: position 48,171,449 of record NC_134274.1, read on the forward strand.
TAGGACCAGGGAGTTTCAGAAACTACATGGTGTGAACGGGAGGCAAGCCAGTGACTGCATTGATTAGGAGAGAGAGCATGATAACAGGTGTGATACATATTTATCCTTTATTCGGATAATAGAAGATAAATTGCTGATCTATGGGGGTCTGACTGCTAAGACCCCCACTGATCCTGAGAACTGCATTCTCAGTGGGGTTAATACAGGATCAGTGAGGGTCCTACCATTTAGACTCCCACCATCAGCAAAATATGTTTGTGATATAACTCTTTTAAATGGGTAAAACAACACAGGGCAAATATCCCACTGACTTAGAGGGGCCAATTTTGCTGTTCTTTGATGGACATAGTATTTATAATGGTATTGACACATTGATATTGCATTTTTACCTTCAAAATACTGTACTTTAATCCAGATGGAACCCATTTTAAGCCAAAGGGATACATCAGGTTTTAAAAATTCACATGGCATAGCAGTCTTAGCTCTGTAATAAATGGGGTACGTGATGTTAGTGTGAACAAATCATTAAATGAGAAGGAAAAACAGGTTTGCAATATAATATATATATTGTGGTAAAGTGTACGGTAAGGTGGTGGACGGAGTGTATATCTCTCCTGGTTTCCTCAGCCAGGCGAGATAAAGGAAAGCCAGGGCAATCATGTTCTAGCAGAGCATAGTCTGCTAGAGCCCTTGTTCCATATTATGGGCTGGCTTTTCTGGACTGGAGGGCAGGTTGGTAGTGAGAGCCTTCCAGTCCACACCCTTACTCTACCGCAGGTTTTGCCCTGAGTCCGGGGCATTCACAGGTGAAGCTTCCTTAGGGCTATTTACTGGGGAAGGAAGTTCAGTTAGGAGCCTGATACACACACGGAGTGTGTGAGGAAAACACTCCTGAGACAAACAGGTATAGTGTGGACTTTGACCTGCTAATGTGGTGACGCAACCTGCTCTAGATCAGAGAGGCTACCTGTTGTATAGGTAGAGCCGGACAAGGCTTAGGTTTTTTTTTGTTATTTTGTTACTTTGCTGGCACAGTGTTTTATGCCGAAATTCCAAATAAAACACTCTGGACTAGTTTATCCTACTAACGGTCTGCATGGTGTCATTGCCGTTCCCAACCGTGTGAGCTGAACCCCCTACAAAATATATATATTTATATACATATATTATTAACCTGCATGCATTGGTGGCATATCACTAAGACCTCAATTCACCATCTATGTTAGCATTTGGAGGATGCTTAACTGATCTCATAGGTAAAGTTGAGTCACTACTCCCACTTCATTATAATGATTGTGGGGTTCACAGCCATCCAACCCCCTGAGATTAGACATTGTTTATATAGCCTAGTAGTAGTAACAATGGCCAAGAATGCCCACGCCTCAAAGGAACCTCCTTGTACAACAATCCTGACAGATGTTCCGTTTGACAATGTTTCAATAATGGTGACTCTCACACTTTATGGCGTATTGATGAGTTGAAGCCGAGTGGGATGAGCTGCATCTACCGGTTTACGACTCCAGGCCGACCAAACATGTAGAACATATTTAGGGAAAGAGTATCCCAAAACCAAACCTGTTGTTGTTGTGCACTCTCTCAGAAGAACAGGAACCAGTTAGGCCGAAGTAGTGGCATGCCGAACGGACAAATGGTTAAAGATCTGAAGAAGGGGTGGTGCCTCGGCGCTAGGAACCATTACCCCGAAAAGTGTTATCTTATACTAATAAAAATCCACTTTTGCCACTACTTCTGCCTAACAGATTCCTTTTCTTCCAAGAAAGCGTGCAATAGGGTTTGGTTTTGGGAAACTCTTTTCCTAAATACGTTCTACGTGATATAGCCTAGTGATAGGTCAAGTCCCTTAACAACTGAAAACATCATTGCAACTAAAAATGAACTACATGAAGATCAAATGAACTAAAAAACAAAAATTGAATAATGGACAGCTCCAATTAAAGATTCACAGTATAGTTTTATATACTGATGATTTCTGTGGATACATACAGCATTAACATAAGTGATACGCTTTCCAGATGTCTTTTAAGTCAACATATTTGACAGTAATTTTGTCATAACTCAAATATATATGTTCTAAGATAAATTTAAAAAAAACACAAAATCTACAAACAGCTGGTACACTAACTGCTTAGACATTGAAAGTCATAGATAATTAGTTTAATTAGCCGAGGACAAAATACACATAATACTTAATCCAACAATTTAAAAACTGCAATTAACATATATTGTACAAAGAAGTCAAATCCCGAGTGAGCAGGAGAATTAGTCGGAGACTTAGCAGAGATATTTAAGACATTTCGAAGAATTCACTCAGGCTGAAAGGAAATCACAAACAAGTTCCACACATGTCATTACATCCACTTCAATGGTCTACCGAGTAACGAAATAAAGAAGCAAAGCAGATACAAGGAAACAGTTGGTCTATAGCATCTGTACAATAGGCAACATAGATACCGCACCTGGAAACAGAAAAATACAATATATAGTAATACACACATCTAAAATATCTCAGATCATCTGTGTCCCAGGGGAAGATTTCCCACAAATGAAGAATTACATGCCAACTTTTTCAAATAAATGGTCAACTATGTAATATACAGTATATTACAACATGAGAACAACATACTTAGTGGCTCAGCACTGACTCATAGATCTTGGTTGTATTACCTACGCAAACCCCCATATGTCATCCATATGCCCTAATAAGCAATATGGACAGGAGTTTGGCAAGGGATCAAGAGAAGAAGGAAACGTGCAAACCCAAGATGAGTTTCTAATTCAGGCTTTATTTGCCATAATCACTGCAACTGATACAGAACAGAAACTGGATATAAGGACTAGAATGTATGGAAGAGGAGGAGACAAAAGACGAATACATGTCCCTCACATGGTAGGAGCCTATAAACTATGTGGACTGCAACAACGATACAGAAATGTCTTCTGTCTCCTCCTCATCCTCATGTTCTATTTCTTATATCCAGTTTCAGTACTGTATCAGTTGCAGTGATAAGACATTAAACCTGCATTAGAAGCTCGTCTTGGGTTTGCGCGGTTTCTTCTACTCTTGGTCCTTTGCTGACACTTCTTTGACACAATTCACAAGGTGATGCACTGTTCGGTGCTTGTTCTATTTCACAAGTGGCATAAACCTTTGCGTATGTAAGAATTCCATGGATAAACAGATCTATGGTAAGATAAAACGGTAATAATTTATGGACCATATAAAGGACCATGTGGTCCTTTATTCCCATCAATACTTTATGTTTCTAATGGTATATGGAACTCTAAAATGAGGCATTTTGTTGCAAGTTCAAGAAACCTTGCTCTCCATGGGTCATCTATCAGAGGTCATTGTCTTACCCAAGTGACTGCCTCTTTGGATAAATTATCCAATTATGAACTCACGTCTCCCCGTGCTGTACCCGCCCACACTCTCCTAAGCCACAACAAGCCCGCTACTACTAGCATTAGTAACACTAGCCTAGGGAGGTGCACGTCGCTCTGAAAGCATGTAAATGAGAGAGGAGAGGACCGAGGAGAAGGGGGGGCGGCAGCAGATCTGTGTAGGTAAGAGGACATCAGGGAGCACTAAGTAGCCAGTGGATTTTTTAATCACTACACAGCATGGAGTCCAAAAGTTGAAGCCTTCAATTTTTGGACTCCATGCTGTGTAGTGAATAGGATCGTTTTTAAAATCTGATCTTCAATCATTAAAAAATGTCATTGACTTGCATTAGGATCGGGATCAGGTTCAGATGGAAAATGATTGGAAATCGGATTTTAAAAATGGTCCTGAAATCTCAAGATTGGCTCAACCTTAATATATATAGTTATAAATCATAAAAGCATGGGCCATTTTAGAGTTTGATGCCTTTACACATTGCTTTATGCAATTTCTGAAATGTTATCAGTGGACATTCCCCTTTAACATGATGTACTGCGCCCACTGTATATACCGATGCGTTCTACCTATACTTTAATAAAGACACACAAGCTGACAGATTTATTATTGTTAGCAAAGTAAAACCGAACTTTCATTTGTTTGGAGAATCCATCAGAAGTCAATCTATTTCATCAGAAGGGAGGCTGAATAAAGATGATTAAAAGCAGCCTTAAATTAGCGCATCAATTCATAGCCGCCCTTCAGATACATCATATATTCCTGTAAAGCTGAACCAAAATCCTAGACAGCTCATTTTATAACTTTTTATTGATCATATTTTATAAAGTTATGAAGCTGAAGCAACTGAGCTAAGAGTAGATTCACCCATGTGTAACTAGAAGAAAAATGCGCCTATCCACGTAAGATTAAGTTTTTTGCAGCAAGGGAGATAAATGTACAGTAGTGAAACTTCAATATAGTTTGTTAATGTAACAGGATAATATAGAATTGTGTAAAGAGATGAGATATTTGGCTTACATATAAAAAAAAAAGAAACGGGATGAAATGATTAAAATAGGCTGACATAGTGCGGACTCTTCATTCTCTTTCATGACACAGCCATAAATGTGTAAGATGAAAGACCCTCTGTACTATTTAGGATAAATTCTCCATACGGAGTTAAAACGCCTGACTCTTCCTCCCATTCATTTCAATGTAAGCCAGTAACAGATTTTTTCAGCTACTGGGCAAAAATAAAAAAGGGTCTTGCAAACACCCGTGGGAATAAATCGATAACAGAAAAAACTCTAAACAGGTTTTAAAGGCAATTTTTGAGGTGCTTTTGCAAAAACCGCTTGAGAAAAAATGCTAAGGCCGAATTCACAGAGTTTTTTGGTCAGGATTTTGAGGCTAAATTCGCCTCAAAATCCTGGCCAAAAAGATGGCTCCCATTGAAATCAATGGGAGCCGGCTAGTTCTTTTTTCCGGTGGCCGTTTGTTCCGGACACATCCTCCTCTGGACTAGATCCATTCATTGAGTCTAATCCGGAGCAGAGTGCGCGACTGGATGCTAGTGCACTGCCCCGACATCAAGTTGCAGCTACCCAGTTTTTTGTCCGGATACTGAGGTGGTCTCCGCCTCAGTTTCTGGGCCAAAAAACCCTGTGTGCACTCAGCCTAAAGGTTTTAGGAAATAAAACCCTGTGGGCTCAGAAAAAAAAATCTGCTTTCAAAAACGGCTTCAAGCTAAAGCCCCAGCTGCAGAAAAGCCCGCGGTGGTAATGCATGGAATTGTTTTCTCCTCGGTGAGGTTCCTGCTCCAGCCATTTGTTTTACAGCAAGACACGTGACAGGAAGGAACATGAGCGAAGACATAAAGGAGCTCTCACTCATTGATTTCTCACATACATACATACATATATATATATATATATATATATATATATATACACACACACACACACACACTGTGGGGAAGTTAGCTTGGTAGCAGCAGTGGTGCGGACTCAAACTATCAAGACAGGGACACAAAATATGCAGAAAGAAACTGGAAAATAAATACACCTTGACTTCAGGCACAAAGTGAGCAAAACTAAATGCCTCAACTTCAGGCAAAAACAAAATAAAAACCTGCTGAGCAAATAACTAAATAGTATTTTTTTTTATGTTTATTTGTATAGTATATATATATATATATATTGTATAGTATATTCCGCAGCTTTACAGATATTGATAGTCACTGTCCCATATAGGGTTCTACATTTTGTATCAGTATGTTTTTGGCGTGTGGGAGGAAACCAGAGTACTTAGAGGAAACCCACGAAGACACGGGGAGAACATACAAACTCCTTGCAGATGTTGATCCTGGCGGGATTCGGACCCACGACTCCAGCGCTGTAAGGCAGCTGTGCTAACCACTAGTTAACCTAACTATACATGTGGCTTACTACCAGCCACATGAAAAAAAACAAGCACAACTTTGTCTCACAGAACTCAGGGTTACAGGACAGACACATAAACCTCCTTTCACTCCAAGGATCTGCATTGGAGTGCAGAATCTGCAGCCATTTTCTTGGCCCGTAATGAGCCAAGGACTCACATCTGGAGCTGAGGCCTACTCAAGACCCGCACTGGACCACACAAGTCAAAAACCTGGGAGATATATAGCGAAATACCATCACCATGCCTGTCACTTTCTCACAGATAGATAGATAGATAGATAGATAGATAGATAGATAGTTCTATTTTTGGAAAAATTATTTCCTGCACAGTCATAAATGTGGTGCCCTTATATAAAAAAAAATACCCAAAAAAACACCAATTCTCTCCACAGGTTGAGTGTGGTATTGCAGCTCAACCGGATTCCCTTCATAAGACCTTCTTAGGATCTTCACTTTATACAAAGTACAAGGGTAAAACTGCACATTAAACATAATACTAAAGGAAATGTGGCATATGATATTTTAACATATGCAGAAATAAAAATAAAATAAGAAGCATAAACGGCAGTAAAAACATTAATATTTTTGCAAAAGCAAAAACACCCACGTAGATGCCACTTATACAATCATATTAATTCAGTGCGTGAAGGTAAGGGGACAAGAATTTTAGCTTTTTTTCCCTTCCATTTTAAAGCACCTACTCTTAAATGATTGCTTGTGATTTTCCCACCCGGCAGTTACCAAAGTGCATTCCACATGCCTGCCTTAATTGTATGTTCAGTTAGTTGTAGTGAAGGCGGAGGTCAGATTTGTGTTACACTAGATCACCTATGTTTATACCCATCGCAGCATGAACCACCTACAGTTACAATCTAAGGTTCTGTCAAAGAAAAGCTTGGAGTTGAAAGCCTGTTTATAATCCTTGTAATATGTGCACAGGAGCGGTTGGAGGCTGCCTATATTTCTCCCCTGAAAGTATCTCATGGCAGATTTCATACTGTTTTGTACAGGCTATAATAAAAAAAAAAAAAGAAAAAATTAAAGAAAGAGAAAGTTAAGATAAAATACTTAGGGTTTGCTACAATCTAGAAAGTAAAACAGATTAAGGCAAAGCATATAATGAGGTCTCATGGTAGGGTCATATAGAGAGTTGGTGGATGTGTTATAAGAACACACAACTAATCAGATTAAAGGAGTGTCACATCGCGTTTCTTGTCCGGGAGAACAAAGCGTTCGATCCATAAACAACGACGGATGAGGAAAAGCACCGAACACTAGGAAGTGAGTTAAAACAGGGAGGTTTGTTTCAATTGGACTTCATGTGAAAGCTGCTATTTACTGCTCTCCGATCACTATCATTTGGTGAAATTTATCAAGATTTTTGTTTCAATCGTAACATTGTAAATAAAGGAGAAAAAGACAAATATTGATTACTTTAAATGTATGGTTGTAGCCGATTCTATCTACATGGAGTGCGGGCCGGGAAAGATGATTTGAATGATTACTGGTACGTGGAGCTAACCACAGACGTGTAGTTCTTTTAAAGGGAATCTGGCAGTGACTTTGACCCCATGACACCTCTAATAATACTAGACAGATAAGGTGTAATACAGTTACATAAGCATACAGTATATGAGTGATCACACTGGGTGAATGACATGAAAAAGTTTTTAAAAATTTTAATCCATAATCCTTCAAGATCCGAAGAGGGTTTTTTAAGTAGGTCTGGGGTTGGGAGCCACAAAAGACGGTTGAGTTGTGTTCTATAGTGGAACTCTGCCATTTGCGTGATAATTTGACATTTCAGTGGGGAGGCTAAGGACTGTCCTTGGGCAGGGAAATGTCCCGGGCTCTCTGGAATTCAAAGCTTTTCAGTCTTTAACTCTACTTCTGTGTGACAATATATGGGTGCTAGAAGTGTTATTAAAGAGGAGCAGAGAGGGCTTGGGGAGAATTAAATGTTAGGAGTCCTGGATAAGGTGGAGCGATCGGGATCGGAAAAGATCGGATTCCGATCGGCGATCGATTAGATTTCACGATTGCGATTGGAATTCCGATCTCAGATTTTCCAGCGGGATCGAGGTCGGAGGTTTTTTCAACATCGGCTCAACCCTAAAAGTGACTTTTCCCATAGAAAAGCATAGACTAGGGTTGAGGATGGGGATAGGAAAAGATCGGCTTCCGATCGGCAATCGAGCAAATTTCACGATCGGGATCAGCTGGAAAATGATTGAAAATCGGATTTTAAATTCGATCTTGAAATCTCAAGATCGGCTCAACCCTAGTCCTGAAGACACCACAGTAAAGGATTACCCAGTAACACTTAAGATGGCAACATGAGCAAGAACTTCTTTTTCTGGGCCAAAAAACTATACCGTTCATCTAGACATTTTTAAACATATTCAATATATCTGATGTTCCTCACAGTGGAAACTGACAGGTTAAATCTCTGAGACAGCTTTTTGTATCCTTCCGCTGAACAACTATGTTGAACAATCTTTGTTTTCAGATCATTTGAGAGTTGTTTTGAGTAGCCCATGATGCCACTCTTCAGAGGAGATTCAAATAGTAGAACAACTTGCAATTGGCCACCTTAAATACCTTTTCTCATGATTGGATGCACCTGGCTATGAAGTTCAAAGCTCACTGAGGTTACAAAACCAATTTTGTGCTTCAGTAAGTCAGTAAAAAGTAGTTAGGAGTATTCAAATCAATAAAATGATAAGGGTGCCCATACTTTTGCACCGGTCAAATTTTGGTTTAATGCATATTGCGCATTTTCTGTTAGTACAATAAACCTCATTTCAATCCTGAAATATTACTGTGTCCATCAGTTATTAGATATATCAAACTGAAATGGCTGTTGCAAATACCAAAATATTTAGAACTAAAAATGATTAAGATTAATAGGGGTGCCCAAACTTTTTCATAGGACTGTATATATTCTTTTCCAGGAAAGACATACAAGATGCCAGAAACCTGTTTGGACTGAACAATATTTTATTTCAAGGGATTTCATTTCTTTGAATAGGTTGTGGTAGACTGGATCCTCGTATGCCATGTGAGAAATGTAAATTTGGGCCAGGTCCACATTGGTTTTTTTTTTTTCAAACTCTCAGTATTTCATTTGATAACCGCAAAGCAATATAAATGATAAAAATAAGTTTTTTTTTTATTTTTTATTTTTTTTACAAAAACTTTGTGTGCACTTGACCCGACTAACTACTTACAGGAGATTAGACATCTTGAAAAGTTATAGCATATGGGTAAGATCTAGAGATGAGCGAACACTATTCGAAACTCCTGTGTCAAATAGCACGCACCCATAGGAATGAATGGACGCAGCCGGCACGTAGACTTTGCCGGCGGCTTCCATTCATTCCTATGAGTGCGTGCGATTCGAAATGGCCGTTTCGAATAGTGTTCGCTCATCTCTAGTAAGATCTAAACAGAATTCATTAGGTTTTAGAGGGCATTCACACGGAGTAATGCGGCACTGATTCTGGCACAATAACTCCCGGCAGAATCAGCGCTGATAAAAAGACTTCCATTGACTTCAATGGGTTCCATTTTGAACGCGGAATAGATTGAAATCAATGGGTTAAAAAGCAGCTCTGTATAATGATCAGGCTCGAACAATATAAGATGATGTTTTCACAAATATTATTAGCATGTCAATGGAAACATTTGCACAGACATGAATTAAATGCGGTATAGGTAATAAATATCAAGTGCGTAAATGGCTTCACAATGAACTAAAAATTAATGAGATACTTTCCATTTATTCTGTCAATAACCTTAAGTTATAATAATTAAAAGCTTCATTAGAAAACATGTCAGAGCCATCATTTTCAGAACTATTAGACACCGGAAAAAAAAACTGTTAAAAAAATAATTTAAAAAATGAATAAAATCTTCAGAGTGGATATTATTTGCTTTAGCTAATATTCCACATAAATATAGTATCCAAGAGCCGTAATTAGCTGGCGTCCCTTCATTAGTTTGACTGATGTCACAGGATGTGACAGTGAAATATAGGGAAGCACTAGTCTTTTGGAGACCGCTGTGCCTTGCCTGGAACAGTTTGCTGAAGTAATGATGCGTTCGATACGAAAGTGGAGACAACTTCAGACTCCGATCACTGAGACAAAGCGGAGCTGCCTGTTACCTACCAATTAATATGCTTTTCCACAAATCATAGCGGGGCTCTGGCCCACAGCAATGTGATTCTGACGATAAGCAGAGAGCATCTGCATGACAGCGAAGCAGGTATGATGTATGGCTTTTCAAAGGGCAAAATGTTCTGTTGTGCTTACTCTAACAGCGGGGATTCATTCCTAAACACCTAGAAAAGAAACCGGAATGTCAAATAGTTTCATTCCTCATAAGCAACGCAAGATGGAAGAGCTGGCTGACAGAAGTTCATTGGATATTACCCCTTCTGCCCTTTATCACAGTGATGGACACTTTTAGATGCAATATAAAATAATTCTTGCAAAATGTTTTTTTATACTTTTGGACGTCATTTTATTACAAGAAAGATGTGTGTTATGCAAACTGGCTAGCTAGAGTTGAGCCAATCTTGAGATTTCAGGATCGTTTTTAAAATCCAATTTCCTATCGTTTTCCAGCCGATCCCGATCATGAAATTTGCTCAATCGACGATTGGGATCCGATCTTTCCCTATTCCGACCACTCAATCCTACTGGCTAGGAAACGTTGTAGGAACAAATGCCATTCACTTATCCTCACACTCTCCCCAGTAGCATCTACCTCCAAATCCCATCACATTCAGTCACTGGCTGCTGCAGAAGTGACTTGCCATAGGCATCATAAGAATGGGAGCAAAGGGTGTACTGGATCTGAGTATTGGTTCTTTTACTTTTTTAGTCACTTTGTTCCCACTGCTGCCACATTTTTTTCCTTCAATGCTCTCCTTTACTTGGGCCATGGTGCCCAGCATCTTCCTCTCTGTTGTGATTTTCTTGTACCCTCAGCTACATCCCACACAAGACCATCTGCTCTTAAAGGGGCCAAAATGCCAAGTTCTGTTGGTACTAGGGTTGAGCCAAACTTGAGATTTCAGGATCATTTTTAAAATCCGATTTTTGATCAATTTTCCAGTCGATCACGATCGGGAAATTTGCTCATTTGCCAATTGGAATCCGATCTTTCCCGATCACTCAACCCTAGTTGGTACAGCTTTTATAAGAATCATCCTATCTCTAAGCAATAACATTCATTTTGTCCTGTTTGCTGATAAGGGGCTGATTTTGCCCTCATATCCCATTTTTACCTTGCCTTATTTTTTGCCTGTCCTGATCTATTTTCTACTTTGCTGCTGGGACTTCATCTGCCCTCTGTTCATATGACTATGACTTCTGTCTTCACAAGTGACATATCAACTGCCACTAGAGTACTGGGAGTTTCCCTACATCCGCCCAGAACCCTGAATAGGGGTTAAAGGCTAAAAACCAAGGACCAAGGAATTCCTAAGACTCCACTCTTGAATTGCAATCCACAACTACTCATGACACCAACACAACATGGGAAGAATATGCAAATATGTTTCCCAGGATGTAAATAGGGAAACAGTGCCTCTGTATGCTTGGAGTGACAATATCCCCATAACCAATACCAGAAGTAGGGAAATAGTCAAACTCATTCACATATATCAATCAGATTACCACTTTCATTTTCTACCACTAACAAGTACTGTACTAGATTATGTATGATTGGTTGCCCTGGCCCAAATTTGCTGTTTTTGTGTACATGAGGCTCAATGTCATTACAACATAAGCCATTGCACACACAAACACTAATGATAGTGTCATTTTTTGGCCAGGTTTAACAGTTCAATTATAAAGTTGGGCTTGTTTTCATTTGTTGGATTTCCGAAGAGCAGCTGCGATTCCAAAGCAACAATCCAATTCATTAATTTTTATTTTGCATTACTATAAAGCAAAGCGTTTGTGAAATGGGACAAATGTTATGCAGAACCTGCACCTTAGCCTAAAGGTATGTACAGACCTTTATTCAATGTGCGCGAGTGTCACAATTAATTGCTGCTAAATTCTCTTTGCATATTCATCAGTGTAAAAGAATATACAAATGAATAACCTTCAGAAATGGCTACACACATTTCACAATAATCTGTAGAGGTGGTTTGGAAATATTTCAGCAATTCTCGACTTGATGCCAGCTGCTCGGTCAACCAACATATTTTGCTTTGACATAGCAACATGTTGGGGACAAGCTATAAAAAGCAGAAATTGCATTTTGCATAACAGAATAAACAACCAAATCAAATTCCAATGTAAATCTGGTATTGTACAATCACAATACAGCCCATATCCCTGATAATACTTCAAATACTAATGTAGTTTGCAGTCAGATGCAGCCTTTGGCACAGATTCCATAAATTAGGTTTTCCATAAGTCCTTGAAAGTAATAATATTTCAGAAAATTGCTAAGTCAGCCCATTGGTTTAATGTGAATGCTTCAATTTTTGCAAGGGCTGTAAATGTCATACAATTTCTGATCACTTCAGCTGAGATATTTACTCTTTGGATAAATGATGATTAAGGACTATGCAAAGTTTAACCCAACGCCAGACTGACGTGCTGGGAGAAGGCTTGTTTTTGGCGTAAGGAATTGAACAAGGAAATAACAATGTAGCTGCTTATAATCCACATGAGTATTTCTCTTACAGTAATTCAAGTTTATCAAGTGGGTTACAAATAAAAATAAAAAAAAACACAATTTCAGATCCTTCTCTTTTCTAATTAAATTTCCTAATTTAATATATGAAAACATTTTTAATATATTAAAATTTAGCTCTATGTCTATTCCTTTTTCTTTGAACACGTTAAACTTGGATTTATTTCCGAATGTAAATGAGTTCACGTCGGCCAATTTGAGAAACTGTTCCAAAGAGGAACCCATATTTTTTAAAGTGTTTCTGGCTTGGTTAATATGCATTTTTTATGAGGAGCAGTTCACACCTGCTGGGACTCTTTAATGAGAACCCATCCCTCCTAAATGATATGTAAGTCACAATTCTATTCTTCACCCCACAATATCAGAAAATAAGAAACAGAAGACACAACCAACCCATCTTATCTACAAGAGTAAATAAGGGGGATAGATGTATAGATGTAAAGCAACACCTGGACATAGTTACATTTTACTCATTCCCTTATGCACACTTCATAAATTTCTGATTATATGCTATAAAAAAATCTACCGCGCAGAGCAAAACTAAAATAAAAATCATTTACTTGTAAAAAATTGCCTCCAATAAAATGGGTCGAAAAACTGGCCAACCTGGAATGCTCAGTATCGCATACTGCAGAATTCTAACTTATGGAACTGGTTATCATTAGAGATGAGCGAACAATGTTTGGATCAGCCGATCCGAACAACACGCTCCAATAGAAATTAATGGAAGCACCTGTGACGCTAACTTTGCCGGCGTCCGGCATCACAGGTGCTTCCATTCATTTCTATGGGAGCATGCTGTTCGGATCGGCTGATCCGAACAGTGTTCGCTCATCTCTAGTTATCATGTATTGATCCTCTATCAGCTGAGAGCAATCATCAGTTAGGGTCACCAATCTATGTATTGGTCTTTGCATGCCTACCACACCACTGGTACCAAAGAAGAGTGTCAACAAGCTAGAGAGGATGAAGCACAAGATAGTGGAAAAACAGATTGAGGCTAGGGTCCTATGTAGCAAAACAGAGTGGATTGGATTCTAGCGAATACCATCCACACATTACAGAAAAATACTGGAAAACCATTGCAGTTTTGGAAATCATATCATGTGAATCATACCGACGAAAACGCTAGTGGTTTTCCTATAGGTATAATGGAAGCAGAGATTTGTAGAGAAAACCTCTGTTGACTTTCTGTGAAAAGCTCTGCAAGAAAAAACACGATACATTTCCTCCTTTGCTGTGTCCCACTTAGTGGGGCCTAAAAAAGCTTTTTTTTTTTTTTTTTTTTAAGGGTGCATGCACACTACGTAACGCCGGGCGTGTATGAGAGCCGTACACGCCGGCGTTACAGCAGGGCTGCCGAACACTTCCCATTCACTTCAATGGGAGCGCTCGTAACAGCGGCGTTTACGAGCGCTCCCATTGAAGTGAATGGAAAGTGTTCGGCAGTCTGCTGTAATGCCGGCGTGTACGGCTCTCATACACGCCCGGCGTTACTCAGTGTGCATGCACCCTAAGGGTGCATTCACACTGAGTAAACGCTAGCTTATTCTGAACGTAAAACACGTTCAGAATAAGCGGCGTCTAAAGCAGCTCCATTCATTTCTATGGGAGCGGGGATACGAGCGCTCCCCATAGAAATGAATGGGCTGCTTCTTTCACTCCGTGCAGTCCCATTGAAATGAATGGGGAGTGCCGGCGTATACGGCAAGCTCTGCTCATGCCGGAGCGTACACGTCGGCACTCCCCATTCACTTCAATGGGACTGCACGGAGTGAAAGAAGCAGCCCATTCATTTCTATGGGGAGCGCTCGTATCCCCGCTCCCATAGAAATGAATGGAGCTGCTTTAGACGCCGCTTATTCTGAACGTGTTTTACATTCAGAATAAGCTAGCGTTTACTCAGTGTGAATACACCCTAACTGTGTTTTTGAGTTTTTCCTAGTGAAACCCATAGGGGAAATGGCAACATTTCCGCTGGTATAGTTGACATGCTATGATTTTCAAAAAGGTATCTGTTTTTGAAAATGCAGAATTTCCACAGCTCATTTAGCCAGAATCTCATTCACTTTGCAGATACTGTAAACACAGCTATTTGCCACTTTGTTTCTGTGATAAAAATGCTGTGCAGGATGGGGCTCCAGCCTTAGTTGCCTTATTTTGTATATTTCCATGTATGAAGCTGGGTAACGGCTCGTTCACATCTGCGTCGTCGGTCCTTATTGCAGGTTTCCGTTTCCTGCATAAAACAGATGCAGGAGACGGAAGCCTGCAGGAGACTTTCTCACCCATTCATTTGAATGGGTGAGAAAGCTGTCCGGCCGTGCGCGGCAGTGAGCGTTTTGCGCTCTCCGCCGCAAAACCGGGTTTTATAATCCGGACACAGAGTCGGACATGCAGTACTCTGTGTCCGGATAAAAAAAATCCGGTTTCGCGGCGGAGAGCCTAAAACGCTCACCGCCGCGCACGGCCGGACCCGATCTACGGTTTCCGTCTTCTGCCATGCAGAAGACGGAAACCATAGTACGGAGACCCAGACGCAGGTGTGAACCCAGCGTAAGGGGTATTTTGCAAGTCAAGTTGTAATCCTACTAATATTATAAATGTTAAAGTTTGTGTGTTTGGATGTTTGTGTGTTTGTTATTCAATCACACAAAAATGGCTGAACGGATTTGAATGAAATTTGGCACATAGATAGTTTGTAACCTGGATTAACACATCTAACACATTTATCCCAGTAAATGACATGGATTCGCGTCTGTTATGAATTTATCTTCACATACTATATTATACTGCTCTTGCAACAGTTTATCTCAGGTTCTGATAAATCCAGGTCTGTTATCTCTCTGTGTAAACACTCAGCTAACCCTCAGTCCATTTTGTACATGCATTTGCATATTATATGATCTGCTCCAGGCAGTGCTGATACACTGGATGGGAAAACACCTTTTATCCAAATTGGTAGTTTGCTACTTTTAAACATGCCAGGAAAAAGAAAACCTAATTTGTCACAAAATTCTAAAGCAATGACAGCTATGAAGGTAGCCAGAAGTCAACAGAGTTCTCCTCAAGCAGAGCTGAGGGGGATCATCGATGCCAGCAACACGCTCATTATATGGTGTCCCAGCGAGCTGTGGAGATGCCGTAACAATCATGGGCACAGCGCGAGGAACGAGTTCAGCGGCAAGAAAGCTTGACAGCTGCTGAAATGCCGGAGCAGGCGGATTATCAACGCCAACAACACACTCATCATATGGCGTCCCAGCCAGCTGCTGAGATACCAGAGCAATCACAGGCACAGCGCAAGGAATGAGTTCAGTGGCACACCAGCCTAGCAGCTGTAGAAATGCTGGAGCAGGCAAACCATAGACGGCAGCAATTTGCTGAATATAGGCGTATCATTGATGCCAACAACACGCAGACAAAGTCGCGGGCAGAGGCTAGTAATTTATAAGATTTTGGAGTATGATGTTTTGAGAGTCAAAATAGCAACAACAACAAAAAAAAAACTCAGGCACCACATTGCAGAAACAAAGTGTTTTTTTGTTGAAGGTTTCGCTGTGTTTTTTTTTTTTTAGCCAAAGTCAGGAATAGATTTAACAGAAGGGTAATGTCTAAGAGCCTCCTTTCTATTTTCCATTCCTCTTGTATCCACTCCTGACTTTGGCTCAAAAAGTCGCAGCAAAATCTGCAACAAAAAAAACTCTGAGTTTGCACAAATTGGGGGCCTAAGCCTAAATATGTGTTTAATATGGAAGAGGACATATAGCTGACATAGTCCAAATAGTGAATAGTATAGTGACCAACTATCGACAATAGCTCCAATATATCTTAGACCACCTACAATTAACATGTAGAATTGCTTCATCTCCAATACTTTTTATTAAGCAAAACTCAAAAATGACCAAAACAGGAAAAAATGTTAAGGCAGAAAAACAAATGCAGTGAGATATACAAAAGATGGAAATTGTTAACAACTCCACATTACTGTGTTATCTCATACCATGTTAATATTTACGATGTGTTTTCGACAAGGTCAGTAAGAAAGTCGCCATTAATTATACTATCACTGTTCTCACAAAAATCCTTTTCTATATGAGAGCGATGCAATGTTGTTATTACCAAGACAGTAGCTGTCCAAGCTTGCCAGCTGCAAATGCAAGTCGCTGCCATCTATTCTCACATTCCTTCAGATGAGAAGGAATCATAGCTGCCTTCGTGAATCAGTAGACATAGGCCCTTCCATCCCGTAAAAAGAATTCAGATACTGTGTGTGTGTGTGTATATATATATATATATATATATATATATATATATATATGTGTGTGTGCGTGTATATATATATATATATATATATATATATATATATATATATATATATATATAGTATATAGTGAGAAAGTGAAGGGTGTAGTGTGGGCAGACAGGTATGTTCCAGCCAGGCAGCTAAAGGGTGTTTGGTAAAGACCCACACCAGGGAGGTCAGCTGACTAATCAAGGCCTGATATTAGGTTGTGTGCAGTGTTAGGAGGTTAGGACAAAACTGACCTGTCCAAACAGAACCTACAAAATAGGTACTGTGTCACCCGATGTTGTTTCCAGAGCGAAAGTCTGGCAGCCATGCTCCTGTATAGCCAGGGAACAGGTTCTTATGTTTTAGTTAGTTCTCAGCCAAGAAGGCTTTTGTTTTGTTTGTTTGTGCCTTTGCAAAGGCAGTTTATGCAGTACAAGTGAAATAAACTCTGAACTTGGGTGCAACCCAGTATCTGTGCCCCCTTTCCTTTTAATTAGAGCCAAAGTAAAAGAGCTGTAGACTATAGGCTATGAGAATGCCTTTCATGATTTAGCCCATGACCCACTTGTAATGTATCTTAAAAGAGGACCTTTCATCAGATTGGGCACAGGCAGTTCCATATACTGCTGGAAAGCCGACAGTGTGCTGAATTCAGTGCACTATCTGCTTTCCCGATCTGTGCCCCGGGTAAAGTGCTATCGGTCCTGGTACCACAGCGCTTTACAGTCAGAAGGGCGTTTCTGACAGTCAGTCAGGAACATCCTTCTTCCCAGCAGTGCCTCGCGCTGTACAGTGTGAGTGGGGAGGAAGGCCCCCTCCCCGCCTGATAATACTCGTCTATGGACGAGCACTGTGAGCAGAGGGAGGGGGCGTTGCTCCTCGCTCACACTGTACAGCGCGATAGGTGCTGCTGTGGAGAAGGACGTTCTTGACTGACTGTAAGAAACGCCCTTCTGACTGTTAGGCACTACAGTACCGGGACTGATAGCACTTTACCCAGGGTACAGATCGGGAAAGCCGATAGTATGCTGAATTCAGCGCATTGTCAGCTTTCCAGCAGTATATAGAACTACCTGTGCCCAATCTGATGAAAGGTCTTCTTTAAAGGGATTGTGTGGTTGGACACATTTTTCTACAGTGTATACACTGCAGCTGTAGGGTCAGCTTATAAATATAGATGCTGATACTACAGTCCACTGATACCAGGACTGCTGGGGACCATAAGCCTTCTAGCTCATCCTGCTCTGCTGAGACACTCCAACAATTTGGCATATAACCAACCCCTCGGTAGCAGAAATAAAGCAATATAGGTCATGTGACAAAGAGTCCGATCATCAGCAGAGGAGAGTGAAATATTAGACTTTCAGCTCTGCGAAAAGCTGGACATCAGAGCGCTAGAGAATCAGCATCTATATTAATAGGCTGACCCTGCTGCTTATTAGTTCTGCTCCCAGTATAACATCTGTAACAAAACAAATAATGTATTACCATGTTTATTAGAGACTAATAAACCAACAAATAATAAGGTAGCTGGAAGAGAACATTAATAGTATGATTCATTCGACCGATTTAGGTAACAAACACCTAAAGATGCTCAAGTGACTACTTTGGATCACACGTTTTCATGAGTAAATATTGACTGTAATAAATTGGTCGGTGTAAATGCAATTCTATAATGGCCTTGCAATTAACAATGGCTTATGATGACTTCACTCCTCTTTAACTTGTGACTATGACTCTAACTTCAGAAGTGAATTACTGACGTGAGAATTTCCTAATACACATCAAAATAAAGTTGTTTTCTTGTCCTAAAACTGTACTTCCACATTTATCTCTAGTCCTCATACTAGAGGACAACAGTTTGCAAAGAACAAAGCTACTAAAGCATATACAAGATATATAACAATTATAGTGACATTTTAGATCGGATTGTTACACCACCAAGAGCAACAGAAGATTAGAGATGACACTTCCATTGTATTGTGCACTTGTCAACTTGTCTTATCACCAAAGTAAGATGAATTGAGAACATGCCAAATGTTGCTATGAAATCCTAACACTAAGTTGGTTTATATGGTTACAGCAGTGAAAGAGAAAGGCTCCGGAAAAGTCACTCGTGATGGTTAGTTTTTAAAGGTATAATAAAAAAAAAAGTAGAAATGACAGTGAAATAAACATTGTACAGCCTGTAATCCGGATGTGAGCTCTGGGCTTCTCTCACCTATATAAAAGGGTCTCATTTGTGCAAACATTTGATCCTACAGGGTTTAGATAATTTTTACATTTATTTTAAATGTTTTTATTATGTATTTAAAGTTTTGATATTACAATATGGCACATATTTAACTTTATTCTAAAGCTGTCCAAAAAGATGAAGTTGGACCTGGCTGTTATTAGCGCCTCTGCACTGTCCATCAACAGTGGATGAAAGAGGAAAAAAAAACATGAAAAACATGTACAGAAAGAATTTATAACATTATGTTTAGTGCCACATCCTCAGAGATTGTTAGATCTTGTAGGCCCATGTCTATGCAGCCTGCAAAAGAAATGATGATTTTTTGCAATGCATTTTTTTAAGGGGTCAAAAGGTAAATAAAACCATATAGATTTGGTATCCCCGGAATCATACCGAAACAAAGAATACAGGGGACATGTCATTTTGGCTGCACAGTGAACGCCGTAAAACCGAAGCCCGTAAGAATGTCGCAGAAATGCATTTTTTCTTCAAATCCACCCCATTCTGAATTTTTTTTCCAGCTTCCCAGTACATTATACAGAATAATTAATGGCGGCATCATGAAGAAAAATTTGTCCCGCAATGATTAAGACCTCATATGGCAATGGCAGCGGGGAAATAAAAAAAAGTTATGGGATTTAGAAGGAGGGGAGTCAAAAACGAAAATCAAAAAATGCCATCGGCGGGAAGGGGTTAATGACACAAATACTGCCAGAAACTCAAATGTCTATGAAAGCTTACACTTTAATAATAGCATCCATCCACAAACCTAGTTCTGTTCTACAGGCCAAGAAAAAAACTTCCAAGAAAATATACAGGAGTTAATGGAATAATGCAAACATGGAAAAAATGGCATTAATAGGAAAATTAATGAGCTGTGGTAAATATATTTTATTAAATATAAAGTACAGTAATACATAGATGCTGCATTTAGTTGCTAATCCTTTTATTTCCAAGGCAACAGCACCTTGACAATGTAGTATAGTATTCATTTATTACACTGGTGGTTTTCAAGAACTCTGAATACAAATGCTGACAGGCCTCATTGAACATGCAATGCCATCACCAGTTATTATTAGAACTTGGGTTACACTTGAAGTAACAGCATGTAATGCACTTCATAATCATGAAAAGTCAAATTAGAAAACACTGTCTAATCAATAACATGGCAATTTGGTTTTCCAGAATATGATTATATTTCCCCAGTCATGCAGTACATGCTTTAAAACATCAGCAATATGTATTTGTTACCCTTTTTATTACTTGTGTTATTGGTGTTTTATTTCTGAGAACATTGAAATGTTCCTGCCCAGAACATGGAAACAACGACATGTCTGTTCTAAAATGCTACAATAATATAGCCATAAGATAATAAAAATATTCTAATAATAAATATAGTTGTATAGTGGAATAAATATAGTGAAAGCCATTACACATGGTCAGATGGGACAAACATCCAGCTTTATTAGTGTGTTTATATTAATGTTACGCTTGGCCATATATGGCTGTATATGAGATTAGTAAATTTACAAAAAAAAATTGTAAGGGATCATTCATTGGCACCCCTCCCTCTACACAATGACGTGCATGGCACCCCTGGTACTATAATGACTACTCTAGACTAATGGCAAATACTTTTAGTAAACTTTTACTGACCTGGGTCTTCCATGAATAAAGCTACAGGTAGAACAGAAGCAGAACATGTCCGGCATTTCTGTATGTATGACAGGGTCTCTGAACCTTCATAGTCCTACCCATGCCCCCTTTTACACCAGACAGTCCTTTTGTACTCCCAATCAGTAACAGAGCACTATCTTTAGGGCCCCCAACAATATAATGTCACCATAGTAGCCTCAACGCGGTATTATGTCCCCCACACAGTCTAACATCCTTTTAGTAGCCTCCTGTACATGGTGTAGTGACTTTTTGGTGCCCCCACACAGTATGATGAAAACATCAAAAAGGATAATGTGATTTATGGCCTCTGCAGAGTAGAATGCTCCTTTGGTGCTCCTACAAAGCATTTTTCTCCCATAGTATCTCCAAACAGTAAAATTCCCCCACATTATAATCCCTCTATAGTGCCCGTACACATAGTATAATGCCCCTCAGTGCCCCCTTCATATATAATGCTCTTTGTGCCTCTACACAGTATCATTATTATTATTATTATTCATTTATATATCACCATTAATTCCATGGTGCTTTACATTTGGGGGTTTACATACAGTACACAAAATATACAGGTAGATATAATACTAACAATGACCGCCTGGCACAGTGGGGTAGAGGGCCCTGCCCGCGAGGGCGTACAATCTATGAGTACACAGTATAATCCCCGTGTGTACTTACACAGTATGATGCCAAGTTAGTCCCTTTGCACAATACAATGCCCCCTTAATGGTCTTATATTATGTCCTGTTGGTTGTCCCACACATTATAATGGCCCATTAGAGCCACAGTGCACAGTATAATGCTCCCTTAGTGGCCTGGATATGATATAATGCTCCCATAAGGCCCGCACACAGTATATTTGGACTTTAGATCCTTTACATGCACCCATAGTGCCTACTCTGCAAACTGCTCTACTGGATCAGTGTAATGACAATGGGTGATAAAGAAAGACTTATCTAACCGCTGTCAGTCTTACAGTGGTGGATCACAGTTGAGCTTTGTGGATCAGCATTTATCATAACCATGCTCCTGCATATGCAACTCCTTTGTACAAAGCAGGTACAAGAGATTCATCAATGCAAAAGGTACAACTGTGAGGATATCATTTTTTTCCTGACCACAGTCATTATACGGGAGTAAGGAAGGAGGGTTTCCTGTGGGCCACCAATCACTCCCAAGTGCTCTAAGGGCTGGGATAGAGCTGGCACCCAAAGTCCTGAACCTTACCACTGTACGCCAGTTGAGTACCCCCAAAGATTACCAAATTATTTTGAATTTGTTCACTGGATTCTAATTCCAATCTCCGGGGTAGACATGCCATACTATATAATCATAGCACAAAGTCTATAGCAATATGTCTTGTGCTGGGCCTGGCTCCGTGGGGCCATCTACTTGTTTATTGGTACAATTGGAATATTAAAAAAAAATTGTACAGTAGTTTACAGGGCAGGCAATGCTTCATACAATAAAGTTTCGGGTGCCTAGAAGCATCTGGAGGAGAACCAGCAGAACATGGCACAGGACCTTTGTCTATAAAGTCTGCTAATACTGTGAGATTGTGTTAGTTTGGGACTATGCAAAAAAACAGGGGCAACACAGTGACTCAGTGGTTAGCACTGCAGCCTTGCAGCACTGGAGTCCTGGGTTTGAATCCCGCCAGGAACAACATCTTCAAGGAGTTTGTATGTTCTCCCACTATTTGTGTGGATTTCCTCCCATTCTACAAAAACATACTGAAATGGGGCTCACAATCTACATTTAAAAAAAATGCAAAAACCTTGATGCACTACTACAATATGGACTAAAACCCCCATCAGCCCATCATTCAGTTTGTCACAGACCTGGAGACACGGGAAGCCTCTACTCTGAATGTGGATCTCACAGTAGCTCCCAGAAATGCCAAGAGCAAGTGAAGTTGTTTAGTACTTAAGTGGGGAAAGAGGCAAAGACATCGCTCAGACTTTAATCACAGACAGCAATGACAACCTGATGATGTGCAGCAAAAACTGTTCCGAAAGCCACAGGGACCTACAAACTCAAATTACAAAATCCATGTAACTGAAAGAGTTACAGAGCAGAATTTACGGCGCTGCATGAGTACCATCATATTATTTTGCTGGAAGTAAAGGCAGCTCAGGATATAGACGTAATAAAATTACAGTCTCATAACATTACAGCACTTGAAGTTTCCCAGAAAACTCAAAATCTCAAACAAAATACAGACAGCGATGTGAATTTTCAGACTATAAAAACAGAGTATGCCGATTTATTTGAAGGTGATGGGTGCCTGAAGGTAAGAGCAAACTAGAAATTGATCATAAAGTGCAACCTACAAGATCGCCTACAAGACGAGCGCCAATAGCTTTAATGCAGCTAACTGAAGCACAGCGTGATAGCACAAGTAAAGGAGAGCAGTTCATATAGAGTGAAAAGACCACCCGCATGTTAAGAATATATTTTGATCTTTAAGCCACTGAACAAGACCGAAAAATAAATCATTAGCCAATGCCGATGAAAAAATATTCAGCGAGATCTATCAGATATGAAAATATCTTGTGTACATGGAATGAAAAATTGATTTTTCTCTATCTTTGGAGATACAAGGTTAAAAAAAATAGGAATACCAACAGGAGTAAAGACTAGAGATGAGCGAGTAGTGCTCGATCGAGTAGGTGTTCGATCGAATACTACGGTATTCGAAATACTCGTACTCGATCGAACACTACTAGCTGTTCGAAGTTTAATGTTCGATGCAGAACCAGCGTTGATTGGCAGAATGCTATACATTCTGCCAATCAACGCTGGTTCTTCTCTTACCTTTCCAAAGTCCTCTCCGCGCTGCGTCCCCGCGTCTTCTTCCGGGATTCACTCTGCCTAGGCATCCAGCCTAGGCAGAGCCGACTGCGCATGCGCGGGCATGCACGCCCATACACTCGCATGCGCAGTGCCCGACGCCTGAGCAGAGCCGCACGCGCATGTGCAGTCGGCTCTGCCTAGGCCGGATGCCTAGGCAGAGTGAATTCCATCCAGAAGATGCCGCGGGGACGCTGAGCCGGGAGAAGACTTCAAGCAGAATCCAGCCCGACCGTCACTCATGGACATGGTAAGTATGACTTTATCGAATGTTGCCTACCCCTGAAACGAGCATTTCCCCCCATAGACTATAATGGGGTTTGAAATCCGTTCAAACAGTCGAACAGTGTGCAGCTGTTCGAATCAGATTTCGAACCTCGAACACTTTAGTGTTCGCTCATCTCTTGTAAAGACATGTCCTGGGCTAAAAACATTGAGGGCTTATCCTAGAAGTCGTCAACATCAGATCGGTGGCATTTTTTTTACATAGCAAATGAGAAGACACTGGAGATACAGTCCTATGAAAAAGTTTGGGCACCCCTATTAATCTTAATCATTTTTAGTTCTAAATATTTTGGTGTTTATAACAGCCATTTCAGTTTGATATATCTAATAACTGATGGACACAGTAATATTTCAGGATTGAAATGAGGTTTATTGTACTAACAGAAAATGCGCAATATGCATTAAACCAAAATTTGACCGGTGCAAAAGTATGGGCACCTCAACAGAAAAGTGACATTAATATTTAGTACATCCTCCTTTTGCAAAGATAACAGCCTCTAGTCGCTTCCTGTAGCTTTTAATCAGTTCCTGGATCCTGGATAAAGGTATTTTGGACAAACAATTCAAGTTCAGTTAAGTTAGATGGTCGCCGAGCATGGACAGCCCGCTTCAAATCATCCCACAGATGTTCAATGATATTCAGGTCTGGGGACTGGGATGGCCATTCCAGAACATTGTAATTGTTCCTCTGCATGAATGCCTGAGGATTTGGAGCGGTGTTTTGGATCATTGTCTTGCTGAAATATCCATCCCCGGCGTAACTTCAACTTCGTCACTGATTCTTGAACATTATTCTCAAGAATCTGCTGATACTGAGTGGAATCCATGCGACCCTCAACTTTAACAAGATTCCCGATGCCGGCATTGGCCACACAGCCCCAAAGCATGATGGAACCTCCACCAAATTTTACAGTGGGTAGCAAGTGTTTTTCTTGGAATGCTGTTTCTTTTTGGACGCCATGCATAACGCTTTTTTTTTTTTTATAACCAATCAACTCAATTTTTGTTTCCAAAATGAAGCTGCCTTGTCCAAATGTGCTTTTTCATACCTCAGGCAACTCTATTTGTGGCGTACGTGCAGAAACGGCTTCTTTCTCATCACTCTCCCATACAGCTTCTATTTGTGCAAAGTGCGCTGTATAGTTGACCGATGCACAGTGACACCATCTGCAGCAAGATGATGCTGCAGCTCTTTGGAGGTGGTCTGTGGATTGTCCTTGACTCTTCTCACCATTCTTCTTCTCTGCCTTTCTGATATTTTTCTTGGCCTGCCACTTCTGGGCTTAACATGAACTGTCCCTGTGGTCTTCCATTTCCTTACTATGTTCCTCACAGTGGAAACTGACAGGTTAAATCTCTGAGACAGCTTTTTGTATCCTTCCGCTGAACAACTATGTTGAACAATCTTTGTTTTCAGATCATTTGAGAGTTGTTTTGAGTAGCCCATGATGCCACTCTTCAGAGGAGATTCAAATAGGAGATCAACTTGCAATTGGCCACCTTAAATACGTTTTCTCATGATTGGATACACCTGGCTATGAAGTTCAAAGCTCACTGAGGTTACAAAACCAATTTTGTGCTTCAGTAAGTCAGTAAAAAGTAGTTAGGAGTATTCAAATCAATAAAATGATAAGGGTGCCCATACTTTAGCACTGGTCAAATTTTGGTTTAATGCATATTGCGCATTTTCTGTTAGTACAATAAACCTCATTTCAATCCTGAAATATTACTGTGTCCATCAGTTATTAGATATATCAAACTGAAATGGCTGTTGCAAACACCAAAATATTTAGAACTAAAAATGATTAAGATTAATAGGGGTGCCCAAACTTTTTCATAGGACTGTATGTAAAAAACCTTGAAGCCTTAGCCTACAACTACCATGATGCATTGCAGTTCACTCAGATCCCTTTCTCACTTCCTCCCTCACAGCCCTCCCCCCTGTGTCCCCACCTAGCCCGCTGCCTACAAGCCCTATCTACCTACCTAGCTAACTAACTCAGTCCCCCAACCCCCTCCCCACCCCATAATACTTACCAGTCTTGTCGTCCTGGAGATGATTTTGGGGTGCAGCTGTTCCCTCTTCTGCCTGCACCTGGGGTCCCGAACTGGTGCCTGCGCAATAGAACATCAGCAGAGGCCACGCGTGTGCAATAGAACGCTGCTTCTTTTTGCTTCTGTAGGTGTTCTAATGCACCAGCTCTGGCTCACTTGTGAAGGAAGCGACAGCCAGTGAGAAAGTGAGAAGTGAGTTTTGGTGAGTATCAAGGGGGCAGGGGAAGGGGAGAGAGGAAAACTGGTGGCCTCCCTTCTTCAAAAACAGTGAAACGGGACGTAAACAGGACATCAGAAAATGTGCCTGGACACTCACAAGACCACCCCAGGCATATGGGTAAATATTAGAGATGAGCGAGTAGTGTTCGAACGAGTAGGTGTTCGATAGAATACTACGGTATTCTAAATACTCGTACTCGATCGAATACTACTAGCTGTTCGAAGTTTAAGGTTCGATGCAGAACCAGCGTTGATTGGCAGAATGCTATACATTCTGCAAATCAACGCTGGTTCTTCTCTTACCTTTCCTAAGTCTTCTCCGCCCTGCATCCCCACGTCTTCTTCCGGGTGGAATTCACTCTGCCTAGGCATTCGGCCTAGGCAGAGCCGACTGCGCATGCGCAGGCATGCACGCGAATGCACAGTCGGCTCTGCTCAGGCGTCGGGCCTGGACAGAGCCGACTACGCATGCATGCCCGCGCATGCGCAGTCGGCTCTTCCTAGGCCGGATGCCTAGGCAGAGTGAATACCACCTGGAAGAAGACGCGGGGACCCTGCGCCGGGAGAAGACTTCAAGCAGAATCCAGTCCAACCGTTACTCATGGACTTAGTAAGTATGATTTTATCGAATTTTGCGTACCACAACGAGCATTTCCCCCCATAGACTATAATGGGGTTCGAAATCTGTTCGAACAATTGAACAGTGTGCGGCTGTTCGAATCGGATTTCGAACCTCAGACATTTTAATGTTCGCTCATCTCTAGTAAATATACATTTTTTTTTTTAAAGGGAGTATATTAGAAGTTAAGCCGGGAAAGGGGGTTTAGCTTAGGGGTAAAGTTTTAATTTATCCCAAACAACCCCTTTAAGTAATAAGATTATGTTATGTACTAAGTTACTGTAACTACATCCATAAACTCTCAGTAAACCCTTTTATAGGGAGTAAAATTTAACAACACACGCTGTTCGAGACTCTCATAGAGATTTTCTAACATCCAGGTAGAGTATGTTATCACAGCTATCGGGCAGACGGCTTGATTTTGTAGTATTTGGGCTGCAGGCAACTCTAGTTCTAGATAACGCTCTTCATGAAATTGAGAATCATTATCTAACATGCAAGGGAACGTGTTCAAAAGACGACTAACTCCAGCAAAACCCAACCGCGAGGGCATTGTATGGCATAGCAGGAAGAGTTATATACTAATTTTGGCTCTTCACAACACTCATTTCTTTACAATAGGTCATAATGATCCTTAAACTGTATAATAAATAGACCTTTCATAATACAATTTAATTCTCAGGATGGAATGAATTCGCTACATCTTTGGTCAGTCCATGTCCTTATTGTGAGCAACTAATAATATCATGTAGATCGATATCATGGAGCAGATGTTTCAGCTGTAACAGATAGATGTAAATGAGTTCATCCCAAGGTGTGGGTAGAAGAAAGACCTCGATAACCCCATATTTAATTATTTGTGTAAGGATAGAGATTATCCATCGCACCATCTATCCAGCGCAATAATTATTTCAATTAAAATCTTATAGATTTTTAACTGCAGAATAATGTAAAGTACCCAAGGCTGTGACATCACTTATTATCCATATGTAACAAGCCGATGGAACGGAACCGAGTGGAAATGCTTCATTAACCCCTTATTAAGCTTCGAAAACATCAGACATTTTAGAATTTCTCCACATGTGGATCTACAGTTCTATCTTTTACATTTGTTGCCGTAACATACGTGACATTTTATGCAGAGATTTTTTCAAACCTGTTTATTTTTAGATGGATTTTTCACACTAGCATTCGGCTTTCCGTTCTTCAGGTCTGCTTGAGGACTCAAAAGACGGAAATATAATTTGCTTAACAAAGTGGAACCAAATAGCCTATATTGGGGTCCGCTGGGTTTCTGATAAAAAAAATACGGAAAGCGAAAGAAGGACTTTTCTCTCCGCATTTGTCAAGTGGATTCTGGGATGGAATCCTTGAACGGAGGATTTTTGGCAATTTGGCAAGTACTACAAGGTTTATTGGGCTACATAACATTGTAGAACTACACTCACCGGCCACTTTATTAGGTACACCTGTCCAACTGCTCGTTAACACTTAATTTCTAATCAGCCAATCACATGGCGGCAACTCAGTGCATTTAGGCATGTAGACATGGTCAAGACAATCTCCTGCAGTTCAAACCGAGCATCAGTATGGGGAAGAAAGGTGATTTGAGTGCCTTTGAACGTGGCATGGTTGTTGGTGCCAGAAGGGCTGGTCTGAGTATTTCAGAAACTGCTGATCTACTGGGATTTTCACGCACAACCATCTCTAGGGTTTACAGAGAATGGTCCGAAAAAGAAAAAACATTCAGTGAGCGGCAGTTCTGTGGGCGGAAATGCGTTGTTGATGCCAGAGGTCAGAGGAGAATGGCCAGACTGGTTCGAGCTGATAGAAAGGCAACAGTGACTCAAATAGCCACCCGTTACAACCAAGGTAGCCAGAAGAGCATCTCTGAACGCCGCACAGTACGTCGAACTTTGAGGCAGATGGGCTACAGCAGCAGAAGACCACACCGGGTGCCACTCCTTTCAGCTAAGAACAGGAAACTGAGGCTACAATTTGCACAAGCTCATCGAAATTGGACAATTGAAGATTGGAAAAACTTTGCCTGGTCTGATGAGTCTCGATTTCTGCTGCGACATTCGGATGGTAGGGTCAGAATTTGGCGTCAACAACATGAAAGCATGGATCCATCCTGCCTTGTATCAACGGTTCAGGCTGGTGGTGGTGGTGTCATGGTGTGGGGAATATTTTCTTGGCACTCTTTGGGCCCCTTGGTACCAATTGAGCATCGTTGCAATGCCAAAGCCTACCTGAGTATTGTTGCTGACCATGTCCATCCCTTTATGACCACAATGTACCCAACATCTGATGGCTACTTTCAGCAGGATAATGCAATGCCATGTCATAAAGCTGGAATCATCTCAGACTGGTTTCTTGAACATGACAATGAGTTCACTGTACTCCAATGGCCTCCACAGTCACCAGATCTCAATCCAATAGAGCATTTTTGGGATGTGGTGGAACGGGAGATTCGCATCATGGATGTGCAGCCGACAAATCTGCGGCAACTGTGTGATGCCATCATGTCAATATGGACCAAAATCTCTGAGGAATGCTTCCAGCACCTTGTTGAATCTATGCCACGAAGAATTGAGGCAGTTCTGAAGGCAAAAGGGGGTCCAACCCGTTACTAGCATGGTGTACCTAATAAAGTGGCCGGTGAGTGTATGACGACATTGAGGGTGGCTACTTATATGGATGCCGAAATACATCTGCTTTCTATTGCTCTAACAATAAGTATCCTTTAGAGAGCTCGGCACATACACTAGATATTCATGTACCATAATGAACTTCTAATTAAATGTGTACACTGTTATATTTAAGCAGATAAGGAGGAAAAGACGAAATCTCATTAAATAGGCAAAATACGTACACGGATATCGTACGGCATATTGTATGTAAGGTCACTTCCTGCCACACAAAAAGACCAAATGTAAAATCTAGTTGCTATAGTATGAATTCAGCTGTTCCAAAATTCATCATCTTGACCCTATAGTATAATCCCAAATAACTAAAGGTCCATTTTACAGAATTGTAGGCTGTCATATAATGCCTTCCTTGTCATCCGTTTCTATTTCTGGCCTTGAGAAGAAAGCGATGTTTAATTCTTTCATCACAGTCTTTCAATTGGGACAAGTTTTCTTTTCTATATTGCTGCTATTTTGTTGCATATTTATTGCAATGACTTTTTTTTTTTTTGCAAAAAAAAAAAAAAAATTCTGCCACTGTCTTGTGGTTTCTGTTTCACAGCTTAACTGTGCACTACATGTTCCCCATACCTGGTATGCGTTACAGTGATATAAAACGTTATATTTTTTTTTTTTTTTTTACTGTTCTCAGAACTTTGAGGGCTTTGTTTTTACAGGACAAGCCTTAATTTTTAGTTACTATTTCTACTGTGTTCATTTTATAGTATGGGTCATTAAAATTGTGGTAATACCAATTATGTCTACTTGTGTACACTCATAGATATAGGATGAGTCTGTGTTCTTTACCTCAATTATTTTTTTTTTTTTAAAGTATGAGCACTTTTTTAAAGCCCTACTAGAGGACCTGACTATGTGATTGTTTGATCACTTACATTACATTACAAGAATTTTGTATTACGCCAGTTTCCAAAACCTAAGGTCCTACCATGGAAATTCATCTATATTCCTTTTGTCTAACCAATTAGATTACAATGTCGCCACTTACCAGTGTATCAAAGGCTCCTTGCAGATGACCGTGGCTAGTGTGCAATCTGTGTATTTCACGGATAGCACACTAGCCCATTCTTTTCTATGTGTCTGTATACATGACTATGAATTTCACAGTCCTGTGTGCGGGCAGACACCCCGGGTCGCAAAATATAGAACAGGTCCTATGTTGTCCTATTTTGCAGCCCTTACCCTTCATTCACATCTGTGTTCGGTATTCCATTCAGGGAGTCCACATGAGGCCCCCCCCGAACAGAATGCCAAATGCAACTGCAAGTGGTGTGCAGTGAAAGTACACGGACCCCATAGACTATAATGGGGTCTGTGTGCTTGCTGCACGCTGCCCGCACGAATCATGCGGACAGGAAAGTAGATTGTGAACTACTTTCCTATCCACATGATCCCTGCAGAGATCTGGCGGCAAGGACACGGACCCCATTATAGTCAATAGGGTCTATGTGCTTTCACTGCACATCGCTTGCAGCTGCATTCGGCATTCTGTTCGGGGGCTCCTCATGCGGACTCCCCCGGACAGAATACCAATGTAGATGTGAACAAAGCTTTACTTCCATGGCTCCTATTAATTTAATGAAAGGGGCCTCAGAAGCACGGCGCGTGAGCACACGGGTGACATCCCTGTGTTCCCCGTGTGCCGCCCGTGCTTTTAATTCACAGCTGGCCGTTTCAGCACAGTTGTCTGCAACCGGCCTAAAGAGTATCCAGTCATTACTGCAGACTTTTAACCATAAGGCATATCAGACACAAGCTGCACATGGTGTAGAAGCCTTTCATATTACTATAGAGCACCAGGCCCGAAATTTATGGTACATAGCGCCATGGGGCTAAGGCACTGTATTCTTCAAGCCTACTAAGTTTAAGCAATTAGGCCTACTAATTTAACTTTAATAAACCTTTAATCCAATGTCTTGGGAACAGATTTATACACTGTGTACGTGTCATGAGAATTATCACACCATCCTATATTAGCCTGTAATGTTTTATCCGAAACTTTACGATAATGAAATATTAATTCCATCACTTCAATAATGTACTGTGTTTAAAAAGATGCAAATAAATAATAACAGTTACATTTCTATACAAGCAATAACGCCGTTCTGAAGTTTGCCTGGGTGCGCGAAGATAAATGACCTCATTAGCATTTTTATGATATGATATTGGAAGATTCTGTGGATATTAAACACCTGCAATGTATATGTTAATGTTCCGCAACTATTAAATGTGAGAAAGATTTCCATTCTATGTTTCTATGCTAATTACAACTATCACAAAGCTTTATTATGTGAGCTGTTACAAGTTCCTGTCACACTTAAGCTTTAATTAAGGGAGCTGCTACCATAACTCATTAGCACCTAAACAACCTACATCCATTGACACTTCATTTGATCTTGAGATCAAACAGCCACATTAAAAAATAATTACACGTGAACCATGGAGCTGAATAGAATCCTTTGTATTGTTCGGGAACAAAATGAAACCCGTGTCTTGTGACGTTTGGATTTAGATTCAATAGATGCTCCTGCTCTTTAGGAGTCCATTGAAAGATTCAGATGGACAAATTCAAAAACTACAGACATGAAGAAGATTCGGGCAGATATTAATTCCTCTATTCAAATGGTTGTTCTGCAGGAAATATTTTTTAACCCCTTGTGGACAGTCAATTTTGGTTTTCAAAACGTTTTCTGAGACTCACTGTTTTTTTTTTTTACAGGACAGGGTGTCCGGTTATGGATACTTATCCCCTAACCACAGAACCAGGGACTGAACATTTGGGACCCGATCATTGGCTCCCGGCCGATCATTGGCTCCCGGTAATCCAGATTATGGGGGACCAGAAGTCCAACTAAAGCCTCCATGTGAAAGGAGGGCCAGTACGCTTGCTTGGAAAGCACTCCATATCTATGGGACTGCTGGGACTAGAATGCGCCCACAGTCCCAAAGAAGTGAATGGAGAGTCAGTTATGCAAGTGCACTGGCGCTCCTTTCACAAGGCGGCGTTAGAGGGACTTTTGGTCCCTTGTTCACCTGATCACTGGGGGCCCCCCGTGCATGGAAAATAAGTGTCCATAATGGGACAATTTGTTTAATGGCCTTAGAGGCCAGACACTTTTTTTTACTTTTACTTTTTACTTGGAATCTAAGAACCATATCAGTTTTATTTTTTCATCAACATAGCCATATGGACAATATAAGGTGTAATATTTAGCAGCACCATTTTGAAGTACATGTCATATGTTGTATGATATCCATTTTTCTTTTTATAAACCTGTTTTTGGTTTCATTCTAACAGTGTTTACAGGCTAAAGCATTGGCTTCATTGTTATTAAGCACCCAGCCAGCACTGGTCCCTTGTGCAGCACACAGACTACAGAATTGTACAAAGTCGGCACTCTAGGCTAAATGTGGCCACTAATAAGGCCTAATGTACATTCAGTTTTTATCTCATTGGGTGCTGGTGGAAACTGACAGAGTAAAACTTGAGCTCTGTTTTCGCCTTTCTAAGCAAACTGGCTACCTGTGCATTTGCTCTACCTCTTTAGATATTAGTATATATGCCGGATAAACTTCCTCCTGCCTATCCATGTCTGTATGTATTTAGGCTGTTTCTTTAGTCCCACTTTGACTGAGCAATGAGTTCTGTTCCATGCATGTGGCTCTACTGTTTATGCCAGGGCCTTTGTCCTGTTTTTACGCAAGTCATGTTGTCTGTTATGTCTATGTTAGAACTCTGTTACTTGCTTGGCCCATGGCCTCTGCAAATTAACTCTATTACTTATGGCCTGTTGCCTTTGGGCTTTCCACAATACAATTGGTAGCTGTGTCCTCTGTGTTTTCTTCAATACTTCTGATACCTTCTCATGACTGTATCTTCTGGGCTTTCTACAATACCACTGATATCTGTGGCCTCTGGGCTTTCTGCAATACCACTGATATCTGTGGCCTCTGGGCTTTCTGCAATACCACTGATACCTGTGGCCTCTGGGCTTTCTCAATACCCACTGATTCCTGTAGACGCTTGGATTAATACCTTTGTTACTTATCTGTTGCTTTGTTGTCTGTATGTTTTGTCCTGTTTTATTCAATGTTCATTGTGTTTTTATTTGTTTCGGTGTTGCACTGCACCATTGTCTTGACCCAATTAGGCTTGGTTCACACATCAGTATGCCATCCGTCCATTTGAATTCAGTTTGAGACTAAAAACGGACTGATGCACATACTGGTTGTATACTGACACCTTTTTATGCGGATAGCAAACGCTGTCTGTTCCCTAGAGGACAGATAAGGGGATTAAAAGTAGCAATTGTAAACAGAGTAGAGATAAGGACATTTATTTGATGCTCTTAACCCGTTGGTGATCGGCCACTTACACGCATTCCTATGGCAGCAAGGTATTCGATTGAATACTATTCGCTCATCTCTAGTTCTGATACAAAAATGGCAGTTTTTTTTGTTGCACAGACACCTTAGGCCAAAAAGCCTAAAAAATGTTCCACTTTGTCCTACCTGCTTGGCCTAACACATACCAGAAAACTCGGCCAATAACAGTCCACATACAGATTGCTGTGTATTTCTACACAGTAGAACACTAACCCTAAGTAAAGATCTGGACCATTGATTAATTATTAAAGATCCCCAGAGACCTTCCCTAATAATACAATTAACTAAGACCAAATGCAGTGAAGCAATTTATCTAAAATACATTACTGGAATAAAAGCGTATAACATTCAATGACACAGAACACTCGGATGGTATATTACATGAACTAAGGGCATTTTCTGTATATTTGCTTTTGCTTGTTTATTTTATGACATTTATTCAAGCCATTTTATCATGCTTTTTATTTCTCTCTGAATTGTGATATATGAAAGTCCATGCCCTTACCTTGTCACTGCAGCACCATGTCTCCAAATTCAATTTTGGTGTCATTTATTATTATAGTTCATACTCATCCTTGACTACTGCCTGCCTTGTGTTGTTTACTCTCATAATCCAGTCATATTCTTCCTCAGTCCAAATAAATCAATCGGACTTACCGCAGTCAATGCTATTTTGGTATGTTTAATACTGCCTACAATAATTCCGAATAGTGTTTTCTGTATAACATATGTGAATTAGAAAGTCATAGGATATAGTAAAAAGTAAGATGGCAGAAAGCTGCAGTTGGTCCACAGGATTGTTTTGGAATTGCCATTTATGAAACTCCCTAATATATGTAATACGGATCACTGGTTGAGACGATAATCTACAAGTTAATACAAGCCACTTATCAGACACCACTCTGGGAATCTGGGTAACAAAGTCTAAGGGCTCGTTCACATGGGGCAAGAGGGAGCTGATTTTGGCGCTGAATCCACGTCAGAATCCGCCCCCTCACAATAGAGGTCTATGTAGACCACTAGCTTACTTTTTTCCGTGAGCGGTTTGTTCCCACTCACAGAAAAAAGAAGCGAGCTGCCCTTTCTTCAGGCGGATTCCGCAGCTGATTCAGCCCCGGTGTCTGCCTCGCGGCAGCATCCTCCGATCTAGACCCATTCATTTAGGCCTACTCTGGAGCAGGAAGCCACGACTGTCAGAAGCCGCAGCAGGTGCATTTTGGTCCTATTCTGACGTAGCTTCCCATGTCACAATCAGGACCAAAATCTGCCATTCCACACCCCTTGTGAACTAGCCCTAAGACAACCCTATGTATTCACCTGATCCTGCAACAATGCATAATGCATATAACTGCTAGGGAACCAGATTGCATCTGTTGAGTAAGGTGACAAAAAACAGGAGTTAATTTGCAAGTCCCAGACTAATGACAGGAAAACGAGAGTCAAACTAACCAACGTCAAAACCAAGAGGGTACAGATGCCAAATGATAAACTGGAGAATTACCACTAGAGGAAGCCAAGGTCGAGTCTAGGAGAGTTCGGATACAGAAAAATCAGAACTGTACTTGAGCAGACTGAAGGAGCCAAGACACAAAGTAATCACAGCCAAGACACATTAAGTAATCACAGGCAAAGACCTGGTATCAGAACCAAGTTTAGCCCTTGACTAGACTCTGAACCAAAGCCCTGATTAGCTCTGTATCGAAGACACTGACTGGCCGAGCAACCCCAGACAGAGTGAGAGGTGGTAGATATAGCAACCTTAAGGAGATAGCCTTGGGAAAATGCATATACCATTCACATTCACAGCAGACAATTAAATAACATGTATCTGACATTTCATTTTAAAAGAGGTAAGGCATGGCGTATCTTATAAAAGTTTCTAAGGAGTTAGACACCATTTCTCAGCTTGCCATTCACTGTATTTTTTTTTACTCAGCTGTTTTTTGTCAATTTGCTGGGTAAAACCTTGAATATTCTACACTACCTTGTCCAAAAAGAGACAACTGGATTCAGTGACTTTTTGTCACATGAACAAATCCAGTTTTATTGTTCACATCACAGTACGCATCAAAGTCTGTCTCGCTTTAAGACACAGTACAGTAATAGTTGTCAACCTGAACATGCAACTTAGCAAAACACATAGCAGGTTCCCCGCAAATGGCTATGTCAACGGTGAAAAAGAATTTATAGACCAAATCAGTGTGAAAAATGCAGTCAAAGAGCCAAAGATTTAGGATTATTAGATCCCCAAACCATTACAGTAGAAGTTTGTAGATTACTCCAGTAACTGTGGGAACTGCTGATTGTTTTATATGGGCAATGGCTAAAAATATGAAGAATCTCCGTAGAAAGTGCTTGATTTCTTAATATTTTTACTGTACAAAGTCATTTCATTTGGCTGAGATTGATGCTTGATTTTAAACTAAAATAAAGTAGATCTGCCAACTCACGTATGTTATTTCTCTAGGGGTATGTTCACATGGTGGAAAATGAGGCATTCCGTCACAAAATCTGGCACCAAATCCATGGCAAATTCCATCAAGTGAACATACCCTAAAGCTAAGGGAAAAAAGATAGGCCTGCTGCAGTATATCCGGTTTTAGTCTCAATTACCTGGCCTGGCCCCAATTTTAGCCTTTGCGTTGCACAGATTGAAAACTTGCCAAAAACATAACTGATATGCTGCATGTTCCAAATTTTGTGAAATTTTGTGCTGCAGGTTTTTGTCTTAGGGTAAGTTCACAACAGTGTATTTTGGACTGAAACCTGAGGCGGAGGCTGCACTGCACCGGCATCCAGTCGCGCACTCCACTCTGGATTAGGCCCAATGAATGGGCTTAGTCTGGAGGAGTGTGTGTCTTCAGGCCAAATCTCGAGGCGAAATGGCCTGAAGAATGAGCACCTTGCTTCTTTTTCCAGGAGCCAGAACAAGCCAGCTCTGGAAAAAAAAACACACCTGACTGGCTCCCATTGATTTCAGTGGGAGCCGTCTTTTTGGTCAGGATTTTGAGGCAAATACAGCCTCAAAATCTTGACCAAAAATCTTCATGTGAACTTATCCTTATTGGGGTTATCCAGGCAAAAATGGACAACCCTTTTAATGTTTAAATCAGCTGGGGGTAGTGAATAAAATGTAAAAAAAAATGCATATTCACCAGTCCCCGATGCTCCGTGTCCTCCTGCGTGTCCCAGTTCTTCTGCTCTCCTAGTTCTCTTCCAGATTTCTGCTTTAGACGCCAATCAGTGGCAGGTGAATATGCATTTTTTTTTTTTAATTCACTGGTGTTCCAGGTGTCATATAGAATAGATTTGTTTTAGGTTTTGTTTATTTTTATCTATTTTTTTTTTTTTTTTTTTTTTTGGGGGGGGGCAGGGTTTGAAAATTTTCATTAATTTTTTTCACATTTTTAAAACAAAAAAAAATATTAGCCCCATGAGTATAAAGACCAGTACAATATGGCTATGTCCACAGAAAAATAAAAACCGAGTTATGACTCTTGTAGGTGGGGAGGAAGAAAACGGGAAATGCAAAAGTGAGAAGAAACCTGTTCAATAGCGCTTAAATGTCCTAGTTTAGATGTTTATCATTGTGTACTATACTGTGGAATCTAAGTGTTTCATTAGAGGAACGATCGTCTCATTTTTATCAACACAAGGTATAAAATGTTATAATCTTCCAAACTGACCAGATCTTACTGACAAGATCAATTGCAGAAATCTCCTAGCTTCACGGATGTTCTGCATTACAGTGCCTGCGTTCTATCTTCTGATCGCTTATTGTTTTGGACTTTATATTTTGACTGTTTGTTTTTTGACCTTGAAAATAAATAAATTTCTTCATTGATAAAGCCCGTGGTCTTTCTGCTCCATTGCATCAATGTAGTAAACCACTGTCACAGGATTTTGATAGAAAATGCATTAGGATATTGTCACCGTAACATGACAGACTTCATGTACATTTGAGGTCGTCTTGCTCCAAAATTCTCATTTTCTATCTGTCTGGCCAGGATAAAATTGCATTTTGTTACATTTACTTCTCTCTGCTACAGTTTTACCTTTCATTTTCCAGGGAAAGCTTTTATCTAAAGTGAAATATACATGCAAACAAATAAATATCTGCAAGAACCCCTACAAAAAACGGAACAGCATACGGCCAGGATCACACGTCACACTGTAGATCCAGTTTTCCCATGAACACGGCTTTACTGAAGTTCAGTTAGCAGTAAGAACTCGTCACCCACCTCATTGATGAAGTTTTGTGCTCCTCTCGGACTCAGAAGTAAAATTGCTCTACGCAAAGTGTCGCGGTACCGATTTAGTTCTTCTGTTTTCATAGAGGTGAAAAGACTGGCAAAAACTTTACTGATGTTCCTGTCCACTTTTTGCAACGATACATCAAGCCCTAGTCGTGATGCTTGGTCCAGAAATCCTTGGAGTCCCCGAATATCTGCAACACAAAAAATTACAAAAATAGATTTTTTATTGGAGTACAAATGTTTTAAATATTTTTTTGTATTTAAAAAAGGTCCTTTTCTAAGTAAATATTATAGATTATATATATATATATATATATATATATATATATATATATATATATATCCCTATATTATAAAAATGAATTTCTGTCTGTCTGTCTGTCTGTCTGTCTGTCTGTCTGTCTGTCTGTGCTCTAATGCGAACCAAACGACTGGATCTTCACCAAATTTGGTACAGAGATACTTCAGATATCCGGGAAGGTTTAAGACGAGACTCCAACTCGCTCGGACGTACCGTTGCTGAGATACAGCATTTCAAACACAGTGCCCCCCCCTTAGCCAATACAAACCTGCAAGACTTTCACTCATATTCCAACTGCAATACACACGGTCACTCCACATGCACAATACAACACTGATATCCAAACTGAGATACACGCATCAGAGAATTAGATACACAGATCAGCACACAGTATCACACACCAGAGGATTAGATACACGGCTCTGCACACAGTCCCACAAACCAGAGAATTAAATATGCACTTCTGCACACAGTTCCACACACTGAAGGATTTGATACACGCGTCTGCACACATTTGTACACGCCATAGGATTAGATACACGCGTCTTCACACAGTTCCACACTCCAGAGGATTAGATACGCGCGTCTGCACACATTTGTACACGCCATAGGATTAGATACACGCGTCTTCACACAGTTCCACACTCCAGAGGATTAGATACGCGCGTCTGCACACAGTTGTACACGCCATAGGATTAGATACACGCGTCTTCACACAGTACCACATGCAGTAGGATTAGATACGTGCGTCTACACACAGTTCCACACGCCGAAGGATTAGATACGCGCCTCTTCACACTATACCACACAGGGAAAGATTAGATACGCGTGTGTGCACACAGTACCACACTTTGGAGGATGAGATACATGCCTCTGCACACAGTACCACAAGCCAGAGAATTAGATACGTGTCTCAGCACACAGTACCACATGGGGGAGGATTAGATACGCGCATCTACACACAGTACCACATGCCATAGGATTATATACGCATGTCTGCACACAGTACCACATGCCGGGGGATTGGATACGTGCGTCTACACACAGTTCCACACACTGTAGGATTAGATACGCACCTCTTCACACAATACCACACAGGGGAGGATTAGATACACGTGTCTTCACACAGTTGTACACGCCATAGGATTAGATACACGCGTCTTCACACAGTACCACATGCAGTAGGATTAGATACGCGCGTCTACACACAGTTCCACATGCCAAAGGATTAGATACGCGCCTCTTCACACAATACCACACAGGGGAGGATTAGATATGTGTGTGTGCACATAGTACCACACTTTGGAGGATTAGATACATGCCTCTGCACACAGTACCACAAGCCAGAGAATTAGATACGCGTCTCAGCACACAGTATCACACGGGGGAGGATTAGATACGCTCATCTACACACAGTACCACATGCCATAGGATTATATACGCATGTCTGCACACAGTACCACATGCCGGGGGATTGGATACATGCTTCTACACACAGTTCCACACACTGTAGGATTAGATACGCACCTCTTCACATAATACCACACAGGGGAGGATTAGATACACGTGTCTTCACACAGTTGTACACGCCATAGGATTAGATACACGCATCTGCACACAGTACCACATGCCGTAGGATTAGATACGCGCGTCTACACACAGTACCACATGGGGGAGGATTAGATACGCGCGTCTGCACACAGTACCACATGCCTTAGAATTAGATATGCGCATCTACACACAGTTC
Organism: Leptodactylus fuscus; assembly: GCF_031893055.1. Taxonomy (NCBI): domain Eukaryota; kingdom Metazoa; phylum Chordata; class Amphibia; order Anura; family Leptodactylidae; genus Leptodactylus; species Leptodactylus fuscus. The sequence goes on from NC_134274.1 coordinate 48,211,643, forward strand.
CACACTCCAGAGAATTAGATATGCGCGTCTGCACACAGTTGTACACGCCATAGGATTAGATACACACGTCTGCACAGAGTACCACATGCAGTAGGATTAGATACGCGAATCTTCACACAGTACCACACAGGGGAGGATTAGATACGTGTGTGCACACAGTATCACACTTTGGAGGATTAGATACATGCCTCTGCACACTGTACCACAAGCCAGAGAATTAGATATGCGTCTCAGCACACAGTATGACACGGGGGAGGATTAGATACGCGCCTCTTCACACAATACCACACAGGGGAGGATTAGATACAGGCCTCTGCATACAGTACCACATGCCAGAGAATTAGGTACGCGTCTCAGCACACAGTTCCACATGGGGGAGGATTAGATACGCGCATCTGCACACAGTACCACACGCCAGAGTCATTAGATACGCGCGTCTGCACACAGTTTCACTTACTGGAGGATTAGATACGCGCCACTTCACACAATATCACATGGGGAGGATTAGATATGTGCATCTGCACAAAGTACCACACCAACAAGAATTAGACACTTGCATCTAAACACAGTACTACACGGGGAAGGATTAGATACAGCTTTACTCCAGGTATCCATAACAACTGATCACAGGTTTTTCACTGACATCCAAAATGAGATACACATAATCACATGACGCTTATGGACATACACACAAACCACATACAAAATACACCAGTGCAAAATTGGACAATTCTTATGGGGCCAGTACACAAACATAAAATGTAATATACCCGTGCGAAGCCGGGTCCTCCCTCTAGTATATATATATATATATATATATATATATATATATATATATATATATATATATATATATATATATATATATATATATATATATATATATATATTGCTACTTTAGTCAATTTGGTGTTTTTTTATGTTTGTTTTTTTATACTGGTTTTAAATATATGGCCCATAGAAGTTCTGTGCAAGTTACTCCCTTTTCTCCAAGTGGGTGGTAACTTTGTTTTTCATGAAGAAAATAAATGGATACCACCTACCACTAGGAAAATAAGGGTAAATTCACACAGTTTTTTTTGGATCATAACCTGAGGGAGAGGTTAGCTGGGTAGCCGTGACTGAAAGCCCGTGTACTGCACCAGCATCCAGTCGTGCACTCCGCTCCGGATTAGGCCCAGTGAATGGGCCTAGTCCAGAGGAGGGTGTGTCTTCAGGCCGAATCGTGAGGCCACTCGGCCTGAAGAATGAGCACCTCGCTTCTTTTTTACGGGAGCCGGAAGAAACGGCTCCCGGAAAAAAGACCTGAACGTCTTTTTGATCAGGGTTTTGAGGTGGATATGGCCTCAAAATCCTGACTAAAAACTCAGTGTGAACTTACCCTAAGAGTTAATTTTCATATAGAAACACTGGGTCCATATCTCATGTGGATGGACTTAAAGTGCCAAAATGTCCAGTGGCTACCAGATAATACATGTCCTTTAGCATGTAGTATTTGATAACATTAAAAACAATCTTCATCCAAGTGCAATACATCTTCTAAACATGATAACTATGGACCAAACTTAATTACCCATAATTAGCTCCTAACCTTGTGGCTGACTGGGCAAAAATCTCTGCTTGGCTACCTTGTGTGAGTGGGAATACAGAGATAGTTGATATATAACTGGGTTGGACTACTCTCTGGATTCAGAGGTCCAGACTGAGGATTTAAGCCAATAAAATCCAAATCCCAATGAATCATTGCTCAGAAAATTAAACATCAATCTGCTCAACTACTGGTTTCCATGGAAGAGAGGCCACTTAGCACAGCCTAAGATAGTTCTTCATTATCATGCTGGGTTTAGCCACCATGGACAGAAGTTCCCGGCAGTTATTTTTATTTCGAACTTCCAATTAGTCTCTCTCTTTATGACATTGCAGATTCTCTGAAGTGTACATGGACATGCCACCTAGAAGAAAAGGGGTGAGATCATTCAGGGTTGGCTCCCTCTTTCCAATATGTCCTAAAGCAGACATATTGCCTATTGCTATGGTATGTATAACCTACTGAGGCACAATGTTGTGGCAAAGCAGCTTTTTTTGTTGCAGATTTTACTGTTTTTTTTTAGCCAAAGCCAGGAGTAGATTAAGCATAAGAACTTCCTACATATTGGCCATTAATTTTGTAGACATTCTTGGCTTTGGCTCAAAAAAAGGCTACAAAATCTGCAACCAAAAAATTTGCTTTTCCACTGGGGCTTCAGCCTAAAAGGGCTTATTGATGTATATAAATTGTTTAATGCCGTTGTGATGAATGGCCCTGAGATAAGTTTTTTTTCACTGCCCTGCTCAGATATATTTCCCTTTTGCCCTGTTAATTTACTCTACTGGTTAGCATATCAGAGATAGTGTCCCATTGTCCAAGCCTAATTCCTCCCTGGAGGTATCTTGCCTTACCCTGAGCACGGCATTGTCAGGTTTCTGCTAACTTCATTATTCTTAGCAGGGGCTATCTGGGATCAGTGGACTGAGAGCCTTGATATCACCTTTTAGCAGACAAGCTGACTCCGAGGAAACCTTCAAAGAGTTATGACCGTATATAGTAATACTGGTACAAGGTGAGGGGGAGAGCTGCCCACCTTGCTGACCTCATCATGGGAGGGGGCTAAGTGGAGATATATTGTCACACATGACAAGACCACAGGCTCTTGTTGTTCTTCCTGGACTGCTGGGATGTGTCACAAAGTGCTGTGATGCTGTGGAAGCTAATCCCGTGGACTATGGACTCTATTGCCTATGGAAATAGCATGCACCCTGGACTATTCTGCTACTGGGGTAGTCAAACCCTTACCAACTAAGGATTACCTATGGACTCTCACGGCTTATAGACTCTAAAGAACTGTGCCCTGGATTTCATGAGGTGAACTCCAGAGACCCAATTATAATTCTGTTTCTATTCTTTTATTCTTCTTATCTTACAGCACAGTAACATATCCTTCTTTAACCATACAAGCTTGCATCCGCTAGCATATATCTTTATGTATGTTGGTTGTCTAGTATCGACCCTCTTGGGTTAATAAATATAAAACTTTAGAAAGCTCGTCTCATATTATCCTATAAGACCCGGTCCCTCTCTAAGGGTGAGAGTGGATGGTAAAGGTAAGAAGTTGATTGCAGTTTTGCCCATGGCAAGGCCAGGTAGGCCAGAGGCTGGGTAAAAGTGGCTTGGACGGAGGCGAGATCCTTCACAGCAGGTATTAGTTTATCATTTAAAAATAACACTCATATTATCTGGTCCAGCCTTGCTGCTCACACCCCATCATTTCCAGACCCAGTCAGCCAGAAGTAACAACACCTCAACCTTTGCCTATTGTAGGTATTCATTGGTATGAACGGTTACTTAATGTTCTTGCACATGTGACCATTTGGCTTCCACATAACGTGCATTTGTAAATGTTATAACTGAAGAAATTTTGGCTACCATGGTCATGTGATGATGAATGAATGGGACATCAGCAATTGTGGTCCAGCAGGGGAATGAAATAAAGGGAATGGAGCAGCGGCACTCGTGTTTCCTGCACTTCCACATACATTATGAGTACAAGAGTAATAACTACTTCTGACCATGATATGCCTTGTATTCTGTATTTTTCAGAAGTTTTCTTTCTATGCCGGCTCCATATATACCATATATACAGATTGTCAGTTTCACCTGAGCTCAACTAAAGATGGAGTCTATGTATGATGATATCTTCCATATATTCGTTATAGAGTGCGGATCTTGCTCCCCTTTGTAAGACACCCTCAGATACAGCAATGGCATGAAGAATATTCTACTATAGTACTTAGTGGTGTTTCTGTGAATCCAGCATGGAGACATAGAAATGACTAACTAGAACTATCTGCAGCAGTCACTTCTCTGTGCTTCTGTTTCGGTCTCTGTATAATAATGTTCCCTCCTACTTTCGCTCCCCACTCTATAGTCTTCTATGGGCAGCAGCTATACACTGTCTTTTATTGAGTTGATTATCTTTATCAGCCATGCCTCTCTGAAGGTAGATTGTACCACTAACTTGAGAGAGAGAGTGATCTTATGTGGAGTTGGGGAAGTGCTGGAATGAGCAGAAGACGGTCTGATACATACAGGTAAATAAGATAAAGCATATTACAAAGTTAAGTTTCGCCACTGACATTATTGATTTATGGGTAACACCCCCCCCCCAAAAAAAAAAAAAACCAAAAAAAAAAAAACAACAAAACAGTTAATCTATAAATTACTTGTAAATTCAGTTGACATCAGGGTCCATGCATGCGTACAGACTGAACAATTTTGTATTACTGTAATGTACTTTTAGGTAAAGTGAATATTATATATACTATTAAAATCATAAGTGTCAAAAAATTATATGACCCTTCTGCTGAATTCATTCATTATACAGTATGAAGGTTGAGAAAAAAGGAATGCAAAACTTATTTTGTACCTCCATTTGTTTCATTGCTCTTCATGATTATGTGTTCAAATGTCCTATTAGGATTCATATACAGGATAAAGATAGGCCCTTCACCTCTATATATACCATACTGGAAACTCAATGTGTAAGGGTAGTGCCCTCTCTGATGGAGCCGACATGTCTATACAGTTCCTAGACAACAATTCATGTTAACAGCCAGCATGGGAAGTCACATTTCCCACGAAGAGGCCTTTTCTGGTGAGCTGTCAGTTTACTGTATATGTCCATTTGCTCACACTCTTAAAGGGATTCTATCATTAAAATTGTATTTTTCCTGCCTACCACGTAGGAAAAGACTTAAGAAATGCTATTCTTCTCCTACCTTTAGATGTCTTCTCCACGCTGTCGTTCGGTAGAAATCCAGGTTTTCAGTATGCAAATGAGTTCTCTTGCAGCACTGGGGGCGGTCCCATACTCAAACAGCACTGGGGGTATCCCCAATACTGCAAGAGAGATCTTCCGGAGCTGGGTACAAACATCTAGGGCACAGGCCTTGGGCAAAGCCAACTGCACAAGCCCGCCGGCCACATGCAGTTTGAACCCAGCGCCGGAAGAAGATGCGAAGAGAGGCCGTTCCATACGAAGATGGAGGTGGCGCTGGAGATTTCTCTTGCGGCATTGGGGACGCACCCAGTGCGGTTTGAGTGCTGGGGCCTGCCCACAGTGCTGCGAGATGACTCATTTGCATACTGACGGAAACCAGGATTTCTATCAAACGGCAGTGCAGAGAAGACATCTAAAGGTAGAAGAAGAATAGCATTTCTTAAGGCTATTCTGACATGGTAGGCAGAAAAAATACAATTTTAATGATAGAATCCCTTTAAATGGACACATGTATGCCAACAGGGAATCCATAAATCAAATATTTTGGTGAGATATATCAGAATTTTGCAGACCTGATTACATTCTGGCATAATTTAACCCCCTAATGTCCCGGGCCCTGTGGCAGCTGCTACCCCTCTAGTTACACCCCTGGATGTGTGCAGGTGTATATGCCTATGGCCTCATAAATCTGATAGCTGAACACAAATACCAAACAAGGTGTGTACTTAGCCTAATTGTACAAGTATACCTGTGAGCGAGCTATATCCCTTATTTGAATCTATTGACATTTGTAGTATAGTTTACTTTGGCAACCAAAGAATTTTAATCAAGTAAATAGAGGAAAATTGAAGCTAAAATGTATATTATGCATACTGTATACTTACCTCAATAATATAGTACAGCAGAGATAAAATAACAGGTGAAGACGAATCCAAAGCCAAACCTTAAATGTCAATCTAACCTTGAACAAGTGACACTTCATTAAATACCAACATTTAGAGCAGATTTAAGTCTCCTCAAATGACTAAAACTTGGACATCGTACATCAAGTTTAGTAGAAAGAATCGTTAACACTTCCTAAGAAAACCATCTGGTTAACGACAGAAAAGAATTATGCAAGGCTGATTCCAAGTGCTAATTGTGTAACAAATATGCAACCATGCAGCTGGGCTATAATTATACTCGTCGCTGGGATGGGGCATATGACAATGCTATTTGTACCTCGGTTAGTTCTTGTTTAGAAACAAAATTTCATGCATGAGCCCCCACCTAGCCTACATAAAGCCAAACACATTACACACATCTGTAGAGAAGACTGTCAGAATATGGGCCGGGAGTAGAAGAAGACTGGAACATTTATTTGACTGGCCTGTCCTATGAATTATTAGAAGGTGAAATGATTATAGTTTTGTTGACTTAAGTTCTTTTACCTATTTGCTAAATGTCTGAAAAATATATAAAAGGCTTTTAGCTGTGTCTCGGAAAAGTCTGCACAACTCATGTCCTCCATTCACTTTGACTCAATATACTTTGCCGCAATACGCAGTAGTTGTAATAGTTTTGCAAAACTTTACTGAAGGTGATGACAAAGGTTTTCTATTATTTCAGCATGGACTATGTCCAGACTCTTAAGCCACATACACATGGCTCCATTACCTCTATGATTTGTAAGGAGTAATACAATACCCTCCATACCTCTATAGGGCTATACTGTTCTTTTGATATAATAATAAGGCTTTAAATTGGATCTGTCACAAGGCTTTGAAGCCCCCATACCAGCTGTGGGTCCTTATGCTATTGGAGATTAGGGCGCTACACTTGGTGACCCCCCCCCCCCCCCAAATTATTTTGCCAAAGAAAAGTCTGGATTCATCAACCGGCTCTTGTACAGTGTAGAGTTGTCGCAAAGGTGAGTGTTGGGAGCAGCCAAAAAAAAAAGAGTCATGACCCATATCCAGACGAATAAAACATTAAGTTCCTGCTAAACACAGTGATGGACATAAACCTCTATAGCACAAGGACATGCTCTTGAATTGAGGGACCCAAACTCTATTTGTTGGTACATGGTGTACGTACAACACTGTAGTAAAATATCTCAGAAACTTTGATGTCTTACAGCCTCCTTCATACTGTTATCCCATAATCATAGCCTGGACATATATATTAAATAACTAACAGATTCAGCCAATACCTATTCCTCCCACCTCCTCCATACACTTGCACTAATCCTGTAGCTTCAATAAGAGCTGAGCTACAGTGAAGGTGCCGGACAACGGACAGAGCTTTCCGCTTCCAACCCTGTATTATGTACTGGACAGGAAACCGGAAGTGGCACTATACAGATGATCGGTCCAGGGGCCGAGTGTCAGGCCCCTATCAATCCTATATTAATATATATTTATTTCTGAGGATAGGCCATTAAAAAGTTAGCCCGAACAACCTCTTAAGACACTGAATCCGTTGTAGCTCATGAGTAGCAGTGCAGTGTAGGATTGAGATGGCCCCAAAGTATAAAATCCCTCAAAGTATAAATATACATATAAACATAGGCTCCCTTAACTGGTGTTTGCAAGTTCTCCTGGCACAGCGATGGATGTAGGCCAGAAAAGGAGTCTATAGCTTCCGTTGCACATTAGGTTACATATAGTTACATAGTAGATGAGGTTGGATGAAGACATCAGTCCTTCAAATCCAACCTAAAACCCTAGAGTCTCCTACAGTGATGATCCAGAGGAAAGCAAGAAACCCCATGAGGCTCATGCCAATTGCCCCATTTCAGGCGAAAAAATTCCTCCCCGACTCCAATCTGGCAGTCAGTATAAAACCCTGGATCAACGTGTCCTTAAAATCGAGTCCATAACCTGTAATATGTTTATTTTCAAGAAAGGCATCCAGGCCCTCTTTGAACTTGTTTAATGAGGTTGTAAAATTCCCACGTGCAGTAAATTTTCATGGGATCAATACTAGAGATGAGCGAGTAGTATTCTATCGAATACCTCGCCACCATAGGAATGTGTGTAAGTGGTCGAACACCAAGGGGTTAAACGAATCGAATATTGGATGCGCTTAACCCCTTGGTGTTCGGCTGCTTGCACTCATTCCTATGGTGGTGAGGTATTTGATCGAATGCTACTCATCTCTAATCAATACCTCTCAAAACAAGTAGGGGATGGTGGTGATTTTGTGTTCGCTTAAGTCTTAGAGAACGTGGATTGCTACAGGTTACTTTTTAAGGCACAAAGGTCACAGAATTTGCTTATATCCGATGGAGTCTACTGGCCATACCTCCTCAAAATCAATTTCATACCAAACTTTAAACATTTTACAATTCCAAAAGAGACTAACATTTGTCTGTAGGTGAAGGCTGACGTTAAGGTAATGAATATAGTCTAGGATTAAAAATAAATAAGTTCTGAAAGTTTCTATACATCAAGTAACTTAATAGGAGATATTAACTGTCCTTGACATAAGATAAACAGAAGAGTTTGCTACCTCCATTGTACGCCACTTACATAAATTTCCAAAACTACATGTCGTTTCCAAACCAGCTTTGTAAGGGTATACTAAATCTCAAGTCCTATCCTTAAATAATCTGTTGGTCTTGTTATTTTTAGGATCTAATTGACACCCTGGAATAAATGTGATGCAATTAAGTTACCCACAAATAATACTGGTCATGCAGGACGGAGATAAAAGTCTATAAAATGCAACATTAATGGTGTAATTAACCTTTTTGTGTAACGTGTTTCTTGACATTTACAGCTACTTCTTCACTTACATGGTAATTGGTACAAGTAATTTTCAGCCATATACTTGGTATTAAAGTGTATCCAGTCACTTAAGTAAATTTGGAAAAAGGATTAGAGACCCAGCACAAAAATAAATACACAAATAACATACGGTAATAAAAGATGTACCAATATTTTACCAGCTAGTACTGTTTTCTGTATGAAATTTATATAATATCACAAATGTTTTCAGTGATTGAAATGATTTAGCAGAAATAATGAAAATTTTGTAAGAGATCACAATAAGTAATGGTAGGTTATAGCTGGGGGTGGTTCGGTGACTCCTGGAATCAAATTAAAGGGAGTCTGTTATCAAGAAAATGTGTATCAAGCTATACTTTCCACAGATGTCTTTCTTATTCAGTATTTTATCTTCATTTTCATGAAAATCAGTGTTTTATTTGTATGCAAATTAGCTGAAAAGGTATTTAGGGGTTTTTCTTCTCTTGTGAGTGCTTAAAGGAATTCTATCATTAAACTACTATTTTTTGTCCCAAACACGTAGGAATAGCCTTAAGAAAGGCTATTCTTCTCCTACCTTTAGATGTCTTCTCTGCACCGCCGTTCGGTGGAAGTCCTGGTTTTCTTCTGTATGCAAATGAGTTGTCTCACAACACTGGGGGCAGTTTCCAGCGCTCAAACAGCACTGGGGGCGTCCCCAATGCTGCGAGAGAACTCTCCAGCAATGCCTCTATCTTCTTCTGGAACGGCCTCTTCACGCGTCTTCTTCCGACGCTGAGGTGAAACTTCTACGATTGTGCAAGTCGGCTCTGCTGTCGGGCCTTGGGCAGAGCTGACTGTACATGCCCACCTGTTGTAAGTAAGTGGGATAAGTGGCCACAAGAAACTAGCCGCTTACACCAGGCGGGCATGCGCAGTCAGCTCTTCCCGAGGCTCAACGACTTGCGCATGAGTAGAAGTTTCACCACAGTGCCGGAAGGAGACACGTGAAGAGGCAATTCCAGAAGATAGAAGCATCATTGGAGACTTCTCTCGCAGCATTGGGGACGCCCCCAGTGTTGTTTGAGTGCTGGGGACCGCCTCCAGTGCTATAAGAGAACTCATTTGTATACCAAAGAAAACTGGGATTTCTACCAAACGGCAGCGTGGAGAAGACATCTAAAGGTAGGAGAAGAACCCTTTAATGCTCTGCTCTAGATAACCACCCTCTAACTGCTGCCTGGCTCCACCTCCCATTGTTTGAGTGACATATGCCACTTTGTCACTAATTACAGATGGTTATTCAGAATGGGGAACAAATCCCTCGCTAGAGAAGAAATGCCCCTAAAGCATAAGAATAAAGTTTGAATTTGACGAAACTGGTGCTACAATGGAATAAGAAAGGCATCTTTGGAAAGTGCTCCATTTCATACTGCTATTACTAAGATCACCAAAACAAGCTTCTGTGCTTCCCCAAAAGAGCTACTATTGTTACGTCAACCTCAAATTCTATAATATTAAGTCTTTCTACAAAACAGTTATTTTCATAGTTCACTCCTTCATACATTCATTTTAACTAAACTGAATCTGCTGCTGTAGATTGTAGCTTTGAGTTTCTAACACCATGGTTTGGCTGCAGCATTGTACAATCCCCGTAAGATGGATGGGATTCTTGTAAGTCCCATGCACAAATAGTGAAAAAATACACGACAAGCAGAAATGCTGCGATTTCCAAAAACCTTGCATTTTGGAAATTGCAGCACAGGAATTGTATCTACAGAAACATCAGTGGTTTCCCTATAGGCATAATGGAAGAAGAAAGTCCACAGAGGAAACCTCTGCTGACTTTTTGTGAAAACTGCTGCAGGAAAAACTGCGATGTGTTGCTGCCATGGTTTTCCCACAGTGATTTTTGTTGCGGCCTGCTACATGGGGACTTAGCCTAAAAATTTGACTCTGGCATCCTCTTACATTATCGCAACTGAGTGCAAGTGGTTCCCACTATGGCAGCTACTAGAATTTACAAGTTACAACGGATTATTCTACAAAGTCTACTTTGCTACAACGTTACCACTTTTCCCTCTAAATTGCAAACTCTGAAATTGTTCCATAATTTTTCTGACTGTGAAAGCTGTTAGAGTAAGGCAATATGGTTTCGGGTAGCACACTGCTGAATTACTACCCACCCTTTGCGGTCAACGGTCACACAATTATATGAATAAGTACTATAAAAGTTTTGTATTTGGTTCCTGCAATTAGACAGGATTTTGGCTTTGTGCAACATTAGATCATGTAGTCTTATCCGTATTGGACGTGTAGATTTCATTAGAACAGTGATTTAAATAAAATTTTCCTTTTCAGATCACTAAAGCTTAGGGGAAATGCTAAATATTACCAGTCTTCCTTCTAGACAACAGGGTCTTCTCCAAGAGATAAAATTTATCTGGTAGATTCTTGATGATGGATCAGGGGAAATCTGACTAGGGTCAAATTATCAAAACTAACACCTGAACCCTAGATCACTTTCCTCTCTCCTTCCTTGATCTAACAAATAATTACCAGTGTTACGGAGGTGGTCTGAATGCAGTAAGGTCAGCCCCCATAGCACAGAGAGACTGGGTAAACCAATCCCGGGGTCTGGAACAAGGCCCAAAACCCCTAGGTCCATCATCAAGAATCCACTGGATCAATTAGGGTAAGTTCACACATAGTTTTTTGGTCAGGATTTTGAGGCCGAATCTGCCTCAAAATCCTGACCAAAAAGATGTCTCCCATTGAAATCAATGGAAGCCGCTGAGGAGCTTTTTCCCGGGAGCCGTTTCTTCTGGCTCCCAGAAAGAGCCGTTTCTTCTGGCTTCAGGCGATTTGGCCTGAAGACACTCCCTCCTCTGGACTAGACCCATTCATTGGGCCTAATCTGGAGCAGTTGCATGGCTGGATGCAGGTGCAGTGAACCGGCTTTCAGCCACGGCTACCCAGTTTTTGGTCCGGAACCTGAGGCGGCCTCCGCCTCCGCCCAGTTTTCAAACCCATTCAAACCCCTCAGGTTGCGGACCAAAAATCTCCATCGGAACTTACCCTTAGGATAATTTTAACTCCTTGGACTTTTCCTTCAACTAGTTGATTGAAAATTTGCTAATTGATTGCAGTAGATAATGCCAAAGACAAAATCATAAGGAGGATTTCTTACATTCTCTATCAGATATGTGTACTGCAGTATATTAACAAAATTATGAAATATTCTCCATAATACTGCTCAATATATGGCTTCGGAAAACCTACTAGGAATTTCAAGGAAATACTACAGTAAATCTTCATCTTACATTTTTATTGTTTTCGGTGCATACTGAATTGATTCCCTTACCAGTCATCCTTTAAAATCTTTGCATTATGCCATAACCAAAGTGTTCTAAAATTATTCATTAAATCAAATGTTAGATGAGTATCTTGAAGAAACTACTGGGACGAGAAGAAGAATTGGAAGGTCGTTAAGGATAATAAAACAAATTATGCAGATGATAACTATTATTCAGGATTGGATAGTTCTTAAGATTATGGTGACACGAGTAATGCCTCCAGATCGTTACGTGTTCTGTGATTCTTACTAATGCAATAATGACAAAAAAGTACTTCATTAACGGCTCATTACTTTTGGGTTGACAGGCAAACATAATTATGAGCTGCACAAAAAAAAAAGGAAAAAGATTATACAGCACAATGCAAGGTGATTGATCTTCAGAAAAACTCATTCTTTTAGAGTAATTGCACAAACCACCTAATATAATTTTGTTGACAAAGTAGCCGCTTGAGAGATACTTCTGGAACAAGTCATCAATAATCAAAAGTACAAAGACGGTAAGCATCATTTTTACTAGAGATCCCTATCAAACTTTTAGTTTTAGAGTTTGCCTTCACACAAGTTTATTGACTTAAAGGGGTCTGTTTTAGACAACCTCTCCGTATTAGGGAACGTTGATGTGTAACTTCAGTAAAAGTTCTGAAGCCTTTGTAATCCAAGTTCAGCCTTTTGTAATAGGGACATCTCCTTTCCAATCTAAGGGCGGGTTCACACCTGCACCCGGTCTCCATTTTGCAGGTTTCCGTCTTCTGTCCGAGAAACTGGACAGGAGACAGAAACCAGCAGTCAGTTTTCAAACCCATTCATTTAAATGGGTTTACAAAGTGTCCACCCATGAGCGCCTGGTGCCTCTCCGTGGCAAAACTTTTTTGTTAACCGGACACAAAGTCGGACATACAGGACTTTGTGTCCGGTTAAAAAAAAACAAAAAAAACAAACGGTTTCGCCGCGGAGACCAGAAGACACTCACAGGTGGACACTGACTGCCGGGTTTCCATCTCCTGTCCAGGTTCTTGGGCAGAAGATGGAAACCCATAAAGTGGAGACCGGGTTCAAGTGTGAACCCGCCCTAACAGAAGGGTGCTATTTCCTGCCATTTACAGGCTCAGCAAATATGAAATTTTAAATTATACCCCCTCCTCCTTCCTCTGCTTATTACACTCCTTTACTTTATTAACTAGCATATTACTTCTACAGAAGTTCTCTTTTTGGACAAGTTATTTTGTCTCTCTCTCAATCTGCAGCAAGACAATAAGTAAATCCCATACAGTACTACAGCAATTTTAGTTTACTCCCACTTTGTTCCATACTTAGATACTGTACATATCTTAAAAGGTTTTTCAATGAATCACCGAATGTAAGTTTTAAAAGCATTTTCCTATCTTAAAATAATGCCATATTGCTAGGATATACCAAAACCCAGCCTTTGGGACTACTTCCAATCCTGAGAATAATGGGAACACCAGGAAACCCTTAAAACCTGACCTTTATTAAGTCCACCTTTAAAACTGGTGGCGTGTAGAAAAAGGGCTAACTAAAATAGTAGTGACACATCTTCAATCTGCCCTGCCAACAATTCGTATAGATTCACAACATGGCAGACGCACTGTCAAAGATATCTGCAAAGTCATTACAATCACAATATATGCTGCTATGGATAAAGGTCACCCCCGTGCTCCTCTCCTTAATTAAGATGCCATTTTACAGAGTGTCTTGGCACTTTCTATACTTCACTTTACAAGAATACAATTTTGGCCACACATTCATAATTTTTTTTTTTTCCAGCATCTACAGAGGCATACGCCCACAGCCCTGGCAAAAAATGTTAAAAACACATATTGCATGCAACCGTTTCGAGGAACTAGACAGGGATTTTCCCTTAGACACCTAATCTTTGTAGAAGTTTCCTCACCTCCTCCAACTTCAGCTCTTTGCATAGCTCCACTGATTCCCATGCAGTTGGAATATTTTCTCTAGTCCCTTTCATTCTTGAGCAATGGGTGCTCTTAGTTTCAGCACACATAGGGTAAGTTCGGGGTTTTTTGGATTGGAACCAGTGTTAGCCGGGTAGCTGTGACTGAAAGCTGGTGCAGTGCACCTGCATCCAGTTGTGCACTCTGCTCCGGGATAGGCCCTATGAATGGTCCTAGTCCGGAGGAGGGAGTGTCTTCAGGCCGAATCACGAGGCGACTCGGCCTGAAGAATGAGCATCTTGCTGCTTTTTTCCGGGAACCGGAGAAAACTCCTGAGCGGCTCCCATTGATTTCAATGGGAGCTGTCGTTTTGGTCAGGATTTTGAGGCGGATACGGCCTCAAAATCCTGACCAAAAATCTCCATGTGAACTTACCCTCAATATTCTTTTTAGGCTCTCTGCTATCAGGTGGACAGCCTTGAGCCTGGAGAAGACAGCTCAGAACTGCTCACAACATATAGAAACATCACTTGTATACTTAGGAATCCCAATAGGCAACAAATAATTCAGAAAAGCTGTATTTGTGGACAACCTTCTGCTACCACTCTCAAATTCTGATAGACCCTCCCTCATGACCTCCAAAACATCTAGATTACAGGTGCATTGCCAGGCTACATACTCAAAATAGGTAAATGCAAATCACTATTATTTAAGGTTCTCCCTCCCATCCTCTATGGATAATCTTGATTTGTTTCTACTGGAACACACATATATGAGAGTAGACATAACCAGATCTCTGGTATTACTGTTTTGTACTAATCACTTCCTCTCTACTTGTACCAAAAGGTCAACTATATCAATCATCTATATCAGTGTTTCACAACATTTTCAGACTCCAGACTTCCTGGGGAAAAAAAACAAAAAACTTGGGCACCACTATGAAATAATTTTTACCAAAAGACAAGAAAATTACAGGGTTTTTTTAGAACAATTATTACAACTGGAATATACACTTGCCCCCATGCAAGTAGTAATACTCCTCAGTAGCCCCAAGAAAGTAAGAAGTAATTACAAGCATTGTGACCCTGAAAAAATTAATATTGTCCCCAATATCCCCCGGGAAAGTAATCATGCCATCTAGTAGCTCCCAGGCAAGTAATCATGTCCTCCAGTGGACCCACACTGTAGTTATGCTATAATAATAATAATAATAATAATAATAATAATAATAATAATAATAATAATAATAATAATAATAATAATAATAATAAAAAAATGCCACTTACCCATTCTCAGTTCCTCAGAACTCTGATTTTTTTTTTTTTTCTTAAATTAACTTTTTATCTGCAGATTGATGCAGCAGGTTCTCACCAGGATACCTGAATAATAGAGCAGGAAGCTAAAGGCTTCTTACTGCATTGTTCTAATGAAAAGTTAAAAGGGGGTGTGCCGCCATTTCATCACCGTATTATCCCAAAACCCCGTTTGGGAATTGCTGAGCTATAAAGTATTCATCTGAGCTAACAAAAAAAAAATAAAATAAAAATTACAAATCAAAACCTCCTTTATCATTCTAAAGTAAGCTACATTTTTCAGATATCTGATCCACACAAGTGCAGACTGGATTCAATTCACAAACTACTATACAGACATACGAATATATATATTATATATATATATATTCGTATACAGTACTTTGATCAATAGATCCTCCCCTTCCTAATCTACATACCCCAAACTGCAAGTTATAAGATAATTAGTGTTGAGCGAATAGTATTCGATCAAATACCTCGCTCCCATAGGAATGCATGTAAGCAGCCGAACACCAAGGGGTTAAGCGCATCAAATATTCACTGCTCTTAACCCCTATGTGTTCAGCCGCTTACACGCATTCCTAAGGGAGCAAGGTATTTGATGAATACTTTTCGCTCATCTCTAAAGAAAATATAAAGGTAACTTCTTTTTGATTTTCACATGGTACATAATTTGCAAGCTCAAAAAAGTGAAACCTAAGTGAAACCTACACAGTCCTTTAATATTGCTTTGATGAATAGTCCAATTTTTTTGCATGGACTCCCAGATACTATATTCAAATCTTGATACCCTGCAAATAAGACTCCATATTCCATTGAAAAACTACAAGAAAAATGTCCCACCCTTACCTTTCCCTAATTGGTATACATACAGAGAATGATTATTTTCAGGCTCACTTGTGCTCAGTGGGATGTTATGTTTAATATGGTTCTAAATTTGCCAACAAATTAAAATGGCCAGAAATTGACTTCATGTAGCTACCTACTCCCCATAGGATTACAATACTTGTCACATGGCCATTATGACATGGTTAAATTGGAGTCTATGACCTACACTAAGTATAAACAATACACTTTTGATTCAGCCGCGGACTCCGCGGCAAGATAGGGCAGCTCACTTCTTTTTTCCGCCATTTTTGGCAGCAAATTTTGAGGTGGATTCCATATCAAAATCCCCGCTGCCAAAAGACCCTGTGTGAACTAGCCCTTACATGGTTGAATATGCTTGGAGGAGGTGGTAGACTCAATTTGAACGTATCCCATCCCTTATTATCTCGGAGTTACTCAATATTACAAAATACTCAACAAAAAAAAACCTAACCCCCTAGATAAAAATAAAATAAATAATACAAAAAAAATAGTACAAACATAAAAAATAATAAATTTAAAAAAATAAAATAAATAAATAAATAATAATAATAATAATGAAAAAAATAGATAAAAAGGACACCACATTTTTTTTTATATACATAGATCCTGTATGTCTTGTACTCTAGGCCAGATACAGATGCTCTTGTCAAATTTGGAGAGCTAAAAGCTGACCTTGCACTTTGCCTTTCAGGCCTGTGTGATGATCCAGTCTTTCTGGAGATAGTTACATAGTTAGTATGGTTGAAAAAAGACATATGTCCATCAAGTTCAACCAGGGGATGGGAAACGGCATGACAGTCTTAGGTATGGTAAATCAATTGAGAAAAATGCATTTACATTTTGTCCTTTATGTTGCCCTTTGGTGCTTATTTGGAAGCTGAGAAGGGAAAACTAAACCACACCATAAGTTACTGTCCCAATACATGTGGATATAAAAGCAAAATCACTCAGTCATTATTGTAATCTGCATTCTTTGCAGCAAATAACGCTGTGTCTTTGACTAAAATACACGAGATATAATGGCACTAATAATACTCATAGAAAGCAGACGATTACTGACAATATACTTCTTAGTGCTGTCACCTACACCTAGGTAGCTGTCACTCTGCCATTATCTTCTTCCCTTGATCACTATCCCACTTACATTAAGACTAGAGATGAGCGAACAGTGTTCTATCGAACACATGTTCGATCGGATATCAGGGTGTTCGCCATGTTCGAATCGAATCGAACACCACGTGGTAAAGTGCGCCAAAATTCGATTCCCCTCCCACCTTCCCTGGCGCCTTTTTTGCACCAATAACAGCGCAGGGGAGGTGGGACAGGAACTACGACACTGGGGGCATTGAAAAAAATTGGAAAAAGTCATTGGCTGCCGAAATCAGGTGACCTCCATTTTAGACGAATAGTGGATTTCAAATCCGGGTCATATGAGAA
Source organism: Leptodactylus fuscus (assembly GCF_031893055.1). Classification (NCBI taxonomy): domain Eukaryota; kingdom Metazoa; phylum Chordata; class Amphibia; order Anura; family Leptodactylidae; genus Leptodactylus; species Leptodactylus fuscus. The sequence continues at coordinate 48,229,079 of NC_134274.1, forward strand.
TGTGAACTTTGTGACTATGAGACAGGGATAGCTGTACAGGCAGGGATAGCTAGGGATAACCTTTATTTAGGGGGGAATGTTATTAAAAATAACTTTTTGGGGCTCTATCGGGTGTGTAATTGTGATTTTTGTGAGATAAACTTTTTCCCATAGGGATGCATTGGCCAGCGCTGATTGGCCGAATTCCGTACTCTGGCCAATCAGTGCTGGCCAATGCATTCTATTAGCTTGATGAAGCAGAGTGTGCACAAGGGTTCAAGCGCACCCTCGGCTCTGATGTAGCAGAGCCGAGGCTGCACAAGGGTTCAAGCGCACCCTCGGCTCTGATGTAGGAGAGCCGAGGGTGCACTTGAACCCTTGTGCACCCTCAGCTCTGCTACATCAGAGCCGAGGGTGCGCTTGAACCCTTGTGCACACTCTGCTTCATCAAGCTAATAGAATGCATTGGCCAGCGCTGATTGGCCAATGTATTCTATTAGCCTGATGAAGTAGAGCTGAATGTGTGTGCTAAGCACACACATTCAGCTCTACTTCATCGGGCTAATAGAATGCATTGGCCAGCGCTGATTGGCCAGAGTACGGAACTCGACCAATCAGCGCTGGCTCTGCTGGAGGAGGCGGAGTCTAAGATCGCTCCACACCAGTCTCCATTCAGGTCCGACCTTAGACTCCGCCTCCTCCGGCAGAGCCAGCGCTGATTGGCCGAAGGCTGGCCAATGCATTCCTATGCGAATGCAGAGACTTAGCAGTGCTGAGTCAGTTTTGCTCAACTACACATCTGATGCACACTCGGCACTGCTACATCAGATGTAGCAATCTGATGTAGCAGAGCCGAGGGTGCACTAGAACCCCTGTGCAAACTCAGTTCACGCTAATAGAATGCATTGGCCAGCGCTGATTGGCCAATGCATTCTATTAGCCCGATGAAGTAGAGCTGAATGTGTGTGCTAAGCACACACATTCAGCACTGCTTCATCACGCCAATACAATGCATTAGCCAGTGCTGATTGGCCAGAGTACGGAATTCGGCCAATCAGCGCTGGCTCTGCTGGAGGAGGCGGAGTCTAAGGTCGGACCTGAATGGAGACTGGTGTGGAGCGATCTTAGACTCCGCCTCCTCCAGCAGAGCCAGCGCTGATTGGTCGAGTTCCGTACTCTGGCCAATCAGCGCTGGCCAATGCATTCTATTAGCCCGATGAAGTAGAGCTGAATGTGTGTGCTTAGCACACACATTCAGCTCTACTTCATCAGGCTAATAGAATACATTGGCCAATCAGCGCTGGCCAATGCATTCTATTAGCTTGATGAAGCAGAGTGTGCACAAGGGTTCAAGCGCACCCTCGGCTCTGATGTAGCAGAGCCGAGGCTGCACAAGGGTTCAAGTGCACCCTCGGCTCTCCTACATCAGAGCCGAGGGTGCGCTTGAACCCTTGTGCAGCCTCGGCTCTGCTACATCAGAGCCGAGGGTGCGCTTGAACCCTTGTGCACACTCTGCTTCATCAAGCTAATAGAATGCATTGGCCAGCGCTGATTGGCCGAATTCCGTACTCTGGCCAATCAGCGCTGGCCAATGCATTCTATTAGCCCGATGAAGTAGAGCTGAATGTGTGTGCTAAGCACACACATTCAGCACTGCTTCACCACGCCAATACAATGCATTAGCCAGTGCTGATTGGCCAGAGTACGGAATTCGGCCAATCAGCGCTGGCTCTGCTGGAGGAGGCGGAGTCTAAGATCGCTCCACACCAGTCTCCATTCAGGTCCGACCTTAGACTCCGCCTCCTCCAGCAGAGCCAGCGCTGATTGGCCGAATTCCGTACTCTGGCCAATCAGCACTGGCTAATGCATTGTATTGGCTTGATGAAGCAGTGCTGAATGTGTGTGCTTAGCACACACATTCAGCTCTACTTCATCGGGCTAATAGAATGCATTGGCCAGCGCTGATTGGCCGAATTCCGTACTCTGGCCAATCAGCACTGGCTAATGCATTGTATTGGCTTGATGAAGCAGTGCTGAATGTGTGTGCTTAGCACACACATTCAGCTCTACTTCATCGGGCTAATAGAATGCATTGGCCAATCAGCGCTGGCCAATGCATTCTATTAGCGTGAACTGAGTTTGCACAGGGGTTCTAGTGCACCCTCGGCTCTGCTACATCAGATTGCTACATCTGATGTAGCAGTGCCGAGTGTGCATCAGATGTGTAGTTGAGCAAAACTGACTCAGCACTGCTAAGTCTGCATTCGCATAGGAATGCATTGGCCAGCCTTCGGCCAATCAGCGCTGGCTCTGCCGGAGGAGGCGGAGTCTAAGGTCGGACCTGAATGGAGACTGGTGTGGAGCTATCTTAGACTCCGCCTCCTCCAGCAGAGCCAGCGCTGATTGGTCGAGTTCCGTACTCTGGCCAATCAGCACTGGCCAATGCATTTCTATGGGGAAAAGTTAGCTTGCGAAAATCGCAAACTGACAGGGATTTCCATGAAATAAAGTGACTTTTATGCCCCCAGACATGCTTCCCCTGCTGTCCCAGTGTCATTCCAGGGTGTTGGTATCATTTCCTGGGGTGTCATAGTGGACTTGGTGACCCTCCAGACACGAATTTGGGTTTCCCCCTTAACGAGTTTATGTTCCCCATAGACTATAATGGGGTTCGAAACCCATTCGAACACTCGAACAGTGAGCGGCTGTTCGAATCGAATTTCGAACCTCGAACATTTTAGTGTTCGCTCATCTCTAATTAAGACCAAATGTGTTTCAATATTTTGTATTCTCATCGGAGATTACATATTTGTAATAGTTATTACTGCCAATATGTAGGTGCATGTTTCATGTGTTGCATTGGTGTCAGAGGCAAAGATATACAGGGACACCAAAACTATATGAATAATGCTCCCCTCTTCAAACTGGGGCGGTCCAAATGGTCGTGTGATGAAATATGAATATAAAATAGTTTGTCAGCAGATTGGTCCTTTGTGTATTAGTCTGTGCTAGACTGTCTAGGAATTCTAATGTGCAATCTACAGTTTAGGCTAATTCAGTTGTGGTCTATAGTAAGTCTGTCGTGGTCCAATTCCTGGTCAGATTGTATGTTTGAATGGTCAGGACTCTAAATATTAATCAAATAAAAATGATAGCATCACAGGTCAGATGCAAGAAGGGAGAAGAGCCCAGAATCAGCTCAAAATTATTAGTTACAGGAAATCTGTGTCAGATTATTTGGAGCCATGTCTATCATATATCATCTGCCCTTCCTTCTGTGGTGCCTCAAGCACCCGACTTATTAACAAGTCTGTAATTTAATTTTTGTTTTATTTCACATTGTTTGTATCGATGTGTCTTTCTTGCGCCATCTTTTCTTGTAAGCACTGTACCTTTTACTGTATAGTAAATCTAAAATTTAAGAAGACTTGGCTCTAAACATCCTCACAATTACAAACAAATATTGCTTAGCCTTGTTATAATTTTCTTTGTAGTTGTAAGTGGTTTGGGTATATTAGTATCCCACTTAACATAAGTGGCAGCTCTTTATGTAGATGTATGATTGTAGAAGGTCGCTTCTACTCCTGTGTAGCCTTGTGTGACCGGTGAGCTGGAAGGGAATGTGGAAGCAGAGTTTCTTTTTTACGATCACATCCACGATCAAATGGGTGCGTGTGATAAATAAGGTATACGGATAGCCGACAGAACTGGTATAGAGTGAGCCAGCATATCTTGTATGAGGCTCGAACCAATGGAGGTTCATATGCACCATATATCAACAGTGACACCCATTTGTTCGCACACACCCATGTGTACATGAGTAGTACCCACCAGGTCACATGATCTTATGTCATCAGTGCCGCATCCACATTCGACACCTACCAAACCGCTCCCACTGACTACAGAAGAAAGAACAAATCCTCCATTATGAATGGAGCATTAGAACAACCAATCCACTATATTTAGAGGAAAGCAAATTTTTGTGCCGTTATAGAAGGACACTCTTTCTTGTTGGAACAATGGTGCTATAGACCTTTGTAGTACAGAATGTTGCTATGTATAATTCATTGAAAAATAGTGATGCTTCTCTCTCTTGAAAATAAAAATATTACAAGTTCTATGAACGAGATTGCTAAGGATTAGTTATTGATCCAGTGTTTTGTCATGATTGCCATATTTAGTGGTCAGGAAGGAATTTTGTTTCTGATAAGGAAAATTGGATTTTGCCTCACATGGATTATTTACCTTCCTCAACATTGCAGAAGAAAAGCTAAAACACATTTTTTCAAACCAATCTTCTATGTGACTATGTAACTACTTTAGGTAAGCGATGATAAACACAGGACCAATAGGACCAATGTGTTAGATATGACTGGACATGCAGTTTTATAAAGCACACGTTTGGTTGATGAATGCAATGCCATAAAGTGAACTAATATTTAATAGCTACTAGTCAATGCATAAATTATTCTCTGAGGTTAAGCCACAATTTATTACATCAATAGCCACATAAAGAAAACTTGACAAGCTATATATAACCATTTACGTATAGAGCAAGCATGTGACCATCTCTAAGGAGCAATTAAATCTATAATTTTCGTTTTCCACTCATTAAGTTTGACACTGTTATTAGTATACGATAGAAATTAATCTTTTTGCGTTGATTAAGAATTCAAGCTTTATGTAACAAATTAGGGACAAGTCTCATTGTTATTTAGCCTACTTCTTGCTAAGATTTGAGGGGTTAAGGAAAAACATATTTAAAGTGCCTGATGTGACATGGTTTTGCCAATATATGTCTTGAGTTAGGGACACCCTTATCCTCATCGTTGCTCCTGAATAGATTTGAACGAGAATTTTCTGAAAATTTTGGTTTCAACTCAAACCCAAAACTTTAGGGATTCATCACCTATAAATCAAAAGTGTAATTAGTGATGAGCAAGTAGTATTTGATCGAATACCTCACGGGCATAGGTATGCGTGTAATTGGCCGAACACCAAGGGGTTAAACACATTGAATATTCGAAGCATTTAGCCCCTTGGTGTTTGGCCGACTACACGCATTCATATGCCGGCGAGGTATTCGATCAAATACCACTTGCTCATCACTAGTAATTATTATACTCTTGGGTCTCTTCAGGCCCCAGAGTATATTAGGTTGCCCAGGGATGGCATGGAAAAATAAACTGTTATACTCACCTGTCATCAACTCTCCTGGGGATCTTCACGGCACCTGGCATGCTCTCTGGGTAATCTTATAATCTCCCAGGTGATGTCATGGGCCCCAGGGTCAAGATATCACCCAGGAAGCTGGAAGAATCCGGAAGAGGACCAGAGTATAATAATTTCACTTCTGGTCCATGATATACTTATTCAACCTGAAAGTAATCTTGGAAATGAACCACCTGAACCATGAACTTATGAAAATATAGATATATGATAAACTAAATTACAATTGCATACACCTTAACCACATTCATTAAAGCTGAAATGCAAACCCTTCCTTACTGTAGGTCAGATGGGATCATTGCTATATTTCAGGAGTGTGAATAATACTGGAGGCAAAGATTTACTTGAGCCTTTATCATAACAAGTTGACTGTGCCATTAATAGCTTAATAACAATTAAATAGCTAGAATGTGAGCAAATTGGTGAAATACCTGTGGCAGTACCTTAACTCTTACCTTCAAGGCCAAAGTGTATCATGGGAAAATCTAAAGAAATAATTGAAAGACATTGGAAACCAAAAAAAGAATAGTGGACCTCCAAAAGTCTGATACAACTCTTAGAGATGAACATACTTAGGTTCAAAAACTAAAAATCAATCCGAGAACACCACCAATTCACCTTGTGAAGTTATCGGAGGAAGCAGGTACAAAAGAGTCTTTATCAACAGTAAAATATTTCAATATGACCTGCAAGTCATCTTAGAACATAAAAAGTTACTGCTCCAATACCGGCACAAAGAGAGTCAGGTTAGTTTGTAACTGCACATGTGAACAAAAATCTTACTTTTTCCAGAAAGGTCCCTGGTCTGACGAAACAAAACTGACCTGTTTGGCCATAAAATCCATCATTACATGCAAAACTGCAAAACTAGGAACACAGGGTAGCAGCATCATGTTGTGTTTAGGGTTGAGTGATCGGGATCGGAAAAGATGGTATTCCGATCGGCGATCGATTAAATTTCATGATCAAAATTCTGATCCCAATCTTTTCCTGCAGGATCGATGTCAGACATTATCTCAAGATCAGCTCAACCCTATTCATGTATATATCATTAATAGAGTTGAGCCATCGGGAGAGATCGAACCCCGATCTGCGATCGAGCAAATTTCATGATCGGCTGGAAAATGATCGGAAATTGGATTTTAAAATCGATCCTGAAATCTCATGATCGGCTCAACCCTAGTTGTGTTTCTTTAGTTTAGGAGAGCTCTTCACAAAATAGATAGCATTGTGAGGAAGGAAAATTAGGAGGGATATTAAGGAAACATATCAAGACATAGGCCAGAAAGTTAAATCTTTGGTGAAAATGGGCCTTGTAAATGGATAATGACCCCAGGCATATTTTCAACATTGGGGCATGTGAATGGCCATTTCAAACCATCGACCTCATGTTATGGGTAGAGATGAGCGAACAGTAAAATGTTCGAGATTAGAGATTTGTTTCGAGTTGTCCCTCAATATTCAACTACTCGAAATGAATATCGAACCCTATTATACTCTATGGGGGGGAAATGCTCGTTTCATGGGTAGGCAACATTCAATCAAATTATACTTCCACGAGTGAGGCTCAGGCTGGATCCTCAGAGAAGTCTTCTCCTTGCAGCGTCCCCGCAGCATCTTCCGGCTCTTCATTCACTCTGCCAGGCATCGGGCCTGGGCAGAGCCGACTGCGCATGCCCGCACTACAAGCGGACATGCGCAGTCAGCTCTGCCCAGGCCCGATGCCTGGCAGAGTGAATTCAGAGCCGGAAGACGCCGCGGGGAAGCTGCACGGAGAAGACTTCTAAAGGTAGGAGAAGAACCAGCGTTGATTGGCCGACTGTATAGCATTCGGCCAATCAATGCTGGTTCTGCATCAAACTTTTCCATTCGAATAGCGAGTGGTACTCGATCGAGTACGAGTATTTCGAATACCGTAGTATTCGATCGAATACCTACTCGATCGAATACTACTCGCTCATCTCTAGTTATGGGCATAACTGAAAAAACCTGTGGGTGCAGGGAGGCCTATGAACCTAACTAGAGCAACCTATTGTGAAAAGCTTGTGGAAGGCTACCCAAACTGTTTGACCTTAAGAGGCAATTCCACTAAATGATGATAATATGAAAGTTTTAAATTTTGGGGAATGCAATGACAAAGAAAATCTAAAATAAATAATCGCTTCTTGTATTATTCTGACATTTAAAATGCTTGAAATATAGTAGAGATTAGAACTACCCGAAGAGAGGGAAGTCGACTAGGATTAAATGTCAGGAGTTGTGAAAAGCTGAGTTATAATGCATGTGGCTAAAGTGTATGTAAACCTATTACTTAAGTGGTATACACAGTCTTGTTGCTAAACAACTGCCTTCCAAAATTTTGAAAACTTATCGGTAACTTTCCAGTAAGTAAGTCTGACCTTTAAAGACCCTTAAAACATAACAACCAGAAAAATTCAACTGCAGGCATCAATTTTTCACAGTTGGCATTAGAAAGTTTGTTTTCTCTTTTCTGGAGAAGAGCTGTTTTTCCACAAATTCTCACAAGAAATATTGCCCTAAAGACTCCATAGTAGATATAGCTCTGAATAAAGTATAAGTTATTTGAAACCAGCTAGAAACAACAGATCGAAATCAAGCTCTCAAAAATTGTAAAAATTATACCCATAATTTTTGAAACAATAAACTTTCAAAACCAATATAACATGAAATATTACATAAATATATGCCAAGAATCTTTTAGCAGTACAAAGATGGCCAAGATTTACCACACTTGACTTCTAGATCTAGAGGAAAACCCCTTAAAACCTCTAATATTGTAAGAAGGTGAAAGACAAAGTGCTTGAGTCCTGTTATATCAGCCACAGATTCCTGACTTATGTGTGGTCCAGTGCGGGTCTGGAATAGGTTTCAGCCCCAGGTATGGGTCCTGAAGATGGTTATTGGCCCATAAAAGGTTCCAGAGCCTACACTTCAGGGCAGATCCAAGGATTAAGGAGGTGGCTGGGTCTGTCCTGTAACCCTGAGTCCAGTGAGATCAATTGGTGCTTGTGTTTTTTGTGTGGTAGTAGTAAGCCACATGTATGGTTAGGTTATATCTTCTGTTTAGTTAGCCACTCGGACGAGCAGGAATTATTTTATTTTTGCCTGAAGTTAGGGCTGTATTTTGCTTTGCTCATTTGTGCCTGAAGTTTGTGTCCCTGTCTTGACTGTTTTGGTCCACACCACTTCTACTGAGCTATATTCCCCACAATATATACAGAGCATAATAAGGGTAAAAGGAAAGGCAACAACTGTGCAGAATGCTATTCCTTGTGATGCTCCTATCCCTAACAATTTTTTTTTCAACCATTGATCAGGTCTCCAGGCACTTCATCTTTAAGAAGGAAAAGAAGAGTAAGAGAGAGGAAAAGTAGCAAACACCAAAAGTCGAGACCATAAACTTCACCAAGATGGGGGCATAAAATGAAGAAATATTTGACCCTAGGAAAGATGGAGCAGTGTAACAACAGTGAGAGAAGATGAAAATTATTCAATTATGATATTGTAGATGCTTGAAAACCAAAGTAATACAGATAACTCCTTTTATGGTTTCTAAAAACCAGAGTTTGATTTTCTAGAAAAATGAGAAGAATTACAGTATTTAATGATGCAAGATTACTTCAGTGAGAGAATTTATAGGTCTAAAAAATGTGTAGAAAGTAACTTTCCTCTTCTCTAAAGCAATAGCTGGCCACAAGAGCTGTTGGGAAAAGGCTTTGAAGTTACACGCTGCTTCACAGTACCAACAGGAATACAAGTTGTATCTAGGGTTGAGCCGATCTTGAGTTTTCCGGATCGTTTTTAAAATCTGATTTTCGATCATTTTACAGCCAATCATGAAATTTGCTTGATCGCCGATTGGGATCCGATCTTTCCCGATTGCTCAACCCTAGTTGTATCCCACTTTCTGATAACAAGAACTGACTTGTGTTTTAAGTGAACAGAACTCTGATCCATATAGATCATAGCGCTATATCATCTTCTAATCTGAACACAGACAATGGAAGTGGATGGGCCATTGTAGATATTAGAAGGGTATAAGTGGGCACTGGTCTTAACCAGCTGTAAGCTTGTAGAATTCATGAAATGTGATGGAGCCCAAATAAAGTTCTTCCTGGGCTCATAAATCCCATTTGTCTGCTTTCTCATAAAGTTTGCCCAATGACTGGCTCTGATAAAATCAAAAACAAAAGAAAAAGGACACCCGAACCTGCTCTGAAGTCTAATTTATTAAATTAATTTGCCAGTCCTTTAAAAAAAAAGGAGGAACAAACATTTACTGAAGGAAAATTATACATTTATTAAAACTGATTTGTCTAATGCATTATCATGAAAGCTACATAATTTGATTTTCAAACGGACAAGAATGACCTCTAAAGACCAAAATGCAATAATTTCCAATTAAATCATTAAATAAAAATTTAAAAATAACTCAGACTGAGAAATGGCCAACAAGATTATCTATAGATCTGGAGGCTTTAGCATCTATGCATTACAAGGACTGCCCATTAATTTTATGAGTAACTGTAGAGTAATTCATTTCTCTTGTGGTGGTACTAAACACTGGTTTAAGAGGTTAGATTACAGATGATCTTTGGGTCATCCTCTAATGTCAGAGACAATTGAGAACGTCTTAGCTATTTCTGGCAGTCCCAAAGAGAAGAATGCAGCTACAGTGTATTTTTGCTACCCCTACTTCATTTAGATGGAAGAGATCCCCATTGTTGTGATCATTGAAGGTCCTTGTGCAGTGGCGTAACTAGGAATGGCGTAGCCCCATGGTGAACTTCTGATATGGGCCCCCCACCCCCGAAGACCCTGACTGACCGACCCCTCCCCCGGCATTCCTGCATGGAACATTTTTTCCCCTTAGTGGCCCCTGCACACAGTATTATGCCCTATAGTGGACCCTGCACACAGTATTATGACCCATAATGGCCCCTTCACACAGTATTATGCTCCATAATGGCCCATGCACACAGTATTATGCCCCATATTGGCACCTGCACACAGTATTATGTACTGTGATACATAATACTGTAATACATTTTCTGCCTGGGGAAGAAGAGGTTACAAGTGCCACATTCAGTGTTAATGAAGAGTGTTCTCACAGTTATCACTTAAAACAGTCTTCATAGACATTGAATGTGGCACATGTAACCCCAGGCAGCAAACTTATTATAATTATTGCAAAGAAGAAAGTGCAGCAGGCAGCTGCCAGCACTGTACTGTGTGCTGTAAAGCCTAACCCTGGCACACATGGTGAGTGTGATACACTTACAGCTCACCAGTCTCCACGCTCCAGAAGGGCTCAACAATGCTGCACTCCTCACTCCATAAGAAGAATCCCCCTGCACAGTTACCTTCCTCCTGCGTGAAACTCCGCCCCCTCATTGTAAGTGAGGCCTTACCCTGCCCAAAACCCAGCACCTTAGGGGGCCTTGGGTTTCAAAAAGTATTATTTATTTTTGGCATATTAACTAGTAAGGGGGGCCCGGGCCCCCCAAGGTGTCGGGCCCTGTGGCAGCTGCTATCACTGCTACCATGGTAGTTACGCCACTGTCCTTGTGGATAGTGGCTAGATTATCTCTAGTGAAAAAAAATCCTTTAAGGCAACAGTGGATCATGTATACATATACTCAGTATTTTACATGCAAATCTTCTCAAGGTCACAACCATACTGTAGGTAGCTGTGATTTTGTATATTATCAGACTGACTGACTATTTGCTTTTGGTGACATATTTAGATAAAAATATAGCGTTCCTTTTCCCGGTCACATAAAAAAGACTCTTCCCGAGCAGCTACTTATTACAAACTTTATAAAATGCTAAAAGTCAACTGAGCTCTACTCAGTGATCTGAAAAATCAAAACCAAATTAGGACGGCGGTTCGGCTTTAATAAGTTGCGGATATCACAGCAGCCAAACAAGAACAAGAAAAAACAGACAATCAACCATAATTCAGAAAAAAATAGAAAATCAAAGAAGCAGAAAATGAAACAGACAAAAGGAATAATCTCGCAATAGTTCTTGTCATGGTTTGAAAAAAAATATTAAAGCAAACAAGAACTTGATATTATTGTATTGAAATGCTCAGTAGGGGCTCCTTGGTGTAACTCTGGGCAAAGGCAGTTTCTAAAGCAAATTTCGATTGTTTGCAGGATACCGGGATTCATCTGATGTAAGCAACAGTTTTATCTACTTTCTGTAGCGCAGCAATGCCCACTGGCTTAGTCTATCATGTAATTTTATTTTCTGACCTATATTCAAATATTAACTTTTACAGAGTACAAATGTACCTAGAATAAACCTTAATATTACGTATAGAAACACAAAAATTAAGTTGCTTTTGGAGGTTTATATTTGTCTATTATATAATAATACAATAATTGCAGACTAAAAAGACGCAATTGAAACAAACAATAGGCCATTTATCTGCTCAACATGGTTTTCAGAATTTATATTTCAGCAAGATTTACACAATGGAGATTGCACAGACAGATAACATTGTTATGATCAGCTCCTTATGAATCAGATCCTTACCTCCTACCCACAGAATACGGAGTGGAGGTGTGTGGTGCCCATTCACTCTTCCATTGAGACCAAGGTGCAAAGCAACCTGGATCTCATGATTGGTATGATCCAGGCTCTGTCTAGCCCAAAGATGTACAGGTGAAGCCCCTAGTGGGCCCTTTAACCATATGGGCCCCCAACTAACCCTGGCATAGCACAGTACACTCATTGTACTTCCCAGAGATACAAATCATACGTTATCTCATTATGTGTTGATATAAGATAGGGAGGTTATTTAACAAACTACCCAGTTTAATTCTCTATACTATCGACATATTTGGCAGCTGAGGTGACATTTAGGTCCAGAATCAGGATAACCAGTATCCCTGGGCCCCATTCTTACCATCATATTCCAGGGTCCCAATTACCAGTCATTTTGCAGTGTCTTTCTGCTTTAGCCCTGCTGCTGTGTGGGCACATATTTCTGGTTCACAGAGCTAAGAGTGTCCACTTTTAAGGTAACAACTAGGCAGCAAACTATTAACAGGTCCCCAGTAGGGTTGAGCTTGAGATTTCAGGATTGTTTTTAAAATCCGATTTTCAATAATTTTCCAGCTGATCCCGATCACGAAATTTGCTCGATCCCGATCCAATCTTTCCCGATCCCTCAACCCTATTAATGATATATACATGAGTAGGGTTGAGCCAATCTTGAGATAACCTCCAACTTTGATCCCGCCAGAAAAGATTGAGATCGGAATTCCGATCGCGATCGTGAAATTTACTCGATTGCCGATTGGAATCCAATCTTTTCCGATCCCGATCCCTCAACCCTAGTCCCCAAGTAAGAAACAACTAGAGACAAGGGCAGCAAGCTACTACTGAACAGTACATTTACGTTTGTGACATATTAGGAATTTGCAAATTAGCGGAAAGTTTGGATGTGCTGTATAGTATAGCATAGTTTATACTGTAAGTGGGTCTTCAGAGATACTAGACACCCTAGTCCAAGACTGCACCAATGTACAACTTATTTATTACGAGGAATGGTTGATTTTGTGCCAAATCCATGTAAGACATGTAACAACAGCTTTAGGATATTCTAGGGCTATGAACTAAGCAATAAACTCATGACTTAAAAATAGCATAGTGATTAGATGTACCTCATACACCTCAACAAATAAGACCATCATAAAAGCAAATCCTAAATTCTACAGGAGCTTTTGAATGTCATTTAGTTAAAGAGGTTGTGGACTTTGAACAATCTTTGATTTTTGGAGGAAAGCCCAATGATATACTGACCACAACTTGCTGTTTAGAAACCCTCATAAACACCTGTAATCTGCATGGGAAACCCAGTGCTAAATATTTAAATTTCCCTGGGATGCCCCATGGGGCAGAACAACATGACTGAAATGAATGGGTTGTAGAGTTGATTTGAATACTAGATTCGAATACCTCGCTCCATAGGAATGCATGTTAGTGACCGGCGCCTAACCCCTTGGTGTTTGGTCGCTCCCATACATTCCTATGGGAGCAGGGTATTCAAAACTCTAGTTTCGAATACTATTCGCTCATCTCTAATGGGTTGTTATTATATGGTACAAATACAGCAGTTTCTAAGATCCCCCAAGTTGTAGACCACTTTCTTTTATTTTAGAATGCATTGGCATGCTCTCATATAATTCATCACGAAAAATGACTGGAGCATATGAGAGGAATTTCCTAGGACTAAAATATGCCAACTTTATGAATATATGGATGCTTGTAATAAAATGAGCTTCCCTTTGGCTGTCTGTGTAATGGAAAATCTAATTTACACCTGATAACTTTTCTTGGCACTTTTAGGCTAGGGTCTCATGTTGCGTAAACCAGGGCCTGGCCCCCATGTTGTGCAGTTTTCCCGTGGCATTTTACAGATAATCTTATCCTCACTTTGTGGAAAAAATACGTGCAGCGGACACATTGCGATTTCCAAAAACCATTGCGCTTTTGGAAATCGCAGCATGTCAATTATACCTACGGAACCACCAACGGTCATATAATTGAAGCAGAGGCCACAGAGGAAACCTCTGCAAACTATCTGTGAAAAAAGCACTGCTGGAAAAACCGCAATGTGTTGCTGCCACAGTTTTTCCCACAGTGCTTTTTTTTTGCTGCGGCACGCTACATCAGGCCTTAGCCTAAAGAAGTTTTGAGCGGTATGTGGAAATTGTATACCACAAATTTTATCAGTTTCTTTATTCCACAAATGTTTTGCAGATGTTTTTTTTTTTTTCTATTCCTCCTATGTCTATCAAACATTCTTTATAATAACAATTGGTGCGTATTTAGACTTAATCCTACTAATATTATGAATGTGAAAGTGTTTGTTTGTTTGTCACACAAAAACGGCTGAACGGATTTGAATGGAATTTGGCACATAGATAGTTTGTAACCTTGATAACACAAAGGCTACTTTTTATCCCAGTAAATGACATGGTTTCATGACTGTTATGAATTTATGTTCACATACCATATTACAATGCTCTTGCAGCAGCTCATCTCAGAATCTAATAAAGCCAGGTCCTTTAATCCAAATTGGCAGTTTTCTACTTTTAAACATGCTGGGGGGAAAAGAAAATCTAATTTGTTGGCAAATTCTAAAACAACAACTATGAAGGTAGCCAGAAGTCATTACATGGCGTCTCAGTGAGCTGCTGAGATGACAGAACAATCACAGGCACAGAGCGAGGAACAAGTTCAGCGGCAGTCCAGCTTGACAGCTGCCAAAACGCCGGAGCAGGCGGATCATCAAAGCCAACAACACGCTCATTATATAGCATCCCAGTGAGCTGCTGAGATGCTGGAACAACCACAAGCATGGCGTGAGGAACAAGTTCAGCAGCAGGACTGCTTAAGAGCTGCTGAAATGCTGGAGCAGGTAAACAATTCACGGCAGCAATTTGCTGCATATAGGCAGATCATTGACGCCAACAACACGGAGATGAAGTCGCGGGCAGAGGCTAGTAGTCTAATATGATCATTTGTTATCCACTTCTTCCTTTTTACAAGCAGTATAAGAAACAACAGGCTCCAATTGGGTTGTGAACGTTGATCTCAATTAATTACTAGGCTATGATAAAAACACACAATTTGTTTAATATAGATAATTAATAGACTCACATCAATACAAAAATGCATTCTGTCATATTAGGCATGATATATATATATATATATATATATATATATATATATATATATATATATATATATATAGTGGAAGGCAATAGTCTCAGTTTAAAAGAAACATGGAGGTCTCCAGACCAAGTGATAATTACCGGCATATTATTTTAATTAAATATTTAATCATGTGATTTCCAATTTGTAATTAACACTATATTCCACTGGACACATTACGTATTGTGCTGGGTTTTGCACTGGAGAGGTAAACTAGATTGAATTGTAAGCTATAACCTAATTAGGGAGACTCTTCTTATTACGACTCATTATGTAAATAGCAGCAAGTCCAGAAAGAGTTGAAACAAAAAGAAATATCACAAGCCAAAGAGTCTAATGGCAAATATAATAAAGAAGTAATACTGTGAGATTTCAATTGTACAGGAATCATTACAGGAACAGTATACATTATACATGGTTTTGGTATTTTCACTTTTAAGTACGGTATATAAAAAATAGGAATAATTACCTTCCTACATGTTCCATTTGGCATTCATAGTATGTATCAGCGGGGGTCGGAAACCTAAAATTTTTAGGCATATAATTACCCACACAAAACAGTTGCTAAGTGCGCCAAGAACTTCACAGCTATATCATGTTACATTAAACCGGTGGTTTATTACACGTCATGGCAGCAAACTGTATATCAAGAAAAGAAAGAACAAATTCATTGGTATACACCCCTACAGAGGCTGCACGCATCCAGAAATACATGCCAGCTCTCAAGCTTGGTTTCCATAAACAAATTGTCTAAGATTGCAATGTGGGTTCACCGTCAGCTCCAGATAGTCACAGATGTTGGACAGAATCAACATTGGTGAAGATAAACGCACCATGAATGTTCCAATGAGATGGCTCCTAAGGCCATCTTTACAGATAAACTATAACTCCTTGAGGAGTTTAGCCTTTACCACACTGCATATCTGCAACATGACTATGGCAGGGTTCTCCAGTCACTTTGCATGTGTTTGAATGCTATGCTGCTACTTTTTATGGTCACAAGTACCTTAATTGCAAGTATATCATGAGCCTTGTCAACATATGCCACACATATTATGGGATAGATCCAAAATATAAGCATCTAACTACAGATCATAAATCAGTAGAAGGTCATAAGGAAATTGGATGCCATCCCTCTAAGAGTCATTGTGCATGTAGTGAGACTGTTCTAAGAACATTCATGGGTTTTGTACACATTACTGAAGATCCCAAAGGAAAGAAAACACTGGCACATGTGAATGCTTTGTATATGGCTTGTAGTTATTTGGTTTATAAATTAAACCATAAGGTCAAAGTTAAGTGCATATATTCACCAACAAGCAAAAGGGTAACAATTAGAGATGAGCGAACACTAAAATGTCCGAGGTTCGAAATCCAATTCGAACAGCTGCACACTGTTCAACTGTTCGAATGGATTTTGAACCCCATTATAGTCTATGGAGGGGAAATGCTCATTTCAGGGGTATGCAAAATTCGATGAAATTATACTTACCAAGTCCACGAGTGACGGTCAGGCTGGATTCTCCTTGAAGTCTTCTCCCGGCGCAGCACCCCCCCCCCCCTCCCCCCGCGGCGTCTTCCGGCTGGAATTCACTCTGCCTAGGCATCAGGGCCTAGGCAGAGCCGACTGCGCATGCGCGGTCAGCTCTGCCTGGCCCGACGCCTGAGCAGAGCCGACTGCGCATGCAAGGGCATGCCCACACATGCGCAGTTGGCTTTGTCTAGGCCGGATGCATGCAATGTATAGCATTCTGCCAATCAATGCTGGTTCTGCATCGAACCTTAAACTTTGAACAGCTAGTAGTGTTTGATCGAGTACGAGTATTTCGAATACCGTAGTATTCGATCGAACACCTACTCGATCGAACACTACTCGCTCATCTCTAGTAACAATGTTTTCAACTTTTGACTTTCAGGTTCCATATCTCCCCATCCACTACAGCTTTGAATGTGAGACTACCATCATTTTATAGACAATCATCTTGGCTAGCTCATAAATAGATTTGACTTGCAACTATTTATTATTTTGTTAGTATTTTGTAAATCTACCATTGGCTTTCAACAGTGCCTGAATCCTTCTGGGCATGAAGAAATCAAAGAAGATGGCAGGAGGCGCACTGGTCCAATTTCAATAGTTTATTCAACACACAACGAATTTTGGGTTGACTACCCTTTCTCAAGTGCTTCCATAATGCACATAAAATACAAGATATATATATATATATATCATAAAAAACTGGGCATGGTCTTTATCAGTTTCAAGTATGTTCCGACCAAATTCTGATCCCAGGTCTCTTCTACATGTTCCCAATGTTGGTGCATAATGGTTGACTTATCTGAGTATGAACACAGCTTTTTCTTCAACTCTTCCCACAAATGTTCCATTGACTTGAGATCTGGAGAATGTGGGGGCCTATCCAGCTACTCTACTTCAATATCATTTAACCATTTCTTTGCTAATCACAACATATGCTACATTTTCAAACCCATAGTACTTGAGTGTACGAAGTAACTAGTTTTGTAGAATACTCACATATAGCTCAGCAGTGAGACTAACATCAATACAGGTCAAATATCCAATGTCTTACGCTGTGAAACCCCTTATCATCAGCCTCCCTACACCAAACTTGACAACTCCTTCAATTTCTTGAACCATTAGCCCCTTTTCCCCTTGTTTCTTCCAGACTTGCGTAACACGCATTGCATGGTGCTTGCATGGACATCTATGATCTCACCATTAGAGATGAGCGAACACTAAAATGTTCGAGGTTCAAAATCCAATTCGAACAGCCACACACTGTTCGACTGGGTTTCGAACCCCATTATAGTCTATGGGGGGAAATGCTCGTTTCAGGGGTACGCAACATTCGATCAAATTCTACTTACCAAGTCCATGAGTGAGGGTCGGGCTGGATTCTTCTCCCTACGCAGCATCCCGCGTCCTCTTCCGGCCTTGAATTCACTCTGCTAGGCATCGGGCCTAGGCAGAGCAGACTGCGCATGCCCGCGCTACAAGAAAATGGCCGCTTAGAGTGTAAGCGGCCATTTTCTTGCAGCGCGGACATCAGCAGTCGGCTCTGCCCAGGCCCGATGCCTAAGCAGAGTGAATGCAAATCCGGAAGAGGACGCGGGAACGCTGCGCAGGGAGAAGACTTCTAAAGGTAAGAGAAGAACCAGTGTTGATTGGCAATGTATAACATTCTGCGAATCAACGCTGGTTCTGCACCGAATCCTAACTTCGAACAGCTAGTAGTATTCGATCGAGTATGAGTATTTCGAATACCGTAGTATTCGATCAAATACCTACTCGATCAAATAGTACTCGCTCATCTCTACTCGCTATTATGAAGCATACAAGCCACCTCTACTGCCATGTTTGTGGCATCAGAATGGATAGACCTTGGGATAAGGTAACATGTTGACTGATATTTTGCCTGGATGCCCACCTCTTGGCTTTTGAGTGGATAGACAGACTTCATACCGTAATCTTCCAAGTGTCCTGTCACTCACATGAGGCAGTTTGGCAATTTTCGTGGCTGAGAGACCATTATTGATGACCTGGATGACACAGTTTTTCTTATCTTATCTAATCTTCTTCATGGCTAATGCTCAAATTGAACTAGTGACATTTTGGTTAGGAATTAACCTAAAAACACACTGAGCTATTAGGGAATGTGAGAACAGGTTGTAATTTGTAGTATACAAGAAGAAAAAGATTTTTCCACCACCAAGGAGCAAAACTGTAACAATGCAGTCAGATGACAAGAATCTGTGTAATTAATCATATGCTAAATAGCTGCAAGTCAAATTTACATATGAAATAGCCAAGATGATTGTCTATAAAATGATAGTAGTCTCACATTGAAAACTTTAGTGGATGGTGAGATATGATGCCTTAAAGTCAAAAGTTCAAAACATTGTTACCCTTTCACTCATCAGTGAATTTACAGGTACATGCAGCCCATGCGGCTACTATGGGGCTTTCGGAGAGTGGGGTGTCGACATTTTTTTTTTTTTTTTTTTTTTTTCTTTTTTATCTCCCATCCCCTTTGGTATTGCATTGTTGTAACTTGATGTGGATTGGTGGATTTATTCCATAAGAAGAACTACACTGATAAACAAGAATTTGGTATTTGCCTCAAGTGTAATGATAGAATGACAGAGGAAAGCAAAGCCAAGATTTACTTATGTTTTGGAGTCCCCATTAGTCCACTGAATAAAAGGTTATTGATATTAGATTCTATATATTGCTATGGGATAATCTGTTCACAAAGACACCATTCAACAACCTCCAAAAAAATCTAAAAGCCTAAAGACTCAAGAGACTTTTTAGTACTCTCTATTAAAAATATAAATCTTTTTTGGGATCATCTTATGGGTTGTGATAATCTTGTAAGCTCATTTAGAAATTCTCTGCGCTTGCTAATCACTGACTCAAAGGTGAATCTACTTGACAGTGTTCCTGAGGTTTCAGGTCTAGTCAGCCCTCTGTCACCTATAATATTGTAATGTGTCTTTACTACAGTAGGATAGAAATATGTAACATCCCATTGTCATCACTAATAAGACTTTTCAAGAATTTTAGCTTGCAATTTTAGATTTGTGAACTAGACTATATATCTATATATATAGATCACCTGGTGGGAGTCGGAAAGTGGCAAGAGATGGAGAGAATCTTTATAAACAGTTCCTTGTAGATTCTATGAGATGTGAGCTAGCTTGATTTGCTGCTGGTGTCAGAAGATGCTTGAAAACAGAGCAGATAGGGATGATGAAGGCTATTTTTTTCATTAAGCAATGCTGGCAACGAATGTAGTGCTGGGACTGTTTTACAATTTTACTTGAAGAACACATACTGTACATATTCTTACCTGGACATTTCTACATATGTATGCAAACAAAAAAGCGAGAGCACCGAGTAGTGCATAGTGCATTATCACTTGAAAACAAAGGTACAAGGAAAGAGACAATTAGCTTCTCACCTTTTTAGGTTGTGTCGAATAACACAACCAACTTTCAGGCAGTAAAAGGTATCAATACAGGATGACGGATCACTGCCGTCACTTATGTGACACCAGATCCCAATCCCAATCACTCAACCCTATTTATGATATATACATGAATGGGTTTGAGCCGATCTTGAGATAACCTCCGACCTCGATCCCACCGTAAAAGATCGGGATCGGAATTCCGACCGCGATCGTGAAATTTGCTCAATGGCTGATCCTAACCTAATGTTAACACAACCATAAATCACCAAAATAGAGCAGAACATACAGTCACAGCCTCATCTTGGGAAACCATTTAGTTTACTGGCTAGTGGCACAATCCCCTGGCATTCACTCACAGATCTCACAATCTTGTTTTCCAACACCAGTAAGCTGCATGTTAGAGTAAGAACCTTTTAGAATAGAACTAGAGACTTGATATCTATTGTGACCATATAGTAGGTTTGGTCTATCAGACCCAGCAATCCCTATTAGCACCACAGTCCATAAAAAAAAAAAAAAAAAAGGACAGGAATCCAGTTTTCAAAATAATCCTTCCATGTGCACAATGCTGTCATGGTAGAGCTCTTTATATAAAGGATTGTTCTTGGGAAAATTGGTGGCAAAGGGGGCAGTGTGAATTAAAAAATAAACCAAACAGTTACTGTTAAGTCCTGTTCACACTCCTGGCCACTCCTGTTCTGATACTGTCTCTATTTAGAGATGAGCAAACAGTAAAATATTAGATATTAATTTCGAATAGCCCCTCAATATTCGACTATTTGAACCCCATTATAGTCTATGGGGAAAAAAATGCTCGTTCCAGGGGATCCCCACTCTTTGACTCAGGAGAGTCACCAAGTCCACTATGACACCCCAGGAAATGATGCCAACACCCTGGAATGCAACTGGGACAGCAGGGGAAGCATGCCTGGGGCATCTAACATGCCCAAGTCACTGTATTACGTCAGGATCCCTATCAGCTTGCAATATGCAGGAGCTGACTATTTCCCATAGGAATGCATTGATCAGTGTTGATTGGCCGAATGCCATACAGAATACAGCATTTGCCCAATCAACGCTGGTTCTGCTGGAGGAGGCGGAGTCTAAGATCTAAGCGTCTAAGAGTGCACGGCCATCTCTGCTTCATCTCCGGTGTAGCAGTGCTGGCCGTGCGCGCAGCTCGACTGCATCTCCCGAGTAGTCGAGCTGAGCGCACGGCCAGCACTGCTACATCTCAGCATAGGAATGCACTGACCAGCGTTGATTGGCCGAATGCCATACAGAGTACAGCATTCGGCCAATCAACGCTGGTTCTGCTGGAGGAGGTGGAGTCTAAGATCGGTCCACAGCAGTCTCCATTCTGGTCCGATCTTAGACTCTGCCTCCTCACAGACAAGCCTCCGGCAGAACCAGCGTTGATTGGCCAAATGCTGTGCTCTGTATGGCATTCGGCCAATCAAGGCTGGTGAATGCATTCCTATGGGAAAAAATCAGCTTGCGCATATCGGAAGCTGACAGGGATCCTGACAAGATAGAGCCCCAAAGAGCTGTGTGAGTAACATTCCCACCTAAATAAAGGTCTCATATGAACCGAATCTGAAATCGACCACTCATATAAATTGGAGGTCACCTGATTTAGCCAGCCAATTAATTATACCGATTTTTTTTTTTTGATGCCTCCATTGTCGTAGTTCCTGTCCCACCTCCACTGCACAGTTATTGGTGCAAAAAAAGCACCAGGGAAGGTGGGAGGAGATACGGAGATTTTTAGTGTGTTTGCCTCGTGGTATTCCATTGGAATCGAATACCTCGAACGGCCTGATATTCCATTGAATATCTATTCGATCGAACAGTGTTCGCTCATCTCTATTCCTAGTAAAATACAATGACTGAGGAAGTATTATACATGTGCCATGATGCAGGCAGGAAGTATTGACCAGAGGAATAACAGTATGCATTAGAACAGGGAGGGCAGGGGATTCATTTATCCTAATCCCTTGTCTGATGCTGCCCTGGTCCATGTTGGAAAATGAGTTGTGGGAAGCTAGTGAGGGGTTTGATTCTAGTGAGGTCTTGCTTCTTTAATTTCTTAATCCATTCTGAGCCCTTCGTCATCATTGTTTCTCTGCTTGACACCCACTTATCTGTGTTATTAAAGGGCAATACAAACACAGACAATGAAACCTGTTTACAAACACTATCCAAGATAAGTTCAGATAGATTATCTGGTTTATAAAAATGACAGAATTCCTCTATATAAAAAACCCCTAGTATATGTCACAATAACATTACGTGTTGTTTAGCTGATTTATCTTTAGGTCACATGACAATATCTATGATGTTTTGTTCGCAGGCTCCCTGCAAGCATCGAGGCCCATAACTGAAATGTCACTATTGCATGTGACCTGTTCTGAGCCACCTTGGGACCGAGCTCAGACAGGCAGTATATTCCTACTGCCTACAGAAGGAAAAATAGAAGTTAACCAATAAGCAAACAAACAACGAAACAAGGAGGACCCAATCGCAATAAGGCCCATCAGACATATTCAGAGACCGGACCTTTCCACAACCAACAATCCGGGGGAGGAGCAGTCAACAATAGGGCGAGTCGGGAAATGAAGGGAAATGGAAGAGGGACAAAAGGGAACAAAAAAGAGGAGGCCAGGGAAGAGGGAGAGGAGTAGACCAAAGAGGGAAGAGGGGGGGGAGAAACAGGGAGCAGTTAGAAGGAAAGGGGGGAGTGGGGGGGAGCCCCGGGGCACGCCATCAACCCAAACCCGCGCCTAGCTCATTATATCCCTGTACTAACCGGACCCCTGGAAAAGGATCCAGGGTGTCCAAGCCTTCAAGAAAGCATCATGGGCGTCTCGAAGAGATGCCGTGGGGTCCTCCATAGATTGGATGTCCTCCACTTTGCGAAGCCAATGACGAATAGACGGAGGGTTAGGGGACTTCCATAAGGCCGGGATGCAAGCCCTAGCTGCATTAATCAAATGCCGGATCGCAGATTTGCAGTAGGCCTTGCGGGGGAACCCAGAAAGGTGAAGGAGAAAGCAGGCTGGGGTATTAGGCAGAGCAGTCTGAAAAATCTGGGATGTCAAACGATGGACACCATCCCAAAATTCTCGTAAAGCCAAGCAGCTCCAAAAAACATGAAGAAGTGTCCCCTCCTCCGAACCACACCTCTAACAAAGGGGAGAGGCGGACGGAAAAAACTTGTGCAAAAGGGAAGGGACGTGATACCACCTGGTAAGGATCTTGTAGCCCGCCTCTTGGTATTTACAGGCCATAGAGCTCTTACGGGCAAGCTCCAAGATCCTAGCACAGTCCACATGCGAAAAGGAGAGGTTAAGATCAGCCTCCCACTTGGAGAGGAAAGAGGGTCTGTGATCCGGAGAAGGGGAAACCAATATGGCGTAAAACTCCGATAAGGAGTGACGCTGAAGACCAGTGCCAACACAGGCCTTCTCAAAACCCGTGAGGGGTCTATCAAAGGAGTTAGGGTCTGAAAAGGAGGAGAGGAAGTGAGTGAGATGCAAACCTCTCCAGGGCCCCAGAGCAGGCAGATCCATGTCCGACTGCAGGTCGCCAAGGGAACGCCACCGTCCATTAGCCTGAAAGTGGAGGACCCTCTGTAAGCCGGCCTTCAGCCATGAGCGAAACGGACCTGGTGAGAGCCCAGCTGGAAAGGATGGGGATCCCAGGATGGAAAGAAGGGGGGATGGAGAAGGGGAGAGACAGTCCTTACGAAAGAGCGACCGGCACACCCGGAGGGTAGGCCCAATCGTGGGATGGGATGCAAGAGCAGGGGTTGAAACAGAGTCCAACCAGGGAAGCAGATGTAATGGAAGATGCGAAAAAAGAACCTTCCAAAGAAATCCATTGTTTGAAGGGGGAGTGGCGGCACCAATCCAGAACTCGATGCAAGAGGGCAGCTTCGTAGTAGCGGTGGGGGTTGGGAAGACCCAGACCACCCCATTTTTTCGGGAGAGTCAGGGTGGCTCACGCCAATCTGGCGCGCTTACCCTGCCAAACAAATCGGACCAGATCAGAGTAGAGTAACGTGAAAAAACTAGAAGGAATATGGATAGGCAAAGTTTGCAGTAAATAGAGGAATCTGGGCATTACATTCATTTTATAGATAGCACAACGGCCGAACCAGATGTAAGTGCCTCTGGACCATTTTTTCAGATCCAGGCGGACAGTCCTGAGTAGCGGGAGGTAGTTGAGAGAGAAGAGATCGTCAAGAGCACTAGGGATCCATAGGCCTAGATATTTTATAGCAGTTCGAGACCAACGGAAAGGAAAAGCGAGGGTTAGGGATGACCGAAGACCCGACGGGAGCGAGACATCGAGCGCCTCCGACTTTTGATAATTAATTTTCAAGTTAGCTAAGCGGGAAAACACATCCAGTTCCGACCTCAAGATCGGGAGAGAAGCCGAAGGGTCGCACAGAAATAACAGAAGATCGTCCGCGTAAGCCGCTATCTTCAAATGTCGTCCCCCCATCTCAAGGCCCAGCAGGGCAGAATTAGCCCTAGACACTGTGTCTTATAGGCGCCCGCAGAGATAGGTGTATACTGTCCGTCTGAGCTCGGTCCCAAGGCGAGTGAATGGTGATAAGTTAGTGGATGGCTTAGACCAGGTTGCATTTTACAGTGATGTTTCATTTGCAGATCTCTATACTTGCAATAAGCTCGCAAACCAAACATCATAGATGTACTCAGGTGACCTAAAAGTAAATCAGTTAAACGGCACATAAATTTAATGGTTTTTTTGTATATCATATAAGCTATAATTTCTATAAAATGGATAATGCTTTAATACATAATACATAAGACTGCTGTAGGTGGAAGGACGTCAGGTGGAAAATGTTTTTATGAACAGAAGTAGAGCCACAGATGAGCATTACAAGGTTCATTTTCAGAGGTTATGGATCCAATATTGTTAATTATTTTTTCGAGAGGAAATTTTTACAAAGAACAAAAAGTAATAAATTAGAAGCTGTAGGGGACCGATCGCTGTATCAGCAGGGCTCCTGTCTAGACAGGAACAATATGTGATATTATGTTGTTGACCTGCGTGTTCTGATTTGTCGATTTCTGCATCTTATAAAGAAACACTGATACTTTCTATGTCCCAATATGACTTTGTAAAAGAGTGTTACAAGTATGAATCTACTGACATTTAACTAAAGATCACAGTTACTGAAAGATGGGAATTTTATTATGCCAACTGCACAGGAGACTTTATCCACTTGGTTCAGAGTTGTAAATTATATTGCATTATTTGCTGTTTTGCAATGAAACACACTTCACATAGAAGAACACATTTTATAGCTCAGAGATAAGTAAAAAGACTTCTGAACAAGGCTATACACAGTAAGAGCTACAGCCACCCGGGTTGTATAGAACTGTAATATTGCACCCATACAAATATATGCGTTCATTAGGGTTGAGCGATCGAGATCAGAAAAGATCGGATTCTGATCGGTGATCGAGTAAATTTTACGATCAGGATCAGAATTCCGATCCTGATCTTTTCCAGTGGGATCGAGGTCGGAGGTTATCTCAAGATCAGCTCAACCCTAAAAGTGACTTTTCCCATAGAGAAGCATTGACTAGGGTTGAGCAATCGGGATCAGAAAAGATCGGATTCCGATCGTCGATTGAGCAAATTTCACGATCGGGATCGGCTGGAAAATGATCGGAAATCGGATTTTAAAATCGATCCTGAAATCTCAAGATCGGCTCAACACTAGTGTTCATAGTGTACGAATCAACAAGAAAATAAATGTAGTATGCTCTAATGGTTGGTCTGTGTATAGAAATTTTCTTCACATAACTGCTTCTATGGGAAAATAACTTTGTATACACAATACCTGGAACAACCGTAAACTGCATGCTCTTCACGTGTTGTTATATAGGCTCTAAGCTACCAGGC
Organism: Leptodactylus fuscus; assembly: GCF_031893055.1. Classification (NCBI taxonomy): domain Eukaryota; kingdom Metazoa; phylum Chordata; class Amphibia; order Anura; family Leptodactylidae; genus Leptodactylus; species Leptodactylus fuscus. The sequence goes on from NC_134274.1 coordinate 48,254,974, forward strand.
GTCTTTGTAGTGATACAAAATCTTGGGCAAATCAGTTTTCAATGAACTGGATTCGACCAGAATTTTACAAATTGTTTGGTTTATAAAGAAACTGTACAATTTTAGATTTGATATGGACAAATTAAAATGGCTGAATGGTAGTAAATGGGGTTGAGCTGATGTTGAGATTTCAGGATTCGATTTTCTATCATTTTCCAGCCGATCTCGATCACAATCGTGAAATTCGCTCGATCGCCGATCGGAATCCGATCTTTCCCGATCACCCTAATGTTAGCTTTTCCCACAATGATTGGCCAGTAACCAAGCATTGTGGGAAATAACCTCCGACCTCGATCCCGCCAGAAAAGAGCAGGATCGGAATACCGATCACAGTAGGGTTATACATAGTGTATCCTATGTATAACCCTAATGTACAACACCCAATAGTTGCAATATATCTCTTCCACTATATATTGAGGGACATAGTATTATAGTGCTGTAGCTAGTGTATTGAATGAAAGAGATATATAAGACGGTCATATCTTATGCAGTTGGTTGGCCCTTCTTCATTGGGCCTCACTAAATAAGGATGCAGTCCCTCAGCACGGCACTTGGCACGTCCGAATAGATATTTGGCATTGCCCCACTTTACTAGCTTTGGCAATGCCAAATATCTATTTGGACGTGCCAATAAAGCTTTTTTGATTTGATTTGACTCGTACCAACCAAATGGATGAGCTGAAACAAATATTTTCGCTGGACTGAGGCAGTAAATGTGGTGGTTTGTCTCAATAGTCAGGGGTGCAGCAGTCACTACTGGGTCTTGGATACTGAGGGTCCATCTTCCACAACAATATACCAAAAGAAGACAAAGAAGGAGCTATAAGTTACGCCTTTGTCAATAGTAGTTGGCACAGGCTTAGTTTTTGCCAAACAAAATGCAGTATACCCAAAATGGTTAAGACATCTAGAAGTGATTGTGGTATAGGGAAAAGTTTTGTCAATACCCTCTTGGATCTCAGAGTCAGCACAGGTTACTGTTTAGCCCACATCACACAAGATTTTTTTGTGTCTACGGGCTGCACTGCCACAAAGTACCCTTGGCATCCTACTTCTATATCTTTACTCATGCTTATAGGGCTTGCATGGAGTCAAATCCAGAGATCTACCACATGCGCTGGACTCAACTAATGCTGTGTGCCAATATCTTCAAATAATAGTGTATATGTTACCAGCAATGTATGAAATCCGGCATTCTATAGAATGCCTAAAACTAGCCGGCAATGTATGAAATGATTTGTCATTTCACACATTGCCTAGGCATTCTATACAATGCCGAATGAGAAAGCGGCAAAGTATGAATTAATAGGTGACCTTCGTTCTCGCATCGCTTATTCGGCTCCTTGGCAAGGCACTAGCACTAGCAGCATCATCTCCGATGATCGCGCGCGCTTCGCTTCTAGCATGAACTAATAGATGACCTTTGTTCTCTCTTCGCCTCTTCAGCTCCTCGGCAAGGCACTATTAGCAGCAGCAGCAGCATCATCATCTCCGATGATGGCGCGCTTCGCTTCTAGCATTAAGCCGCTGCCGCTTCCACGCACATGCGATACAACAGTCTCGCTCTGCCATTGCCTCAGGCTTACACTTCGTTCAGCAACATCTCTGATGATCTCCCTCTCTATTATTTTTTTATTTTTTTTTTATTTTTAAATGTAGATTGTGAGCTCCACACTTTTGGAGTATGGGATGGAAATCCATGCAAACAAGGGGAGAACATACAAATTCCTTGCAGATGGTTTTTGCCCTTTGTGGGATTTGAACACCAGGACCCCAGCGCTGCAAGGCTGCAGTGCTAACCGCTGAGCCACCGTGTGGCCCCTCGATGATCTTCCTCTCGTGCTTTGCTTCTAGCATGAGCCCAACGGTCTTCTCTGCTGTTGCCTCAGGCATTTGAAATTTGACTTAGTTCGGTTTTGTTTGTGAATGAATGTCCATGAAAATGTGGGGAGGAGTTGGTGTTGGTGGGTTGGAGAAGGACATGAAACAACGATTCAATGAGGAACTGTCCAAAATCCGAGGGAAAGCTGCCAAAAACAGTATTTGCTTAAGCCAAACTACTTACCAGAAGTCCAAAAAGCCAAAATGGCTACTAAGAAGGAACCCATGGACTATTGGTTGCTGAATCGCTATGATGTGATGATTGTAGGAAACTAAAGTAAACTCATTTATCCATGCGGCTTCTACTATGGCTACTGCGCACAAGCCTTTTTTTTTTTTTTTTTTTTATCAGTGTCAGTTCGCGTGCGCCGGAGGAGGACAGGACCGGAGGACATCGGAGGAAGAAGAGGCGTGGATGAAGAAGAAGACACACCCTGAATGCCCGCCCAGCGTGCACGATGCGTAAGTAGATCATATTCTTTTTTAGGGTTTTATTTTAAAATGGGGGGGTAGTATAATATAACTTTTACGGTGCCTGAATAGCCTTTTTAAAGGCTATTCACGCATATGTGGGGCTCTATCAGCATAATTTTGCTGATAGAGCCCCTTTAAAGAAGGTGTCAGTACTACGATCCAGTATTACGTCACAGACTTTTTCACTACATTTCACACACTTCACGGAGCTAGTTTTGGGAGTTTTTCATACTTTGCCTAAATAGAATTTGGCATTCTATAGTTTGCCTAGGTATATACAACGCTTAGCCTAAGTACGGAACAATTCTCCCATTTCATACATTGCCTAAAAACCCTGGGCATTCTATACAATGCCTGCTTTTCATACATTGCCTGTAACACATATAACTCAAACACATGCCTTACATTATATGATATTTTCACCCCCATGTTTTCTACCAATATCCTACAATATGTGCACGCCAAATGCAATTTTACTCAAGTTATAGCATAGATCATGAATACATCATCAAACCTTTCATGGATACAAGTTGTCGGAGGGAAATATTAATAGCGCATATCAGTTTGCTGACAGTTTATGGTATATTTGCATCGTATTACATAGTTATATGATATCAATCTGGCATACATCCATGATCCTTTCAATGATGCTCAAACAAGTGCTCTTAATAACATACATCTTGAGCACACTTCAATCCTGTGCTAATGTGCACGCGGTTATTTTCACATAATGGTTGAGCACATGAAAGGAAAAAAAAAAAAGCTGGATTAAAAAGAAAAAAAAAAAAACTAAATTGTAAATTAAAAATAATTTGAAAGAAATCTGCATTGATAGTCCGGGCAAACACAACAATTATTGTTTTAATCAAGTAAATTATAGCAACTAACAATTTTCATTATGTTGAAATTTACATTCCAGACATTAGTATGTAAATGGGCTTCATAGAATAATGGATCACGAGTGTGGTGTGTGCTGCTTCAGCTGAAGATTAAAAGTATTTGTTAATCTGGTTGCATTGCCGGAGATGTTTCCTCTTACAAATTTCAAGCTTGTTTTTCTTCCTTTTCATCCCTTTTCCCATAGCAATAAACAGTTTCTTTCATTACTATTCCCTTTAGGACTCACAGATGGATTGTATGCAGATTTGTAATATCCAGGATTTACTGCTTGCTCTGCCTACAGTCAAAGGTCTGCTTTTAAACCAACATCTTATGTACATATAATGGGACTTATTTTCCGAGGGCTTCTATGCAGGGTTTTCATAAAAGTTAACCCAGTAACGTATGAAGAAAGAACTCATTTATATAAGAGCTTCCATGTATTAATATCTAACGCTAATAAATTTAGTGTCGGAAACCTTTGACTTTACTGCTCAACCAGAAATCTGGAAGTAAATATGTAAAACCATGAAAAAATACAGATCAGAAGGTTTGGGTTTTTTTAGACACATATAGGCAGATCTCAGTAGCCATATCACCCCCAGGCTTACCGTTTATATAATTGGCTTCTGTAGGGATCTGTTAGGGGACATTCCAGTTTTGAAGGCCTAAGTACAGACACTAAATTTCTCTGCATTATCACTACCTGAGACTGGTCTTAAAAGGGAAGGAATCAGACAGATAGCATTCTCATAAATGGAGACGTAGGGTATACAATGCCAAGGAGGACTGACTAGACTCATTTGAAACAACTTATACCTGCCATTCCACTCCATTTGTTGGACCCTATGCTTTGTTTGCATCCATACTTCTCGATACTGCAAAAACACCTGATGCAGGGCTCCAATAGCCCAAAACATTGCTCATGTCCTATGAGCATGTAATAGGGTTGAGCCGATCTTGAGATTTCAGGATCGATCTTAAAATCTGACTTCCGATCATCCAGATTGTGAAATTTGCTCGATCTCCGATTGGGATCCGATCTTGATCGCTCAACCCTATTCATGATATGTACATGAATAGGGTTGAGCCGATAGTGAGATAACATCTGACCTCGATTCCACCGGAAAAGATAGGGATCGGAACTCTAATCGCGATAGTGAAATTTACTCGATTGCTGATTGGAATCCGATCTTTTCCCATCCCAATCGCTCAACCCTATTATGAGAGCTTATACTTTACATGGATTCTGATGATTCTATAATTGTAATAAAATAATCAAGCTCTGAAAACTAGTGTGGAATGCTGTCTATTCTTCTGATAGTCTTCAGGGGAGTCTGTCAGCAGTAACTTTGATATAAACCCAAATACAGGACATTGTAGAGTCTTCAGTTTCCAAATATGCCTGGGAATCAAGAGCGGAGACAAACTAAGGCACTCCCACAAAATACTCATTTGCATATGAATAAACAATGATTCAGATTAAAATTTGGCTCCAAATCTGAATAACAGAGGCATATTTGAAAACTGTAGAATCCCCTTGACAAGGCATTGTGGTTAAATTACAACCACGATACTGTTCACAGACTCCCTTTAAGATATATTTCTATGCAGTCTATTATCCTACAAACTGCTCCAAATATCTGAGTAACATGCATTCAATATACTGATGTGGGACTGGGACAACTCCCAGTAATAGCAGATATCAGTAAGGTTGTAGGCAGATTGCTGAATAATGGAGTTGTTATCTTATCCACAAATTTGACCATGTTTCTCATATGAATGTGCAGCTCCATAGATCCTGATGATACAGATAGTTTGGGTCAATAGTAGAGATGAGCGAACAGTAAAATGTTTGAGATTCGATATTCGTTTCGAGTAGCCCCTCAATATTCGACTACTCGAATATCGAACCCTATTATAGTCTATGGGGGGAAAATGCTTGTTTCAGGGGTAGGCAACATTCGATCAAATTATACTTACCAAGTCCACGAGTGAGGGTCGGGCTGGATCCTCCGAGAAGTCTTCTCCTTGCAGCATCCCCGTGGCATCTTCTGGCTCTGAATTCACTCTGCCAGGCATCGGGCCTGGGCAGAGCCGACTGCGCATGCCCGCACTACAAGCGGACATGCGCAGTCGGCTCTGCCCAGGCCCAATGCCTGGCAGAGTGAATGAAGAGCCGGAAGACGCCGCGGGGAAGCTGCACGGAGAAGACTTCTAAAGGTAGGAGAAGAACAGCATTGATTGGCCGACTGTATAGCATTCGGCCAATCAATGCTGGTTCTGCATCGAACTTTTCCATTCGAATAGCGAGTGGTACTCGATCGAGTATGAGTATTTCGAATACCGTAGTATTCGATCAAATACCTACTCGATCGAATACTACTCGCTCATCTCTAGTCATTAAACCCATGGTTGGAATTTGATTTGTATACAATATATACATAATACAGCCATACATTTGTATACATATATACATTGTACAACCACCATATTCCAACCATCTGAATAAGCAGCAAGGCTCTATTTTTAACATGGAGGTTCTACTTTCTAAGAAAATAAGATTGATATTGATTTAACTCCATGCCAATTCAGTGACATACTTTACATCTTTCATTGGTTTTAATCAAATAGTGATGAACAATATGACTGAGGACATAGCTAGTAGAAGTGAATGCAGCCATTGTCACACGTGTCCTAGAGCGCCATTTACACAGGGGACTCAGAGATACCCTTTTAATGTTTGGTGATGTCCTCAGCAGCTGCAGCCCAGGCAAGATTATCTCTTCTTCCAGATAAATGATATATGCGCTTTGTTGGAAAATTCCATTAAGATGTACTTTTTTATAACATTGATCGACTATGAGCTCAGTGCTTTCAAGAAACAATATTCTCAAGTTAAGAAGATATCAGATGACATTTGCGCAATGTATCTTTCTAACATAATCTTGGTGTTAACAGTTTGAAAGCGTTTGAACTGTTCTAGTTCTCCCCTCCTGTACTGATCTTACCTATTAGACTTGTGTGTAAGTATGCCTTAGCGGCATTATATCCCTAGTGTATTGTAGTACGGGAAGTGAGACGCATTTCAGGACTGACAACTCCTGATAAGTCTTTAATAAACCATACTGGAAACAATCTCAGGCTTTTCAACATTAAGTGCAAATCTTACGAGAAAGAATTACATTAAAAGTAAATGTGTCCTCTCTTCTTTCTGCAAAAAAGGTACTAATGCATCTTTTAAATCTTGGAAGCTTAAGTAAAAAAAAAAAAAAATACCATTACTAAGCACTTCATCTTCATATTGCAAAGCTCTGTCCTGGGCAGCCCCCTGGACCCAGTACAGGTGGTGGGTGACAGAAGGATACTGTCCGTGGTGACCTCCATGCGGGAGAATAAATCCCACCCCATGTATGAGATCTTGATGGGACTTGGCAGCCCTGTAAGTGATCGACTGCTTCACCCCAAGTGTGAGAAGGAGCTATCGGAATTCCTTCCTACCAACTGCGATTAGGCTACATAATCTACATCAGACCAAGTGAAGATCACTCCACACAGAGAAGTAAATGATCCTGAAGTCTTCCTTCTTTCTTCTTCTGTTCCTGTTATGGACTCCTAGTATATCTTCTCTTCTCAGCATATGTGTGTCTACTTCCGCAATATATAACTGTTTTATTATCCTGTATCTGTATTACTATGCTGCTGTAACATACTGAAATTTCCCCACTGTGGGACTATTAAAGGATTATCTTATCTTATCTAAAACCCCAAATTTTACAATAGGCTGTCTGAGGCTCTCTAAAATTAAAATCTTTAGGAAGGACATATGCACCTTCTGAGCTGTGTAAGATGGTTTCCTCTGCAGCCAGTAAATTCCTTGAGTTGTAATGTGGCACTTACATATAACTTATCTCCAATGGAAACAAAGCATAAGGCATATCCACATTCAGCATGCTCAATCCTTTTCCTCCTGACATCAATTCCCACAACACAGTTACCGTAGTTGGACAAGTAGAGTAAGGAAAAAAAAAAGATCATTCTATTTTATATTCTTTGTTATCTTTATTCTATAAAATAAGGCTTTGGAATGAAAGCCATAAGGAATTATAAATGTTCGAATTAACGCCCAGCCCAGAATATGGCTATGAAGACATTAGTAGCATTAGAGCAAACTGAAAAATGGTAAAAATTAGAATCAATCCAAGCTGAAGCTTCTCCATGGGAGATGGGATCATTGGAACATTAAACTTTTTATGGACTGAAGAGAAAAGTCTAAAGTTTTTTATTTTATTTTTATGGACTATCCAGGAAAATAAATAGTTATTCACCTTGATTTATGTCCTGCACATCAAGTTTTGCAGCACTATTACTCATTGGAGGATGGAAGCTTGAAGACATAAGGAGTCATCTTTAGCCATTCATAAAGATGAACTGCAGCTGTATGGCTTCACCGGTGGTTTATAGCCATCAAACATTTTTGTCTTGGGTTTGGAGAGTTAGATGCTGCTATACATGACATGTCTATATGTGTGATCACTGGTGTAGGAGACCAAGTTATCAGATAATAAAATATAACTAGTTGCATCCTTCCAGCTATAAATGAAGATGTTATTTTTCTCTAGAATGTAAATGTGTAGTTCGCACGTGAAGTTCTCCAAAGCTAAGGTAATTTTCCTCCAGGCTTGTCAATGTCCATGCCTTCAAGACTTGAAAGCATGCGCCAAACTTGACATCTCATGGGACTGCACCTTTGTTCTGGTCTCCTTCTCAGCTTACTATCATGCATGATAACATCAGCATGTCATGTCTTTGTCAGACAGTCCACCTATTGTTAATTCTTTGGTATTGGGTGTAGCAAGACGTGGCGCAGCGCAAACACAGCGGCCATGTATTCACATTGAGGTACACGAATTACTGTTCTCGGTTGATGTACAGTAAAAAAAAAAAAAAAAGTTACTGGTTGTTCCTTGATATGTCATTTTACAGTATCTACAAACAAGCCCAAATATATTTTAGGTTTTTTCCGTACATGTAATTTTGAGGGCTGTAATATTTTTATTCATTTGGATTATTTCAGTGATTCTTGGTGATACATGAGGCTTTATTTTTCTGTTTTTATTTTGACATGTTTTTTCTGATTTTAATATCTGAGAAAATGTAAACAAAATAAGGGGGTAAGTTGAAACCGCGCTCATACAGTTGCGGAATTTTGTTAAAAAATATGCATACATATATATATCTATATCTATATATATTTATATCCTTTCAGAGTTCCGCATGAACCGACCAGATATATAGTCAATGGGTAGTCCAGGAGTGGTTAAAGTTCATAAAAACAAGAGTGATTTAGCCATATTGCTACTGAAAAATGCTGTTAGATGTTATGTTATATGTATTATGTTATATGTTGTATGTTGTATGTATTATGTTATATTTTGTATGTGTTGTATAATAGATTATTGTTCATTCCAAATTGTTAAAATAGACAACAGAAGTTTTATGTATAAATAATAGAAAGCAATGAGTGATGAGCTTTAGTGTAGAACATACTGTAGCTGAAAAGCAGATCTCGGTATGCTCTGTGCAGTCAACAGCTGTCCTATCAAGATTCATTTGTTCTGTGGAGACTGACATACCCGACAGGTTAAAAAATGTTCCCACAGTATATGTCTTATTTGTCTGACATCCTGGTTTCATTGTTCTCATGCAGTAAGATGACTATATATCTTCAATAGTTTGCAAACAGGTGAACGTACGGCTGATCCCTTCCATCTCCTGCAAGTCCTCTCTGTTTTCTTATCAAATATGGTTTTCAGAATTTCTCATTACATTCACTCCATAGGGTTCTTCAGACCTTAAAGGGGTTTTCCGGGCATTTTTTTTTTTTTAAATAAAAGTCTGTCACTGCTATTAATGGGTTAATAACTGCACCCATATACCTTTAGTAGTGTTTTCAGTGATTTCTGGGTGTCCCTGGGAGCTCCTGTTATATCCTGCATTTGTTTACTTGGTTCGACTTCCTGTTATGTAACTTCCACGCTAACCCCTCTAACCTTACCGCCGCTTTCCTCTCTACCTCCCTCCTCCCTCCCTGTCTCTCTAACTATCCTGCCCTTCCCCACCTACTCAACCCAACCTCCGACCCCATTATATACGTACCCCTCCATGCTTCTTCCTGAGATGGCCCCTCCTTCTTTACTGATTCTGCAGGCACGCACTCTTCTCCAGCGATGATCCACCTCAACATCGCATGTGTGGGAGCTACGCAGCAGTGGCAGCAGTGCACAGTGAAGTGCTTGGAGAAGAGGGTTAGTCTGCAGAATCAGTAAAAAAGGAGGCTCTGTCCCACAGGAAGAAATGTGGAAGGCAAGTATAATGGGGTGGATGGGGGGGGGGGGGAGTAGGTAGTGATGATCCGTTTAGGGAAATGGATAGGAACAGGATAATCAGAAAAAGTTCCTGGGGCAGTCACATGACCACCCCAGGGATATGGGTAATTATACATTTTTTATTAAATATGTTATTTAGAAAGTAGGAGGGGGGTAAAGTTTAGATTAGTGTAGGGATTTCCAGTTATCCCGGAGAACACCTTTAGATAAGATAATCCTTTAATAGTCCCACCATGGGGAAATTTCAGTGTGTTACAGCAGCATGGATAATACAGATACTGGATCATAAACAGTAATATATGTAAGTATGTAATTAAGATAGGTTATCAAAAGTAAAAGTAACTCCTGATTAGGCATTGTTCACACATTCGCATTTTACGTATGTGTGATCTCTGTAAGGCTTGGTTCACATACGCTGATGTGTTCCGTCCATGGGGGTCCGCATGAGGACCCCTACGGATGAAACACAAGCGCAACTGCAAGCGCTGTGCAGTTCAAGTGCACGGGCCCGGTAGACTATAATGGGGTCCGTGTGCTTGCCGCGCACTGCCTGCACAAATCGTTCGTGCGGGCAGTGCGCGGCAAGCACACGGACCCCATTATAGTCTACGGGGCCCGTGCACTTGAACTGCACAGCGCTTGCAGTTGCGCTTGTGTTTCATCCGTAGGGGTCCTCATGCGGACCCCCATGGACGGAACACATCAGCGTATGTGAACCAAGCCTTAGGCTCGTAGACAGAACCTCACCCCGCTAATTTGCAGGTGCTGTGCTGCCCATGGTTGATCTAATTTTCACATCGGTAAAAAACAGATCAATGGTTTTTTGTTTAATTTCTTATTCTTTGTATGTGTTTTGGTCCTTGAAAAATGGATGACACAAGGATGTCTTTTTTTGTATGAACCTATGTAATCTCACTGGTGTTGTGGTGTGAATAAAAAGGCAGATGTCTGCCAATAACATACATATCCATTAATTTCAATGTCTTCATGCAAAAATGGGACAGCATACATATGGGAAATGCAGATGTGTGAATATGACCTTAGACTGGGAGCACACATTGTGGGTAAGCTGTATTTTTTGCTAATTTTGCTGCATTTTTTTTCCCATCTAAATCCATGAGCAAATTTATAAGGAATGGGAAATATAAAATAATTACATAACCAATTAATTATTTAATGGGAAATCCTGTGTGTACATATAACTTAATATCTCTTAATATCTATAACTTAATATACGAACAGTTTGTTTAAAACCCATTTTAAAAGCCATCAGCGGGTGTGTGTTTTGAGGATTTCCATCAGGTATCTGCTCTTTTGGCCAGAGAAAAAAAGTCAAACTTGCAGGACTTTTTCTCCGTCCAAAAAATAACGATAAAAGATGGAGAGAAACCAATTTTTTTTACATGAGGTCTATGAAATTGGGTTACAAATGGATTAAAAACAGATTGCAATCTGCTTGGGTTCGTTTTACCCTCTGTGCATGCTCAGAATGAAGAAGGGGGGGCGATAAAGGATTGGTCAAAAGTGGTACACAAACGGAGCACAAATGGTCAGTGTTATTTTTTTGACAGACACCCACCGACTAATCCATCTACAAAGTATCCAATGGTATCTGGTATCCACTGTCTAACCCAGGGGTAGGGAACCTTCGGCTCTCCAGCTGCTGTGAAACTACAACTCCCAGCATGCTCCATTCACTTCCATGGGAGTTCCAAGAACAGCAGAGCAAGTATGCATGCTGGGAGTTGTAGTTTTGCAACAGCTGGAGAGCCGTACGTTCCCTACCCCTGGTCTAACCATCTGGAATCCTTTTTGGACCAAGCTCTTTTTTTAAAAAACGGTTTGCAAGTGGGCAGATATCAGGCGCAAGTGTGAACCTGGCGTAATATGAATCCAGAGGATATCTAGTGTGTCTGTGTTTTTTCTATTGTTCTTATTGATCTCTATGTAAAATGACAGCACAAGCACTACCTACTGTCTACCGATACTTGAGGACTCTTTTTATCATTATTTGAGGGTCTCCTAGAGGTTGGACCAACATATTAGGTCATAAAATTTAACATTTTTAGACTCTACACAACCCATTAAAAAACCTTATAAGAAAATCAAAAAGCCATGTGAATAATCTAGAAAAAGAATAAGATTGAAGAAACCTGACCTTTTAGAACAAACATTTAACACTGCCCTGAATACTGGTTATTTTTAATTTGACTTCTTTTTGGTTGTTTCCAAGGCTACCAAGTGTTTTGGGTCCAAAAGATAGTGGGAATCCAAAATGCAGACATATCAATCATGTATTAGTGATTTTACTATGTATCATGCATGTATTGTTTAAAACAGGCGCATGTGTTGTGCCCATGTTGTTTTTAATACTTGCTAAGAATGTTGCCTTGCGCCTGGCACTAACAGGTTAACTCCCCTACAAAAAAAAGCTAAAGCAAAGCCAAAAATTTACTAATTCCGTTGAAAGAATACTGAAGTAGAAGAAACAAGGCAAAGCATTCAAGTGACCCATTCAAACACAAGGAACAAGACGCAAATGACTCCGAGATCTTACAGTCCTGGTTTCTATATTACATACTGTATGTTTATAATACATACAAAATTACCCAAATGGAAAGTTTATTCTTATAGGCAGATTGTAGTTCTTTGTCTTCGCACATTTTCCATTTCTAAGTAAACAAGCACACATACTTAAGGTTGCTGAATTATTATCACTTTTCTAAGACATTTATTCATGGTTATTTTCATAAAAAAATTAATAGGTGCTCTCTTTGGAGTTTTCCGTACAATGTGGCTTGTGAGATAGCTAATGCAATTTATCAAGGACTTTGGAATCAATCATATTCATTTCCAGTTGATCTGGCATAAGAGCCCCCGCTGATCACTTTTTAGTCCAGACATGAAGGCAGGATCTCTGTTAATGTAAGTGTAGGCGAAATAGTAACAAAACGTGTTACTGTATATTCTATACTCTTCCTGCTCTAGAAATTTATGAAACATTTAAGATATTTTCTCAGGGGACTGTGTAGCATGAATAATATTAAAATAACATCCAGTCAAACAGGCACATCGCAGGTCATGTCAGGTCTTAATTGTTTCTGGATATTCAATAGGGTTGTGGCATTGGTCTCTATTAAAGATGAATGAATCCCAATGGGACCCAGATAATTCTTGGAAACTAAGCTAGATATTACAAGAATTTTCCAAAATTTCATATTTAGCATCTGAGCACTCACCACTAGGGTTGAACTGGATCTTGACATTTCAGGATCGATTTTAAAATCCGATTTCCGATCATTTTCCATTGCGATCGTGAAATTTGCTCGATCGCCTATCGGGATCTGATCTTTCTCTATCCCAATCACTCAACCCTATTAATGATATATACATGAATTAGGTTAATCCGATCTTAAGATAACCTCTGACCTTGATCTGGCCGGAAAAGATCAGGATCGGAATTCCTCTTCACTTTCCTTTGTGTGAACTTACCCTAAAGAGATCTACTTAAAGAGGATCTTTCACCATCTTCAACAAGTCCAGCTCTTTAATGGGTTCTGCTCCACTGATTCCAGCACAGTTGGAATTTTTTCTCTATCCTTCACCTTACCGAGAAATCAATGCTGTTTAGTTTTGGTGTCTGCAACAGTACAGAGCCTAAATAGCATGTCAAACGCAGTGTCAGGCAGGAGCAGACAAGGGGTGTGATTATGACCTCTGACAGTGGCTGCCTCTGATTGTAGATCTGAATCACGGCCCCCTGCCTGACACCCTTCTCTGACATTACAGAACCTAAGTAGCACATCGGCCACAGAAAATAATTGTGTTTAATGGTGGAGGCTAGATAGAAAATTCCAACTGTAATGGAATCAGTGGAGCGATACCTAGTCACAGATTCTGAATTGGTGGAGATGATGAAAGGTGTTCTTTAAACTGCGCTATTCATCATTAAAGGAGTTGTCCAGGTAAAAATGGACAACCTGTTTAAGTATTAAGTGGGCAGTGAAATTTTATTTATTTATTTATTTATTTTTTAAAGTCATACTCCCCTTTCCATGGTGTTCCAGTATCTCCCTCCACGGTCTGGTCTTCTAGGTCCTGTACTGATGTGTGGCATATGTCCTAGTCACACATGACCACTGTGGCCAATTAGGGCCTGAGATGTCACTACCTGTTATATCATGGGTCTCTTCCTGCAGCCTGCTGAGGCAGCTGACTGGCCTCAATGGTCAGATGATCGCTGAAGCCAATCAGAGGCTTCAGCGAAAGCAATTCTTCACAGTCAGTGAACAGTTTCACTTTGAGAAAACGCCACAGCAAAAGGATCGGCACACACCTGGATGCCACCGGAGCATTGAGGGTCCGCTCCCACAATGTAACGTGGCGCTGATTCTGACACGTAAACTTGTCTCAGAGTCAGCGCTGCAAAACAGAATCCCATTGACTTCAATGGGTTCCATTTAGCGCATGTAACACATTGAAATCAATGGGTTAAAAAGCCTCCCATTGATTTAAATGTGTTACACGTACTAAATAGAACCCATTGGTATCAATGGGATTCTGTTTTGCAGCGCTGACTCTCACACGAGTTTACATGTCAGAATCAGTGCCGCATTACAGCATGGGAACGGACTCTGATTTATTTATTTTTTTACCTCACCCAATTGTTCAGGCATTAAAAAAAAAAAAAAAAAAAAGTGCTTGAACAACCACTTTAACAGTGGTCAAACATTCTAAGGTCTTTTTATAAAAAGTCCTGCATATAAAATATTTTTAAGAAGGTTCCACCATGTACCCAAAGACAAGATAATTAATATGAATAAACGTGGCATGGGTAGGACACCATAGACTTAAGTCACAGCTACTCCATGGTACGTACAGTGTTGGCCAAAAGTATTGGCATCCCTGCAATTCTGTCAGATACTACTCATTTTCTTCCAGGAAATGATTGCAAGCACAAACTCTTTGGTATTAATATCTTCATATCTGCCATTTTGAGATCTCTCCACAGGTGTTCTGTGGGATTCAGGTCTGGACTCATTGCTGCCACTTTAGAAGTCTCCAGTGCTTTCTCTCAAACCATTTTCTAGTGCTTTTTGAAGTGTGTTTTGTGTCATTGTCCTGCTGGAAGACCCATGACCTCTGAGGGAGACCCAGCTTTCTCACACTGGGCCCTACATTATGCTGCAAAATGTGTTGGTAGTCTTCAGACTTCATAATGCCATGCACACGGTCAAGCAGTCCAGTGCCAGAGGCAGCAAAGCAACTCCAAAACATCAGGGAACCTCCGACATATTTGACTGTAGGGACCGTGTTCTTTTCTATGAAGGTCTCTTTTTTTTTTTTCCTGTAAACTCTATGTTGATGCCTTTTCCTACTTTTGTCTCATCTGACTAGAGAACATTCTTCCAAAACGTTTTTGGCTTTCTCAGGTAAGTTTTGGCAAACTCCAGCCTGGCTTTTTTATGTCTCTGGGTAAGAAGTGGGGTCTTCCTGGGTATCCTACCATACAGTCCCTTTTTATTCAGATGCCGAAGGATAGTACGGGTTCACATTGTTGTACCCTCGGACTGCAGGGCAGCTTGAACTTGTTTGGATGTTTAGTCGAGGTTCTTTATCCACCATCCGCACAATCTTGCGTTCAAATCTCTCGTCATTTTTTCTTTTCCGTCCACATCTAGGGAGGTTAGCCACAGTGCCATGGGCTTTAAACTTCTTGATGACACTGCGCACGGTAGACACAGGAACATTCAGGTCTTTGGAGATGGACTAGTAGCCTTGAGATTGCTCATCCTTCCTCACAATTTTGTTTCTCAAGTCCTCAGACAGTTCTTTGGTCTTCTTTCTTTTCTCCAAGCTCAATGTGGTACACACAAGGACACAGGACAGAGGTTGAATCAACTTTAATCCATTTCAATTGGCTGAAAGTGTGATTTAGTTATTGCCACCACCTGTTAGGTGCCTCAGGCAAGTAACAGGTGCTGTTAATTACACAAATTAAAAAAGCATCAGATGATTTTTCAAACAGTGCCAATACTTTTGTCCACCCCCTTTTTATGTTTGCTGTGGAATTATATCCAATTTGGCTTTTTGACAATTCTTGAAGGCAGATTAAATGTAGATAATAATACCAGAGAATTTGTGCTTGCAATCATTTTCTGGAAGAAAATAAGTATTATCTGACAGAATTGCAGGGGTGCCAATACTTTTGGCCAACACTGTATACTTGATGTCACATATGTTCTTGTGTTTAACCAATAGTCATTTTTATGCTGCAAAATTAGGTTTAGAAAATGTAATTTAATAAATTGAATACCTATTAAAAACGGATACATCTATCATTGCATGAGAAAAATATCCTTACTTTGTCTATATTTAGAATGTAGTATATATTTTTGTTGGTAAAGAAATATGGTTTTATTTAATAAGTTGGCAGTTACTATCAAATGATTTAAAGATGCCGATGTACACCGCAGGCAAACCAAATGAAACCATTCATCATTGTGTTTCTATGAGTAGATTAAATCAGCAGAAGGAAAAATTTTATATATGCAATTGATTAATATATAAATTACTATCTTTACGTTTCTTGCTGGAATCCCTTAGATTAATCTCTACTCATTTAGGCAGACTTATCTCATAATGGCCTAAAAGAGCAAGGAAGTCATTATTTTTTCATTAAAGTATCAGCCTCTTTCACAAGTTCCTGGAATGTACAGTAATTGTCCTCTCTTACTGATCTTGTTTGGCTATAAAAGATAGATATTACTATAGGATAATAGTTTGGTGGCTGGTGCTAATTCTAAAAGAAAAACAAGCATTTGCAACATCTAATTCCGATAGGTCATTTTAAGCTTCAATTTGCCATTGAACCATTTATCCCGTGGCATATTCATACAATACAAAAACCATAAGGGCTAGTTCACATGTGAGTATAAGGGGAGGTTTTTGACAGCGGATTTCACATCCAAAACCTCCCCTTATAATGGTGGTCTATGGAGACCGCCGGACTTCTTTTCTCCGCTAGCGGCGGGCTGCTGCTAGCGGAGAAAAGAAGCGACATGCTCTTTCTTCAGGCGGAAGCCGCGCGGGCTGCGCCGCACGGCTTCCGCCTGGCTGCAGCACCCTCCATGTTGGCTCATTCATTTGAGCTGACAGCGGAGGTAAAAGCCGCGACCGCGATGGTCGCGGCGGGCGGGTTTTGACAAGAGAGAGACAATGCTCGCCGCGTCTCTCTCTGTGTCAAAACCCGCGTGGGCAGTTCACGTGTGAACTGACCCTAACTATACACTGTGAGAAGGTGACAGGCAAAGTGCTGGAGTCCCGCTATATCAGCCCCAGGTTTAGGATCTATGTGTGATCCAAGGCGGGTCTGGAGTAGGTTTTAGCCTAGGTGTGGGTCCTGGGCTCAACCCTGGGCCATAAAAGGCTGAAGATGAGACTATCGTGCTTATTGGTTTGTTCATACGGCTGATAGTAAGCCACACATATAGTTAGTTTATGATCATTGTTTAGTTAGTGGCTCAGACGAGCAAGATTTTATTTTCATTTGCCTGAAGTTAAGGCTGTATTAATTTTACTCATTTTGCGCCTGAAGTCAAGATTTATTTAGTCATGGCATGGGATGCCATGACTAAGGAACTGTGCGTTCCGAAACACATTGGCATTTTTTAATGTGTTTTTTCACTCCTTTTGTATTGTTGTTGTATTTTATTTTCAACACGGATTAAAAGTTTCATTTTAATACCATCTCTGGAGTGATGCCGATCGATTTCTACTTTTCTTCATGATTTTTTCCTTGCTTCTTGTTCCGGGAAGTGGATCGTGCACCCCGAAGAGGACTTCAGATCATCCACAGTGAGCTCCAAGTCTTTTTTCTTATTGACATTTCAAGATATTTATTTATTTTCCTGGGTTTTTTTCTAAATAAACCCGTTTACTGCATATTTTGTGTCCCTGTCTTTGACCGGTTGAGTCTGCGCCACTACTGCTACTTTCCCCACAAGACCCAAGTATGGGGTATAAATAAATCAATGCTCCATAGACTGGAATCACATATCACAGAAAGAGGTCAATAAAACTCTTAATACCTTTAACCTAGTCATTAAAATCACTATCCAAGCATCCAAAGAGACAAGGCTGCCACACTAAAAAGGGCTATCACTCTTCAAAGTCCAAAGGAGGCTTTTAGGGTTGTAATAGGGAACATAGCCATGACTTGCCCTTGGGAAAGGATATTGTTTTCTTAGCAAACATCTTGTCTATCCCCTTGGTTTTCAGGTAAGCAATGAGATGAGCTAGTAGTTAAATACTTGATATTCGTTTCGAGTAGCCCCTCAATATTCGACTACTCGAATCGAATATCAAATCCTATTATACTCTATGGGGGAAAATGCTAATTTCAGGGATAGGCAACATTCGATCAAACTGAACTTACCAAGTCCACGAGTGAGGGTCGGGCTGGATTCTCCGAGAAGTCTTCTCAGTGCAGCGTCCCCGGGTCGTCATCAGGCAATTAATTCATTCTGCTAGGCATCAGGTCTGGGCATAGACAACTGTGTATGACCGCACTACAAGAAAATGGCCATTTACAGTCAAAGCGGCCATTTTCTTGTAGCACAGGCATGCGCAGTCGGCTCTGTCCAGGCCCAATGCCTAGCAGAGTGAATTTAGAGCCGGAACACGCCGCAGGGACGCAGCGAGGAGAAGACTTCTAAAGGTAGGAGAAGAATCAGCGTTGATTGGCTGACTGTATAGCATTTGGCCAATCAACGCTGGTTCTGCATCTAATTTTTCCATGCGAATAGCGAGTGGTACTTAATCGAGTACGAGTATTTCTAATACCGTAGTATTCAATCAAATACCTACTCGATCGAGTACTACTCGCTCATCTCTAGTAAGCAACTGTAAGCAGAGGTACTGGGCTTATCCTCTTCCGTAGCTGATCAGTGGAGGTGCTAACTCCCATTATTTTACGGTTTCTATTTGCATTTCTGCCAATAGTATCTTTTGTAAATAAATCGGGCAGAGTGTTTCATAATCATTATGTAACATAACATGTGCAATTAAAAATAAATATTGCTCAAACACGAGTATATACTTTTAAAGGTAGAATGTTACCATGAATACATTATAAAAATAAAGTATGCGTGGGTTGATATAGATATACCTAAGAAATGCCAGGATGGTAATTAAATGCACAGTATAAAAATATGCAGCACAACACCAAGGCTACAAATAGGAGAAATTAAATACAGATCACATTTAGTTTCTATGGAAACATTACTATCTTAAAACAAATCAGAAATGACATTTCTTTACTCGCGCTCTCAGAAAGCCACTACTTAATCTATAGCTTACCTAATACGCTGTCATCAATTGCTCCGTGCTTAACCCAAATTATGAATTGGCATCAGAAGAAAATTGATGCACTGGCATTCAGGGTAAGTAAGATGGAAATAGCTGGCATGATGTAACGCAATAGATGCAACAGTTTCATTCATTAAAAGCAGCAGTGACTGATGGACGTTCGTGAGCCTCACAATATTCCACCTGTATCCTTTATGTTTTGTACTAATGGCAGAAGAACAATTGATCGTGGGTTATGGCCAAAAATATAATGCCAAAGGCACATCAATCTAACCGCTGAAATCCACTTCACAGATTCTACTACCTTGCCAACCGTAAATAGATATTTACAACAGGTTACATGGTCACAAATCTAGAAAATGTCACTACAGTCAAAGAAGAAATTGGAAGTCACGGTCAGGACTCTAAATAGGAGGAGGTCCCATTGTATTATTAGGAGATTTTACTAAAGCTGGCCAAACATAGAAGATGAATTTGGTACGATCAATCGGACCATCTACAAGGATATCCAACTCATCCATATTAAAACATAGTATTGATTATCCCCTCCATCTCAAGCAGAGGCTGCTTTGCTATACCATCCTGCAGCACTATTCCCCTACACACATATATCAAGAGCAAGAGAAATTCTTATTTTATAAATTTGTGCAATTATCCCATTAACTATGTTTGTTTGCACAACCTTGGAAGGTTAACACATTGGCATCTGCATCTCAATACTGATTTCATTGAGATACTGTATCAACCCTATAAGGCATTTCTTGTATATGCTCCTGATTCTTTGCACTTCTAACCATGTAAAGCTCCTGCTGCCAAAATACCATTGGTTCATTAAGACATGGACTCCCCAAGACCTCTCAATATGTCCAGTGGTCCTGTATCTTGTACAAAACTTTTAGTAGCAGTTCTTCAAAGTCCTGCAAATTGTGAGATTGTGTACAATCCATACAAGCACCACCTGTTTCTGGCACATTCCACAGATTCCACCTTAAAATCAGCTTCCAAAAAAGCCTCCCAATAGACTTTTTTTTGGAGGCTGAGGGTAAGTTCACACGGGGGGTTTTGGTCAGGATTTTGAGGCCGTATCTCCCTCAAAATCCTGACCAAAAAGACGGCTAACCATTGAAATCAATGGGCGCCCGTCAGGTCTTTTTTCGGGGAGCCATTTGTTCCGGCTACCAGAAAAAGAAGTGAGATGCTCATTCTTCAGGCCAATTCGTCTCGCAATTCGGCCTGAAGACACTCCATCCTCCCGACTAGGCCCATTCATTGGGCCTAATCCTGAGCGGAGTGCACGAATAGATGCCGGCATTCAGTCGCGGCGACCCGTTTTTTGGTCTGGAACCTGGTTAAGGACCAAAAATCCCTGTGTGAACTTAACCTGATTTCGAAGCAGATTCCTGAGCAAATTCTTGACCAAAAACTCTGTGTGAACTCAGCCTTATGCAGCTGAAACCCTGCACTAACAACTGTGGTTGGTAGTATTGCTGATTGTGACTGTTTAACTACTTGTATTCTGCAGTCAGTATTGACCATCTAAGACTTCGTTCATATCTGTGTTTGGATTCCGTCCAGGGAAGTCTGCATGGGGACCCTCCCCAACGGAATACCGAACGCAACTGCAAGCGGTGTGCCAGTAAAAAACCATGGACCCCACAGTCTATAGTGGAGTCCGTATGCTTGCTGACAGATCTCCGCAGGGATCATGCGGACAGGAAAGCAGTTCACAATCTACTTTTCTGTCCGCATGATTCATTCAGGCAGCGTGCAGCAATCACATGAACCCCAATATAGTCTATGGGGTCTGTGTGGTTTACTACACAGCGCTTGCAATTGCACTTGGTATTTCGTTCGGGGAGTCCCCATGCGGATTTCCCGAACGGAATACTGAACGCAGATTTGAACAAGATGTCAGCCACTAGATCAATGATGAATATATGAGGTCCACCATCATTCAACCAATCGGCGCCTCCGACCATTATAACCTGGTGCTGACTGGATGTCATTACAGCAGGGAGTATTTAGAAAGCTCACAGACCTGCCATGCTATCAGTTGTATTACTGGGTATACAGTACAATAAAATATTAAATTGGCATAATAAATTGGTAATTTTTTAGTGAATTGTTTTTAAATATTAACCAATGAATATGTAGTAATAACTATGAGATGCGTGATCTTTGTAGTTTCCCTATACTAAAAACCCTACAGTAACTTCCCTCAAGGCATTCCTAGTTTATTGGCCCTTTACTAGCACAGAATAAAGTAGGTAAAAGTGAATTATTTTCTCATAATGCAAAACATACCCAAAGGAAGCATTGCCGACTATTTATTGCAACTAATAGAATTTAATTATACACAATATTTTCACAAAACCTGTAGAAATATGGTATTTAACGAGTATTTTTATTCTCTCGAATAAAAGATACTTATTATAAGCTCAATGTTGACTGCTTTTAAAAAGACATCTATTATTCGGCAGCACTTTGAAGCATCAAGAATTTTTTATGCATTGCAAGACCTACAGCAGAGAAATCATCATTTCCTTACAAAGGATTACACATATAGTCTTAATATGTAGGCATTACTGCGACGAGAGACACCGCGGGTCTTCTACTGAACTCCTGAAACATTTTACATATGAAAAATAGAAATTTATGATGGTAAGCAATAAGAGCGAGAAAAGATTTCTATACTCGTCCCCTATTATTAGTCTCCCTGAAATTCCTTACTGAGCTGAGGATCCTCACACCTAATTACACTAATAACCAAAAAATTGTCCAAGCGGTGGATACACTGAAACTGAAATGTAGAGACATCTATATACACCATAATATATCATACTAATTTTAATATTGACTTTGCTGAATGAGGTGTGCTATCATACCATGCAATGACCCAGTAATGGTCTAGTTAACCAAGACTCCGTCTCTGATGGTACTTTTGTGAAGTGTTTTTTCTTTCATTATTAAAAGGGTTGTCCCATCTCAAGGATCCTATCTAGACTGCTAGCTTATGTGGATTCAAGACTTTTCCTAAGTACATTGCTTCAGCAACGCTGCTTTGTTTGGCTGCTATCTGAGATAATTCACTTCATTGTTTACACTGTGTTTCCATAACCACAGACCTTGGGATGATCTTATCTCTCCGCCCAGGACAAGCGATTTAGCTCCCTGCTCTCAGGAGGGGAGGGGGAGCTGAGTGCTCGGAATAAGCTTGTATTTCTGAGCTGTTTATCTCCATCTTCCAGTATTAGTCTGCTAATTGAATTTTGCTGATAAGGACTGAGACAGGGAGTCTGTTACCTCTGTATGTAATCACAGACCTAAAATACAATTTATTGCAAGCTGACTCTTCTTCCTGCAGCATGTAAGTTTGTTTTTCTCTCCCACCCCGTGTAGTATAACAGTGCAACCCCACCCACCAAGTTACAGAGAAAACCAGGAAGCGAACAGAGCATACAGCCTGCAAGTTGGTGAGTAGGCGAGGTGGGAAAACCCCTTTAACCCTTAAGTACTAACATGGTATCTATCATACACTACTATCATACACATACCATTATGATAGACACCATGATAGTACTTAAGGGTTAATCATAATAGTCATGAAATAAAATTATTTTAAGGGTTTTTTCATTGAGACTCATTATTAGATTGAAATTAAATTGTAACTCAACAGATTGTAACATGCCTGACTTGTGAAATCCCTGCCGATCACCATAGAGTATATGACCAGGGAAGTTGGAGGAGAACGTTGAATAGCTGCTGAAGGAAACAACAGGGAAATTTAAGAAGTGGCCAACTATGTAGCATATAAATAAAGTAGGCTCACCACAGCTAGTCCCTCTTTTTCATAGTAGTTCCCTGCTTGTGCAAATTTCATGACCTACATATAAGATACGAGATAGTCCTTTAATAGTCCCACAATGGGGAAATATAGTATAGTAAAGTATAGTAGTATATAGCAAGAGAGAAACACATACAAGCTCATGGCAGATAGAGAGATACTAGGAGTCATAGCATCTAAAAAGAAAGAAGCAAAAGACAAACTGCAGGGTCATTTAGTTCTCTGTGCAAAGTGATGTTGATAATACAGCCCAACTGTGATTGTAGGACACGAGGAGGAGGTCACAGCATGTAGATATAACAGGCAGAAACAGATTTTTGTAGAGGTGGGGGACGTGGATTCCGCATCAAAATTCTGACCAAAAAAACTACTGTGTGAACTTACCCTTAGAAATCTGCTGAACACTTACTTTTATCTTAGGTAGCATGAGTGTTCTAGTTTCTTGACTCACTGAACCGCCTCCTTCTCCTCCTCCCTCCCCTCCACTGCTCCACTCCTTCTCCACTGACTTATATGAACTGCAACCTGCTTTCACTGAACAGCAATGGAGAGGAGCTGCTAACAGGAGAAAGAGGATGTATTTATGGTGCATCTTTGACACATGGCCCTTTCCTGCACAAAACCCACAACCCTCCTTCTGCAAATTGATCAACACTTTTGTGAAAGTGGGCAGAGCAGGGTGAAGAGTGAAGAGAGCCGGGGTTACTTCAGCTTAACATTTTTTTTTTTATAACTCCCACCAGGAAAATAGGAAATCTACACCAGTCCCTGAGTGGCATAGACTTTCATCCTGTTTCACAGCAGTTGGTCTAATGTATTAAAAGGCTGGAGCTTCATAATAATTCAGGACGGCCACAGACCAGCAGTGGACAAGGGAAATGCCGGTCTTAAAGGGGCTCTATCATTGGGATAAGTCATTTTTAACTAAACATACCTTTGCATAGCCTTTAGAAATGCTATTCCACACCTACCTTTAGTATGTAGATTGTCTCAGTGGTTTCTGAATCAGTTTCTATTCATATGCTAATGAGCTTCCAGCCAGCACAAGACGTTCCCAGCAATACTCATCCCTGCTATTATCTCCTATGTGTGTGTGCAAACAGGAAGCTGAGTCATCATCATCATTAGCAGCAGCCTGTGCCATAGGAAATGATAGCAAAGAGGGTGCACGATGCATGGTGCACCAGTCTAATTAGCATTTTAATGGACTTATTCAGAAACCACTGAGGCAATTTACATACTAAAGATAGGTGTGGAAAAGCCTTTCTAAAGCCTATGCAAGGATGTGATTAGTTAAAAATGACTTTTCCCAATGATAGAGCCCCTTTAATATATTTCCTCCATTATGTTCAGATTAGCAAACTGCTGTGATCTTAAACAGATTCAACACAAATTTTCCAAAAGATTCAGGTTCAACCTGAACCTGAAACTTTTGGGCTTCTCCCCCACGAATTACTATTATTATTTTTTTCCTATCAGTATTAGAGATGAGCGAGTAGTGTTCGATCGAATACTACGGTATTCGAAATACTTGTACTCGATCGAACACTACTAGCTGTTCAAAGTTTAATGTTCGATGCAGAACCAGCTTTGATTGGCAGAATGCTATACATTCTGCCAATCAACGCTGGTTCTTCTCTTACCTTTCCAAAGTCTTCTCCGCGCTGCATCCCCGCATCTTCTTCCGGGTGGACTTCACTCTGCCTAGGCATTCGGCCTAGGCAGAGCCGACTGCGCATGCACGCGCATGCGCAGTCGGCTCTGCTCAGGCGTCGGGCCTGGGCAGAGCCGCACGCGCAGCCGGATGCCTAGGCAGAGTGAATTCCACCCGGAAGAGGACGTGGGGACCCTGTGCTGAGAGAAGACTTCAAGCAGAATCCAGCCCGACCGTCACTCGTGGACTTGGTAAATATGATTTTATCGAATGTTGCTTACCCCTGAAACGAGCATTTCCCCCCATAGACTATAATGGGGTTCAAAATCCGTTCGAACAGTCGAACAGTGTGCGGCTGTTCGAATCGGATTTCGAACCTTGGACACTTTAGTGTTCGCTCATCTCTAATCAGTATGTGTTTGTAGAATGGGAAGAAATCCATGCAAACACGGGGAGAACATAAAAACTCCTTGCAGATGTTGTTCCTGGCGGGATTCAAACCCAGGACTCCAGCACTGCAAGGCTGCAGTGCTAACCACTGAGCCACCGTGTTGCCCCTCAAATCACTATTATACAACACTTCGCTACCCATGAATCACTATTATATACCTTGAATTCAATAATTAGAGACCCACAATAGGTGCAGAAACATAGTATAAACATATGGTCCATTCACACAGATGAAAATGGTGAGGAATTCGGTGCTGAAATTCCACACCAAATTCCTCACCATTTTCCTGTGTGTGAAAGGACCCTTATGTCCTACCACTGTAACCCCTACTTACCACTATGAACATAACATAAGTTCAGTTTCCAGTAAACATCAGAATAGCAAATGTAGGAGGCTAGTGAGTGGTTTTTCCCCTTTCAGCTCCCTTTGCCCTTAAATGTTATTCCACTAGTAAACCACTTTTAGGGAAATTAAAAAAAAAATACATTTCCTGAGTCTAAACCCGACAATCCCATCAAATCCCTGGATCGGCGCAATAGATTATTATTTTAAGAATTATCCAGAGACTAAAACCATGTGCAAGATCAACCACTCTTTTTTTCCCAGAAGTAAATCATGAAAATGAGCCACATGATCCAATTGTGCTGTGCTAAATACAAGACCTTGTATTGTACAAACTTCAATGCAAAACAATATCATAGGGAGGCAAAAATTAATCAAAGTGGGTTGAGTTCATCATTATTGAGCAAAGAACTGACCTTCAGAACCTATTATTTTGGAATAGCTTGTTCTATACATGAAAAGGCTTTGGCTAACAATCTGAATGAAAGAACTCACAGGCAAGATGGGATTAATCAATTTAAGATTATGTATTTTCTTCTATTATGCGGTTCTTTGTTCAGACGCATAACCTTTTGGATGTAAAGTTTGAGCAATTTCTCAAGGCATTTAGCATAGGTATATTTCCAGAAAGCAAGAAATAAGCCATTTTTCATGTATTCCACCCACAGCTGAAATAAAGCTCGGATACCATTAAGCACATCAAGACTGTGCAGGAATAGATGCGACATAACGTGGAGAGATTGAGTATTTGAAAATTAGGTTTTTATGAACCAACAAATATTTTGCTGCCTTTTATATTTTAGCAGAACAAATATATAGAAAATTGGAATCAATTCACAGCTCTAGTAAAGATGATTTGTGTCCACGTTTTTATTTTGTGTGATGTAACCCTTCAGTTGTGATAGTCTAAATCTTGGGTTTAATGCTGATTTGGAAATGTAAATTGCTATCTTTAATACCTCCGACTTGCAGATGAGGTTTATATATTAGGTTGTTATTCTAGAGCATGCAGTCATACTTGGATCCTGGAGGCTCAGGGGTCTAAAGTTCACATAAAGCAATGACAGTGTTAGTTTTCTGTACCATGGCATTAATGTTTATTCATGTTCTATGGCATAGCTGATCACTGTGTTCATAATATGATATCATTGCATTAATAAGAGTCTGGCTCCATTGATGACCTCTTAAAATAGACTGTACAATATAAAAGGAGCAGTTGAAACATACTTATGTTAAAGGTCACACAAGTTGTATGTATGAGGAATCCAAGTTTTACTTCCTTTTAATGCTGCAACTAGGGTTGAGCGATCGGGATTGGAAAAGATCAGATGCCAATCGGCAATCGAGTAAAGTTCACGATCCCGATCTTTCCAGTGGGATCTAGGTCGGAGGTTATCTCAACCCTAAAAAATGACTTTTCGCATAGAGAAGCATTGACTAGGGTTGAGTAATCGGGAAAGATCGGATTCCGATCGGTTATCGAGCAAATTTCACGATCAGGATGGGCTGGAAAATGATCAGAAATCGGATTTTAAAATCAATCCTGAAATCTCAAGATCGGCTCAACCCCATCCGCAACTGCCCCAAGTGATGGCTCTGGTGGTCTACTGGCTACAGACACTAAAGTCACCAATCAAGACCAGGGGAGGGCTAGACAGCCTGGGACACTGAACTTAAAGAGATCACCAAGGCATTTGTGGTCATAGCTCCATATAGATTAATATTATAATTTCTTTATATAGCACCATTAATTCCATGGTGCTTTACATATAAATGAAAGAGAACCTTTCACTGGTAGTGTATCTAAAGTCTTGTGGGCCCTGGTGCAATCTTTTGTCCAGGGCCCCCTACCTCAAATGCTTGATAGTGATGGATACGGGTAGTAAGGAGTTTAATCAACCTTAGTATGGACAAAGCTCTCAAGATTCCTTTTGTTACAGTTTTGGGTTTAAAACATAGTGTAGAACAGGGGTACCTAACAAAAAAATGTGTCCGACTGAAAGATGATCAAGAAAATGTAGGAAAAAATATTTCTTAATGTCACATTATACTTTGTCTGGGGGGACCAAGAGACATTATACTATTCTACTACTATTCTATTTGTATGAAAATGGTCAAGTCAAGCAGCAAACACCTTACTTTCTGCAAGCTCCATTTAGAAGAACGAAACAGTTTCAGAAAATCCATGTTCCAATGCCATATATTAATATACACTATCCTTATATTACCATTGCATAGTTACACCGCTCTATTTAATATAATTGTACTGCTACATATCTATGTTCATTATCCTTGTATTGTGACATTATTATATTTATTATCCCTATACTTAGGCTTCACATGTTTAATATCCGTGAGCTGTGATGTCTCTCTGGGTATTATTTCTAAGCTGTCATATCACTGTTTCCTTATTTTGTAGTCTCAAAATAATCTTAGAAAATCTGGAAAAGTAGGAGAAAGATTGTTTAATTATGATAACCTACAAACATCTCTATATATTAACTCATTATTGGTAAGAGAAGTATAAAAATGGTGACCTGGCGCCCGTCTGGTGAAAACAGTAGACTCCAGTCAGGAGCCCACCAGGCCAATTGCAGCTCTTACCCGGACACCATCCAACACAGTGGGTGGTGAGGCAAATTGGAAGGGATTAGAGATGAGAGAGTACTGTTAGGATCAGCCGATCCGAACAGCACGCTCGCATAGAAATGAATGGACGTAGCCGGCACGCAGGGGTTTAAGCGGCCGGCCGCCGTCAAAGCGGAAGTACCAGGTGCATCCATTCATTTCTATGGAGCGTGCTGTTCGGATCGGCTGATCCGAACAGTACTCGCTCATCTCTAGAAGGGATATATAGAAAAATCGGGAAATGATAGAACACTAATGGCAGCAAAATCTGTAACAAACTTGAAAATAAAATAACAATGTGGATGGATAAGATGAATTGGTTCTGTTTATTGCTCCAAGGACATGAACAACAGCTTAAAATGGCTATGTGTTTCGACACCGGGCAGGTGTCTTCTTCAGGCAAAGCAGGAGGTGTCCAGCAATAGCCTTAGATCCAAATCGAGGATTTGGTGTCGAAACACGTAGCCATTTTAAGCTGTTGTTCAAGTCCTTGGAGCAATAAACAGAACCCATGCATCTTAACCATCCACATCGTTATTATAATATCAAGTTTATTACGGATTTTTCCTGCTTTTTCTATACATCCAACCCATTAATGGGACATAGTAATTTATTTATTTTTTCAGCATTTTTGAAAGTTTGTGTTTTTGCAGGACAAATTGGACTTTCTAATGAATTAATTTAATATTCCATACAATGTATGGGAAAGCTAAAAAAAACAACAACATATGAATGGGGTGGAATAGGAAAAGAAAATGGAGCAGTGGCATTTCTCCTTGGGTTTGTATTCATGGCATTTCATGTGTGACAAGCATACACAATGCATTTATTCATTAGGTCAATACTATCACAGCAAATTACCAAAATAATAAATTCCCAAATTTATATTACTGTCATTCGATGTACCTTTAATTCAAAATCAAAAAAATTTGGGAAAAAAAAATGGTATTGCCATATTCTTGCGCTTGGTTTGACCTTTTTAAATATTAATGACAATAGAGATGTGCAGTTAATTTTTTCCAATTCGTATTTATTTTAATATCTTATTTCCTTTTACACCGTACACCATATTCGTCGTACCAATAAATACTTTTATATTTTAAAAATACACACAGCGGAAATGCTGCAATTTCTAAACCATTGTGGCTTTTTGTAGGTTTTTTTTTCTTTTATTTCAACAGCAATTAATTAAATGGGATAAAGGAAATTTTAGGGGATTTTATTTTTTTCTTAAAAAATTAAAAATAATTTTGGTACTTATTTTACTAAAGCAGGGAACCATATAATATTTTGATCATTGATATAATACACAGCAATACCTCTGTCGGTCTTCCTATTAGGCCCTGTCCTAATAGAGGTAGCAAAATAGAAGCCCTGAAGGCCTTTATCAGTCCCCTGGCTATCATGAGAGCACATCGGCACCCCCAAATTCTATTGTAGTGGGCCATGAAGGCGGTAAGGATTGTGATAAACCTGATCGCTATTGACCATGGCATTGGAGGTGTTGAGTGCCTGTTATCTTATGGATTTTCCTGCTATGCAATAAATGTATGGCACCATGCAAGAAGGAGTGATCCAAACCGAATAACCATGGGAGATATGTATTTTTTTTATTTGAAATTTTCTCTTAAAGAGGACCTTTTATGTTCTCCTGCACATGCAGTTTTATATACCGCAAGAAAGCCAACAGTGTGCTTAATTCAGCACACTGTTAGCTTTCCAGTTATGTGTTCCCAAGCTGGAGATATCGATGTTCGTTACTTTCGGCACCGATCTCTGCCCACTGTCAGAAGTGCGTTCATGACAGTCTCGCTGGGCTGTGAGGAACTCATCCATATATTTTTACCGGTGGGATGTTCCTCACTGCTTAGCGTCATTCCTGGGCAGTAAGGAATGCCCCTTATGTCAGTACAAGGCCATGGACGAGTACAGTCGGGGGGGGGGGACGTTCCTCACAGCCAAGCAAGACTGTCAGCAATGCCCTTCTGACAAAGGGTAGAGTTCAGTGCTGAAACTAACAGCACCAATATGTCCAGCCCTGGGGACGTTAACGGGAAAGGCAACAATGTGCTGAATTTGACGCACCCTCGACTTTCTAGCAGTATATAAAACTGCATGTGCCCGAGGACATGAAAGGTCCTCTTTGAGCTCTTCCTCAAGTCCATACTGCTATTCCCATGTGGTTAAGCAAACATTTACAAAAAGCATGGTAGGATAAATGATTAAAGGGGTGTTGTACAGGAGGGGTCAGCAATAGAGATGAGCGAGTAGTATTCGATTGAATACCTCGTTACCATAGGAATGCGTGTAAGCGGCCGAACACCAAGGGGTTAAGCGCAGTTAATATTCGATGTGCTTAACCCCTTGGTGGTCGGCCGCTTACATGCATTCCTATGGCAGCGAGGTATTCGATCGACTACTACTCGCTCATCTCTAGTCAGCAACCTTCTGCTCTCCATCTGCGGTGAAACTACAACTCCCAACATGCTCCATTCACTTCCATGGGCGTTCCAAGAACAGCAGAGCAAGTATGCATGCTGGGAGTTGTAGTTTTACAACAGCTGGAGTGCTGAAGGTTGCCGACCCCTGTTGTACAGTTTCACTTGAGTGAAGCAGAGTAGAGTTACAATACTAGACACAACCAATGCACAAGAGAAGAGCGTTTTTTGTTTTGTTTTGTTTTTTTAATGAAAGCAGACCATGTATCTGTAATCCTGGACCCCCCCCCCCCACCTAATTTGTTCACCCATCCATATGAGTTGCCCAGACCTTCAGAAAACAAGACTATAAAAGGAACTAAAAACCTTCATGCACTTATCAGTCATTTTGCACGTTCCAACCTCAACCAATGATGTTCAGATTTTTGGATCATAAATAAAACCATTGCATTATTTCTTCTCACTCTGACACAAGCAATGTTTCACACTTCATGTTTTAGATGACACATCATATAGAGAGTTGAAGCTTTCACAATAGTGCCACAGTTCCAGTCTTCCACGATTTAAGAATGTCCCTGCTTCAGCTCAAGTGTGTTAATCCAAATGATAAATCCACTGATTGACACACATGTGCAAAAACAGGGATATCTTCAACAGCTAATCCGTTGGCAGCTTTCAAGGGCAGTGCAGTATATATAGTGTATAGTGTAAGGGCTGCAAATCCATGATTGAGAGAATGCTTCAGTAAACCAGCATGCAGTGTAACACGTATAGGAACACTAAGAGCCCGTGCAATCCTCAAACCCTGACTTCACATTCACCTTGTACTATATCTAAAGATTTTTTTTATTTTTTTAAGGGGGGGTGGGCATTACTACATATAAGGTTGGTTATAGGAACAAAGATATCCACAATTATACATACAATATACTAACAATTTCCTTATAGGACAGATATATTTGTGACCAATGTAACAGGTTTCTATCTGAAGTTTTTTTTTCACTAGATTTTTTTTTTTATTCTCTAAAAGTGACAAAAAAAGTGACAAATGCATAAAATAAAAAAATAACCATAACCTGCCAAATAAACCCTTGTCTGCTCCAGTGCTGCCGCTTGGGTGGTCTCTGCCAGCCTTTCTCTGTCTGTCCTGCAGTGGTGATTTATTGCACACCCAAGTGACCTCTGCAGCTGAATACTGGCTTCAGCTGTCTAAAGGGCTCCTTAACATGGAGTAACGCTCCCTGCATTTTGCTACAAATTATGCACGCAAAATTATGCGCGTTATACAAACATTTATACATACATACATACATTTTACACGTGTATTTTTACACATGTAATTTGTAGAAAACTGTGCGGAGCGTTACTCCGTGTGAAGGCGCCCTAAGGGTCCGTTCACACGATGTAATGCGCCGTTGACTCTGACACGTAAAGTCGTGTCAGAGTCAGCACTGCAAAACAGAATGCCTTTGACTTCCGTTTAGCGCACGTAACACATTAAAATCAATGTGTTAAAAAGCCTCCCATTTATTTCAATGTGTTACATGTGCTAAATCCCATTGAAGTCAATGGGATTCTGTTTTTCAGCGCTGACTCTGACACAAATTTACGTGTTAGAATCAACGGCACGTTACATTGTGTGAACGGACCCAAAGGGTGCATTCACACCGAGGAAAATGGTGCTGAATTTGGTGTGGAATCCGCATTAGATTTAGTGCTGAAAAAAATATTTTTTTGCTGTCTTTCTAGAAACAGACTCATTTTTCTACATCATCTGTGTCCAGTATTGGCTTAAACAGGTTATCCAGCTAAGGCCCTATTCACATCTGTGTTTGGTATTCTATTTGGGGAGTCCACTTGGGGACCCCCCTCAATGGAATACCGAATGCAATAAAATGTGGTGAGCAATGAAACCACACGGACCCCATAGACTGTAATGAGGTCTGTATGTTTTCCATGTGTTTTCTGTACAAATCATGCGGAGAGCAAAGAGATCAATAAGGTAAGTTTTACTTATTTTGTTATTATATACCATTCTAAGTATTTTTTATTATTATTATTTATTTGTTGGGTAGATTGACAACCTTTCGGAAATGACATGTAACTCTGTAATTTTGGCTAACAATGACCTGCTCTTTTTTTGCACAGTTTGCTGTCTGGCTGCTTTTGATTGTGTTGCTTAGGCTGAGTACACTGGGTTTTTTGGACTGGATTTTGACGCGGAGGCCGCCTCAGAATCCAATCCAAAAATGGCTAGCCGTGACTGGATGACGGTGCAGACCCAAATGAATAGGCCTAGTTAGGAGGGAGTGTCGTGTCGTGACATTCAGCCATGGAATCCGCATCAAGATAGGACAGCTCGCCTCTTTAATCTGCGAGTGCCAAAAAACCGCTAGCGTAAAAAAGAAGTGAACGGCTCCCATTGAAGTCAATGAGAGGCGTTTTTTGGAGGTGGATTCCACGTCAAAATCCAGTCCAAAAAACCCAGTGTGAACTCAGCCTTAGTTTCCAACTATGTTCCAACTATATTGGATTTCTTAGGGTCCATTAACATGGAGGAAAATGGCGCTTTATCTGGCACTGAAAGCATCAAATAAAGCGCCATTATTCTCCATGTGAATGGCCCCTGAGATGTGCTTTCTCATTGAGTCTCAAAGCTACTTTGCGTTTCTTCTTCCATGCAGTCGGTGAGGAGATTAAGTCACAGTCATCCCAGAACCTCCTCTCTCATTTCATTCAATCTAATCTAGGTAGTGGCTCCAGACTATAGATTTTCTTCTATGTTATAAGAAAGATTTTACGATAGGTGCCATGATAGATAAACTAATAGGCTGTATAAGTTAATGCCTGATTTATTTATTTTTTCTAAAATTTTAATTTTCTTCCTGCAGTAACAGATAGACGCCGGCAAACTGATACTAATTTATTCTCACATTGAATAATGATCTGACAAGATAATAACAATTTTGCTGCGAAATAAGAAGAGCTACAAAATAACATAAGATGTCAATGATAATTTGAAGGAATAACAAAAGCAAGTAAAATATAGTACAGAGTGTCGAGCTTTATTACGGCTCATTTAGTTTGGGTTTATATCACTATGAGCTACATCATTATGAGAGACTGATACAAATCGGATTAAATTCATGTTTCAGCCATACTTGGATGGCTTCATTTATTGTAATGTGACCAGCATGATAACACTTTGAGTTGTGACAAAGGAGAATACTTTGAAATATATCATCAGATGTTTCACTATTCAGCTATACTTTAATATGATGAGTGAAAATCCTGAGATTCTGTATGAGAATATCTAATACTGCTGTGAACTCGGTCCCATGTACAATCATCACAACCTCCCTTACCAGACTGGGTCGTTACAGAGTGCTGATGCTGCTGTGATCACATCGCTAACAACTTCCCTTTACATTAAAGTCTTTGTTTTAGTCGAATATTTAGATACTTTCTGTTCCAGAAGGATTGAAGTAAAGGCCCGCTCTTACCCAAGTTCCCTCCTACTGTAACCTATATTAAAGTTAACTGAGAGAGCAGCCTGAAAGTGAGTAACACTCACAAAAATCTGGTTCACTAGAAGTTAGGGTTGATCGATCAGGATCAGAAAAGATCGGATCCTGATCGGCGATCGAGAAAATTTTATGATCGAGATCAGGTTCCAATCCGGCCTAAAAAAGATTGTTAACAGAATTCCGATCCCGATCGCTCAACCCTAGCTACCTGCACAGAACCGCTGCTGCTCCTGGAGTTCCGGGCCGTTGTTCTCTGTCCTCTTCTCTCTCATTCACACGTCGGCAGAGTGCTATGCACGCCCCCACCTCCCTAGGCTAGTGTTACTGATGCTGGGAGTAGGCGGAGCTTGTTGTGGCTTAGGAGAGTGTGGGTGGGTACAGGGAGGGGAGACGTGCGTGATGCACTCACGTCTCCCCAGCGGAAAAGCTGCACTTACGTTTTTGAAAATTACGACATCTGTTATGCCTGTGGCAACGTGGGTGTCTTCTGTATGGGTATAGTAGGGGAAAGAAAGTCCACCAAGCAAATGCTATAGAAAATATGTGATGAATTTCCACTACATTGTGTTCCACAGCGGGGTTTTTTTGTTTTGTTTTTTTGCAGCACTGCTGTACATGGAGGACTTTTTTTGTGGAGAGAACCCTTGGGCAGAGGTTGGGTGTGTTTACATGTTAACATTTTCATATGTAGATTTTGAAACCAAAACCAGGTATGGATCATAAAGAGGAGGAAAGTATATGGAAAAGGTGCTATTTCTCTTTTACTCTTAAAAAATGTGAGCACCTAGAGTAGCCAAAAAGCTTGCATGGCTGTCAGGTTAGGTTCTCTGAGCTTGTATTAACATTACTTCCGTCTGTCATGGGTTCAAATCCCCATGGTGGTCTCAGGCAGCTCCCCTATCTAAATATCTAAACACAGCCTGTGTTCAGGTTTTTGCATACAATTTTTGTACTCAAAACCATTAAGTACATTGAAATAAAGAGAAAGACTGTGATTTATACTGATTGATGGCCTTATGAGACTACCCCAATTGTAGTCTGGTAGTCGTAGTCTGGGGAATAACCATGTCGTCAGTATTTTACTCACACATTATTCAGCAATATGATGGTATGGAACAGCGTTCGCAAACTCACCCACGAACAAGCGTTTCCGTTTCAGACACTAGAGATATGGTCTTTGATACACAAAATGCAGGAAAATCTGCACGGCCCCTTAATCATAATTCTTGAGCTCAATGCTTTAGAAAAGTTAATTCTTTAGCAAAGTATTTTAGCAGAGATCTCTGTGTATAAACAATGATAACGGCAGTCAGTGAGAACCAGAGATAGTCACATGCATTGTCTGTCTGTGAAGCATTAACTGCACTTCAAAGGGTAGCACTGAGGGTTGTAACTGTAACACCACTGGACCCGCACCACTCTCCTGTAATGAGTACAGACAATCCTAGTTACTGAGTACCTCGTCTAAGGTTGCAGCTAAGCAGTGTCGGACCATAGAGTCTAACCTCACCCATGGCACAATTCCCAAACAACACATAGGTTCCACTTGCCCAAAATGCTTATGGAGAGAAGCGGCAACAAGTATGTAATATGGCATGGCAGGGTTAATGACATACAGCACACAGTCTTAAACGGTCACTAATTTTTCAGACAACTTAGTCTTATTTCATAGAATATGTTATTCTGGAACAAGATGTAATGTTGATATTTTCCACCTGAAAAACCTTTTTAAAATTTCATCCACCAAGTGCCTCTCTCATTGCTTATTTGCTGTTAAATTCCTGTTACTAGGGCCTCTGTCTTTAGAAACCAGCAGACTCAAGATGAAACACAGAATTTGGAGGGGACATGTTCATTTTCATAGGTCTTGCATGTTTAGACATAGAGCTTCTCTGTGCTCCCTACCTGAAACCAGGAGTGCTACAGAAGAAAGTGTAAAGCTTGACTAGTTGCTTGTGTGCTGTGGTTGATGGCATGGCTGGCAGAAAACTACTATATTTTTGGAATCCAGTTTATCTCCTTTAGTATGTTCTCGATCTTTTATTACTGGTTTGCTGTCTTCTACTTTAGGGTTAGTTCACACGTAAATAACTTGTGGCTTATTTTGGCACCGGAAAAAAAAAAGCTTCCTAATTAGGAAGCTTTTTTTTGGACCTTGCTAAGCTTTTTTTGGAGCTTTTTTTTTTTTTTGTATGCTATGTTCGGCAAAGTCTGGAGAGAGTTCTCGGGCAGCAGTGGGGACGCCCCCATCGCCGGTAAAAACCTGGATTTCTAAGGAACAGAGCAGTGGAGACCACGTCTAAAGATAAGAGACAAACATCCTTTCTAAAGGCTATTCCGACATCTAAAGCAGGAAAAATACCGATTTAGTGGTAGAAACCCTTTAACTCCACTACCGCTATCTGGAAAAAATAATACTGTTGTCCCCATCAATACAAGTAATATTTTATGACACTTTAAGTCAACAACAAATGGGGTTTAGCAAAATCATTGCTAAAGAACTGGTAGACATTTACATAGCCCCACAATCACAGGCTTCAAGAAGGCCCTGAAGACTCACCTATTCAGGAAGGCGTACAACCTCCAATAACACTATCACCGCACCGCCATCTGTACAGTCTCCCCCTCTCCTTCTGTCTTTACCCCCCTTCCCTCATAGATTGTAAGCCCTTGTGGGCAGGGCCCTCTACCCCACTGTGCCATTCGGTCATTGTTAGTTGTATATCTACCTGTATTTTTTGTGTATTGTATGTAACCCCCAAATGTAAAGCACCATGGAATTAATGGTGCTATATAAACAATAATAATAATAATTTACATCATCAACATGAAGTTTGTTTGCCATTGTAATGCATAATCTTCCCTTTATTCTATGAAGTGAAATTGGTTCAATTTTCCTACCTTTTACTACCAGAAAATGTCACCGGAATCCCCCAACCCATTTTTTTATTTATCTGAATTAGCACAGTAAAGTCATATTTCCTACTACTTCAAGTCCAGTTTTAGTATTCTATGATGGATTAAAGGGGACCTCTAGTCCAAAGTAAACATTTGACCATAAATAGCCAATGTACAGTAGAAATGCCTGGTGCCCCCCTGTTTTGAAAGTCTAAGACAACCTTCCGATAGCAGGTGGATGCTAAAACCAGAATGGACAACCATCAACAGCCGCTTTCAGAAGAATGCCACCCAGTGTGTCTACTTTACATTGACTAAGTTTGGTGACATTTTTACATTATCCTGGAGTGATGCTTTAATAGAGATGCAGTTTTTGTTGAATGAAAAATTGAGGCCGGCCTGATACAATGCTCAGCCTGAAGAACAGCGCTCACCCAGAAGATGACAGAAATTTCTTTAATAACAAATAACGCGTTTCGGACATATGGTAGTCCTTCCTCAAGTGAACAGTCACTGGCCTGGATGGCTCCAAACATCCAAGCAGTTTTTGTTAAGTCCTGGATGATGGAGACTGCAAACCACAAAGGTGGTGAACATGTACATATATTGACTGTATATTAGTTCATCCTGAAAAGTCTCACAGGTCTTATCAACCAGGATCGCATTGTAATTGAACTCATTCTGTAAAAATACAACAAAAATAGGGTTGAGCGATCGGGATCAAAAAAGATCGGATTCCGATTGGCGATCGAGTAAATTTCACAATCGTGATTGGAATTCCGATCCCGATCTTTTTCGGCGGGATCAAGGTCAGAGGTTATCTCAAGATCGGCTCAACCCTATTCATGTATATATCATAAATAGAGTTGAGCAATCGGGAAAGATCGGATCCCAATTGGTGATCGACCAAATTTCACGATCGCGATAGGGATTGGGATTGGCTGGAAAATGGTCGGAAATCGGATTTTAAAATCGATCCTGTAATCTCAAGATCGGCTCCACCCCAATCAAAAACAATCAGACATGAGTAACGGGGGGTATTCTGTGAATACAACACATAAAAGATATATCTTTGCAAAATGCAAAGAACATATGGCAGTACAATACAGTATAGGGATGTCTCATAGTTGCTATTTTCTTATAAACATGTATATATGGATAGTAAATCACAAGCAGAAGCTTCCTTTTATTCGGTCATTTATTTTTAATATTAACAATATAATGAAATTGAGTGGAAATATTCTCACAGGAAGGCAGATTCACTTATCTGTGCACAGCACAAACATTGCAATTATAGTGGAGCCAGAAACTCTTTTTACAAGGCCATTTCCTCATGTAATGACCTCATTTTATATTGTGATCTTGCATGTTTTTGTGTTAGAACAGACCTGCAACTTATTATAAATGGACAAAGGATGAGCAGTATCTGTTGACACAGCAATGTATGGAGGACCATTTAACTCAATTAATCATTGCCCCATATCTCTCAGAAACAACAGCAATTATTCACTCTCTTTGCCACTGGTAGGAAAACAATACAGGACAATAAATTGGAGTCTAGGGGGAATCTACATGTATGGCATATCTAATAAAATGGAGCAAACTAATAATTCTAGATAATGGCACCAATTCTTGGGCTATGATTAAGTAGCATTGCTGATGCAATATTTAGTAGCGAAAAAGCTTATGGTGATCTACCTGCTGTATAAGATATAAGCTCATATATTTTATATATGTAATGTCAGGGTCTGGGGTTGCTAGGTGGGGTGGCAGACACAAAAGTCCAGTTTCTTCTAGTCCAAAACAAAGGTAGAGTTTATTTTCACTCAAAAAGGTAGTGCAGCAACAAAATACAAAAATAAATACCTGTTAGGCTAGGCTCTAACTAAACATAGAATAGGCTTCCTCACCTAGAATAACAGAAACCCAAAAAGCCAGTAGAATCATTCAGGACACAGCTCCAAAAATATGACCTCTCTGTTTGGCACTCCAGCCAAGCTCTGCTCCAGAGTCTGCTGCTGGAGCTGGCTTCTTAAGCATCCTTGATGAGGAGACTCTCAACAGTTGAGTTGCTGTCGGAACATCCCCAAAGTGTGGACTGTAGGGGGTGGAATGACAGGTCCCACTACTAACCTACCTGCCATTCCTAAAAATCTAGCCCAGTAACTGGAACTCTGAAATAACCCTCAGCAGACAATAGTTATCTGTAGAGATGAGCGAACAGTGTTCTATCGAACACATGTTCGATCGGATATCAGGGTGTTCGCCATGTTCAAATCGAATCGAACACCGCGTGGTAAAGTGCGCCAAAATTCGATTCCCCTCCCACCTTCCCTGGCGCCTTTTTTGCACCAATAACAGCGCAGGGGAGGTGGGACAGGAACTACGACACCGGGGGCATTGAAAAAAATTGGAAAAAGTCATTGGCTGCCGAAATCAGGTGACCTCCATTTTAGACAAATAGTGGATTTCAAATCCGGGTCATATGAGAATGTGAACTTTGTGACTATGAGACAGGGATAGCTGTACAGGCAGGGATAGCTAGGGATAACCTTTATTTAGGGGGGAATGTTATTAAAAATAACTTTTTGGGGCTCTATCGGGTGTGTAATTGTGATTTTTGTGAGATAAACTTTTTCCCATAGGGATGCATTGGCCAGCGCTGATTGGCCGAATTCCGTACTCTGGCCAATCAGTGCTGGCCAATGCATTCTATTAGCTTGATGAAGCAGAGTGTGCACAAGGGTTCAAGCGCACCCTCGGCTCTGATGTAGCAGAGCCGAGGCTGCACAAGGGTTCAAGCGCACCCTCGGCTCTGATGTAGGAGAGCCGAGGGTGCACTTGAACCCTTGTGCACCCTCGGCTCTGCTACATCAGAGCCGAGGGTGCGCTTGAACCCTTGTGCACACTCTGCTTCATCAAGCTAATAGAATGCATTGGCCAGCGCTGATTGGCCAATGCATTCTATTAGCCCGATGAAGTAGAGCTGAATGTGTGTGCTAAGCACACACATTCAGCTCTACTTCATCGGGCTAATAGAATGCATTGGCCAGCGCTGATTGGCCAGAGTACGGAATTCGGCCAATCAGCGCTGGTTCTGCTGGAGGAAGCGGAGTCTAAGATCGCTCCACACCAGTCTCCATTCAGGTCCGACCTTAGACTCCGCCTCCTCCAGCAGAGCCAGCGCTGATTGGCCGAATTCCATACTCTGGCCAATCAGCACTGGCTAATGCATTGTATTGGCGTGATGAAGCAGTGCTGAATGTGTGTGCTTAGCACACACATTCAGCTCTACTTCATCGGGCTAATAGAATGCATTGGCCAGCGCTGATTGGCCGAATTCCGTACTCTGGCCAATCAGCACTGGCTAATGCATTGTATTGGCGTGAGAAGCAGTGCTGAATGAGTGTGCTTAGCACACACATTCAGCTCTACTTCATCGGGCTAATAGAATGCATTGGCCAATCAGCGCTGGCCAATGCATTCTATTAGCGTGAACTGAGTTTGCACAGGGGTTCTAGTGCACCCTCGGCTCTGCTACATCAGATTGCTACATCTGATGTAGCAGTGCCGAGTGTGCATCAGATGTGTAGTTGAGCAAAACTGACTCAGCACTGCTAAGTCTCTGCATTCGCATAGGAATGCATTGGCCAGCCTTCGGCCAATCAGCGCTGGCTCTGCCGGAGGAGGCGGAGTCTAAGGTCGGACCTGAATGGAGACTGGTGTGGAGCGATCTTAGACTCCGCCTCCTGCAGCAGAGCCAGCGCTGATTGGTCGAGTTCCGTACTCTGGCCAATCAGCACTGGCCAATGCATTTCTATGGGGAAAAGTTAGCTTGCGAAAATCGCAAACTGACAGGGATTTCCATGAAATAAAGTGACTTTTATGCCCCCAGACATGCTTCCCCTGCTGTCCCAGTGTCATTCCAGGGTGTTGGTATCATTTCCTGGGGTGTCATAGTGGACTTGGTGACCCTCCAGACACGAATTTGGGTTTCCCCCTTAACGAGTTTATGTTCCCCATAGACTATAATGGGGTTCGAAACCCATTCGAACATTCGAACAGTGAGCGGCTGTTCGAATCGAATTTCGAACCTCGAACATTTTAGTGTTCGCTCATCTCTAGTTATCTGCTGAGAAACATTCTTTCTGGAGTTTTCTCATCTCACCCACCTTAGTAGTCTGGGTGAGATGTACACCCCCTACATTACCTGACCAGCCATCGGCTTACAGTAATTATTTTTCTCTCAGGATATATTAACTTCATGTGGATGTTACTTATGGTAGGACACCATGCTCCATCTTAAAACTACAGTAATTTAACCATCAAATCAATATAGTTGAGTCCCAATATAATCTCAGTGGAAGATATATTTCATTTTTAAAGGATATAAGTCACCACAGCTGCCTGTTTCTCACTTCACTTTGTCTATTAAAAACATATGCGCTGTGTGGTGGCATCAGAAAGAATCATGTTTGGGCAACGACTTCGCCCCTCCGGGTTTTCGCATCATCCTTCAGCTGCATGCTGCGGCACAGAAGACAGCCACCTATGATTTCTTGCTTTGGATTCTTCTTATATTGTCTCAACACTGTCCTATTCCCTCACTTCGGTAATTAATTTTCCACCACACCCATCTCCTTCACCTTGGATTCCCTCTGTCCCTCTAGTAGTTAATGTTAGCCTTACCTGTGTGATTGACAGCCTATCTTCCTATCAGGTCTGGGGCGGGTTCTTCCTTCCAATTTATTGTTTGCTCACATTCACATTGGTGCTCGCTATTGCCTTTGACATGCTGGCTATTCTTTTGCTGTTTTGTATTCATATTCCTAACCTCTAGCTTTACCTTTAACTATTCTCTTGGATTTTGATTCTGTACTACGTTGCTCGACTGTTACCGAACCTTTGGCTAGCTGACCTCCCTTTGTTGTTGTTTGTCTTGTCTGCATTCTGTGTCATTATGTCCTTTAAACCCATACTATCATACGTTTAGGACATACAGTAGGTTTATGCTGGCTTCCAAATCATAAGGCAGCCAAACGCATTTGCATTCTCTGATATAATATAAAGGGCACTACTGCTTTTGCTGGTTGTGGTACTCAAATGACATCACATGGTTTTAAAAAATAAATATTTGTACTAGAATCCAAAACTGCATTTCATTGTTAATGGTGGCTAATGGAAACAGTCAATGCATTTGTTGTCAGGCACAAATAATTGGATATCACTAGGTTATACTTGTCCTTAAAGTTTAAGTTGAATTAAAACATAAATCATGAAAAGGCAATCAATACAAACATTGTATATGTATTTTATTACTGTATCCAACAAATCCTGGCTATAATGTTGGGTAAGGTGCCCATGAACTTTAACATGTAATGTTCAAAATGCTCTCAGTACCATCCTCACCATGAACTCTGATAATAGTGATTTTGCCGTAATGTTTAATAAAGCATGCAGGATATAACCAAGACTTGTATTTTATTGTAATCTCTTAGTACTAAGCAAAACTTTCAACAGATGTTTGATGGGAGCCGCTATATTGCAGAATTGCATACAGTAGATGCACAGGGTAATAATGGATATCAAAGTCAAGATCGCAGTAATGATCAATGACATGTAACACTGATTTACTAAAGGTATTGTTTTGTGACAGGTTTATTAAATTAAGCTTGCTTCATGTGAGGTCCACCATATGCTTTTACAGTTTTAAAGAGAGCTTATGTAGTGTACATGAGCAAAATAAAACTCGGTGCGGGAGCAAGCTACTGGTAAGTCTTATCTAATCTCTCAAGACAATATCCAATCTCGCTAGAGGCTTTAAATGCAAGGCTCATTCATGAAAGTAACATCCACTTCTTTCTATGTAACGTATTTTTCAAGGGTAAAGTCAATGATATTGGTAGTTGTGTGTTCCATCAGAAGTTTATCAATGATGGAAAAGAATATATGACCAGAGGAGACTTAGACAACCATATGTTGTAAGCCTCTATTGCTGTCTCCCCAACATCTCCGGTGAGAGAGATATACAACATTGTAAAACATTATTTCATAGGATGGTGCACCAGAATGGTCTCAATCTAATGCCGCCTTATTTTTATCCACAACCCAAATCCAATCTGCGATTATAGTAACTAG
Organism: Leptodactylus fuscus; assembly: GCF_031893055.1. NCBI lineage: Eukaryota > Metazoa > Chordata > Amphibia > Anura > Leptodactylidae > Leptodactylus > Leptodactylus fuscus. The sequence continues at coordinate 48,297,925 of NC_134274.1, forward strand.
CTAGAATAACTTCTGGTAGAACAGGATTTAGGGAAGCTGGAAGAATGGTCGGAGTCCTAGAAAATTAAATTTTATCAAGACAAATGTAAGGTTATGTTTTAAGATGTCAAAATAAAAAGTATGATAACGTACTCAATAGTAAATTACTAGGTAAGACTCAAAGAAAAGACTTGATGATTTTGGTGGACAGTAAGAATACATTTAAGAGTGATCAGCGAGACTTTAACCCCTTCCCGCCAATGGCATTTTTTGATTTTCATTCTTCATTTCTGATTCCCCCCCCCCCCCATTCCAAACCACATAACCACCTTATTTCTCCACTCAGAGTCATATGAGGGTCTTAATGTTTGCGGGACAAATTATTCTTCATGATACTACCATTAATTATTCTGTAATATGTACTGGGAAGCTGGAAAAAACTTCAGAAGGGGGGAGGGGGGATTTGAAGAAAAAATGCATTTGTACGACTTTCTTACGGAATTCGTTTTTAAGGCGTTCACTGTGCAGCCAAAATGACGTCACCTGCTTCGGTAAGATTCTGGAGATACCTAATTTATATGGTTTTATTTGCATTTTAACCCCCTATCACATTGTACATTTTATGTTCCTATAACTTTATTAGAAGTTATCATTCAGTTGCAAGACCATACCAATTAATTAGGATAATACATGATGAAATTACATTTCACTGAGTGTGTATATATGCCAAAAAAAAAAAAGTGCCAAGCAAACAAGATCGGTGAGCCAAAGACCACCTGTCTAATTACTGAGCCATATGAATATGTCACACTGAGGAGCAAAAGGGTAACAATGTTTTGAACTGTTGACTGTCAGGCTCCATCCACTACAGCTTTGAACGTGAGACTTCCATCATTTTATAGACAATTACCTTGGCTATCTTGTACGTAAATTTGACTTACAACCATTTTGCATATGATTAGTTATGCAGATTGTTGTCACGTAACTGCATTGTTACTGTTCTGCTTCTAAAAATCTAAATTTTTATTTTTATTATTTTTTAAACTCACTTTTGGCTTTCCACATTGCCTGAATCCTTCTGGGCATGCTGTATAGCAGATTAAAGCATCTCTTGGCCGGAATTTGGCCTCAGGTCTCTTCTACACGTTCCCAATGTTATTGAATATTGCTTGACTTACTGGTGTATGAACATAGCTTTAACTTCAACTCTACCCACGTGTTCAATTGGGTTGAGGTCTGGAGACTGATTTTTTGTTTACTCCATGCATGATGCGGTTTCTCTTTTCTTAGGAAATCTTCTTCATGGCTGATCCTAGATTTTGAACTATTGACCTTTTACTTGGGAATCACACTGAGCTATTAAGTAATGTGAGAACAGATTGTAATCTATACTATACAAGAAGAAAAAGATTTTTCCACCACCAGCAGCAAAACAGTAACAATACAGTTACATGACAAGAATCTGCATAACTAATCATATGCTAAATAGTTGCAAGTAGGATTGAGCGATTGGGATCTGAAAAGTTTGGATCCCGATTGGCGATTGAGTAAATTTCACGATCAGGTTCCGATCCCACCTAAAATATATCGCGAACAGAATTCCTATCCTGATCGCTCAACTTACCTGCACAGATCCGTTGCCACTGTCGCCCCCTTTTCTTCTCGGTCTGGTTCTCTATCATTTACAGGCCTTCAGAGCGCAGTGCGCGCCTCTGCCTCCCAGGTTAGTGTTGCAGACCTAGGAAGAAGGCGGGGTTTGTGGCTTAGGAGAGTGTGGGCAGGTACTGGGAGGGGAGACGTTAGTGATGCACTCACGTATCCTCACCCTGTACCCTCCCACACTCTCCTAAGCCACAACAAGCCCTGCCTACCCCCAGCAAACTAGCCTAGGGAGGTGGGGGCACACACGGCACTCTGAAGGCCTGTGGATGAGAGAGAAGAGGAGCGAGAAGAACGGAAAGTGGCAGCAATCTGTGCAGGTAAGTGGACACCAGGGAGGACTAAGTAGTCAGAGGATTTTTGGTTTATCACTACACAGCGTGAAGTCTAAAAATTAAAGCATTCAATTTTTAAACTCCAAGCTGCATAGTGAATAGGATAGTTTTTAAAATCCGATCTTCGATTATTAAAAAATCCCATTGACTTGCAATAGGATTGGAATTGGGATCGGGTTTGAATGGAAAATGATCGGAAATTGGATTTTAAAAACGATCCTGAAATCTCAAGATCGGCTCAACCATAGTTGCAAGTAAAATTTATACATGAGATGATTGTCTATAAAATGATGGTAGTCTTAGGTTCAAAGGTGTAGTGGATAGTCAGATATGGAACCAGAAAGTCCAAAGTTCAAAAGATTGTTACCCTTTTTTGTTAGTGCATGCCCACTTTGATCAAGCCACATGTTTGGTTTTGTGCCCTTTTTTGGCATTTCAACCCAATAAGTCTAATGTATTCCAAAACTCTGAATGGAAACTTGACCTACAGAACTTGTTCAGCCATATACAGAGTTGATTGATATATTGTTACATAAGTAAGTGATAGATTCCCCCCACTAACCCTATAAAATCTCACTGACAAACCTTATACAAGTTATTATGGACTACCTAACTTTAATGTAAATAGATAAATGGATTAACACTGAGTACAGGGTCCAATTAAAGATTTGACTGAAGGAAACTATAAAACATGGAACATTTTTAAACAAAAGAGATACAAACTAACATTCATATATCAAAGACTTGTAACCAAGTGACAAGTAACATGAGAATAACATAAAACAAACCGTATCTGATCTGAATCCCGAGAAAGAAGTTAACTTCGCTCTCAGTTCTGTCCCAAGTGAATCGCACGTTGTTACTTGTTACATTTCTGCTTATCAACATTTTCAGAAAACAAGACTTTGCTAGTTCAGAAGGGATGGACTTGTTGGTAATGTAGCTCACGGTTCACCTCAGTGACAGCTCCCAGAAGCTCATACATTACACTGCTCAACTATTTGGAATTCCCTGGATTATTCAATCTGTTGCTTTAATTATAGAGGTGTGAAATAAGGAGCAATGGTAAACAAACACCGTTCCAATTCTCAGCATTTTTATATTAACCACTTGTTATCTGGGATCCCTTCCCTTAATTAGTACTTATGTAGTTCTCAATAATACATTGATATTTTATTACCCTCTACCTACATAGGGCATGAGCACATCCCATATCCATTTTATCATAATCTGTGTTCTTATCTTTGCATGTGCTGATCATATTTTATATTTTTATTGACTCTGACATTAACTACAAATGATGTTGTCTTCTTCTAAAGCCTTGTTTCATTAGGGGTAGAGATGAGCGAGTAGTATTCAATTGAAAATCTCGCTCCCATAGGACTGCGTGTAAGCGGCCGAACACCAAGGGGTTAAGCGCAGTGAATATTCGATACGCTTAACCCCTTGGTGTTCGGCCGCTTACACGCATTCCTATGGGAGTGAGGTATTTGATCAAATACTACTCGCTCATCTCTAGTAATTTGTGTCATCTTATATACTCTTCGGAGTATATACACATTAAGTATAAAACTTTATAGACCTACTGCACTGTAAGTCTATTCAACTATATACATGTATACTGTACTATGTACTTTAACTGTACTTTGTAACTATGGACATCTATGGATCTTTTTTTTTTAATTATCAATTTACATGTATTCAGGGGGTAAAACATTTTTGTAATCGATTTTATTAAAACTTGACATGAATGATGTTGAAAAGTAGAGTAAGGACTCTCCATCCATTCCCTGACTTCTCCTGTATATTTGATAGATCCAAAGTTCGACCCTGATTTGTTCATAAATCCCACAATAAGAAAATCAACTGGCACCCGTGCAGAAAAGACCCACACCTGGCACCCACTACTGTTGAAAAGTAAAATAATGCATGCAGAAATAAAATTGATTGTGTCTTTATTGACTCCAATAGACAGCAAAAAAAAAAAAAAAAAAAAATCTGCTACGCGTTTTGATGCCATTTCGGTGTCTTCCTCAGGCCAAGAAGTCTTGAACAGTCAGAGCATGGGACTCTGCCAATAAATCATAAATAAACTGTTCATAAATCAGTTTGTAAGAAAGTGCTGCAATACATGATAGGGATGGAGAATGAGTCATTGGATGGCCAGTCTGATGGATTTGCTTTCTGCAGCTGCAACGGCCAAACCAAAGCAATTTACAGAAATCTTTTCACCCCAAAATATGGTACTAAAGATGTCCATAGCCTATAGAGTCAAATTTGTGAGACATTGACCATTTACTGTTATGGTTAAGCCCCATGTACATAAGTGTATTATATTGCAATACAATCATCAAACTGTAATATGGTGACCATAGACCTTTTGTTTTCTAATGTAGATTGTGAGCCCCATATAGGGTTCACAATGTACATTTTTCCCTATCAGTATATCTTTGTAGAATGGGAGGAAATCCACACAAACACGGGGAGAACATATAAACTACTTGCAGATGTTGTTTCTGGCAGGCTTTGAACCCAGGACTCCAGTGCTGCAAGGCTGCAGTGCTAACCACTGAGCCAATGTGTTGCCCCTGACCATAGACTTTTTTGTAACAAATCGAACAGAAAAAAAAATTGCTCTACGCTCCACCAGTTGCCATTTTACTAAGATACTGTGTTCCCAAGTATACAGAGAATGGCATCCTAATACAGTTTGTACAGAACCCCATAGGATGGCACTTGAAGTGCCTAAGGCAGCACTGTACAGGACTATAGCAAATACACCATTCCCCATAGTCTACTTTGTACACGGTTCTGCTGTCTCACTAAAGAAATGTGAAGAACCGTGATTCTGAAAGACATACAGTATAATGGCACAATTGAAAGACATCACTTGCACATTGTGTATAACATACTGTTCAAGAATTCTAAAATAGTTTGTGAAAAGCAGAGTTAAAAATCCTCTAAATGTAATTTGGTAGTGATGAGAATCCCGAATTGAGATAGCAATCCAATGAATGATTTAACGTCATACATGACTTGCCCAGATAACTGCCCCATTTTATGCTCTTAAACCACTCAGGAAGAAACCGACACCCTAGAAAGCATTACGTCTTACACTTTGAGATCAGTGAGGTGAAAAGAAGAGATGCCATCTTGACGAATAACTCTACACATACATATAGCACAACAATCACGATGGGGATAATTTACGTCTATTATAGCAGAAATGCTAGACATCTACAGAATGGGGTGAAAAATGTGGAAAACAACTGTGCAGAAATTCGGAGCATTGTGAAACAATCAATGTCTCCAGTCTATTCACTTTGATATGATATGTAGCAGTCACAGCCAATGATTTGTTATGTGTGCTTCATTAGCCGAGTTGTGAATATTCATCAGGCCGTAAAATATTGCCTACATTGTTGGGGGGGGGAGGGGATATGTTGTAGTGAAGTGAATGATCTGCACTAACTAAAAAGAACTAGAAGGAAAGCTCGCCCACAGTCAATCATTAGGTTACAAATGTTCAAACGAGCTAATCGCTTCAGAAAATTAAAGGTTATTGTAACTTCAGATGCCAGAGATGTTAGTCATGGACATCCGGATGCCCCCACCATTGGAACAAATGGGCACAAGCTGTCAGATGGGCACTGCACCTGTCCTGCTTGGATTGGCTGCAGTCACATTGTGCATTTTTGTTAAAAAAAAAAAAAAAAAAAAAAAAAATTACATGCATTTTTTGGTAAAAACGCCATATGTAAATCCAACCTCATAGTCTAGCTAGTGTTAACCCCTCCTATTCTAACAGAGTTGGCGAAAGCAGATCAAAGCTTACTTGGTTTCTCAGGACCTGAAGACCATCAGACATGTCAAAACTTTAAGTAAAAAATTGAGAGGCTTTAAGGTGGTAAAATTTTTTATGGTGATTGAATTTAAATGGGCTTTCCAGAATTATGATGTTGAGAACCTTCATTAGGATAGACCATCAATATTAGATTGGTAAAGTCCAACATCCAAGATCCCTGAACCTGATCAACTGTTTAAAGAGCTTGAGGCTGTATATTTCTCTTCATTGCCTTTATGGTGTGTCCCAATGATCTGTAGGAATAGTGTTACACAGATCATTCACATGACATCATTCATCTATTACATTCTGTACATGCAAGCATAATCGCTGGGACCAGTAATTGGCTGTCATATGAATGGCATATGTGACATTACTGCTACAGGCACAGCAAGAGCCAGTGGATAAGCAGGTTTTTTTTTTTAAGCTGATAGTGTGGTACTTGATGTTACTTTGCTGTATAGTATGATACCTTTTACTACGCACATGCCAAGGCTCAGACCTTGTGCCATCTTCATACTCAGGCCTTAATGTAGGGCTGTGGTGGTGAACCGGTGGCACTCAGAGCCCTCTCTGTGGGCACCCACTTAGCATCAGATTGTACCATGTGGGGGCCTCTGTGGGGCACATTGTACCACATGGGGGCCCGTTCACTATTTGTATCACACAGTATCTGTTTTACAGCAGACGTGATATTAGTACAGGATGTAATAACATTACACGGTCACTATAAAACTAATCCTGTACAATGTAAATAGTGAACTTGTTCAAAAGTATCAAATGCAAACTATTACATTTCAGTACAAAGTTGTTTTGTACCATTGAAAGCTGTGTAAAACCCCATTCACATGACTGTATTTTATAGGTACATAATTGTCCACAATGGTGGATCCGCACAGTATTAAGGTTAAATTGCCATGTTAGCACTTTGTGATAAATTAGTGGGTTTTGGGCTGCACTGTGTGAACTCTGTCACTAAAAGGTTCTCTATCACTGAGGTAGGGTGATATGGGGTATCTAAAGTTATCATGGACTGCTGTTTCTTTTTATTTAGTTGCGTTGTTCCTGCCATAATTTGGATTAGAACAGTAGTTGAATAGGATTAAACACTGTCTGTGACCAATCTTACTTCTGAACAATATAAATATTGGCCCAAAGCACATAATGAAGGCAATAAATTCTACAAATTCACTCTTGACTCTTAAAACCATTCCAGGTGACTACCTCATGAAGCTGACTGACAGAATGCCAAAAGTGTGCAAAGCTGTCAAATCAAGGGTGTCAAATAAAAATAAACGAATCAAAACTAATCTAAAAAAAAGATTCTGGTTTGTTTTTTCACTTTTTTGTTTGCTACTTAATTGAGTGTGTGCTCATTGGAAGTTTTCAAGTCTTTCATATGAATCTAGAATGTAGTAAAACAAACACATACAGAGCGAACAGGCATGTCCAAATGTTTAACTGATACCATATATCCAAAGAAAAGGCAGAATCTCAATAGTTAAGTGAATAAACAAACAGATGTCTCTTATAGGAAACACTTATACGAATAGAGCGCTACCTGTTCTTCGGATATTTGCTACACACACAAATATATATATATATATATATATATATATATATATATATATATATATATTTCAATGTTTATAAATGTATAATTGAAATCCTTGACTGAAGGTTTAGAAGAATCCATATGTCATATTCAAGCACATGGAAACAAAGTGAAATACGGTATGTGTCAGAAGAAAGAAAGTACAAATAGGACTAAGGTCAGAATTATTATTCACAATACCATCTGTTCAATCATCATGTATAGAACTATAGATTGAAGTCCTTGTCATTTCTCTAAATGGATTCATATTATAACATTATATGGGCTATGTCAATGTACAATATTGGTTTTTGTTCTGAGTCATAAATTTAAAAGAAAATTTGATTCTTTCCCCTAAAGTTTTAGGTTTGAGGGAAGTGACTGGATCCTAATAAACATTACAATCTAAGTCAAACCGAAAGGTCTTTATTTTTGGAGTGGATTATACTCTGACTTGTCGTAGCTAAATATGTTCTTTTATGTCAGCCATATGTCAAAGATAATGCTGTTAATAACTGGCCGGATTTGTCTTGTGCTTTCTCTGAAAGAAGAATCAGGGTTGTCAACAAATTTTCTTTGAAACTTGTTCTTGTGTAAAACCAGACTTTTAATAGCAGGACTTTTTAAGGAACCGCATTTTACCAGCATTCACACTATTGAAGTGACGCTTATCATCTAGCTATAGTATAGGGGATACATATTTGATAGCTCAGGCCCCACAAAGGAGACCCAAGTGATCCATATACTAAAGTACTAAAATTGATACCCATCAAATTTTCTGGCCATGTGTCTCCACCAACCTTATTGCAATTTTATTGCTAATTTACATGTCTCTGTGATTGTCATGTAAGCCAGGGTCTATATGTCATGTAAGCCAGGGTCTAGACCCTGGCTTACATGACAATCACAGAGACATGTAAATTAGCAACAAAATTGCAATAAGGTTGGTGGAGACACATGGCCATTAAATTTGATGGGTATCAAATTTAGTTCTTTAGTATAGAGAACACTATATCTTGTTCCTGCAGACAGGATTGGGGAATGCAATGATATTATCTAACTGTTCAGACCTGCATGGACACAGACTAAAATTAGCCCACAGTCAGGAACCAAAACACTTCTCCAGATTGATAAACCCAAACACCTCTCCAGATTCAAGAATCCAAACACCTCTCCAGATTGATAAACCCGAACACCTCTCCAGATTGATAAACCCAAATACCTCTCCAGATTGAGTAAGCCAACTACCTCTTCAGATTCAAGAACCCTAACACCTCTCCAGATTGATAAACCCAAACACCTCTCCAGATTCAAACACCCAAACACCTCTTCAGATTGATAACCCAAATACTTCTCCAGATTGAGTAAGCCAAATACCTCTTCAGATTCAAGAGCCCTAACACCTCTCCAGATTGAGGAAGCCAAACAACTCTCCAAATTCAGGAGCCCAAACACCTCTCCAGATTCAGTAGTGATTTAGGAATCAGAAGAGAAAAGCAGAAGCCATATTGAAGGAAATATCAACATGCCTGGTTATTGACCGATAGCTTGTTTGCTCCTGTATTTTTGTAATCCATGGTCTAAAGAAGGCAGCAGATGACATTTAAGTTAAAAAAAAAAAAAAATCCTCCTCTCTAGTTTAGATAAAAATTCCAATTTATTTTCAAACCAATTCAACCCGATGTTACAACATGCTGCCTAACAAAAGCTCAGGAATCGGCTTGACTTGTGATACACATATCTGGCTGTGTCCAGTAAGGAAGGACACAGCTTGGATTTGTCAAAAATATGTAATTTTTCTAGAATAAAGCTAGGCTTCCTTCCTTTCTTTCAGTTCAAAGAGCCCTCCAGTCATTCTCAATATAATAGGGTCAACCGGATACTGTACTATACATGTAGGAACATCAGACATTATACGTCTATATACTAACATCAGTTCTATTATATGTATATTTCATAATCCACAGTCTTTTTACTAATGCACTGATAACCTCTGATACACTTGAAGTATTCGCTGCATTTTTAAAGCAGTTATGCAGGATTTTAGAAATATTTTGGAATCGGCACCACTCCTGTCCATTGGATGGGCGTGGTATTGCATTTCATTTCCACTGGACTGCATAGGCCTGAGCTACAGTTACACACATAGCCTGAATCTTGCCGTTTTGGAAATAAGCCATGGTTTCCTAATTTGGGATGACCCCTTTAAGAGGGGAGAATCCTTTGAATGCTTAAGCGTTGCTTGTGTTGGGGCTATGGGAGTGTTGGGGCTTTAGATTATTGACTATTTGTACAAATTCCAATACACAGAATAACTTTTTGCTAAACATCTTAACATTTAAGTGATCCTTTCATTCAAGGGACATTTTCTTTTCGAGACCTCTTATGCTTGTCTTGGAGGCATTTCAAAATGAATACATTTTTCACGCACATTGAAGTTTATGTTTGAGAAGTCAAAATGATGTAAGACCTAGGACAACATAGGCCTCCGTCTGCTGCTATGACAACAAAGAGCGGCTGCCTATGTCGTGTAACGTCTCCCAGCATTTTTTTAATTCATTTGTTGCCTTGCAGAATAAAGAAGCAGCAATATCATAAAACCCGTTTGCGATACATAAGTTTCTTTTTCTTCGTAAAAGCCTTTTCCTTATGCAAATCCCAGCTGTAGTGCAGACAAAACAGATGGAAGCTAGAGCAGGAAATTATTAGAAAAGTTGATTTTGACCTCTATGGAGAGTAAAGAATACCTTTTAAAGGATAAACTGCATTTCCCAGATGTACTGTTACTTCCAATAGAGGGTAGTTTATTCCCATAATAACAATCATTCTGCATGAAGCATTCTCTTACCGCCATACAAAACAGACAGCCTCCGCTTCGTGAAAACTGCTAATGCAGAGGTGAGTAGGTGGTAATTTATGTCAGAAGTTACTTGGATTTAGTGAGCTATGAAAATCTGCACATAATGCACCAGACTGCCGTGGCCACATCTTTATAGGAATGATATCGGAGTAAAATGTGGCACGGAAAACCTGCATCTCCTTTAAAGTATGTATTTAACCTTGCAGACTCATCAGTATCCTGTGCAATCATTATTCTGACAAAGATATTACGGTTTTCCGCCCAGAGTTGGAGAAAGAATTTTTAGAAGCAAACCTTATCATTTAGGAAAATTTGACTCGCAGTACGGCTGCGGGCTGCCTGCAATATTCTGTACCGCACCGCGCTATACGTCAGTCAAGTTATACAACAGGATAAAGGATTTTTTCCTTTTATCGATGATTGATCTAGCTTCCCTGGAAGACATGTTCCAGACACAATAGGCTACCTGTTTCTACATTACAACTGTGATTGTTAAGGTTTCTAAAGCCCTCTAATACAGTAACTTTTGGGTATTATAGAACGTCTATCACCGGAACTCAGTATATCCACTCAATCCTGCAATAGGTTGCGGTCACAATCAAACCGTGTTTTCCCTTGTGTATTGATGCCAAGTTGTTTAGCCCAAAGAGGTAAACACTAATATCCTCAATATTCCAAAGAACTTGTTTGCATATTGACAAAAACAGTGACATCTCGACAAGGGAGGCAATGCTTCACAATTGGAAGACCAAACAGAGACACTGTTTTCCTATTTACATCTCGGGAAACAGATTTGCATATTTTTTCTATAATCCCCCAGTAGGGTTGAGACAATCTTGAGATTTCAGGATCGTTTTTAAAATCCGATTTTCAATACTTTTCCAGCCAATCCCGATCACAATCGTGAAATTTGCTCGATCGTCGATCAGGAGCCGAACTTTCCTGATCCCGATTGTTCAACCCTATTAATGATATATACATGAATAGGGTTGAACCGATCTTGAGATTTCACAATCGTTTTTAAAATCTGATTTTCAATCATTTTCCTCCCAATCATGAAATTTTCTCGATTGCCGATCGGGATTTGATCGCCAATCGGGATTTGATCTTGATCCCGATGGCTCAACCCTATCCCCCAGAGGAGCAAAAAAAGGCTTTTGTAAATCTCCATACACCTGTGAAGGTGATCTCTCCATTAGGAGTGATAATATCCCCAGAATCTGTCATTCCAAACAGTTATTCCATTGAAGGTAAGGGTATCAGAACCCTGACATATCATAAGAATAGATCATCAAATCAACAAATCCCAGAAAACCCCTTTAAGCTATAAAGATACAAGAAGAGGCCATGTCAGAGCTATATCAAAGAGTTGTCTCTATCTCATGAAATACCTTCTGAGATAGGAAAAACTGCTCGTGAACACCCAAGCAGTCCTGCTCTATGTTGTTCCTTTTACTCCAATAATAAAAGCAGTTGTGAAAACAGTATTGCACATATATGTATGCTGCTTCTGTAACTTTGGATCTATAAAAACAGTGTAGATCAGTTGTGATATGTTGTTTCAATAACTCCTATTCATCTCTGTGGGGGTCATGAGAATGTTGTGGACCTAAGAGTTTGGGCCAGGGAGAAATTATTTCCATGTCGGCATCAATTTACCAAGATGGGAATAATCCTTTGGCTCTGCCCAATTGGCAGAAAATTTTCCAGTTGATGCAAACCATTTAAGTAGGGTTGAGTGATCGGGATCAGAAAAGATCGGATTCCGATCGGCGATCGAGTACATTTCACGATCGAGGTCAGAGGCGAGATCGAGGTCAGAGGTTATCTCAAGATCAGCTCAACCCTATTCACGTATATATTATGAATAGGGTTGAGCGATCGGGATCAGGAAAGATCAGATGCCGATCAAGCATATTTCACGATCAGGATCGGCTGGAAAATGATCAAAATTCGGATTTTAAAAACGATCCTGAAATTTCAAGATCGGCTCATCCCTACATTTAAGGTTGGCCTTTGTGTTCTTCTGGATCCTGTATCTACACAGATGTTTTTTCAGCTATTCCTGATCTACTTCAGTATCTATATAATCTACATATTTAATTAATTTAAATTATACTGTATAAAGACCCAATCAAACTTATTATACACCAGGAGTTGCCGATAAAAACATTGTTACATAAGTTTTTATTTCACATTCAGGATAAAAAGGAAAAACATTTGTTAACTTGTTTTCTCTTCTCACCTGCCAACTGTTCTGTTATTTTCTGGAAGATAATTAATGTGATATTTAATATACATACATAGAATAATTTTAGGTTTCAAACACTAGACAGCATGTTTATTATAAAAATAGAATCTCTTTCACACATATTACAATTTAGGGTGCAGAATTGTAGTGTTCTATATATCTGCTAGAAGATGGTAACAACTTTCAAACAAAACACTTTGGGTTGAGTCCAATAGATATTTCACTATTGATTTACTACACAAAGTATAACAAACTTTAACTTGACCTAATGTATTAACCAAATTGAAGCACAGAACTTTATTCCAACTTTTGAAATGGCTTTTCAATGGCTTTTGTATTTTGATGTCAGATATCACACTGCAGCAAGTTATCTGTATCAAGTTATACTTTGCCAAAACCACAGGTAACAGATCACAGTATTATATATGAAATTGGGTCATTCATGTCTATAATATATCTATCTTTTGATAAGAATGATCAGCCATAACATTTTGGCTAGTGCTACATGACTTTGCTTCTCATTGATGAAAGTCTTCCTTCTGCTCAGGCAATGTTCCCCAACTCTGAGGACTGGTTTTTCCAGCAGGACAATGCGCTATGCCACACAGCTAGGTCAATCAATGTGTAGATGAAGGAGCATCAAGACCCTGTCATGGCCGGCCCAATCTCCAGACCTGAACCTCATTGAAAACCTCTGGAATTGAATAAAGAGGAATATGGATAGTCACAAGTCATCAAACAAAGAAGAACTGCTTACATTTTTGTGCCGGGAGTGGCATAAGGTCACCCTAAAGTAGTGTGAAAGACAGGTGGAATGCCAAGACGCATGAACGCTGGATTTAAAAATCATGGATATTCCACCAAATATTGATTTCTGATCTTACTGAGTTACAACATTAGTATTGTTTCTAAATGAATATGATCTTGTTTTTTTTTGCATTATTTGAGGTCTGACAGCGCTGCTTCTTTTTTATTATTTGGCCAATTTCTCATTTGCTGCAAATAAATACAAAAATATTTTGCTTTGAATTTCAGAGACGTGTTGTCAGTAGTTTATAGAATAAGAGAACAATGTACATTGTACTCAAAAATATACCAATAATGAGAAAAATCAGAGAAACTGAAAATTTTGCAGTGGTCTTAATTTTTTCCAGAGCTGTAGGGTTGAGCGATTGGGATCGGGAAAGATCGGATCCTGATCGGCGATCGAACAAATTTCACATTCGGCTGGAAAACGATCGGAAATCAGATTTTAAAAACGATCCTTAAATCTCAAGATCGGCTCAACCTCACTCCATAAACATAAAGTAACTAGGGTTGAGCAATCAGGAAAGATCGGATCCCGATCAGCGATCAAGCAAATTTCACGATCGGATGGAAAATGATCGGAAATCGGATTTTAAAAACGATCCTAAAATCTCAAGATCGGCTGAACCCTACAGAGCTGTATATAAATATATATGGTGTATATATTATATAATATATCAATGTACTCATCTTATCCTGCTTCACTACATGTTGTCTGCAGAAATGTTTAGGTTCTCTTTAAACAGCCTATACTATATTATGTGAAGACCTTTGACAGTCACAGTAGATATTCACCAACGTTTGGAACCGCTGAATCAACAGTCTCCAAAAATAGCTGTCAAAAATCACTATCCGTATATTTCACCGTTGAAATCGATCCAATACAACTAATGTTTAAAGTAGCAGTCAATCCAGTCTAATCCATATTACAGTTTAAGAAGAGCTACCTAGAAGATATAACCTGCTGTAATCCTTCCTTTTGTTCAGCCATATCCCATGAAATACTTGCACTGATAACCACGGCGCTCTTACTTGAATAACATTAATGTTCAGAGAGCATCATATCAAATTCAGCATCTATTCCACAATCCCTGATAGTTATTGAGACATTACTGTCTAAGCGCTGCAATGCTTCTAGAGAAAGCCATCAAGCGGACAGACGTGTTGATAACATGGTGACCAGACACCAGTATATTGTGGTCAGACGCGATAGATCCTCGCTTTTAATTAGCAGAACATCAGCGTTAACAGGTCATTTCCACCTACTATATATATTGCAGGCATTTGTTTAGGAGCGTGATCTTCTCTACTGGTCGTAATGGCTAGTTTTTAATTCTAGATAGAGAAAAGGCAGATGCAAAATGGAAATTCTAATCAGGAGATTTTGGAAGAGGGCACAGAAGATGCGTCCATCTTTCATTGATCTGCTCCTGGGTTTGGAGAAAGGTTTAAGGAAAACAATGTTTATTATGCAAGAGATTTGTGAGCGGAAGGCTCAGCCGGATTGAATAACAAATGGATTTATAAAATGCTTTGAAAGAAATGCAGAAAAGAACTAAATGAAAAGAAAGAACTTCCAGAATTCTGACGCTTATCAGATACTGAGTGATCTAAAATCCACTTTTTGAATTTTTCATCTTTTTGTGTCTGAGCGGAGCCCTCGCTGGTTTATCTATCACATCGTTCCTGCTTTCCTGTGCCTGGTGTTCTGCGGTATGACAGAGACTGCAGTAGGATCCACCACACAGGGAGAAACAGAAGGCACATACAGTCCTATGAAAACGTTTGGGCACCCCTATTAATTTTAATCATTTTTAGATCTAAATATTTTGGTGTTTGCAGCAGCCATTTCAGTTTGATATATCTAATAACTGATGGACACAGTAATATTTCAGGATTGAAATGAGGTTTATTGTACTAACAGAAAATGTGCAATATGCATTAAACCAAAATTTGACCGGTGCAAAAGTATGGGCACCTCAACAGAAAAGTGACATTAATATTTAGTAGATCCTCCTTTTGCAGAGATAACAGCCTCTAGTCGCTTCCTGTAGCTTTTAATCAGTTCCTGGATCCTGGATGAAGGGATTTTGGACCATTCCTCTTTACAAAACAATTCAAGTTCAGTTAAGTTTGATGGTCGCCAAGCATTGGACAGCCCGCTCTCAAATGATCTGAAAACAAAGATTGTTCAACATAGTTGTTCATGGGCAGAATACAAAAAGTTGTCTCAGAGATTTAACCTGTCAGTTTCAACTGTGAGGAACATAGTAAGGAGATGGAAGACCACAGGGACAGTTCTTGTTAAGCCCAGAAGTGGCAGGCCAAGAAAAATATCAGAAAGGCAGAGAAGAAGAATGGTGGGAACAGTCAAGGACAATCCACAGACCACCTCCAAAGAGCTGCAGCATCATCTTGCTGCAGATGGTGTCACTGTGCATCGGTCAACAATACAGCGCACTTTGCACAAGGAGAAGCTGTATGGGAGAGTGATGAGAAAGAAGCCGTTTCTGCAAGCACGCCACAAACAGAGTCGCCTGAGGTATGTAAAAGCACATTTGGACAAGCCAGCTTCATTTTGGAAGAAGGTCCTGTGGACTGATGAAACAAAGATTGAGTTGTTTGGTCATACAAAAAGGCATCAAGCATGGCGTCCAAAAAATAACAGCATTCCAAGAAAAACACTTGCTACCCACTGTAAGATTTGGTGGAGGTTCCATCATGCTTTGGGGCTGTGTGGCCAATGCCGGCACCGGGAATCTTGTTAAAGTTGAGGGTCGCATGGATTCCACTCAGTATCAGCAGATTCTTGAGAATAATGTTCAAGAATCAGTGACAAAGTTGAAGTTACTCCGGGGATGGATATTTCAGCATGACAATGATCCAAAACACCGCTCCAAATCCTCAGGCATTCATGCAGAGGAACAATTACAATGTTCTGGAATGGCCATCCCAGTCCCCAGACCTGAATATCATTGAACATCTGTGGGATGATTTGAAGCGGGCTGTCCATGCTCGGCGACCATCTAACTTAACTGAACTTGAATTGTTTGTCCAAAATCCCTTCATCCAGGATCCAGGAACTGATTAAAAGCTACAGGAAGCGACTAGAGGCTGTTATCTTTGCAAAAGGAGGATCTACTAAATATTAATGTCACTTTTCTGTTGAGGTGCCCATACTTTTGCACTGGTCAAATTTTGGTTTAATGCATATTGCACATTTTCTGTTAGTACAATAAACCTCATTTCAATCCTGAAATATTACTGTGTCCATCAGTTATTAGATATATCAAACTGAAATGGCTGCTGCAAACACCAAATTATTTAGAACTAAAAATGATTAAGATTAATAGGGGTGCCCAAACTTTTTCATAGGACTGTATGTGCCTACTAGAGATGAGCAAGTAGTATTCGATCGAATACCTCACTCCCATAGGAATGCGTGTAAGCGGCCGAGCACCAAGGGGTTAAGCGCAGGGAATATTCGATGTGCTTAACCCCTTGGTGTTTGGCCGCTTACATGCATTCTTATGGCAGCCAGGTATTTGATCGAATACTACTCGCTCATCTCTAGTGCCTACATCATCTCAAGAGGACCCAATCTAAATGACAAGAAAACCTAGGTTATGTCAACAGCGTGTATATACAGCCTAAAACTGGTCCAGTGTATGACAAATAATTGATGATTGATTTTGGCACACATACTGATGTAAATGTATGGTATAGTGATGTCACTTGTGTCATCCATATCATGTTTTGTGCATTCATTTAGGAGAACTATTTAATGGATACAACTGGACTTCCATTTGTTTAAGAGTCTAAGTTTTAAAAAAATGGATCTATTTTGTCACACACAAATACGTAATACTCCACACATTTGCATCCATTAAAGAAAGTAGCCAGAAATGTATCTATTTTTTAACATTATGTGAACAATTGGTTGTCTATTTGCATTTTATTGGACTATTTTTTAACAAATTTTTGTATGGATCTGCTATCAGTATGGTCAGTAGAACAGAAGGAGGACGTGTGCATGTTGCCTGTGTGGGCCACTGGAACATGGAGGACAGAAATATGTCACAGGCTAGATTGTCCAAGTGTGGCTTCTCTTGTGCAAAGGAGTGAGATTGGCTTAACCCCCTCTCCCAGTTTATCAGGATACTATATGTGGTTCCAACACGTTCTCTGTCCAACCTTTGCCCGGAAGGTTTAAAAATAGGATCAGATCCCAATTGGCGATTGAGCAAATTTCACGATCGCGATCGACTGGAAAATGATCGAAAATCAGATTTTAAAAACGATCCTGAAATCTCAAGATCGGCTCAACCCTACTCTATAAACATAAAGTAGCTAGGGTTGAGCGGTTGGGAAAGAACAAATCCCTATCAGCGATCGAGCAAATTTAACAATCGCGATTGGCCGGAAAATGATCGAAAATTGGATTTTAAAACTGATCCTGAAATCTCAAGA
This sequence comes from Leptodactylus fuscus, assembly GCF_031893055.1. Lineage (NCBI taxonomy): Eukaryota > Metazoa > Chordata > Amphibia > Anura > Leptodactylidae > Leptodactylus > Leptodactylus fuscus. The sequence goes on from NC_134274.1 coordinate 48,315,724, forward strand.
TCGGCTCAACCCTAGTTAGAAATGCACCATCTTTTATAATTATATATATAGTGTATCATGACAGGGCCAGGGCACGCTTGGGTTAATATATGTGTGAAGAATGGATATCACTGGTCTGGACTGAGAGGTAGGGATGTGATTTTTTTTTTTCAACAGTTTATATAAGAGGAGTCAGGGATGGATCACAAAAAGTCCCACCAACTCTTCCTACCACTTTGGTTATGTTTTATATTAGGGTGTCACTTGTAAGGCATCGGGAAGTAGTAGTCCTTTTCACATGTATTAAATTGTCTTTCCAGGACCCAGTTTAGTGTTTGCTACTGCTGTTTATGTATTTGCAGGTCTTTGGCAATCAGTTACTGTGAACATTTTCACAGTAGTGGCGGTAACAGATAAAGTTATATATGATTTATACTAATATACATAGTCAGACTTTTCTAAGGGGTGAACCCAAGGATGCGACTGATAGTCTTGCAGTTTTATGGTAATTCTTATACTCTGGTTATGCCAGTGTAGCTTTATAATATTGCGGCTGGCAGAGTTATGGCTACTGGTGTGAGTGATTGTCAATGGCTCGAATTTCAAGATGTTTTTTTATTATATATTCTTTTAGTTTCTGTTATATGGGTTCTCTGAATTTCTTAAGAAGTTAATAAAGGCTGTAACCATTCACCTTCCAATAGCAATGGTGTTTGTGTAACTTATTTAGTTAGGAGGATGGTCAGGGAGACTTGGGTTTACCTGCACAACACCATGTTGCAGTGGGGACATCAGATGACGGAAACAAGGATACAAGTAACTGTGACTGTCATTTTACAGGGAAAATAGTGCACCATGTTGTGCTATATTTTTATGCCAATTGCCATCAAATTTGCAACAATGCCTTCTATAGGAGCCTCTGATCCAGATGTGAACCTACGGTAGTTTAACTAAGCTAACCATTGTTACAGGGTTGCCAAGGTCTATAAATTTATGAACATTCTGAAAACAGGTATTTTGCTGTTGCACATATGGTGCACCAAATGAAAAAAAGTGATTTTTTTTTCAAAGTTTTTCTTGTGCATGCAAAAATAAATGATATACACAATATTAACAAGAGATCTGTGAATCTGGTACATGATGTAGAGAGCCAGGCAGACAAAGATGAGATAGAGGACAGGAATTATATAATCCTTTAGATCTCTCTCTTTGGATCAGCAGTCAGTCAGAATGTTCAGCCTTTATCAGTTGTCAGAGTCGTAAATGTGCACAACCTGATCTGGACAAAGCTGGAAGTAACACTGCCTGGCAAAGAAAATAAGTGTGATAGCAAGTGTGAACTTTTTGTTTTCTAGTACAGAGTGTGATTTGTTTTTCTATTGTACATTGTGAGCCCCTTATAGAGATCACAATGTATGTTTTTTTTCCTATCAGTATGTCTTTGTAGAATTGGAGAAAATCCATGCAAACATGGGGAGAACATACAAACTCCTTGCAGTTGTTGTTCCTGGTGGGAATCGAACCCAGGACTCCAACACTACAAGGCTGCTAACCACTGAGCCACTGTGTTGCCCTGAACAGAGTGTGTTTTGTGTAGTGACAAGCATGGGTTCTAACAGTGGCTACATATGCTTTGTATACAATGACAAACATTTGTAATGTGCTTTCTCACCCAAGGGATACAAAGCACAGGGAGCGTCGTGGAGTAGAGCAGTTAGTCGCTGCCGTACAGGCGCTCATGTCCAGTTGTTTTACAGGAAGCCAATTTACTTATCAGCGGGAGGAAACCCATGCAAATGCAGGGAGAAAATACATATTCCCTGCAGATGTTGCTCTTGGTCAGAATGGACCCCATAGACCCAGCACTGAAAGGCAACAGCGTTAACCAATCACCTTTGATGCGTGTATTTGATATCCCAAGTACCAAAAAGAATGTCAAATGTGGATGTAAGTCAAATTGATATACACATCAGTTGTCCTCTTGGGTGGACATGTCCATATACTGTATGCCTATCAAGTTTCAGTTTTTCTAAAAAAGTTATTTATGATCATGAGGAGTTATTACAAAGTATCTTTTACATAAAGCTGTTTGTGGGAGATAAGTTAATATTGTCTAAGTTTTGGACAGTGCAAACTAGTCTTAAACAGAGATAAAGCAATGACAGAGGTTACTGCAGCAAGCAGTAAGTTTTCTATCTTACAGAGTGCTTTATTCACATCACTAACACTTGTTGCTTCTCTATAATGTTGTATACGATGCTGCTACTTTAGGATTTGATGATCGGGATCGGAAAATATCGGATTCCGCTCGGCAATCGAGCAAATTTTACGATCGCGATTGGGATCAGCTGAAAAATGATGGGAAATCTAATTTTAAAATCGATCCTGAAATCTCAAGATCAGCTCAACCCTATGCTACTTATGGGTTGAGCCGATCTAGAGATTTCAGGATCGATTTTAAAATCCGATTTCTGATCATTTTCCAGCCATTTGCGATCGTGAAAGTTGCTCGATCACCGATCGGAATCCGATCTTTTCCGATCCCAATGCTCAACCCTAGTCAATGCTTCTCTATGGGAAAAGTCACTTTTAGGGTTGAGCCGATCTTGAGATAACCTCCGACCTCGATCCCGATGGAAAAGATTGGGATCGGAATTCCAATTGCGAAATCTACTCGATCGCTGATCGGAATCCGATCTTTTCCAATCCCGACTTATAAGTAATCAAGAGAAAGCCAGAAAGTAGAATCTCCTGCTTTCCAAATGTCTATGAGTGACATTATATCAGCTATTTTCCATCCACTAGGTAGGGGAGAACAATTAGAGAAGGGGACACTACTCAAATGCAAACACATGACCACAAATAATTTTATACGTTATGTACACACACACACACACACAGCGTATTCTGAAAAGTCATCTGAAAGGTTAGTAATACTTTAAGAAATGAATCAGCACTAAAATCTGAAGTCAAGTAAATGGCGAGTACTTGATATTATAGGTAGACATTATTTGTACGATCTTATAAAAACCAACCTGGCAGTCCGGTTTTTACGTTCATCTAATCCTTAATGATTATTTAAGCATGACTCACTTTATACAGGCTTTGGATTATACTAGAGTATATTTTTACCTCTTCATGTACACCAATGTTTCTAAAATTGCTATCGCACTTTCAAGCTCATTCATTTAGAAATATAAGACGTGCTGGGTGATAGCTTTATGCCGCTACTGACTTAACACAGAGCATTAAATACAACAGGAAAGTAATTGCTACATCTGCTAGTTTACTTTACAACACAACTGTAAAACATTCCCATGTTATTAGTAAAATACGCTGGTTTCTTTAATGATTCCAAAGATTCTGGATGTAGGTACACGATTACTCACGGAAAGCATAACCTTAGTCTAAAAATGATCCGATTTATCACTGTGACTTGTTCACAAGTTTACAACACCTATTACTTGGCCCTGTTTGTGACAAAATTGTGGCAGCCTTGAGCAAAAAAAAAAAATAAAAATATAAATGGGCATGTAAAGTCATATTTCTTGCTCCATTTCTGCTAAGCAATGCCCCAGGCTGAGGCCAATGATTAGGTCACAGCAGTTACATGTACACACCAAATGTCAATGTCATGATGCTTTGTGTGCCCATATCACTGTTGAGGCACGATCATAGATCTCAGCGGTGAGCCCAGGCACGCAACGTCATCAGAGGAGCAGCAGACGCTGCGAGGAAGCCCAAAAAAGATGATGGAAGGAGAGGGTTTTTTTTACTATTATTTTTTTTTCACCTCTCATGGGCCTCCACCTGTTATTCTCTGGGGTCTAAAAAGACCACAAGTTATAATAATTTATCTTCTGGTTCTATATGTACAAGTTTAGACTGACATGAACCAGAGGGTCTCTTAGTCTGCACCCCAGACGAAACAAATCGTCAAAGGTTTGCCTATCTCTAAATGATTACAATTGCACTACAATGGCCATTCCTAGTGACTCTCTCTCCCTAAAGAGTCCAACATAGTAGTGAAATCCATGGACATGGCCATCATATAATGCTTCATTTTCCATATATGTGATATTGCAGTGGAATTGAAACTTGTTGACAAGTTTACTCACAGGTTACAGCTGGTTACTGGGGGTTCTTGCATTGAGATACTCAGTTATCTTATTTTCAGGTGATTGTCCTCAAAAATAAAGGATTGACCATAGTGAAAAACCTTTAAAGGGAGCCTGACAGTTGTTTTTTCCACCTTAAATTGGTCTCAGTGTGTTTAAAATTAAGTAATTTGCTTTGACGCCCCAATCTGACCCAATGGCCAACACACAGACTAAGCTAAGTCCCATTTACTCGATTGTGATTGAGGTGCGGAAAGATGGTGTGACTGATGGATGTGACATCACATCACCAAAGGGCACAACTCTCACTCATGCACCATGGCTAGGATTCTCTGCAATAGACAAGAGCCTCATACCTATACTCTAGTAAGAAACAATTTTTCAGATATCAGCTTTCAACAGAAAAACAAGGTAAAGAATAAAGTACTGCAGGATTTCTTACAAAACAAGACACAAATGATAGCAGAAAATCAAAATATGTCCAAAAGTTTAGTTACGCTTTAAGAACCCACAGATCCCTTGGACTAAAAACGTTAGGAACCTGATGCAAAAAATAACATGGTAAGTCCTGGGCAACTAGAATCCCGAAACGCTGAGGCAAAAATAGTCCTGGTTATACTATGATCTTCTAACCGGAGCAGAACCAGGCACAACAGCTCCTGATGGTGGAGTTGGGCTTGGTAAAAGTCTGAGGCCTGGATCCGCAACTGCCCAGAGAGCGACGCGCACCCAGTGAACCCCAAGTAGGAGGACCCAGACACTAACCTTAGACTGGAAGGTGCCAAATCAGTATCACGGAGGAGAGGTCTGTAAAGCAAGCCGGGTCATACACTTTCAAAGACGCCAGGGACAGGGTAAGGAGGCAGGTAAATACAGACAGGGAATAGAAGACAGGAGGATCGTCGCTGGGGAAGCTGGTACACGAATAACCAAAAGGGCCAAAATCAAAATGAAGCATAAATAGCCTCAAGCCCGCCGCTGACCCCGGAAGTGCCGGTCCCAGTGCTAGTGGGAAGCCGGAACCTCCGCACACTCAAGAAGAGGCCTCTGACCTACCCCAACTCAGGAACAGGCTGACATCCCGGTGCTGGACAGGATCGGGTCAGGTGCCTCCGCAGAGAACAGTGAAGGCCCCGGCCCATCCTAACAGAAAGTATTTTAATTCTACATAATAGTCTTCTCCAAATTAATACTAACATAGTCTTCTTACTGTAGTAAAGTTGTATAGTATGACCAAAGCTCTGAAAATATCAAGGATACCAGCTATGATACAAATGAGGGGATAAAATGAAAAGTTAGGAGATACCAACTCTATAAAATGAGCAATGGCTTTATTTCTCACAGTTTTGCATGGGATGTGTAATTCACACTGAGTAGTTTGTTGTAAGAGTGAGTGAATAAATGAGCAGTTGTCTCCAAAATGTTTCACACCGCTGAGGGCTGTGCATCTGTTGTACATAATATAGTGAATTAATGATTCTGCATATGTTTAGGAAAGTACTGTATAGTATTTATTTGTATATCTGATTAGCATGACTTAAAGGGAACTTCTCATGCATTCATTTCAGTTCTATAAATTATATTTTAGTATACAGATAATAAATTATGCATATTTGTTATTTTTTAATGTTGTAGTTATTTAATTTCCTATTGGTGACATGTCCTTTATGACAGAGCAATGAATGGGGGTTAATGACGAGATGCCAGTTCACTGCATCGGAATCCCGTCGTGGCAGCCATGATGGAATGTGTTCATGCGGAACCCCGTGTAAATTAGCCCTTAATGTGCTGACTCTGTCCAAGTCTATACAGTAAAGCTTAGAAGTAAGCTGTAGAAAGCAGGAAACATCAGTTCCTATGTATTTCAGATGATGTTGTAAACACTGGAAAGTTTCATCATCAGATATACCTATCATTTTTTTATATATGAAATATGTATATATTTCATTTAGAAAAAAAACCCTGAATTTGCCTTATATTTCCATACACATTGCGGTTCTCAATAACTAAATGAGAAAATAATTGGTCATTTTTGTTCTCCAAATTGGAGGTGTCCCAGAGGTCAGACCGCCAATGATCAGAATGTTACGACATATCCAGGTAATATAGCTTAACATTCTATGATAGGAATCGTCCTTTAATCAATACAAAACAATTTTTATATCATTTCCTTTAAACTGGGCAATTTATCTTTACATAATCTACATTTATAACATTTTCTATCAGTTTCTCATCGTTTACAAGATATCTTTTCCTATTCCCATAAACTGATCTATTAATCTTTAAAATTGTAAGGAAGTGATATTGAAAGTACAGCATATTAAACAATCCTGTGTTATGCAGTATACACAGCTGCTAAATAGAATAACACTTTAAATACCTTGTGATTCATTGTAAAGTAAAGCTTGTACATTCTGAAAAATTGAAGTTGAGGTGTAGTTATTACAAGTGATCACATATATAAAAAAGGGGGGGGGGGGAATCTGTATAACCACACGTATCCACAAGATGGAAATGCACACACCGGCTGAAAAAAAAGGATATTGTTTACGCCTCCAAACCTTCCACAGGCTCTATGGCAGTGGAGCAATAATGGGAATGAACTGGCATAGATGGTGGTTGTTATTGTTCCCCTGGGCGCACCTTTAACATAGTGGTCTACTGGATGATGGATGGGGTAAAAATAAGAAGAGTATAGGTATCAGCACTCAAGTGGAGAGTAGTAATAGTTAGACACAAACCTGGAGGAGGATTTTTGGTTACATAAATGGCATAGGATTACTATTTGCTCCTCACTCCCTCTCTCTGTCTCTTTTACCCTCAGATTCTTTCCCTGTGACTACAACTTCAAGTACCTTTCCTGGACAATAGAGATGAGCGAGTAGTATTAGATCAAATACCTCGCTCCCATAGGAATGCGTGCAAGCGGCCGAACACCAAGGGGTTAAGCGCAGTGAATACGTGATGCGCTTAACCCGTTGGTGTTTGGCCGCTTACACGCATTCCTATGGCAGTGAGGTATTCGATCCAATATTACTCGCTCATCTCTACGACAACTCTCTTTGGCCAGCATAATCTCAGAGCTATCAAGGCATTAAGGTGTGGATAAAGGTCTTGGATTGTAAAGAATAGGAGAATGTTTTGGAAATGTTTTTCTTTAAACAGATTTTCAAAATCAGCATCAAAATCAACTTAAAAAATTTCTATAAATTCAGTGTAAAATTCCTCCATGGGAACCATCCCTTAAAACACCATTTTTTAATGTCATGTCGATTCGATATAATTGATAGCAGGTTTGTTATAACTGCCATGATGCTATAATAGCAAATGATCAATGATGTGTACTGTACGGCATCCAAGCTTGACAGCTGTATTGTGGGTTATGTTAGGAGCCTCCATTATGGAGTTTGTCACATTTACCAAAATTAAGGACCCCCTGACAAAGTCAGAAACACCCAATTATTAACCCCTGGGTCTATCAGGTGCCACTGGTGTCTCTCACATTTTGGCAGATCATTATGGAGCTGTGGTATCTGTTAAAATGGAAGCCACCATACAACCTTGTGCCATAGTGGAAGGCAGCACACGTCAAGGTTGGACTAAGAAATACAGGTTTACAAATTATGAATGATAGTTGATTGTATATATAGACGACCCAAACTTGACTCACGGGGGAAGGGCTACTTGGAAATTGTACTTGGAGGAAGACACTTGCTTAAAGGACACTTGTTGGAGGAAGAAGCATTGACTGGAGGGTTCATGTTTGGCATTAACTACACCATTATTGTATTGAATTATTTGATACTTTAATTATACTTTTAGATTATTATTATTATTATTATTATTATTATTATTATATTATTATTATTATTATTATTATTATTATTTTATAGTCTTTCTGTAATTTCTGTATATTGTTGGGCCTGTCTCCTTGTATAACTCCACATATACCGATATTAACTGTAGCATCAATTTTCCATAACATACATTTTATGCATTCACGCTTATATATCCTTTATTATGTCTAACCTTCCATTCAGACCCAGTATGACGATGGATGTATAAACTCTTACATATGTAGCTAACAAAGCATATGCATATAAAGTACTATAAAAAAAAGTTTGTCGTATGCCAGATAAATACAGATGTCTGTAAAGCATCATTGAGTTTCTAAGCTCTGAAGTCTGTATAATATAATTAGATTACCTTGTGGCATCTATGACCTGTATTATAAATTAGCTGCATTGACTGCTTTATTATCCCTGCAGCTGCATCCAATATGGTACCATTTCTGTCCCTGAAGTGCTATATGGCAGCTCTTAGAGAATGACGGCCCTATTAGTCTTTGTACTCCCTGCCATGGCCTGCTAACAAGCTCCTTATAAATTCTGCATCAGTGTCTGGTTGGCCAAGCTGAAAATCTAGGTTGGCACTTTAGCAGTGAGATGATAGAGCTATCCCATGTTCTACGCATACTTCTATCATCTACATATGTGATCTCTTACATTATTCTATAGAACATGATCTAGTAGAAATACCTAAGAGCTATTTTCTATGTTATGGGGATAATATCACTCCCTAAGGAGAGACCACCTTTTTAGGTGTGTGGAGTCTTACAAAAAGCCATTTTAGCTCCACTGTCGGGATGATGTTCAAGGAAGCTACACCTAGAGGGCAGTAAACTGAAGCACTGTTTCCCTATTTACATCTTGGGAAACAGATTTGCATATTTTTCCCATAATCCGCACAGTGGAGCTAAAATGGCTTTTTGTAAGACTCCACACCCCTGAGAAGGTGGTCTCTGCTTAGGGAGTGACATTTTCTCCATAACCTGGTCTAGAAGTCTCTCACCTCTGCCAAGTAAGTTTTCCCTAGACTGTGCTGAAGAGATCCAACCAGATAGAAACAGCGCTGACCACAGCTGGGATACTGACTTGGCAAAATCCCAAATCATTGCAGTAAAGTCCGGAGGCAGCCTCAGGTTCCGGACCAAAAGATGGGTAGCTGTGACTGAATGCCAATGCACTGCACCGGAATCCAGTTGGGCACTCCGTTCCAGAATAGGGCCCAATGATTGGGCCTAGTCGGGAGGAGGGAGTGTCTAAAGGCCGATTCAACTCGAAGAATGAGCATCTTGCTTCTTTTTCCGGGAGCTGGAACAATAGACCTCACCGGCTCCCATTGATTTCAATGGGAGCTGTCTTTTCGGTCAGGATTTTGAGGCAGATACGGCCTCAAAATCCTGACCAAAAAACACTGTGTGAACTTATCCTAAGACTATTTTCTTCTCTCTCTACTCTAGAGCTCTTGAGTAGCATTGCCTCGTGTTCATGAACATGGCCAATTTAAATGCCTGTCGCAGAGCTATATAGATAGACAAAGAATGACGAGCAAACAAAAATGCCCACCCTTACTTTAGCTAAAATTTGGTTAAGGATTCCAATTTCTCCTTAAACCAATTTTGACATGCTTGCAAAACACTAGATGGGCTGAATTTCCCAACACACCCACTGTCTGGATGCCCAAAGGCATGTAAAGGATAGAGACTTTGTAACACAATAGCGTGGATTCATGTTGCTTTGAAAAGCTGATCATCTCAGATACACAGATACAAAGAAGAAAGGTAAGGAAAGACAATGCCAGGGTGAACGCCAATAAGCCATTTTGACTTAGCCAGAGTGTATAGATACACAAATAGATCAGTGAATTGAACCCTTATCTCAAATAAAGAAAACACTGGCAAAGACCCTGGGAGGCCATTTAGTCTAAAGTTTACCATAAACTTTAAGAGGGGGTTTATCCTCATGAGTAGGATTGAGCGATTGGGATCGGAAAAGATTGGAATTCCGTTCCTGATCATTTCCAGCAGGATCGAGACTGGAGGTTATCTCAAGATCGGCTCAACCCTAAAAGTGACTTTTCCCATAGAGAAGCATTGACTAGGGTTGAGGATCCGGATCGGAAAAGATCGGATTCCGATCGGCGATCGAGCAAATTTCAAAATCGAGATCAGCTGGAAAATGATCGGAAATCGGATTTTAAAATCGATCCTGAAATCTCAAGATCGGCTCAACCCTACTCATGTTTAGCTTAAAGGATACTCTAAAAGTCTGAATATTTTATCTTCTACCTTCGTGTTCAACCACAAGTAGCAAAAAATAATCATATGAAGTAACCTGTGTGTTTAGCAAGTTTTGCCCCATTCCCTCAAAGACCAGCAGATTTTGTAAGTCTAGAGAATGGGCTAAATACTATCTCTTATTGCAGTTTCAATATTAATTCTATTTTTTTAATGAAGGTGTTTCATGCAGTATAACAATTGTCGCTCTGCGTTCTTGTTCCTGTGTGTCATTTTTAATAAGATTTGCTTTGGCAAATAAAAGACTTAATGAGAGTTTATTCCTGTTACAAGACTGTGGAACAATTCTGCTTCCAGCTGTGCCTGTCATCAAAGGTCACACGGCTTGACAATCTATATAAATACTTCTCATGTATTAATAGAGGTCAATCTATGTTAAGCAACTAGTTGTACTAAAAAGAACAAAATATATTTAAAAGTAACATAATTACTCCATGTCACCTTGGCACTAGGTGTAACTACTGTTTACTGGACATAAATGATATAAATGCACACTACTAAAAAAAAAGACAAACAGAAATATATATACTTAATAGTGTATTGGTTTAAGCAGGTGGCTTTACAGGCAGGTCCTGCCGCAACAAAAAGCAAGGATGTCTGTGGTTGCCATAAGGCCTCGTTCACATCTGCGTTTGTATTCCGTCCGGGGGAGTCCGCATGAGGAATCCCCGAACGGAATACTGAACGCAACTGCAAGCGGTGTGAGAGTGAAAGCACACGGACCCAATAGACTATAATGGGGTCCGTGTACTTGCCGCCAGATCTCCACAGGGATCATGCGGACAGGAAAGTAGTTCACAATCTACTTTCCTGCCCGCATGATTTGTGCAGGCAGCGCGCGGCAAGCACATCGCCTCCATTATAGTCTATGGGGTCTGTGTGCTTTCACTGCACAGTGCTTGCAGTTGCGTTTGGTATTCCGTTCAGGCTTTGAGGCCTGCTAACTGGTGTTGAGTGCTTGGTCCTGTGCTATAATTATGTGGCTTTCCATCTCTCTTATAAGCCCAGACAGCCTTATGAGACTAGCAAAAAATTTGGAAAATTGTCTATGGAGTGGTTTGCTTTTGAGTCTGTTTAGTAGAGTCTTGGCTAGCGGACTACAGGGTCAAGAACTTTAGACTTGATTTCCTTGGCCTCCAGAAATATTAAGAATTTGCTTTTCCAGCCTCATGCACTCTCATTAGCTTACATTCATCCTGGCTAAGATTGATACAGTCTCCAAGGCAAGCCATAGGATTTTTGTATGCGGACATAAGTTACATAGCCCACAGCCACCATGTCATCCCTTGATATACAACCTTTCAAAGTTATCTTTACAGTGATGAGGGCCATGTATCATCAATAACTTTCACGTTTTCCAATCCATCCTTATGATATTGGTCTTCAGCCAGTCAATAATATAGAAACTTTAAATCAGGATTGGGCATCCAGACTGTTTATTGTGACTATTCAGTAAATTCTGATCTAAGGAGCAACCACACTGGGTAATAGGATTCCTGCACAATTTTTGCATGCTGAATGCCATAACTTTTATCCACAACACCATATTCGTACGTTTTGTTCTGGCCAAGGCTTTATAGTACCATTTTGTTATTCAGCTAGATATTTTGGCAAATTGAAGATTGCTTTTGATGCCGTCATTGAATCACATAACACTAATAAGAACAGCTTAAGGGTTTTAAAGTGTTATTACTTGCCTTTAGGGTTGAGTGATCGGATCGGAAAAGATCGGATTTCGATCGGTGATCGAGTAAATTTCACGATCGCAATCGGAATTCCGATCCCGATCTTTTCCGGCGGGATTAAGGTCAGAAGTTATCTCAGGATCAGCTCAACCCTATTCATGTATATATCATTGATAGGGTTGAACGATCAGGATTGTGAGAGATCGGATCTCGATTGGCTATCGAGCAAATTTCACAATTGTGATCGGCTGGAAAATGATCAACAATCTGATTTTAAAAACGATCCTGAAATCTCAAGATCAGCTCAACCCTACTTGCCTTTGCAACAAAAGGGGAAGGGGCTGCAATCAGAGGTGGACAGTTTTACAGTTTAGAATCATAAACCTTGCCCGGTCCTACCTGACAAAGCCTGAATAGCAATTCAGCTACCAAATCTTAGTACACTGATTGCTCAGGAATGGTGGGGAATAGAGAAAAAAATTCAGCAATAGAATGGAATCAGTGGAATAGCTCTTAAATGATGCAATAAGCTGGACTTGGCCGAGGGGGTGAAGGGTTCTCTTTAAATAATCTGTGACAAGGACTCTACTTATTATTCTTAGGAGTCCTTTTTAGTATTCTCTCAGCTCTCTACTAAACATTTTTGCTCCAGATCTATATATAGACAAATACGTATATCCTGGATTGTCCTATTTTAATTCCTGAATACATGAAACACATGTTGAGTTATTCAGATAACTTAAGTGAGAGGTTTACTGAGTGAACGTCCTTATAATGCACCACATCTTTATTAAAGCATATTTGTAAGCTCGTATGTAGCCAATAGCAGACCCAGCTGCCGCCTTCTTGAAAATAACGCTTGGAAGGAACTTTTCATACATACTTGTTATTGGTCATCATACAGAAAAACAAACAAATCACAGAATTTTTACTTGCTTGTCTAATTTCCCTTTAACTTAATCTTAAGGTATATTCCCACACAGAAGATTTCTTGCAGGAATTCCTATGATTGAAAATGTCTTTCATTCACATGAGTGAGGTTGTTTAGGTGCAAGTTGAAGGGTTTTTGCAAAACCCATCCAGATGAAGTGCACATATACAGAAATGTCCGCTCTGTGTGAATCTATCTTTACAATTCTACATTCTACTCCTGGTTTCCTTCCATTCCTGGATATACTCTATTAAGACAACATGTCACAAGAGATAGCCAACTATCCACAAATCATCGCAGTGACAAGTTGACCATCACTACATTGCTACAGTGGGTTTTGAATGGCTGGCCTACATATAGTACTATATCAATGACTTGCCCACATGTAGATCACTGGTGCAAATGAATGATTGACTCTAGTGCATGGAATATTATGGGGACTATGGACATCCAAAAAAATACACTTAGTTTAAAGGGATCCCAACACAATTTTTTCTGGTTGACATGTAGGAATAGCCTTAAGAAAGGCTATTCTTCTCCTACATTTAGATGTCTTCTCCGTGCCACCGTTCCGTAGAAATCCCAGTATGCAAATGAGTTCTCTCGCAGCACTGGGGGCGGGCCCCAGCACACAAACAGCACTGGGGGCGTCCCCAATGCTGCGAGAGAACTCTCCAGAGCCATCTCCATCTTCTTCAGGAACGTCCTCTTCATGCATCTTCTTCCGGCACAGGCGTTCAAACTTGTATGCCTCGGGCAGAGCTGACTGCGCATGCCCGTGGCCAGAAGAAGAATGGCCGATTACATAGTAAGTGGCCATTTTCTTGTGGCCTGTGAGAATGCGCAGTCGGCTCTGCCCAAGACCTACAAGTTTCACCACGTGCGCTGGAAGATGATGCATGAAGAGGACATTCCTGAAGAAGATGGAGGTGGTGCTGGAGAGTTTTCTCGCAGCATTGGGGACGCTCCCAGTGTTGTTTGAGCACTGGGGTCCGCCCCCAGTGCTGCGAGAGAACTCATTTGAATACTGGAGAAAACCAGGATTTCTAACGAATGGCAGCACGGAGAAGACATCTAAAGGTAAGAGAAAGAAAATGTCAACCAGGAAAAAAAAATGTGTTTTAATAATGGGATCCCTTTAACACTTTAAAGATAATCTTAAATCTTTATTGAAAATCTACATAAAAAAATATATAGGAAGCATCTATAGGGGTGGATGCAGCAGTCTAAGCCATGTTTTATGGAATGGTTAAGGATCTGAAAAGTGTAGACTGCAGTACCCACCCCTGTATATGCTGCCTATATTTTTTTAAGTAAATTTTCATTAAAGTTGAAAAATGATCTTTTAAGGTGTTGAATAAGCTGCCATTCTGCAAGGAAATGAACATCAGCGGTGAGGGAATAGTGAAGAATTCGGAAGGTAAGTACTACTGTATATTCAGAAGTTTATTACGTTAGCATTTTGGACGCATTTTCTGACCGTGGAAAATTCCATTGGAAAGTAGGAAATTTTATAAGGCTTAAACAAGCTTCTTTTCAATTATATTCCAGGATTAGATGTACTGACAGAATCTGTACATTCTAAATAGAAATCAGATCCATAGAGCATAGCCAGTGAAGTAGAAAAAGGTGAGCTTGGTAGAACATATTAAATTTAATGTGAAATGAGAACAAAATGTTGCAATCTAATGGTGTCATTTCCATCTGTAGTATCAGACACATCCTGTAGGTCAAAGACAAAATTGTAGGGGATAACCTAATCAGCTACGGAAAATGCTAGCTCATCTGTTCCATCTTCCTTCAGCCTCGTCCTCCAACGACAGTCAAATTGCCTACAAGGGTCTGACAGCTTAAGAGCTAGTACCCTGCAATGATATATAGTAGGTAGTTTAGAAAGACTATTTTGCCTATTAAACTCAATCTACAAGACAAACAGCCTTCAAAATTTCTGTAGATCTGTATCAGATTCACGACCACATATCAGCAAATCATATTTACGACTCCAGAGGAAGTATTGAGCCATGTAAGAGCAAGAAGTAGCAGGTTTCTATATTATAGTAACATGGAAACTGGGAATGATATACATATACATAGCTGCCTTTATGCATGTCCAAGTAAGGAAGGTAAAGATGTATATATCTGCATGTAGATAATGTCACTCCATAAGGAGAGACCACCTATTAGGTGTGTGGAAACTTATACAGCCATAGTCGCTCCACTGTAAGGGATCATGGGAGGAATATGCAAATCTGTCTCCCAAGATGTAAACAGGGAGACAGTGCCTCTGTTATGCTGCCCTCTATCGGAAGTACCCTGAACATCATGACCGACTTTCCCAGAAGTCTTTACTGCATAATGTGGGATTTTTACCAAGTTAGTTTCTCAGCTACGGACGGCAGTTTCAGTCTGGTTGGACCTCGTCAGCGCAGCGTCGAAAGAGAACTGACTTAGTAGAAGTGAGAGGCTGGGAGACCAGATTATCGGGATAATGTCACTAAATAAGAAGAGACCACCTATTAGGTGTGTGGAAAGTTATACAGCCATAGTCGCTCCACTGTAAGGGATCATGGGATGAATATGCAAATCTGTCTCCCAAGATGTAAATAGGGAGACAGTGCGCCTGTTATGCTGCCCTCTATGGGAACCACCCTGAACAACATGCCCGACTTTCCCAGAAGCCTTTACTGCATAGAGGGCAGCATACCAGAGGCACTGTCTGCCTATTTACATCTTGGGAGACAGATTTGCATATTCTTCCCATATATGTATGTGTCATTTTTAATTTAGATGGAAGGTTACAATTGATCCCTTAAAAGATGTCTCTAAAAGGTTAACCTAAACTTGTCATGTAGGTCCCAAACTGGAAACTGTACAGAAAACTTTTCCATGTTTGTATTTCATATACACACACAGATACACACCCTTGTCCCATATGGTAATAACACATAAAATGGGAGCGAGACTCCACTAAGCACACAAAACTAAATACACTGTAAATTTGTTTGTGTCAGGTCAGATTATGTCACGATATGTCAGTTTCTGTTAGACCGAATCATGACTGGGGGTAATCTGACATGATGCATGTATGAATCAGAGGATAATTCTGACATTTCGGATCAGGATTAATACCTGTGCAGTGTTCTAGATGAGCATTTGTCATAATGACCGGATGAAGCTTGGCCTAGACAGCTGTATAACTTGCTGCGATATGACCAATAAACTTGGGCACACAAGTAGGCTTGTACAACTTTAAAATATACCATGAACTATAAACTATAACATCAACTATATTCAATATACAATACTTAGCTGTTTTTATATTGTCAGATAGCTCCTTGTAGTCACTTCTAAGAGTTACAGTATTGCAATTTCGCAGGGCTCACTTACGACATGTCAAAGTACACTATAGTCGCTTAGGTAGAGAGACAGAGTAGTCATTCCAATCTATACATATGACTAGCTTCCTTATGAAAAGGAATTTGTTATCCATGATTTTTTTTAAAGCCACTGAGATAGACAACATTGTTAGTTTTGCTCCCTATTCACCACTTTTTATGAAAGAGGGTAGACCTGGGCACATCAGGGCAAGGATACCTCGGGCTAAACTACAGAAAATTGACATACAACCCCTGGCAAAAAATTATGGAATCACCAGTCCCTGAGGTTGTTCCTTCAGTTGTATTTTGTAGAAAAAAAGCAGATCACAGCCATAAAAAAAAAGACTAAAGGCATTTCATATGGAAACTTTCTGGCTTTAAGAAACACTAAAAGAAATCAAGAAAAAATAATCGTGGAAGCCAGTAACAGTCAGATTTTTAGAACAAGCCCAGGGAATAAATTATGGAATCATTCAATTCTGAGAAAAAAAAATATAGAATCAAAACACAAACACAAAATAAGACTCCAATACATCACTAGTACTTTGTGGCACCACCTCTGGCTTTTATAACTGCTTGTTGTCTCTGAGGCATTAACTTCATGAGTGATAAACAATACTCATCATCAATGGGATAGTTTGTTCAATTCTCATTCACCCAACATATATTCCGCTCTACCACCTTCCCCATACACCAAGACAAAGTTGCATGTTTTCTTGAGTCTGACAGTGGCTTATTGTTTCCTTCTTGAGAACTAAAGGATCAAGAATGTTGAACTCTAACTGCCTTAATCTTATGATATCTGAAATCCCTCATACACTTTAGAGAGCTTGCCAGTCTGGCTGAAAGTGGTGGATTTGTCCAAAAATTATCTAAGGTGTGTCTTGGAGTGATATAAAGATTTTATTTTGGTAGACTTGGCCCATCGATATGTTACACAGTTTTGGGACCAGAATTCCCCATCAGAATACAGTACCAAAGGAAACTTCAGTTAGCCTCAAAGTTCAGGTAGAGAAATATACCATTTAGAGGTGTTCACTTGATGAATTTTGATGTTGAATTTGTCAAGCAGAAAATTTGGGCTTAGAGCTCGTTCACATCTGCGCACGAACTCCGTCTGTCTGGTTTCTGTCTTCTGGAGACAGAAGATGGAAACCTGACAGTGTCCGGCCATGAGCGCCGGTGAGCGTTTTGTGCTCTCCACGGTAAAACCATTTTTTTTATTATTTTTTTTATTTTTTAACCGGACACAAAGTCCTGCATGTCCGACTTTGTGTCCAATTAAAAAAAAAAAAAGTTTTGCTGCTGAGAGTACAAAACACTCCCCGGTGCTCACAGCCAGACACTTTTCAAACCCATGAAAAATGTCTGCAGATTTCCTTCTTCTGTCCAGTTTCGTGCAGGAAACGGAAGCCTGCATAACAGAGGCTGGGGTGCAGATGTGAACCCGACCTTTAACTGACAGATTCTGCCTCAAATTCAGTTTCAAATTCCTGCATGTTCACTCCTTCAATCCACTCACTTGCCACCAGGATCTAGTGTCTCTATAAAACGGAGTGTAGACTGTCAGAATAATTTCAACTGGTGGGTCAATGGAACCCCAGTCCAAAACGTTAAATCAGCGCATTTTATTTGATGAGATGACAAGTAAGTCTGCTACAAGAAAAAGGAACGGGCAACTTTTCCCGGTGAAAACAGTTGAATAATAAGTGCTTATGAAATCAACTGAGAAATGTCAAAGCTCACTGCATTACATTAAACTATCAGAAACATTTCTTATTTACATTTGCTTTAATTAATAAATTGCAGGGCTCGCTAGAATTCCTTAAATGGCTTCATAAACCTTGAATGTACTACAACATTTAAAGCATAGCACAATAACCTTAGAATAGTGGCATCTTGTTCCTGAAAGTACACCTGCATCCCCTGAGCACAATGTGATCTGCAGCAATACGATGGCATTTATCTTATAATAGAAATCTATTAATAAAGCTTTTAAAGTAGCAGGTGCCAGCATTGCAATAGACATCCATAGTCACTGCTACTCCAGGTCATCACTAGTAATGGCTCACGTTTGGCAGTGTAGTCATAGCTGTTATTACTAGTGTTGAGCGAGTAGTATTCGATTGGAATAGGAATGCGTGTAATCGGCTGAACACCAAGGGGTTAAGCGCTTTAAATGTTCGATGCATTTAACCCCTTCGTGTTTGGCCGATTACACACATTCCTATGCCGGCCAGGTATTTCATCGAATACTACTTGCTCATTACTAGCTACAAATACCTGTGGAAAGTCAAGTAAAGCTGAAGACACAAGTTGGCATCTTCATTTGTAGCCCTAACAATGGTGGTATACATTTCTATCGCAAAGATTACAGATGAAATACATTTTGCCCCAGTCGTGTAATAGTATCCTTATGTTTTGGGATGTAATGAATTCAGAACCTGGTAAAATGTATTGAAATTTATTCACGTGGCATAATGAGTAGAGCAGATCTGCCTGGGGTATTCATTAGCAGTGCCACACAGAATGTAGGACAGAATTTCAAGCCTCCTGGTTAGCGCCAATGAAACACATATTTTGTCAGTTATTTAATCATGTGAGTGACATACATATAGCCGATAGGTACCAGCGCAGCTTCATTCGCTTACGTTTCATGTAACAGATATTTGAACAATATGGATAGGTTTGATATTCTTATCCCTGTGGAAAAGGTTAAATAGATTGCATAGAATAATCCATAAATGTATGTTACCATTGTAAGATAATTAAGTGCTACCAACTTATTAACTGATCACTTGTCCCCAATCCACCAGATTATATTACTTTTGGGTATTTTATCGGCTTTTCAGGATCATAATCAATGTAATAAGAAAGACTAATGTTGTATATCTTGTCATTGTGTCATCAAGCAGCTAAGGTTGCACACAGAGCCTCAGAGCTAGAGTCAGCAATATCAATTGATGGCTGGCCCATGGATGGACACTTTGTGTAGATGAGGAAAATGTAGGTCAGGTGTCTAGAAAGGAAGGAGCCAAAGACGTCCGAGTTGCAAACTTTACAGAGATAAGTCAGGACCGGAAGAAGTGGCCACGGCTGTATAATGGATGGATGAGTCAGGAATTGTGAATAAATACAGTAAAACAACTGTATCAGTCAACTAAGTCTCAAAATGTTTCCTGTACTGTATTCACTGACATGTTCTGCAGAGCCATGGGTATCTACCACTATCAGCTGACTGTAACAATGTCAATAATGCTGGCATACCTGGGATGGGGTCCTACTCGGATGTGTTTGCCCCCTTATGCTGAAACCTTAGCTACGCCTCTATGTTATTTTATAGGTCTGCACATCATATGTAGCCTCCTTAAAAAACAGTATTGCTGAGATATTCTACTCTACAGTAGGGTTGAGCGGTCGGGATCAGAAAAGATCGAATTAGATCAGCAATCGAGTAAATTTCACAATCAGAATTCAGATCCCGATCTTTTCCGGCGGAATCGAGGTCAGAGGTTATCTCAAAATCGGCTCAACCCCACTCATGTATATATCATTAGTAGGGTTGAGCGATCGGGAACATACACAGTAAGTAAGCGACCATTTTTCTTGTGGCTGCGGGCAAGCGCAGTCGGCTCTACCCAAGGCCTACAAGTTTCACCGCCTGTGCTGGAAGAAGACGCGTGAAGAGGAAGTTTCTGAAAAAGATGGAGGCAGCGCTTAAGAGTTCTCTCGCAGCATTGGGGATGCCCCCAGTGCTGCAAGAGAACTCATTTGCATACCGGCAAAAAACAGGATTTCTACGGAACGGTGACACGGAGAAGACATCTAAAGTTGGAGATGAATAGCCTTTCTTAAGGCTATTCCTACATGTTAGGGACAAAAAAATTTGATCTGAATGATAGGATCCCTTTAACCTCTTTATATATTGGAAATCTGCAGTCATTGCAAAATCGAGTGAAAACTCCCATGTGGTAATTTTGTATTCAGATGGGTTTTTTACATGCTGTTTGTGATATATAGCAATCTATTGAAAAAAACACCTGCAAAAAGAACATTTTTTGAAAAAAAGCAAAAGCAGTGACATGTACATGAAGTATATTCACACTGTTAACATGTATTTTATGTTTTCTTTTTGATTTCCAGGTCGGCATTTGATTCTAGTGCTTTATAGCAAAAAAGTGGCACCTGAAAGTGGCAAAAATTACAAAAACATTCCTATGTGCGGAACCATCTTAATAGGAGAAAGAACATTCATGAGAGTTACTATTTATATGACCCTACGAGTTGAAATCAACTTGATAGCACTTAAAAAAGAATAATAACCTCTGAGAAATAATGTAAGATAATAGTATAGTATTTTCTATTTTGTCCAGAACTGGAATGAAGTATTCACACTGAGAGAAGGACCATAAAATGACATTCACTGTGGGAAGAAACATTCGCTATTTCTGCTATTAAAATTTTTCAAAGCGTTACATTGGTCTTAAGGGTAAGAATCCCAGCACATATCATTTGCAGAACCCACTAAACAGCCAAATATGATCTGCTATATCCTAAATAGTAATCTAGGGCACCCTCATTATAGAGCTAGCAGAACATGAGCCAGCATGGTGCAGCTTGTTATAGAAGCATTGTCACCAGAGGGCAAGGACAAGACAATGCACCGGTAGACAAAAGAGTAGAAAATAGAAATATATTACAGTCAACTTAGTTTGGTAGTATGATTGTTACTGTTACATTTACAATCAAGGTGAATTTTAATAAATTCTATTCTACTTAAAAGGGAATCTTTCAAATCTTTGGAGGTCATAAATGGACAGTCACATGTCTAGGCTTTCTTCTTACTCCCATGTTGTGCATAAAATAATTTCTAAGCCACACCCTTCTGACTAATTCCTGCTCCTCGGTCAGTCTTCATTGAATAAAGAGTAGATCAGCAGGAGATTAGCTATTCACCTTTATATTATTTTCTAAATCTATTATTGTCATAATAATTAGGGTGGAGAAGATCGGATCCTGATCGGCGATCGAGCAAATTTCATGATCGCGATCGGCTGGAAAATGATCGAAAATTGCGTTTCAAAATCGATCCTGAAATCTCAAGATTGGCTCAACCCCATTCATGTATCTATCATTAATACGGTTGAGCGATCGGGAAAGATCAGATCCCAATCGGCGATCGAGCAAATTTCACGAACACGATTGGCTGGAAAATGATCAAAAATCGGATTTTAAAATCGATACTGAAATCTCAAGATCGGTTCAACCTTAATAATAATCCAATTGATATATTATTTGTATATTTTAGTGCATTGCTGTTATTGCAACTTTAGAGTGAAATTATATCTATGCACTTTTTAGCAGACACTATACATAATGGGGCAGATTTATAAAACTTTGTACACCAGGCATAAAAATTCACAACTCTCTGCACACATAGACAAAGTGCACAAAAGTTGTTAATTGGTCCCAACAGATAAATCATTATGGCAGAAATCTGGCTATGATCCGGTATATATTTCCCCTCCAGGCCAGAGCCCAGAGGAGGTTGCACATCATTTATGAGCACAACCTCTGCCCTCAATGGGGTTATGAAGACTAGCATTAGTAATGCTCCAATGTTCCCCAATGAGTTTTCCTATCTAGGCAAGTTCTCTCTTAGCCACAGTAAATGAGATATTTTGCAGATTATTGAAGTTCCAATTGCTCAGACCCCCAGCGATCAAGAGAACGAGGTAATTTTGTTACCTGTATGGAGCGGTAGACAGACAGTCTGTGTACCACTCAATGGGAGAGTCAGGAATAGCTGCTGATATACTTTGGCTATACCCGGTACGCTCACTGAAGTAAATGGAGTAGTGCTGTAAAACTCCTCTATTTTCCTGATCAGTGGGGCCTTATTGGTTTGAACCCCATGATCTGCAATTTATCCCCCATCGTGTGGCCAGAGGATAACTCCTTATGGTATGAAAACCCACTTAAGGTTATAAAGAACACAGCGAAATCTAATGACTCTTTGCAAACATATTTCAATTTTTATATCACTTTCTGTATTAAAATTCCTCATAACCTACAATGAAAGTGTCTATTAGGAAATTCGCTATCTATGTGCCCCGAGCTGTCAGGCTAGCAGACGTGGGCTGTACATGTATTACAGATGGCACTGCGGTGAGAATGTTTAGCTGATGGCTAGAGCTCGCACGAGAGCCGTTCTTCTATTGAAAGGGATTGACTGCGATGGGAGAAACCCTTTAACCTCTTCTGGACTGAGCTCATTTTCCTGGTTCAAGACAGGCACAGTCTCAGTGTTTTTCAGTACGTATGTTGCGGACTTTAACATTTTTTGGTTCCGGTTATTCAAATAATTTGTGTGTCCTTTTTTTCAGTGACACATAGTGCTTTATTAATAATTTTGCATGTTTTTTTTGTTTTGTTTTTTTTAAATACCCAGAAATCATGTCTACTTTTCATGTGCAACATTTGTTTTTAATAGCACAAAATACTAGTGAAAATTTTTTTTAAATAATTTCTTCTCTTCTTGTCGGTAATTGTTTTGTAGTGTTGCATTGCTGTGGTGGGGTAGATCCTATGTGGACATGGTATTGGGATTGTTTCTATTATTTTACTTGAGGTTTTTATAGACCTTTGTGGGACATTTTAACAGTCATTATTAGAGATGAGATTAGCTGTTCAAAGTTAAGATTTGATGCAGAACCAGCGTTGATTGGCAGAATGCTATACATTTCCAATCAACACTAGTTCTTCTCTTACCTTTATAAGTCTTCTCCCTGCAGCTTCCCCGCGTCCTCTTCCGGCTCTGCATTCACTCTGCTTAGGCATCCGGCCTAGGCAGAGCCGACTGCGCATGTCCGCTTGTAGTGCGGGCATGCGCAGTCGGCTCTGCCCAGGCCCGATGCCTAGCAGAGTGAATTCAAGGCCAGAAGAGGACGCGGGGACGCTGCTCAGGGAGAAGAATCCAGCCCGACCCTCACTCATGGACTTGGTAAGTAGAATTTGATTGAATGTTGCGTACCCCTGAAACGAGCATTTCCCCCATAGACTATAATGGGGTTTGAAACCCGTTCGAACAGTCGAACAGTGTGCGGCTGTTCGAATTGGATTTCAAACCCCAAACATTTTAGTGTTCGCTCATCTCTAGTCAATATTCTTTTTGCTGATTCCCTATGTAACTTATACATTAAGCATCAGAAGGAAAGCAGCCTCCTAACCATAACTGCAGAGCTGATCTGTGTCCTTTGGGACCGCGAGGTCAGGGGGGAGCCGAATCATTGAGCGCTGTGTATACAGCCATCGGGAAGGTAGGGATGGTAATACCCCGTCATTCCCTGTTATCTCCAGAGGTGCACCGGCTGTAGTTACAACCGGCTTTACAACAATTATGCAGCTGTTTAACACTGCAAGGAAGCACCAGTACGTCATTGTAGAGTTAAGAGTTGACAGTCATGTAAAGTCGATTCCAGGACCTGAATGAAGGAGTTATTTGGGATTTTTAAAACATAATCTGAGAGCAGAAAACAGTATAAATAAGATAAGCCATAACTCAACAGATAGAGCTCATTCACACAGCAGAATGTTTAGAGCAATTGAGTCGGACATCCGCCTTAGATTCCTGTTCATTTTTCACCTCTCACCCACTCCTTAATATAATAGGAGACAGAATTCAGGTAAAATCTGCTGCTAATTTTAGGGTGGAATCCACCTCAAAATCAGAGGCAGATTTTACCGTATGAACGAGACCTTAAATGCCAGTTCAGTGAGAACAATGCTATATACCATATGTTATTCATGTGACCACCACAGCCAATGAAACATGACTGATGAAGCTGGCGATAAGCTAGTCTTGCCAACTTCACCACATTACTATCAGGAACTGGAAGGGTAACACCAGAATGGTAGGGCATTTAATGCATAAGCAATGGTTATTATTTCATGATGTTTCCTTTTCTGTTCAATGCAGGCGGCATCAAAAGCAATTGTTATATCCTCTAATTCCTAGTGTTGCCTTGCGGCATCCTACAATATCTCTATCTTTTGACATTTTGATACACTTTAGCTGCAACTTTTGTCATACTACAATATATGCTTAAATAGGAATAACAAAGAATTCAAGTGATAAGAAGACACACAAGTAGGTGAGATGACAAAGGTTTAAGGCATATCTCTGCTCGTAAAGCCACTTTTTAGAAATGAATACCATATATGTAAAAAAGAATTCCTTTCATGTATCCAGCTCACAGGAAAAGTCTATAAAAGGGTCGGAGCTTGTTAACTGATTTATTGCCTCATTTTCTGCAGTGGTACATGAATCTTGATAAGTAGGTAAGTGGATCTTGAAGCGTCTTAAGAGCAATCCCTCACAGTGTAGCAGCAGCAGGTATTTGTATGTCTTTTCCAATAACCACCCCCCCTTCTTTTCCATAGACTTCTAGTTAAAATGTAGCTCAGCTTGATAAGTAGAGAAATAAACATTTATTTAATGTATTACAACGTTTCTCATATTCAAATGTATTATTCATTTATGTAAAGTCTTTTTTTTTTATAGCTAGAGACAAGTCCTGTAAAATGTGAGTTGGGACCTCCATGGTTGAGACTTGATTTTCCAGTACCTGCAACAGATGCTTGAAGTAACATCTATAAACAGTAAATGCTAGGACCCATGGATTCCCAGTAGAACATTGCTAATAGGGTTCAGCTGTTCTTGAGCTTTAAGGATCATTTTAAAATCCAATTTTCGATCATTTTCCAGCTGATCATGATTGCGATCATGAAATTTGCTCGATCACCGATCGGTATTCAATCTTTCCCGATCGCTCAACCCTAGTTACTTTATGGAGTAGGGTTGAGCTGATCTTGAGATTTCAGGCTAGTTTTTAAAATTTGATTTTCGATCATTTTCCAGCCGATCGCGAAATTTACTCAATCGCTGATCGGGATCCGATCTTTCCCAATTCCTCAACCCTATTGCCAAAGCATCTGCCTCTGGTGGCTTGCATGCCATTACTATCTTTCCTTCAGGTAAGGAACACACATCTAGCTGTAAACATGATGTAAGAGAAGTTATAGTCTTGTAGTTCTCCACAGGCCAGTTCTGATGCTTACATGCTTGTTGTAGATGTTTTTGACAGTAGACAGGTTCACCATTGGCACTCACTTGACTATGCATCCATTGAATATGGCTTTATTTAATTAAGCACTGTATTATAATTTGGGACGTGATACTTGGTCACATGAATATGACCTAAAATCCAGCAGTATTAAGTTGGCAATACACAGTAGAAATGTATCTGCAGATCATTGAAAGATTCAGCTCATCTAAGGCTGGCAATACACTTTAGATCTGGGGTGCCATCAGGTATATGGACAATCCCATCATCAACATTAGTAACCAAACTGCTCAATCATCAAAAAAAAAAAAAAAAAAACGAAGCAAATCTTCACAAGTTACAAGTCAAAAGTCAAGCATGGCCAACCTGCTTCCAGTAGGCTAAAGTCTTTTTTTTTTTTACCTTTTGTGGCATCTCTGTAGTGTGAATAGCCAAATCGATCATTTCAGCCTATGAAAATGTAATATTCATGGCCAGATTTAGTAGTCGTTGCTGTTAATGTTATGTGTATGGCCAAAGACATCAGATTTCACCAAATTTAACTGAATTAGCAAAACGTTTGCAGATAAACATCTTATGTGTATGGCCAACTTCAGGCTATAACTACTTGTTCATTGAAAATGCATAGAACCACAGCAGAACCCGCAGCAATAATTGACATATTGTATGTTCCAAACCTGAAGCACGAAACAGTTTGCTTTGCAAGTTTTTCCTGCAGTGTTGGAGATGGGATTTATTGAAATTCTATACTCTTCGCTGCTACTGAAATACACACTGTGAGGCCTCAGCCATAATCTGAATTTTCTAAACATATATTTGTTACTTTTCTCCCGATAGTCTCTCCAGGAACCAGGCAGCAAAAGGTACGGAGTTGCATTCCTGCACAGCGTCACGTCGGAAGTGGCGATGTACAAGGAGTGGCAACGTATCACTGTGGTTTACTCATGGTTAACCAATTATCTTGACACCATCAGGTTTTCTAGAAATATGCCACAAATTCAGAGGATCAAAAAACTATTTTATGGAATGTCATCACAGATGATAGAAAACAGCCCTCACCGTATGCTGACATTTCCTATTGCTTGCCCCTACGACGCAGCAACAGCTGGCCTAAGTGAACAATAAGAATACTACACATGTTTGGCAAATTTTACTTATAGATCTCCCAAATTATAATTTATATTCTTGTCGAGGCTTCTAATAAGCTGTTCTTCTTTCCGAAAGTGAAATGCAAATCAAACGATACACAAAAGCTTTCCCATGAGGCTGCAGCGGATGAGAAAACAGACTGCAGATGTCACTCTGTACACAATCGTCTGTAAAGCCAGTGTATCCACCTCTCTTCCTGCGTGTTCTACATCAGACACTTCTGATTATAGTCTAAATCACCCAGAGATAAAGATGATGTGCTGGTAATCCAGGTCCATAAAACAGTAGCAAGGAAACTGTGTTAATCCATTCATATAATCCTCTTTGGAATTCAGTTCAACTTTCAGATCTTTTGTTTGGCCACAATCACAAGGTTCGCACAATCGCTGTCTAGTTCAAAACAACACAACCTTCTCTCTATGGGAAAAATCATTTGGACTGAAACTCTGCTTATGATCGCGGTTCATTAAAATATCTGTTTTCTCGTCAGATAGGGCTTCATTTTTAGACTGATTTGTCACTACAAAGAGAAGCCGATCATTATGATGCAGAGAACTGAGATGATGCGGCAACATATCAAACAAAAAAAAAATCTGTTTTCTTCCAGCAAGCGGACGGCAAAGTGATTTTTATGATATTTTAAGACGTGTTTCGTGTCTCATAAGTACAAGATAGAACCCTCACAAACCTCTACCATCTAATGTTTGCTCTCCTTAGATCTCTTTCATGATAAGACTCTTTTGAGGACTAACATTCAGACGCTCATGACTTATTAATGCGACTATACAACTGTAATTTTGCAGCAAATATTTTTTACCAACGTACAATAAATATCAGATAGTTTTAAGTCTAAACCATAAATAAAAAGATTTTGCTAAAATACATCATGCATTCCTAAGAATGTAGTAGCCAGACATGGTAGCATGGCTGCTAGCTGACCGCTCGCTGTTTCTCTTGACTCCCCCATACACATTTAATGAAATCCAACAAGATCCCAAATATCTTAAAGCAGAAGTTTCAGGGGCCTCCATGCACAATAGACAGTTATGCCACCAAAACCATTGGTTTGGCCGATCTCTAATTTGTATTTTTAGTTTAACAGCTATGTTAATAACTAGAGATGAGTGAGTAGTATTCGATCGAGTAGGTATTCGATCAAATACTACGGTATTCGAAATACTACGGTATTCGAAATACTCGTACTCGATCGAGTACCACTCGCTATTTGAATGGAAAAGTTTGATGCAGAACCAGCATTGATTGGCCGAATGCTATACAGTCGGCCAATCAACGCTGGTTCTTCTACTACCTTTAGAAGTCTTCTCCGTGCAGCTTCCCCGTGGCGTCTTCCGGCTCTTCATTCACTCTGCTAGGCATCGGGCCTGGGCAGAGCCGACTGCGCATGCCCGCTTGTAGTGCGGACATGCTCAGTCGGCTCTGCCCAGGCCCGATGCCTGGCAGAGTGAATTCAGAGCCAGAAGACGCCGCGGGGACGCTGCACGGAGAAGACTTCTCGGAGGATCCAGCCCGACCCTCACTCTTGGACTTGGTAAGTGTAATTTGATTGAACGTTGCCTACCCCTGAAACGAGCATTTCCCCCCCATAGACTATAATGCGGTTCGATATTCGATTCGAGTAGTCAAATATTGAGGGGCTACTCGAAACGAATATCGAACCTTGAACATTTTACTGTTCGCTCATCTCTATTGATAACCTGTCCACAGGATGGATCATCAGTTTAGTAAGTAATCTCGCAGGGGACGGGGGTAGAGACATCAAAAACATCAGCTTTTCAGACAGTCTCCAGGAGACAGAAGTTACAGCATGCTTAGGCTACTCCTTTTCAAATAGGAGGGACACTGCAATTCCCCAGTGGTGCAGAATTTTCTGCAAACTTTTTGCAAATTTAGTTAATTTTGGTGAAATCTGATGTCTGTGGCCATACAAGTAACATTAACACTATCAATAGTCCTTTTACTCAAACGGAAAAAACCTGCATGTTCTGCTGTAAATTCTGACAACAAGAGGATGCTGGAAGTGCAGATCTGTGCAGGTTGGGGTGTCAGATCCTTACAGATCCTGTATCTGAAAACTCTCTTTGGGACTGGAAAACCCCTTTAAGATGGCCTAGATAGCTAGGTATTCCTCCCACCTCCCAAACACACTTAGATTGAGTATGCATGTATTTTCAATGGAGAAATAGGTCACTGCTATTGTAAAATTCCCCAAAGAGATTGGATGGTCCAGCCATAATAGGTAGAGTTAACCAACATCCATCTAATGTGTGTGTCCTGCTTTTCTGTATCAAGCCAACACTTGTTTATCCATTACATAACTATGACAGATTTTATCCATTAGGATAAACACTAAAGTTTTTGAAAGGCTGGATGAGGCTTTTGCGCAACTTGGGGCTACGTACAGGGGTGCTGTGGGCGAAGGCATGCATATCTACCATAGACAGTAAAGTACTACCATCCATTAGAAAGCTTATAAAGAAGTACACAAATGATCTTCATCCATGGCTCATGATCAATGCCAATGAGTAATATCTAACTCCCATAAAATAACAGCTGGAATTTCAAGGACCCATTTAGCGACCTTACACAGGGTTCACACCTGACAGGACAATACGATATACATCAGCTTACTTGCACAATAGAACGCATGTATAGCTCAATGTGCTGGGATCTCTTTTTTTATTCATTCAATTTTCTTCTGAATATATCCAAAAATTTCTATAAAAACACCCAATTTAAAGACTATACATTTATATCCTCAAAATATAATGGCATATAACGTCAATATGCTGGTGTGAACTAGCACAATAAACTAAAGGGCTTTTAAGGGGTATCAGTATGCAATATATGTCTTACAAGATATAACACTGTGATACAAGAAACGACAACACAAGACTCGAAAATGTGGGCAATTATTGAAAAATATGTGAAAATGGTAGAACTATTTTGTAATATTTTGGAACTTTGTAATGTATCACACTAAAGATTATTATTATGTATATTAATGTTTTCTTCTCCACTTGTTAGACTGACCTATTTCTTACACAAATATCTAAGGAGAGGGGAAGGAGAGTTGGGGGCTGCTACATTCTGCTACACTTTGAGTCACAGAACTCTTCTAATGATGCTATAGTTCACAAAAAGTCTCTACCATTGCAATAAATCAATTAAAACCTTCCTTTCCCCTCTTCCCTCACCATAGAGTTCTGTGTTTAAGTTGAGTATGGAGATGGACTTTATACAAATAAACACTATGAGTGAATCTATGAAGGTGGAGGGCAACGTAATAAGTGGAGAAGGAAACAGATTTATTTACCAAGATATATTATACATTATCTTATATTCACTTAATGAAATGTGGTTCTATAACTGGAGACTTACCTTCAATTATAGAACCATGTTTCATTAAATGAATAATACAGCTGAATATAAGATAATGTATAATATATCTCATTCAATAAATCTGTTTCCTTCTCCACTTATTACGTTGCCCTCCACCTTCATAGCTTCACTTCTTACTAAATATACCTATTCCCCATGAGATACCTATTCCGGGTCACATTTTTAGAACGCTGTATTGTGCTACTCTTTGGTTATTCTTACTAGACATATAACAATACTTTGTCAATTGGGTTTTCCCAATTCTATAATAAAAGGGGTGCCCCCCATACAGTGAGGTAGCAGTGTTAGCACCGATTGGACAATTATAGAGTATGTAGGGACAGTCCATCACTGGTAACACCCAGTTGTCAATGTACGTATGCATTTCTAAGATTAACACCAGCGGAAAGTATCATCGCAGAGTTCTAAATGTTCTCTAGAATTGTTTTTTCCCCCCAGAAGGAATATTGTACAAGTATTCACTATAATAGAGATATCAGGGGAATGACAGGTCCTTATCATCTAGTCTGCTGACGCTATTCTACCATAGTCTACACAGCAAAGCCGAAATTTGAGGTGGAGAGAATATGTAATACGATATACCATTATAGTGTGCAATCCTTGGTCCAGTGTGAAACATTTCTAAATCTGGTTTATAAGGATAGCCACTAGGGTTGAGCGATCGGGATCGGAAAAGATCCAATTCTGAACGACGATTGAGTAAATTTCACGATCGTGATCGGAATTCCGATCCCAATCTTTTCTGGCGGGATCGAGGTCGGAAGTTATCTCAAGATCAGCTCAACCCTATTCATGTATATATCATTAATAGGGTTGAGCGATCGGGAAAGATCGGATGTCGACTGGCAATCGAGCAAGTTTCACGATTGGGATCGGCTGGAAAATGATCAAAAATCAGATTTTAAAAACGATCCTGAAATTTCAAGATTGGCTCAACCCTAATAGCACATATAAAGTACCAAATATTAAAAAAAAGTTGATAATAAAAAGCCTTTTAAACATTGTATCATTTAAATCTACATTCCCTTCTAAGTCTAGATCTTTTCTACCTAAAAACCACCAGAAATATAAAATGGCTGATAATATGCTACGGTATATTACAGCTTGCTATGCTGATTTATAAAGTTAGAATAAAGTTCCACAGAGAGAATACGTATCCAGGCAAATTTCTCCATATTCCTTGGAAATGATGACTCTTCAGTCTCCTAATTGATACACCTGGATTGATCTATCCCACTCCTGAAACAGACACTTGCAGTTTAGCAGAATTGTTTGCATCCTATTATCCATACTGAATAAAATGATGCCAATATTCTTCTATTTAATCAAGCAATGCTCCTATTGTGACTTGGCATCCTAAGGGCGGGCAGACCATGTCAGCTGCCAGTTTGTGCTCAACATCTGCTAATTATTTGCAAATTAATTTACTCTTGCTGACTCATTTCATAAATCTCTTGTGATATACTGAAAGGAAGGAATGACCTAGTATCTAGCTGCTTAGCATCTTATTAAACATCTTGCTTCTACTTATAGAGTTAGCTCTGCAACTCTAACTTTAAGGCAAGTCTAGTGCAGGTGGAAGAGAAAGCTGGGTTTGTCTGCAAAAAGTCGCACCACACTCTTGATCCTGTTAGGGTTAAAAGGGTTCAGGATATTGATGTCCTACTGTAGGCTATCAATATCAGATTGGTGGGGATCCTACACCCAACACCTTTTTTAATCCAGTCAGTGTGAGTCCCATTCATTGTTTATGCTCACACACCTTATACACCTGCACACCACCAACTTAGCAGTAGCTGTGCACAGTATTGTCTCTTAAAGGGATCCTATCATTCAGAAGCAATTTTTTGTCCCTAACACGTCTGAATAGCCTTAAGAAAGGCTATTCATCTCCTACCTTTAGATGTCTTCTCCGCGGCGCCGTTACGTAAAAATCCTGGTTTTTGCCGGTATGCAAATAAGTTTTCTCGCAGCACTGGGGACGGGCCCCAGCACTGAAACAGCACTGGGGGCGTCCCCAATGCTGCCAGACAACTCTCCGCCTCCATCTTCTTCACGAACGTCGTCTTCCTAGGTCTTCTTTCGGGCGCAGGCTTTGAAACTTTTAGGTCTCGGGCAGAACCTACTGTGCATGCCTGTGGTCACAAGAGAAATGGCCGCTTACACAGTAAGTAAGCAGCCATTTTCTTGTGGCCTGTGGGAATGCACAGTCGGCTCTGCCCAAGGCCTACAAGTTTCAAAGCCTGCGCCCGAAAGACGACACAGGAAGACAATGTTTCTGAAGAAAAGATGGAGGCGGCGCTGGAGACTTCTCTAGAAAGCATTGGGGACACCCCCAGTGCTGTTTGAGCGCTGGGGCCTTCCCCCAGTGCTGCGAGAGAACTACCGGGATTTCTATGGAACAGCGCCACGGAGAAGACATCTAAAAGTAGGAGATGAATAGCCTTTTAAAAGGCTATTCTGACGTGTTAGGGACAATAGACTACAATGGGATCCGTGTGCTTGCCGTGCACTGCCCACACTAATCATGTCCACATGACCCCATTATAGTCTATGGGGTCCATGTGCTTTACCAGCACAGTGCTTGCAATTTCGTTTGTATTCCATTTGGGGCGTCTTCATGCGGACTCCCCTGGACAGAATACCAACACAGATGTGAACCACCCCTAATGACTTCATCAAACAACTATTTTAAAAACAATGCAAGTAAAAGAGTGCATTCACAAAAAACAGACTTTAAGCAACACCTAATAAAAAATAGTAAAAAACCCCAAAACAATTAAATTAATCTGTTATTTAAAAGGTTCTTAAAAAATGATACAAAATAGATTACACTAAAAACAGACCGACATAGAACAGACACAAAACAGGCCTGAAAAGTGAACTGATTTGGGGATCAGTTCGGGGATCTCCATGCGGACTTTCCCCGGATGGAATACAAAAGCAGATGTGAACCAACCCTAAGTCTGTTGACATGCTAGTGTTTTCCATAAAGTTTTAGGATTTTTTTTTTTTACTTCATCTGAAGTGTACATTTACATTAGCAACCATTGTCTGATCACACCCCGCTCTATTCCCAGAACAACTGGCATCAGAGAGAGTGCTGTTACCTGTGGCGGGTGCATGAATAGCTATCAAAAGTATAGAAAAGTATAAAGCAGATTCTTGTTTTGAAATGTATGGAGGTACATTGGAGGTCTAAGCTCTTCTGTGGAAGGTTATTACAACTGCATACAAACTTGAGCTGTAATCCAACCACATGCATGCTCTTCGCCCCATGGCAACAAAAAATGTTAATCTTAAAATGTTTATTCCTACTATGAATAGCTACTCACTCCGAGGTCATCTCAATAGATATTCACCCTCTTTGACTGGAAGAATATTCCGCCAAAGGAACGGTTAACGGTACAAAGATTTCTTTTCTGTTCCATTTACTCCTGGTTAAACCACACTTTTGTACAATCTGATTGGCCCGGCCACATGACTTGTGGAGCAGGCACCTGAATGTTTTCCCCTTTACAAGCAGAAATCTCAGGAAGTTTGTTAAGTGTGGGTTAAAGGGATCCTAGCATTTAAACAATTTTTTTTTTTTAGTTGACACGTCTGAATACCCTTAAGAAAGGCTATTCGTCTTGTACCTTTATAAATCGTCTCCGGCCCGCCGTTAGGTGAAGAATCAGTTTTTTGTCGGTATGCAAATGAGTTTTCTCACAGCACTGGGGGTGGGCCACAGAGCTCAAATAGCACTGGGGGCGTCCCCAATGCTGCAAGAGAACTCTCTCCAGCGACACCTCCATCTTCTGCAGCAACCGCCTCTTCTTCTTCTTCCAGCTGGGGTCAGACTTGTGCGCCTGCACAGTCAGCTCTGCCACTGGGACCCAGGCAGAGCCGAGTGCACAGGCAGGCCGGCGGCCATTTATTGGGAGGCTGCTTATGCGCGCATGCGCAGTATGCTCCTGTTCTCCATAGAACTACAGGAGCGTAGTGCTCGGCTCTGCCTGGGTCCTGATGGCAGAGTCGACTGCACAGGCACACAAGTCTGACCCCAGCTGGAAGATGATGATGAAGAGGCGGTTGCTGCAGAAGATGGAGGCGTTGCTGGAGAGAGTTCTCTTGCAGCATTGGGGACGCCCCCAGTGCTATTTGAGCGCTGTGGCTCGCCCCCAGTGCTGCAAGAGAACTCATTTGCATACCGACAAAAGACGGATTTTTCACCGAACGGCGGGCTGGAGATTACTTATAAACGTAGGAGACGAATAGCCTTTCTTAAGGCTATTCCAACGTGTTAACTAGAAAAAAAGTCTTTAAATGATAGGATCCCTTTAATATTGTCAGGTAATGATGGAAAATATTCTATTTTTCTATTTAAAATAATAAAACGTGCCAGTTTATCCCATGGAATTCTTACTTGCCTTCTTGCTAACCTACAAATTGTACAGTATATTAGAAAAACGTTATGAGCTGGTACAGGGTTTGGTTGCAAGGGTATAAATCCCAAATAAAACCTTAATACCATAGTTTTTACTATTCACTGTCCAAGTTACCTTGACCTGGGTACATATGCTAATCCATATCTAATTGAAAATCCTGTTACTACTGTATATCATGTCACTGGGATACGGTTTCCGAGAAACTGCATAAAATGTACATTTTAACAGCTTGACCGTTGCACTATAGGGCAGTTTGTCATTAAAATAATAGCCATCTCGATGACAAAGCTTTGAAGTTGCAATACATATTTAAGCCACCTTTGTTACCATCGCGTTGTAACTCAATACTATCGAAGAAATAACTGACTTTGACACCCAAAGCTTTGACATAACCTGAATCTACCTCCATCTGAGCCAGTCTTGTGCCATTTGCAGTTAGCAATTTTTTCGCTCCATGTAATAGCATTCGTGTCACAGCCAGTTTAAAGAAAGGAGACAAAGAAAACATCTGATATGATTTGACAAAAAGGAATCCGAAGGCTTTGATGGCGATATTCATTTCGTTTTAAAGCAACCATATATAACTAATGTATAATGGAATAGGTTGAAAAACAAATACAACCTTGTAGAAAACGCCATATTTTCCAGAGTAAAACTGAAATGATTTAACATAATCAAATCATTTTAATATGAAGCCGATTAAAAGAGACAGGTTTAGACTTCGCCAGTATCACAGCGGACAAAATTAGAATTCTTACCGCTTCCTGCAAAATGAGCATCTCGGTCCCTGTCCATCAATTTCAGAAGATTATGACTATTTCATTGAAAGACTTTAACTGTCATGATGGCAACTTACTAAAAATCCACCATGAGTGGGTGTATGGTTCAGCTCTAGATTGAAAACATCAGAATTTAGCTAAATGAATATGTGCCAGCAAGTATAAGTAAATTATTCTACACATAAGCATGTAAAAAACATTAGGATTACATTAATTCATATATTATGCTATTCTGCGGGGCTAAGGATTTAAGATGGTCTTACACATTAGACTTTAAAGAGTGTGAAGAGCTATCGGTGCTGGTACCGTAGCTCGTGACGGTCAGAAAGGCGTTTCCTGGGAGTCAGTCAGGGACGCCCTTCCTCACAGCAGCGTCTATAGTGCTGTACTGTGAGATCGGTGAGGAATGCCCCCTTCCCTCTCCTTAGACGAGTACTGGGGGGGGGGGGGGGCGTTCCTCACAGCTCAGCGTCATGGCTGGGTGGTAAGGAACGCGCCCTCTCACAGTACAACGCTATAGATGCTGCTGTGAGGAAGGGTGTTACTGACTGTCAGAAACGCCGTTCTGACAATGAAGAGTTACGGTACCAGCACTGATAGCTCTTCACCGGGGGAACAGAATGGGAAACCCGATAGTGCGCTGAATTCAGCACACTGTCTGCTTTCTAGTGGTGTATAACACCACATGTGCCCGAGGTGGTGAAAGGTTCTCTTTAAAGAGGACCTTTCATCAGATCGGGCACAGGCAGTTTTATATACTGCTGGAAAGCTGACAGTGCCTGAATTCAGCACACTATCGGTTTTCCCGATCTGTGCCCAGTGTAAAGCGCTATCGGTCCCGGTACCGTAGCGCTTTAGTGTCAGAAGGGCGTTTCTGACAGTTAGCCAGGGACGCCCTTCTGCCCAGCAGTGCCTATCGCGCTGTACTGTGGAGCGGGGAGGAACACCCCCTCCCTCTGCTCACAGTGCTCGTCCATAGACGAGTATTATTAGGAGGGGAGGGGGAGTTCCTCCCCGTTCACACAGTACAGCGCGATAGGCACTGCTGGGCAGAAGGACGTCCCTGGCTAAGTGTCAGAAACGCCCTTCTGACACTAAAGCACTACAGTACCGGGACCGATAGCGCTTTACACCGGGCACAGATCGGGAAAGCAGATAGTGCGCTGAATTCAACTTTGTACCATGCGGTCTCTGGTTTACTTGGTTGCAATGATTTGCTGTCTATCAATTACTTGCCTCAGTGGTCGTGTGTTGTAGACATGTGAGTAGATGACACGTCATTGCTACAGTCACATTAAAAAAAAAAACACTACAGTAAGCATCAGCTGAATTTAACAGGGAGGGTACAAGTCCTTTCATTATATAGCATTCCCTTCCTTTGTCTAACGTTTTGATTGTATTCACTATAAAATAAAATTTTGTCCAATTTGTATTAATACAGACAAATTATTTAACTAAAGAGGAAGTCCTGTAGTAGAAAAAGTCTGAATTGGAATGGAGAATAACTTGGGTCGGTTGGCTTTCCCATTGCAATTCATAAAGGAAATAAACCAAATGGTTCGGGCGTCTGCATCCATTAATGTAAATATCACAGCCTAGATATTAATTAAGAAGTGAAAGTCTTCGACATTACAAATGCAGATGAGTTCAGTCTCCAGGTGACAAACTATAGATTAATGGTTCTCAAGAAGCTTATCTGGTGGGATCTACACCCACAGTGTAGCAAGGAAAGTTGGTGCTTACAGTCATAAGGACAATGTTTCACAAGATTCTCTAGTGGGAGCCTGAACATGTTCTGATAATGAGACTATCCATCATCCAGGGGTCTGTAGGGTTTAAGGCTAGGATTCAGGACATCTCTGTTATTGTGCCAACTCAGGCAATGAAGCTGGTTTAGTGACCGAGGACAGTCAATTAATCTCTAGCATTAAAGTGAAAACAGAAAAAATAGAAATAGTAGCCCTAGATGTTTTCTCTCCTGCCAACAAATGAATCAATTTCACAAAGAAGTATTACTCTATGTCTTATTTTTATCAAACGTCTGAATTATACACAAGCGTTCACGTTGGTGATTTCTAGCTCTAGAAAATATACGTGACTACGTGAAAGGGAAAGTCCACCCCAAACACACGTTTGGCTTTTTTGGTCAAGATAAGTTGGAAATCCTTTGGCAACATAAGCTTGGCCAAATAAGGGCATTTAAGGAAAAGGCCCATGTGTTTCCCCATGGCGGAAATGCATCATGATTTTTTCCGTAGCGTTTTTCATTTCATTTTCACAGAGTTTTCTCTCCTCGAACTTACTGTCCCTATTATTGTGAGCATTTCTGCAGGTATAATTGAATAGAGATGAGCGAGTAGTATTCGATCGAGTATGTATTCGATCGAATACTACGGTATTCGAAATACTCACTCATACTCGATCGAGTACCACTCGAATTGAATAGAGATGAGCGAGTAGTATTTGATCAAATACCTCCCCTGCATAGTTATTGGTGTACTCTGTCAAACACCACGCGGTACAAGCAGTAAAAATTCGAGTCCCCTCCCACCTTCCCTGGCACTTTTTTTTTTACAGCAATAACTATGCAGGAGAGGTATTCGATCGAATACTACTCGCTCATCTCTAATAATTGACATGTTGCAATTTTCAAAAACCTGAGCATTCTTCAAAACGCAGCTTTTCCGCTGCGGATGTTCTTCTGCAATGTGTGGATGGGATTAGCCAAAATTTACAGGTACTGTAAAACACCATGTTTTTTTATGCGATGGAGCGTCCGCTTCTGCCAAAACATTGTGTTTTCGCAATATAGGGCTTCAGCATAAGGCCGGGGCCCTAAATGGTGTCAACGCCATGGTTTGGCCGCTGCAAAAATCACAGCATTTTAAAGTCCCTGCAAAGTGAATGGCAAATCCCATCCATACATTGCAGAAAAATAGGCGCAGCGAAAATGCTGTGATTTCCAAAACTGTTGCATTTTTGGAAATTGCAGCACGTCCATTATAACTACACCGGCAGTATCCCTGTATCTCTATCCCTATGAGTCAAACAGAAAGTCCACAGACTCTGTGGACTTTCTGGCAAAGGAACTGCAGGAGAAAGCGTTGCGTTTGCGGTGGTATTTATTTATTTTGCTTACTTATTTAGCTACATCACATTTGGCTGCACTTTACAGACATTGTGGTTACTGTCCAATAAATGACTCACAATCTAAATTCCCTATCAGTTTGTCTTTGAAGTATGGAATGAAATAGGAGTACCCAGAGGAAACCACCCAAACACGGGGAGAACACACGCATTCCTTGATAATGTACTTGTCTGGACCACTGAGCTATCATGCAGTGGTATATTTTATGTGACATAGGGACCTTAGGGCCGCCCTCAGCGTCCAGGGCCCAATAATGACTGCTACCTCTACATTTCTTATTGCTATGTGACGTTTAGGAGGTATTGCATTGAACTCAAAAATCAAACAGCATCTAGTAAAATTCTAAGCTCCCTCTAGTGTTGAGTGCAAGCAGGCAGAGCATTATTATTCAACTATTGAGCGCTCTCTATCCCAAAAAATACAATGTTTTTGCTGGAAAGCTGAATGCCAGTTCCGTAATGCTTATCGCAAGTTACTATACATGTCACCAGTATGGTAACGGCCATTAAATTGAAAACCTTTGCTTTACTTCTTGTTTTAGCATACAGGTGAAATGCATACTAGTGCTAGGTATTACGGCTAGTAATAATGGCATGCAATGCTTCATTAAAAAATACCATGTAAAACCATCCTGAAACTCTGACCTAAGTGAAACTGATATTATGGAATAGAAGATCTAAAAATGGCATGATATTAAAAGGACACTCACCTTACAGAAAACAAGATGATAAACATCACCCTATTTAAATTCATACATTTTGTTTAAATTTGTATTAACTTTCAAAGACTGAATAACCTTACGGTTTGACAAAGAGGAGCGGTTACTTCTTCTGACATGTCCGATCTCATAGATACTTTATTTTTCCACTGAATTACAATTTTCATTTTCATATTGTGCTGTTACTTTGTTTCTTCCTACAAAGTTCTAGAACAATTGACTAGTGATGTTACCATTTTCCTTGTTTGGGTGGGTTCACATCTGCGCCCTTTAAGCAATCCTGGTGGGTTACCGTCTTCTGCTTGAGAAACTGGACAGGAAATGAAAACCCGGCAGTCAGTTCTCAAACCCATTCAAGTGAGCGCCCGTGAGTGTTTTGTACCTGTCCGCGGCGAAACCAGTTTTTTTTTTAACCGGACTCAAAGTCTTGCATATCCAGTGTCCAGTTTCTCGGGGCAGAAGACGGAAACCCAGCAGGATTGCTTAAAGCGCGCATAGGCGCAGATGTGAACCCACCCTTAAGGAGGTGTTTCCTTCAACAATGCAATACTGGCAGCACTTATTGACCAGGATCAGTGTATTTAGGAATGGCCCCAAACTGATAATACCCATTCATAAAGTCCTAGAAGGAAACCGTCCTATACACAACTATAAGATATAATGATGTACAGCAATGCTTTACTAATAGAGACATGCATGATGATGACTTGTCCTCTTTAAGCTTTTATGGCGTATCATCATCTTTCACTACTTACTAGAACTTTTTTAATGATTTTTCAGAGATTTTTAAGACTTCATTAATGTATATCAGCTGTTAACAAATAACAGAGACATATATCATTTATAGAGAGGGGTTAGCTCTGTAAGAGCAGCTCCTACCATAGCAAACCCAGAGTGGGTACATGCAAATAAGAACAGTATTGGACTTATTTGTTTTATTTTATTTTATTATTTTTCATTTAATGGCTGTCTCACAAAAAAAAAAAAAAACCTTTTGAAATGGAAGCCAGCAACTCCACCCACTGTTGGCCAGCGCTTATTACTTGGGAAAGCAATACAGTACATCTTATATATTCAAATGAATGGCCGGCCATCTAATGCATGTTGACTTGTGCATGTAAGAGCACTTTTCACTCTAAGGGGGCATTCACACAGTGTAAAGAGGCGCTGATTCTGCCACGATAACTTGCAGCAAAATCAGCTCTGATAAAAAGACTCCCATTGACTTCAATGGGTTCCGTTTAGAGCACGTAACACATTGAAATCAATGAGTTAAAAATCTTCCCATTGATTTCAATGTGTTACGTGCCTTAAACGGAACCTGTTGAAGTCAACGGAAGTCTTTTTTATCAGCGCTGATTCTGCTGCGAGTTACCGTGGCAGAATCAGCGCCATATTATTCCATGTGAATGCACCCTAAGACTGACATTGGCTTTTCTCTCTGCATTTTTAGCCTTTTTTGGGTGGAAACCGAGTGGAAACCACAGTTCCCCATTATAGTCTATGGGGTCCACGGGTTTCCTAAGGTAACTGCTTTTTTATACGGATTAGGTTTCAATTTGGAGGGTCACCAAGCGGACCCCCGAATGGCAACATGAATGCAGATGTAAACCTAGCCTGAGAAGCAATACGTTGCAGAAATACTGCATTTTGTTGCAGATTCAATGCTGTTTTTTAAGCCAAAGGGGTAGATTTACTAGAAAGGAGAAATATAAGAAACTCTCGATTTTGGCTCAAAAAACTGCAGGAATCTGCATAAAAAATGTAGCTTTGAAATAATGTGTGGCCTCAGTCTTAGGCCAAGACTCCACGTTGCTCAAACACACCTTTTTTTGTTGTCAATTTTGCTGCGTTTTTTTTTTTTTTAAGCCAAAGCCAAATGTGGCTGCAAAAGTAATGGGACATATATAGGAAGTTCTTATAATCTGCAACAAAAAAAGCTGTATTTTCACAACATGGGGCCTTTCTGTGAAAATTGCTGTGGAAAAAAAAATGATAGTTTTTCGCAGCCCTTTCTGGCTGCAACACGTTATGTGGGACTTTAGTACCATGGGGGTTTTCCAGAGTATCCCGCATCAGAATCAGGACCAAAATACGCCATACTGCGTCCCGTGTTTACGGGGCTTAACATTTATGAGGCTCAAGGTATATTCAAGCCCTGTGGTAAATCAAAAATATATTTGTGGCCCACATCATTTTTCTATAAGAATACAGGTATGCTCAGTTAACACTCACCATAATCGCTGTCATAGAATACGATGAATTTCTGCCATCGTAGTTCAGTTACTAGTTTCAACATGACATCGTTGAGGCGAACTGGTGGTCTAGCAGCCAATGTGTATTCCTCTCCATCCAGGCTAGGGTTTAGTTGACAGACAGTTCTTGGTGATCCAGCAGTGTTACGTTGTACATAGATGTGTGGGATGTGCATGGCATCTGTCAATGACTGAAGGGCGTTTGCTGAGGCACAACCAGTAGACGTCACTAAGGCTAAAATTCCCTGGGTCATCAAGTCACACGCTGAAACAGAAATACAACAAGATATGGTCACACGTCACCCTCACAAAGCATGATATAGCATATCAAAACAATAGGACAGTAATAGCTTTGAGATTTCAAGCAAAATAATGACCATCAGGGTTGAGCCCATTTTAAGATTTTAGGATCGTTTTTAAAATCCGTATTTCGATCATTTTCCAGCGATCGCGATATTTGCTCGATCGCCGATCGGGATCCTATCTTTCCTGATTCCGATCGCTCATCCCTACTGACCATTTACAAGACAGCTTCAGATCGCAGGTGTCCATACACATCAGAGCA
Organism: Leptodactylus fuscus; assembly: GCF_031893055.1. NCBI lineage: Eukaryota > Metazoa > Chordata > Amphibia > Anura > Leptodactylidae > Leptodactylus > Leptodactylus fuscus. Next base: position 48,357,542 of record NC_134274.1, read on the forward strand.
AAGTTAGACAAACTCACCAGTTTCAGAAAAACTGGGTGACTATCCTATGTGTATGGGTGTTTGCAGACTCTCTCTCAAAGGAAACGAATGGTCAGACATGTTTAGTTTCAACATGCCCAGTTCTTTGTTCCCAGGGTAGATGAGAGTGCTACCAGGTGTGTCCAGTAGCATTGCGTTCTCCTCTCTGTTGGAAACACAGAAATGCTCAACTAAACCCAGCATACATTTGTATTGCGGACTGGGCAATATTTGTACGGCTGACAGCTATTGCAAATGTATGGCCAGCTGTAGTCTTTCCATCTTTGCAGAGTACTTGGAATACAAATGTTTCTTCATTAGGCCAAAAAATACTTAACTCCTAATGTTCTGGTCTTTACAAATCACTTTTTGTCTGCAACATGTGGATGGGTTTCGCTAGACTGTGGATTTTGTCACAGCGTTTCCGCCACTGCCACACAGTGTCGTTTACACCACATGGGTCCCTGGCCTTAAAGGAGTATTCAATTTTTAAGGCTCCATGTATATGACCATGTGTGAGTCTGTGGAAATCACAGACTGCATGGAAGGTATCGGTATCTTTTTTTCCATGGACCCTATTAATAGAATAGATAAGACTGAGATGCAAAAATGGGCAGGAATAGGATCTACTCCATAGTTGGTGGCTAAGGAACCATAAAAAAATACAGCTTTGAGCATGGAGCCATAGAAATGAATGGGTCCTTATGATAGTAGTAATTACAGATACATTGCAATGGATAGCACACAGACAAAAATTGTAATTTGGTGTATGGGAACTTAGGATAACTTAGGATTACCAGGTAGATGTCTGATTATTGTGCTGTGACTATATAACAAGCTGACCTGACATGACCATGGACTGTATATCACATTGTCACGGATTGCATATATCACATGACCATGGATTGTATATCACATGGTCATGGACCGCATATATCACATGGTCATGGACCGCATATATCACATGACCATAGACTGTATATCACATGGTCATGGACCGCATATATCACATGACCATAGACTGTATATCACATGGTCATGGACTGGTTTTTATCCACTGGCTGTAATCTGTATGAATGAAAGCAAGCAAAGATCTAAAAATCTGTGAGGAATTGATACAGAAAGTATATTGGAATATTATTATACAAAGAATAACAATTGTCTCAGTATTGGTCTGAAAGTGGCCAACCCCTTTAATATAGCAAGAGCAGAGATTTCAATGACTAGATGACAAGTTACACTGTATATATTTTCCTACAAACCTATATATCATTCTGCTCACCCTCGCCCGTTCTACAATGGATTTTACTGCATTGTTCATGTCCCAGGTTTTTTCCTAAGTAAAAATTTCAGATCACTGTAGTATCAATTGTAAGTAAATCTAGACTGTACAGAATCTCATGCAGAAAATGGTGATAATAGCGAAGACAAAAAGGTTAATAGATAGCAGTATCTCAAGTGTAGTCTTAAGTGGAATGTATAATTAGAAGTCAATTTAGTCTTTCGGTGAATATCTCTATAATAATGTAATATAGCCATCAGTGCTTTCATTATATTAGCGGCATGTGGGGAGCATTTCCTCTCTACTTCACGCTTTCCTGACACAAATCACAAATTCTCCCATAAAATGTGTTTTACCTAATGTGCATTTGTCAAGTTCTAATGAACTGATTCTTCAATACGGATTATCATTTCTTGGTTTAATTCCATTTTTTTTTCTCAACCCTTATTCGGGGATGTGGCTGGTCTGGAGAGAGTAAAGTGTCTTCGCTCAAAATCAGAATCTTCTGTGTGTTATTGGGAAATGTAATTGTCAGAAGAGACCTTTTTTTTTTCCATTTTCATTGCAAATCTCATTTCTTTGTAATATATGGAAATCACGACATGTCTTCTATGGATTCTAGTACATCAATACAAGCCCGTAAGAAACAAGAAGCAGAAATTCATTCTACTAAAGATGACTTTCCAGAGAATCGCATGCTAATGATGGCATAAAAGCAGCGCTAATGTAGTTAAAATATAGATTAGCTTTAATGTCTTTAGTGTCTACCGAAAAAAAATCCCTGCCTAAAGGGAACCTGCCGTCATAATAAGCAAATCCTAATTCATTTTTGGCTTTTCATCAGTAATAATTCTGGAGTATTTATTTCTTACAATCCAGTGTCCTGTTGTCATTACTATCTTATTTTTCCAAGAAATGTATAAACTGACAAGTAGGCGTTACCCTCCTCCTTGTTTATGGCGCATGATCCTGATCACTTTTTAGAAGTGTCAGACTGATTGGCAATGGATAATCATTTGTTATAGTTATATAGCACCAACTAGTGTTGAGCGAGTAGTACTCGCCGGCATAGGAATGCGTATAATCCGCTGAACAACAATGGGTTAAACGCTTCGAGTATTAGATGCATTTAACCCCTTGGTGTACGGCCAAGTACATGGATTCCTATGCCAGTGAGGTATTCGATTGAATACTACTCGCTCATCACATTCTACAGCACTGTACAAAGATGGAAATGACTTACATCATTTCCTATTCTCATTGGGGTTCATAAATTCCAAATTATCCAGTATGTTTCCCAAGATAAATCTAGTCTTTGCTTATATGTGACTCTAGGAACTCATTGCTACAAGAAACAGTGCTAAACACTAGACCACAAGGCAACTGGTAACCATTAGTTATTGGTTTATTCAGGCTAAGGCTCCACGTTGTGGAAATGCAGCTTTTTTTTGTTGCAGATTTTGCTGCGATTGAGAGAAAGCCAGGAGTGGATTGAGCAGGAGGTAGATGTATAAGACATTCCTATAAGTTTCCCATTGCTTTTGTAGCCATACTTGGCTTTGGCTTAAAAAACGGCAACACAATCTACAATAAGAAAGCTGCATTTTCCACAATGTGAGGACTCAGCCTTATACAGTTTTAGGAAGAAAAACTAAGGCTGGGATCACACTGGGTTTTTTGGTCTGGAACCTGAGGTGGAGGCTGCCTCAGGTTCTGGACCAAAAAACGAGTAGCCGCGATTGATTTCAGGTGCACTGCACCAACATCCAGTCGCACACTCCACTCCGGATTAGGCCCAATGAATGGGCCTAGTCCGGAGGAGGGAGTGTCTTCAGGCCGAATCGCAAGGTGAATCGGCCTGAAGAATAAGCATCTCGCTTCTTTTCTCCGGGAGTCAGAAACGGCTCCTAGGTGAGGTTATCTATACTGATCACAAGCAGTAAGAGTCTAAAAGATGGTTGGAGCTCCTGCAATGCGATTAAGAAGATTTGGCTAAGCACAGAAGGATACTAGTTAGTCCAAGTCTACACTAAGATGCCATCTCAGCTGCCAATGTGTCTTCAGTATATACAAATAAACTGGGTAGTTTCTTAAATAATTTACTAAGCATGTTATACTGATACAGAGCCTGGTTGCTGTATAAGGAGTATAATATGCAGTATAATAATGTACTGAGCCATGCCAGGACGATCTGAGGACCACCTGGGGATTTCACCATTTCATCCATGGGCTAGTACGAGCCTGTAGTTTGCAAACCTTTCAATACCCATCCATTTTGGCTTTGGGCATGTACTGTAGAGTTTTTCTCTATTTTGCCCCTGAGCTCCAACTGTTCTATCCATTTAACTTTTGGGTCAATGTAGTTGCTAGACAAGAAATTTGTCAGTGTTTCCTTGGTCATATAACACAAGTTATCATAAATTGTGTAGTTATTTTCTAAAAAAGGTTGTTGTGTATGATAAATATAATATATAGGTTGTTACAATTGTGTACATTCAAAATACAATATTACTTATATTTTTTATTTTTACTGATACAGTTTAAACCCCAAAAGAACACAATATTTGTCTTTTACACATTGAGGCGGGTTCATACCTGCTCCCGGTCTCCGCTTCCAGGGTTACATCTTCTGCCCGAGAAACTAGACAGGAGACTGAAACCAGCAGTCAGTTTTCAAACCAATTAATTTCAAACCAATTAATTTGATGGTGTCCTCCTGTGAGCATCTTCTGGTCTCTCCGCGGCAAAACTTTTTTTTTTTTTTTTTTTTTTTTTTATAACCGGACACAAAGTCGGACATGCTGGACTTTTGTGTTCGGTTAAAAAGAAAACGGTTTCACCACAGACACCAGAAGACGCTCATGGGCGAACACTGACTGCTGGGTTTCCATCTCCTGTTGGCAGAAGACAGAAACCCACAAAGCAGAGACCGGGCGCAGATGTGACCCCTCCCTGTGTCATAAGTGGCACAAAGCAAAATAAAAATAAAAATACAGAATATCGATAAGTCAGTACATACCACAGTGAAACAACTACCACCCAAAGGCAAAACTTGAAGCACCATGGCCCAGTGCGGACTCTGTAATTGGACCCCTACCAACCTTTTGCCATTATAATAGTAGTATATTTGGGGGCCCCTCAGGGTTCAGGGCCTCGTAGCAATGGCTACTGCTACACTCATATAACCACCTACTGAGGCTATACCCTATTTTCTCGATCGCCGATCAGAATCCGATCTTTTCCAAACATGATCGCTAAACCCTAACTATGAGCCATAATTCATTCCTAGAATCAATGGCTACCCCATTCTTAGTTTTCTGTTATGGCACTGATCTGTATACAGTATACCGACAAATGAGACCATAAAATCTACTGAAGCCCACGTGGTACGTACTCAGCACCACTGCACACACAACTTCCAAACGTAAAGATTAGGTTTTAGAATTGTGCAGTAGTCTTGGCATCTTGATAAATGACTCCCAAGCAGCGAATTGAATCTTACATGTGTAAACAATGTTATATCTACTTTTCGTATGTATATTCCATAAATCAAACATTTAACAGACAAATGTCTGACTCTGCATAATAATTCTATGCAATACAAACACAGTCATTCAATTACGTGTCCCAATTATTCCAGCAGCCATATTTATCCACTTCTGTGATCCTTCTACTTATCCTTTCTCCTTGGAATTTTTTTTTTTTTTTTCTGGCGTCTCTCAGCATTTACAGCAAACAAATTATCTCGCTTTATTCTACCTTAATTATGCTAATAGAAGATTGTTCCATAAATCTGGTCCTTATGAATGAGTCTCTATGTATTGCGCTGTCATCGGGGACATCCTGCTTTCGGTACAGATAGCAAGACTGTTGCCAGATAAGGCTTATCCTGTCAGATGAGTAATTCATTCAGTCACCTTGACGTGATGATAGTGTGGAGGTGGACTGGACTATAGATATCATTTTCTATATAAAAGAGTACCTCCTTCTGGCAAAGCAATTACTATAATGTCATCTGAGGGAAGATTTGTCTCCCGTATACTCTGCATTACAGCATTTTGAAGAGCAAGAGGTCATCAGAGGGAAGAAATATACAATATGAGTAATATTTATTCAATAGCGCAAAACTTTTTTCACTGTGCCGGGATCTGAAGATGAAATAACTTTCACTAGTTGTCGTCAATGTTGTTACCGTTTCCAATCTGGCTTGTGTTTAATTCCACCTCTATGATTCTGCCTAAGTGATACAGACATCTGCTCTCGTCTGCTATTGCTTAAAGAATTATGATGTACATCTCGGCTGGAACTTCTTTCACTTAATTTAGAAAGTCACTCTGTTCTCACGTAAGATCTCATTAATATCCTATGACTATGATTTTTTTTTTTTTTAAATGTGCTTTTTTTCAAAACAGGAAGCAGTGCTGTACGTTCATAGGCCTTGATACTGTCCTTTTGTTAAAACTGTTGTGGTTTTGGAAATCACAACGTATTTTTCCGCAAGGTGTAGATGGAATTCTAGCGAAAACCATCCACCTTCCTGTAGTCTTCAGCAAAAACCACCAGAGGCAAGGCTGAAGCAGCTTGCAACAAAACGTGCTGCTGAATTTCCTAGATAAAAAAATTCAGCAGAGGGGCAACATGGTGGCTCAGTGGTTAGCACTGCAGCCTTGCACTGCTGGAGCCCTGGATTAGAATCCCGCCAGGAACAACATCTGCAAGGAGTTTTTTTATGTTCTCCCCGTGGATCTCCTCCCATTATACAAAGACATACTGATAGGAAAAAAATGTGCATTGTGATCCCTATATGGGGATCACAATCTACATTTTAAACAAATAAATAAATAAATAAATTCAGCAGTGTGGCCAAGTTGTGTGTCCTCAGCTTTCTAGGACAAAATTGAACTGCTACCCATGTAGCATGGATAACCAATACAATGTAATAGCTACCTGATCTTACAACAGGTTCTTTGTATTCACTTGATCGGTTATGTGAGTAAGGGTAAGTTCACACAGGGTTTTTTGGTCAGGATTTTGAGGCCGTATCTGCCTCAAACTCCTGACCAAAAAGACAGCTCCTATTGAAATCAATGGGAGCCAGTCAGTTCTTTTTTCTGGAAGCCGTTTGTTCCGGCTCCCGGAAAAAGCAGCTTATTCTTTCAGGCAGATTTGCCTCGTGACATCCATGTGAAGAACCTGCCTCCTGACTAGTCCCATTCATTTGGGCCTAATCTGGAGTGGAGTGCGCAACTGCTACTCGCAGCTACCTGTATTTTGGTACTGAACCTGAGGAGGCCTCTGCCTCAGGTTCCGGACCAAAAAACCCTGTGTGAACTTACCTAAGGAAGATAATACAGATTGTGCAGGAATCAGGGATTTACAAGGTTGATCCCCATTGCACCACATGAATTATGGCTCATTAAAGTCTGGATATTCTTTTTATTGTATATTTTATATTGGGAAGAGAATATCAACATTGGATTTACTTACAGTTTTTAAAGGGGTTGTCCAGGATAAATTGATCTTATTAATCTAAGCTAAACACCCTCCACCCCGCTTACCTTTTAAATTACTTAGGTTACCAAAAGATCTATATTCACTGTGGGGAAGGTAGCTCAGCAGAAGCAGTGGTGCGGACCCAACCAGTCTGAGACAGGGACACAAATCTGGCAACAGAACGGTTTATTTGGCAAAAAAATAGCAAAATAGATAAACCTTTATGTCAGGCACAAAAATGAGTAAAATAAAATACAGCCTTAACTTCAGGCAAAATAACATCAAAAATCCTGCCAGTCCGAGCGCTAACTAAACAGAAAAATACTAATTGTATGTTTGGTTTACCATCAGCCACACGAATCAACCAAAAAAACCACCATACCGTAACCCAAGGCTCTCAGTGACAGGACAGACCCAGCCACTTCCTCTCTTCTCAGGATCTGCCCTGAAGTGCAGTTTCAGCAGCCTTTTATGGGCCAGTAATGAGCCTATTACCCCCACCTGGGGCTGTAACCTATTCCAGACCTGCCCTGGACAAGACACATGTCAGTACTCTGGAGCTGATATAGCAGGACTCCAGCACTTTGCCTTTCACCTTATAACATCACCTAGATCATCAGGGCGGTCATGTGACTTCCCCATGCGCATTTTCTAGTGGTGTTCCATTTTCAGAAGGGGGAAAACAGAATGTCACCTACTGTATACTAACCCCCTCCACTTCATCCTACTTACCTGTCTTCCAATAAGGATCTTCTGAGCACGGGACATCATTTCTTCTGGGCAAAGAGCCAGAGTGGGAGGGTTGAGTTAGTTAGGAAGGGCTAGTATTGGGTGAGCTAGCTAGAGAAACAGTAAGGGGGAGGGAGCGAGAAAAGGAGAGGGAGAGAGGGAGAGAGAGGGAGGTGGTGTCACTAAGCTCTGAATGAATCCCAAGTCATCGTGGTAGTTGTAGGAAAGCACAGAACACAAAGATACCCTTGTAAACTAATGCAGAAGATGCCAGGAGCTCACAGAGAAACCCAGAAATCACTCAAAACACTGCTAAAGGTATTTGGTTGCACTTATTAACCTATTAAAAGCATTAACACACCTTTTTTATTTATTTATTTTTTTGCCTTGAAAACCCCTTTAAAACAGTTTTTAATTGAATTTTTTTTATGTATTTAAAGGAAAGAAAAGAAAAGAAATGGGCCAAGATAATTTTTGCTTCCCTTTTTGAAATGTAAATTAAAGAAGCAATAAATAAGGTTATACTTCTCTTTCCTGTTAAATCCACTTCTGCCTCAAGTACTGCATCAAAATGGCATGTGTTTTTCCAGCCCAAGATACTCGAGAGCAAATAGAGTGAATTGGTCAATATATTTCCATGCCTCATACAGTATATTCATTATTTCCTTTCTCCAGTTGTCACACTGTTCATTGAATCTAAATGTCAATAAGAAAAATCTTACAAGTCCCATAACCAACTCACTGAAGATAATGGAAAGTCAATCATGATCAGATGATGTGACTCCCAGAAGAACTTGGATCTCCTACAAGAGGCAATGAATAACTAGATCTAAACAAATAAATTATCTCCCACTGTAAATTTATGTTTTATGTTGAATAATCGCTACTGCCGGCAGAAACATTCACACCCAGGATTAAAAAAAAAAAAAGAAAAAAAAGCCGATTTCATCTTAATGCAAGATACATATTGTTATAAATAACATAATTAAAATCCAATTATATCACAGTTAAAATCCAATCACTGACAATTAAAACAGTCTTAAGCAAATGAATAATGTGTTCTATTCTGTATCACATTATGAAAAGCTGTTAAAAGACATTAAAGCATTGCATGGGGGATCAAAATCAGCAAAAGCCGCTCTGTTAACTTTACTTAGAGGAGGCTGAGGTGATTCAGATGAAAAGCCCAAACACATTAGCATACAAAACTGGAAACATTACTGTATAATCCAGTGTAGATAAGGACGCCAAGAGAAAAGATCCTCAGACTGCGCCGCACCCAGCAGAGCCGAGCAGGGATTGTTCTTTATGGCTACGATACACTTATATCAGGAATATAGCTGACTGAACAAGTGCCCAGTGTGCCGTGGTGGTGCCAACAAGTCACTTTATCTTGGCTGGGTTAGGACAGTAAACTAAATCCTTGTATCCTCTGGAAAAAACACCTAGCTACAACCTAGCTTTTATCATAGGGTTTGTTCCTTATTACTGGAGCATCAGTCACACTATGGAACTATGCAGATCTTTATCAAATTTTGCAGCAAAATCATTTGACAGGGTAACATCTGAAGTGCAGACAATGCGGTAATGCAGATTTAATCTCTGCACCGTAGAGCAATTTCTAGGCTGTTTTCTTTAGCATGTGGGTGAGAGTTGAACTCCACTTTGCTGCTACTAGAATACACTGCAGATTTGGCAAATCCGAAACAAAAAATCTGCAGGTTATTAGCTAAGTGTAAACATACCCTAAATCCTTTATTAGGCTGAGGCCCCACATAGAAAATATAGCAGAAAAAAACACAGCAGAAACACATTGCGTTTTTTTCCGCAGCATTTTTCACAGCATTTTTGCAGAGTTATTACACAGTCCAGTCATATTAATGTGACCACTTGTCAAAATCCAGAATAACCACCTTTGGCGGACCGCTGCGAGACGTGCAGGAAGAGAGGGGATGTTGTGATGATGGTCACTGGGATGTTGAGCCATGCCGACTCCAGTGCCATAGCCAGCTGCGCTAGGTTACACGGTTGAGCATCCATGGCGCGAACAACCCGATCGAGGTGATCCCACAGTTTCTCGATTGGGTTCAAGTCTCTGGAATTTGCTGGCCAAGGGAGTACGGTAAACTCATCCTGGTGCTCATCGAACCACCCACGTACACTACGAGCTTTATGACATGTCGCATTGTCCTACTGGTCCTGCCATCATCCTGAGGTAAAACAATTTGCATGTGGGGGTGAACATGGTCCGCAAGGATAGCTGCATACTTGTGGTGATCCATCTTGCCTTCCACAATGATGAGTACACCCAGATGGCTGATGACACGTGCCTTCTGCGATTAGTTATTTAACGTTGACGTCAAAAGTAGGCGGTGGTCACATTAATATGACTGGACTGTGTATAATTCTAATATTCAGTTATTATTCACATGCTGCTTTTACACTGGTGATTTCTTTGTGCAACATGTGGATGGGATTAGCCAGAATGCCATTCCCTTTGCAGGTAGTGTAAGTCGCAGCATTTTTGCAATGTGTAGCTTTATCCTCATACAAATAGGCTCACACTTATTAAAACGATTTCATATGTAGGTTTAAAGAAAAGTTCCTCGGAGGAAATTGGACAAAATTCTGCATTTTCATTAACTTGATGCACTTTGGACTGTCCAAGCCAGAAGGTAAAGTCTTCACTTTCCATGTGCAGGTTTAGATCTGAGACACTTTCTGGCTTCAGTGTTAAAACCTCTGTTGAATGAGCACACCATGGCTACTGCAAATAAACCTTAGCCACTATTGTTGGCAGGTTTCAAAACTGAATAATGCAAAAAACAAAAAAAAAGTCTCTCGAGCCGTGATTTGTGACTTTTTTAAGCCTAAAAAAGTGCAAAGGTATTAATGAATCCCTTCTGTAGTATATTGAAGAAATACCGGAATTGCCTTATGTTTTATGCAAAGAACATGGGCTTAGGTTAAGCAGACATGTCGATTCTATTAACTGTAACAGAATGGGGTTGTAGTCCATGCTAAAGTTAACTTAATTCTTACACTGTCAACTACAGTATAGTGATCTCGATTAGAGATGAGCGAGTAGTATTCGATCAAATACCTCGCTCCCATAGGAATGCGTGTAAGTGGCCGAACACCAAGGGGATAGGTGGATAGTGAATATTCGATGCGCTTAATCCCTTGGTGTTCGGACGCTTACACGCATTCCTATGTCGGCGAGGTATTCAATCCAATACTACTCGCTCATCTCTAGTCGAGATTATTTAAAGTAAATGCTAAACTGCCTCCATTTTGTTAACCATAATCTTTTATTTGATTTTAAAGGACGATTCTAACAATAAAAAATAGGCAATAAGTATACCGTAGCATTCGATCGAATATCTACTCGATCATCTCTAGTGACAACCCATTTAACGACAGTATAAGGTGGAATCTTTTTTCTGTAAAGTAGCTTATAACTGGATCTAGAGTTTTTGCTCCATATACTATGAATCCCTTCCAAACAGATAAGTGTCAGAATAAATGCACTTCCCACAGTATTTACATGTGAGTTTGGTTTATGTAAACTACAAGCACAAGTTTGCTCAGTATCAATTAAGTATATTATTGCTGTAGGGAAGCTTTCTGCTTTCATAAAAGATAAATGTGTTCGCGGAGTAGGTAGACAGGACACAGAGCAGCAGGACACCCGAAGACACAATGCCAAGCACCAACTCCCCATCTGGTCATGCAGAGAGATCAGTCTTAAAGACAAGAGAAGATGTCCCTCAAAATGAGGAAAAACAGCAGGCCGAAATCATGAGATTGAAGAAGTGCCAAACACCTAATCCCCCGTTGCCAATTAATAAAAGAAATGATATAGAAGTAGCCCAAGCTTCCTGCTTATGAATAAGTAATGATGAACATGTAGCAATCATTTGTAGACAGAGGCAGGAGGAGGAAAAATTGGCATAATTAGTTGAGGACTGGCTTGTTTAGGGTCCACGGGGATGAACCGCTACATGAGCAAGAAACTTGTTTTGGCTAAGACAAAGTTAGTGGCTAATTAAAAAGTCATTAATAGTGGACTTCAATGGATCTATCTATAGATGAGATTATATATCTGGTGGTGATCTTCTATTCATCTATTTATAGACAAGATTATATATCGGGTAGTAGTGATCTTTGAAAAAACTGCCAAAGACGGATAAAATGCCTTGAATTTTTTTTTAAAAAAACACATTCTGGCCAATTTAATTTTTGACAGAGGGAAAGACAGAAAAAAAAAAAAACACTTGCTGAAGGAACCCTTATAATGGTGAATTCATACTGATCTATTTGTAGCAGAGATAATTAGGGTTGAGCGATCAGGATTGGAAAAGATCGGATTCCGATCAGCGATAGAGTAAATTTCACGATCGCGATCGAAATTCCGATCCCGATCTTTTCCGGCAGGATTGAGGTCAGAGGTTATCTCAAGGTCGGCTCAACTCTATTCAAATATGTATCATTACTAGGGTTTCGCGATCGCGAAAGATTGGATCCTGATTGGTGATTGAGCAAATTTCACGATCGGGGTCGGCTGGAAAATGATCAGAAATCGGATTTTAAAATCGATCCTGAAATCTAAAGATCGGCTCAACCCCAGAGATAATATATATAATATAACTATAGTAAATTCCTATCCAGTATTCATAACAGCGAGTGAACTTATATAACAGTAGTGAACTGCTATTGATCTATTTAGTCCAGAGATGGTAATATAATACAAGTGGTCTTCTATAAATCTTTTCAGAATAGAGATTAAACATATATATATATATATATATACACACACACACACACAATATATATATATATATATATATATATATATATATATACACACACTATATATATATATATATATATATATATATATATATATATATATATATATATATATATATATCATAGAAGTGAACTATGATCCATTTATAGCACAGTTCTCTATACAGTTTTGTACTTCTATTGATCTATTTCTAGCAGAGATTATACCGTATAGACAATAATAGTTGTGAATTTCTATAAACTGCAGCACAGATTATATATAATATCAATTTATATAGTTTTATAGCAGAAATGTATAGACATATATATAATAAATATATAAACAAATAAAAATAAACTAATAGTAACTCAGAAAATAAAAACACATTCCTAAATTGCTTTACGGGCCATAAATAAGTATCCAGCCTTAATTTAGATCAATATCACATGAAATGAATCTAATAAAATATTCTGATAAAATCGCAAAACCCTTGACAGTCTCCAGTTCACAACACAACTGCCAGGTAGCCACGTATGGACTAATGTTGAGCGAGTACCTCGTTGGCATAGGAATGCGTGTAATTGGCCGAACACCAAGGGGTTAAATGCTTTGAATATTCAATGCGTTTAACCCCTTGGTCTTCGGCCAATTACACGCATTTCTGTGCCGATGCAGTATTCGATTGAATGCTACTCGCTCAACACTAGTATGGACATATACTATATATAATACGTAGCATATAACTGTGTTGTATCACTTTGTGATACAATATCGTGAAAAACGGTTTATGTTGTGATACACACAATTGCAATCTACAATTGCTTAAACTGCTGCGGCGTGATATTTTTTTTATCACAGAAGACACAAATAATGAACACTCATTAAAAAGTTTTTGTTTTCCAGTGACTTGTATTGTTTTTCCTTGTCCTCTGTGATAAGATAACTTACTGCGATAGTTTAACCAATTGCACAAGTTCCGGTTAATTTAGCTACACCTGTATTGAGACATGTCCAGCCAAGAGGAGCAGAAAGGGAGGCACATCTGTATCTCTAACATTACTGAACGTGATTTATTGTGTGATTCAAGCTTAGCAATAGTGTAGAACAAACACCGGGTTTACAACCAAAATAATGGAACTTTTATCTTACATTATATTTTGCCATAAATATTTGACATTGCTTTCACCTCTATGCTTTCCTGTACAATTCCTCCATCTCATCCATAGATAAAAAGCTGCATTGGCTCACCATGACTTGTTTGAGTTGACAGATAAGGGATACATAGCTCTGCATTGAAGGATCTATTATGTGACACTGCAGATCAATGACTCAGGCATCTATTTAGCGCAGAAGAATTGCAGCACCTCCATTTCAATGTCACCCCCCACCATTTGCGTCTATCAATACTGAATAGAACTTAAGAATACATTATGACATTTTCATTTTGGCGTCAGTCTTGTATTTTTATCCGTTTTTTGTTCAATTAAAAAAACACATTAGATCAGCAGATCAACAGCAGAATGTAGTCTACTAAAAAAGCAATAAAAATCCAATTAATATCACCTATCACACTCTTAGCGTGGATGTGTATAACGGGAATATTGCACAAGCTCAGGAGCAGCAGCACCTATTCCATAGTACTCAGGTGTAAGCTGTGTTGTACCGCTACGATCAATGATAGCATCAATTTTAGACGTGAAACCCTTAGGGCCAGTTCACACGGGGTTAACACGCTCGCATTCTGGCACGTATACATGTGTCAGAATATGAGTGCTCAAAACAGATCCCATTCATTTCAATGGGTCTTTACGGGCATATTACGACCCATTGAAATGAATGGGATCTGTTTTGAGCGCTCATATTCTGACACGTGTATACGTGCCAGAATGCAAGCGCATTAACCCTATGTGAACTGGCTCTTAGATACCACAGACGATGACTACCATGGTATTTGAGGGGCTTCATAGCAGCCAGATGACTGACTCTCTTACCAGTAGGCAACCCTACTGGTAGGCAACCCATGAAGTTGCAAGGGGTGCTGTTTGGTTGTGAAGACAGCCTGAATCCTATTGAAGATGAAAATAGACTACGTAAAGAATGTCTACAGCCCAACTCACATGTCTATAGTATTCAGAGGACGCGAGGATAATCTCCGAAGCACGGGCCTTTGTTGCACTCTTTGAAGACATGTAACACTTCATTTTTTTTATTTGCATGGGAACAATATAAATTGTATTTTAATTTTTGATCCTTCTGGATTACTGGATCTTCTTTTGCAATTTTTCTTGAAAATGTTCTACACCTTTATTAAAGTTAATATTTACCATTCTCTTATTAGGGCTATGATGCCTCTGTTTGCTGCCCTCTAGGGACAGCCCCCTTAAACATCATGCATGACGTTATCAACAAGCCTATTGCTATGATACGAAGTTTAGCCAAACCAATAGATTTGCATATTTCCCATAATCCCCCAGTGGATCGAAAGTGGCTTTGTAAGTCTCCAACTAATATACTCTATCAGCCATTATCATATATGGACGATGGTCACCACAAAGCCAAAGAAGTTTTAAATAGTGTATTTAAAGAATATCTATCTCCTATCTATCTATCTATCTATCTATCTATCTATCTATCTATCTACCTACCTATCCATCTACCTATCTATCCATCCATCTCCTATCCATCTATCTATCATTATTGTGGACCGCCTGAAGGATATTTAATTGATGGAGCTAGTCATTTCTGATTTATTGACACTTATTGAGTCTGAGGCAGTGAATACAAAAAACAAACTTCACTCTAAAAATATATTAACTCAGATAAAAAAAAAGCCACCTGCAATTTACATATAAAATAGCATACATTATAATGTAGATTTTCTGCCGCTACATCGTACTTTACATACATAGGGCATGTTTAGTCACGTGAACCCGCCCCAACAATGTAGGCAATTTCTAGACATCAATGTAGTGCAGTATGGAGCCTATTCACACATCTTATGTGCTGGGATTTCAACTAGAGATGGATAAGCAAGAAAAAATATGTAGCACTTGGAAATATTCTATTTACATGCATGTCATCTTGAATGTATTATTGATTTCATTTTTCTTTATAGAGATAGCCTATTTTACATAATTGTAAGTGGCATGTTAATGCGACCGGGACTGCAGGACAGGACCCCGAATCCGGGAAAGTCCCGCAGAATCTGGGACAGTTGGGAGGCCTGTTATTATCAATCAGCCATGTAGTGGCACCATGCTCCTCAAATGGTCAGATTACATGCATTTTTTGGAGCAGTATTTTTTAACACACACATATATATATATATATATATATATATATATATATATATATATATATATATATATATATATATATATACACGCTATATATGCGGCACTGTTCTACCCAGGTAGTTGAGAGAAGTACATTATACTAGAATCATATAAAGAGGTTCAAGGAGACGAATCTCTACATGGAAATATCTGATTGGAACAATGGTGCATAGGGATCACTTCTGTACTACAAGTGAAATTGGTGGTCACATCCCAAACTGAGGGTGGCAAACTGTGTCGACACAAATGATAAAACAGGGGCTTATAAGACAAACTCCAACTGTAGGAGCTCTATTGACCACACACAACTGCTTTCTAAGGCTACCATGGTGCACAGCAATATGGGAATGGAGACTGGAATGGAGGTCTATCCAAGAATGGCTAGAGATTGGTCTGGACATGGGAAGGAATGTCACACTAATCCTATGGTATCAGTTCCTTCTAGTCTTTATTTTGTTTACATTTACAGCTCAACATTACATTAATTTCTTTGTGGAACCAGTGGTGCAGCCATTTTTTTAAAGCATCCCAAAAGCCATTTTTCTACAGGTCAACCTGAGGCCGCATGTTGCTTGTGTTACTATGGCCTGCAGTGTCACCGGACTTGTCTTCCATTGACCATGTATGGGAAATCATTGGATGGCAATTGCAATTAGCTGCCAGTGGCCAATCTTGATGATTTGTGTACCCAAGCACATTCAGTGTAGCATACCATACCATTTCTCAGATAACTATTAATAACTTTATTGATAGCATGGCAAGATGTGTAATTGCATTTATTTCTGTATTTTTCATACCCAATACTGAATAAATTAAGACATTTTGAGTATCTTGTTTGCATTATTTATCATTTGCATATCATTAACATATCTATCAGTCCTGTAATTTCCATTATTCCAAGACTTTTCCTTCTTGTTGCAAACTTTAATGTTGAGGAATATAAATTTTGTCATTTTACTACTCAAATTTTTTATGGCACCATATTTTGACAACTGTAATTTTTTTCTATTTTATCTTTCTATTTAGTATGTTAATCTCTGCAGGTAAAACCCACTCCAATAATTGACATGTAGATCTAAAACCTTCAATACAGGTCATTTCACCCTGTAAGTTTTAATCACAGCTAGAGTTGTGCCAATGTTGAGATTTCAGGATCGTTTTTAAAATCCAATTTTCGATCATTTTCCAGCCGATCCCGATCATGAAATTTGATCAATCGCCGATCGGGATCTGATCTTTCCCGATCGCTCAATCCTAGTCACAGCATGTAGATGAGATTTGTATTTGGATGTGTTATTCTGCTGTCCACTGCTGTGGGTGTGGGTAAGCAGCTGATGGATAAGCAGCTGATGGGTTTGTGACTCTTAACCCACCACAGGATTGACTCCTTAGCCCTAAATTTTCTGACTACCAACATTTGATGAACCGTTGCCCACCTCCTTAACCACTTCAGTAAGGAGCATCCAGAGCTTAGAAGGAACATAATCAACATGTAAGTCACTGGTAATATCTACTGTGAGAGCAAGAATATTGAACTCTAACCGTCTGATGCAGTCCTTTTAGTTATAATGAATAGAGATGAGCGAGTAGTACTCGATCAAGTAGGTATTCGATCGAATACTACGGTATTCAAAATACTCGTACTCGATCGAGTACCACTCACTGTTCGAATGTAAAAGTTTGATGCAGAACCAGCATTGATTGGCCGAATGCTATACAGTCGGCCAATCAACGCTGGTTCTTCTCCTACCTTTAGAAGTCTTCTCCGTGCAGCTTCCCCGCAGTGTCTTCTGGCTCTTCATTCACTCTGCCAGGCATCGGGCCTGGGCAGAGCAGAGTGCGCCTGTCCGCTTGTAGTGCGGGCATGTGCAGTTGGCTCTGCCCAGGCCCGATGCCTGGCAGAGTGAATTCAGAGCCGGAAGATGCCGGGGGGACGCTGCAAGGAGAAGACTGCACGGACGATCCCGCCCGACCCTCACTCGTGGACTTGGTAAGTATAATTTGATCGAATGTTGCCTACCCCTGAAACGAGCATTTTCCCCCCATAGACTATAATAGGGTTCGATATTCAATTTGAGTAGTCGAATATTGAGGGGCTACTCGAAACGAATATCGAACCTCGAACATTTTATTGTTCGCTCATCTCTAATAATGAACAATTCAGCACTAAATAGAAAAATACCACAAAATTCCTGGGCCCCAGAGCAAAATCTACCATGGAACCTGAACCATATCGTGCATCTTTTACAGTATTGAACTTTTCTGATGGGACAGGCAGAGAGACACTTTCTACTCGCTCAGACTTCAGGAATCAGGTGTAATTGGAACTTGCACCTTCTATTATGTATTGCATCCCTGTTAATAAATTAGGGAGATATCTATGGGGCACAATAGGGGCATGTTCCCCAAATGCTAAATACTAGAGGGAGTGACAAGTCACTTTGCCTTGGTTACAGAATTTTAATGCAGGGTTAGAGCGGCATACTCACCCTTTGCACCAGGTACAATAAAATGCAGCTCCATCTCTGCTCTAGTACATCTGTACCTTTTACCTGGAGACGAGTTTTTGATATGTCACCAAATCAACTACTAAAATAAGCTACAATATTTCTTCCTCAATAGCCTTGGTACAGTGGTTCCCTTGTTTTGCTTGACATGTCAACTTCCAGTAAAATAATACAATCTTCCCTATACTCTAGACAGACATAACCCCTTCTTCATCAATAAGCACACTCCGTACCCGGCTTCAGACGTCTATATACAAGAGGAAACTCTATTACACTGCTGTCTTAGGAGACTAATACAAAAGGCGTGTATCATACTAAAGCAATGTGGCAGACCCACAAAATATCTGCGCTTTAGGCAGAAATTGACTTCAGAGTGTAATAAGAATGAGAGGTCAATGTACATTATTAGAAATGGTTGTGGTTGTGTACTCGGGTACTAAACATTGATTTATACTTTGCCCGAACCATAATTTCCCATGTAAGTGATACACTGGTAAATCACCGGCTTGTAGCAGAACAAAGCAGGCATTGTATTTAGTGCAGAAGCTAAGGACCCAGAAATACACTCAATGCATTCTACGGGTACAGTATTTCAGCATGTCAACTGGTGTACATGTTATTTTCCATAGTAACATTATCTCAATGCAATAGTTAATTAAAAAAAGCAGATATTTAACGATAAGGTCGCCTTAATATGCAGCACATGATGTTCTGAATGGAGCTGGTCGGACTAATGCAAAACCCAGCATACTAATTGGCTGCCGCCGTTCCCATAGAAACTATACGCGGCCTGTACACATTCGGTGGATTGAATGAGCTAAGCAGCTGAAGGACCTATTTGTGTCCAACAGTGTGATAAATCAGGGGAATGCAGAAATAATTTCAAGGTTATGCTAGTTTTCAACGAACAAAAGTGTGTCTACTCGCCCTTCATTGACTGCCTAATTCTGTCTATAAAGAAGTAGTTTAGCAAGAGCTAAATCCAATAAAATGGTTCTTATTCCACTGGAGTGTTAAATCTGGCAGCCCCATACTGATATGTACTCGAGAACATTCATACCGCTATGGAATACCAATTCTGGAATGATTGTCATTATGGTATCCTACATTAACGTAACTAAAGGTCGCCAGCCTTAGACATGAATATAATCGGCTACTCCAGCTCCTTAAAGGGAACCTGGGACATAGAATATAGCAGGAGGAGATGAGCACTTTGTTAGAAAATGTACAGTATAACAAACCATTTATTCATCTAGTTCCCAGCTTAGGAGTCAGGTAGGTGGTCGTAACCAGTGACTGACCATTATCTATACATGCACACTTATTGGGTAGGCTACTGATATCCATTATTAGGGCTTATTAGGATGCTTAGGAGTCCAGGGGGTGGTCCTAATCAGTGACTGGCAGTAACCTATGCAAGTACATTTATAAAATGGAGGTTAGTATTTACTGGGTAGGCTAGTAATATTCATTATTGGGCTGATTAAGATGCTTAGGAGTCCAGTGGGTGGTCCTAGTCAGTGACGGACAGTTATCTATGCAAGCACAGTCGTACAGGGAATGTTAATATCTAATGGATAGGCCAGTGGAATACACCATTAGCGCTTATTTAGATGTCTGATGTTTTCAACAAAATTGTCATAATATTCAAAGTGGATTCATAAAAAATAGAAAACACACAAATGGCAATGGAGTTTGTGATTTTCAATAACTTAAAAGGGGTTCTCCTATCTCAGCCTTTCAGCCAGGCGGTATGCAGTGTTTGCTTCTCACTTCCTGCATTTCTCTCCCTCCCACCTGCTGTACGGGACACACAACACTTCTGCAGGTCAGATAATCTGCAGTTTCTTGTATAGAATGGGCTCAGCGTTATCTGTGTGTTTACATAGAGAGATAACAGACCAGGCTTTATCAGCAAACTGCAATTAGCTGAAGCCTGCAAGAGCGGTGAGTGACGTCACTTGTCCTATAGGTCCGTGGTTATAGCAATGCTGTGTAAACAATGGGGGGAATAAATTCACATAGCAGGCAAATAAAGCAGAATTTCTAAAGCAATATATTTAAAAAGGCTTCAATTTACATAAGCTACCAGTATAGATAGGATCCTTGAGATGAGACAACCCCTTTAATGCAAATGTATAATGCACAAAATTGATCAACATAGTGTGTTTATGGTTTAAATATAGGTGTATGAGTTTAAATTATCTGTCCTATGAGTCTAGTCACTATAGACCTTGATGTTGGTTGTAGTTGCTATATGAAAATGGACATCAGGTCTATTATTTGGATTAACCATCAGATGATCACATTTTTCTGTACATATAAGTTTTTTTTCCCTATGAGTCTAGACATGCTATGCGTGTCTACATATAAATATTAGAGTGTCTATACTAGAACCATAAATATCTATTGGTGCTACCAGGTAATCTATCGTACTGTGTAGTACTCGGTTTATGGTGTATGGGTGGTATATCATTTGCGCTAATTACCTTCGCACTTTCATTAGCTTAATGTGGATAGCTCTTACAGTTTTATTGGCAATTAGGGTTGAGCCAATCTTGAGATTTCAGGATCGTTTTTAAAATCTGATTTTCGATCATTTTCCAGCCGATCGCAATCATGAAATTTGCTCGATTGCCGATCGGGATCCGATCTTTCCTGATCACAAACGCTTAACCGTAGTTACTTTATGTTTATGGAGTAGTGTTGAGCCAATCTTGAGATTTCAGGATCGTTTTTAAAATCTGAATTTCGATAATTTTCTATCTGATCCCGATCAAAATCGTGAAATTTCCCGATCCCTCAACCCCATTGGCAATCTAATAAAGGGTACTATTCCGTTATCGGGCCAGCAGCAGCGCAGTTCAGCAGCAGCTTTCGGGACAGCAGTTCAGCAGCGGGAATTACAATGACATCCGAGGACTGCTGGCCCGATGCTTGTGCCCAGTAACCAGTACATCGATGACCCCCCTCCCCCATCCTTCTCCTCCTGCCAGTGCTGCCCCCCAGCTCTCCTTACATCTTCCCCGTACCCTCTCCCCGCCACACGACTAGGCCTCACCTCAGCGCTAGTACCGAGACCGAAAGGAAAGACACCGGGGCTCAATCCAGGCCCTGACAAGAAACACGCCGACTATAGGAACGGTGAGCTACAGCGAGCCGGAGGGACAAACTTTCTGCAGCGTCCGGCGGCTATCTAGTAGCATTCATTGCTCAAGATTTACGGTGAGGCCTATTACAGGGAGAGGGTACGGGGCAGATGTAAGAAGAGCTGGGGGGCAGCACTGGAAGGAAGAGGAGGATGAGGGCATCGATCGATGTACTGCCTACTACACACAAGCACGGCCTCTATCATCGGGCCAGCATCGGCTTAGTCATGTGGCGGGGAGAGGGTACGGGGTAGATGTAAGGAGAGCTGGGGGGCAGCACTGGAAGGAGGAGGAGATGGAGGGGGGGTCATTGATGTACTGGCTACTGGGCACAAGCATCGGGCCAGCAGTCCTCGGATGTCATTGTAATTCCCGCTGCTGAACTGAACTGCTGTCCCGAAAGCTGGTGCTGAAATGCGCTGCTGCTGGCCCGATAACGGAATAGTACCTAATAAAGTTTACAGTTTTAGGTATACCCAGATTAGGGAGTGACTCTGCCATTTTTTTTTTATTTATTTTTTTTTTTTTAACTATTTTTCTTTTTTTGGGGTACCATATTACAGAATTTAATTCTGTTTTGGTGATCAACATAGTGTGTGGTCCATTATGGATCATAATTCATAGAAAAAAAAAAACAATATTGGTATTCAGCCATTAAAAACAAAGGATATGGTCTGCAGTCTATGGATAACACAGCATCAGGACCTAATAGACATCTGAATAAGCTTTTATTTGCATAAAGGAAACTATGAGGCTGAAGCTCCAATGAAGCGAAACGCAAAAAAGCAAAACTGCGGAAAATACAACTTCGGAAAATCAATGTATTTTTTCTGCAGCATTTTTTCACAGTTCTCAGCTGCGGAATTTCTGCCCCAATTGTACCTAGAAGGTATAGCCTTTCTACGGGTGTAACTGACATGCTGAAACTTTTATCCAGAATGCAGGTACTGTAAAACGCTGCCTTTTTCAATTTGACTTTGGCCAAAACTCTGCATTCTCGCAACATGGGACTTTAGCTTGAAAGGAAAAACTGCTTCCAGGAAACCTTTGCTTCCAATACAAAAAAATTTGAGTATTAAACCTTACATTATAAATGTGATTTGTCGCCATGCCAAACCTCTTTGAACAGATGGAAATAATTTTGTCATCTATTTTGAAGAGTGGATTCACATGCCAGATTTTTTTTTTTTTGCAGAAATTTCTGCCATTGTCCCTTAAATCTCAGTGAAACTTTCAGAAATGCATGTGCTTGCTGCCAAAACAACCCCGTTCAGATGAATGGAACAGATTTTCAGTAACAGAAATTTTTAATACAAAAAAAATACTACATGAAATCCACCATAAAAGTGCAATTTATTGTTTCTAGTTTCATCTGACCACCTCTGATCAGCTTCCAAGTAGCAGAAATTGGGAAACTCTTCCTAAATAGTAAGCTTTTGAGACAAAAATTACAAAATCTTTGTAAACCTAATCATAAACCTAATCATAAAGTTTTGCTGATGATGGAGCGGGACCCATTCCAGGTTTTACTGTTAGAGATAATGATTTCTTGCTACAAACCTAGCAGTTTGGATGACCAAAACTGATCAAATGGAATGTATCACTTTTTTTCCTCTTGATATGTTTTATAACAGTCATGGCTGTGGGCACTAGAGATGAGCGAACAGTATTCGATCGAATACCTCGCTCCCATAGGAATGCGTGTAAGCGGCCGAACACTAAGTGGTTAAGCGCAGTGAATATTTGATGCCCTTGGTGTTTGGCCGCTTACACGCATTCCTATGGGAGTGAGGTATTCGATCGAATACTATTCGCTCAACACTAATAGGCACCAATAGTCTGGAGTTGACTCACTGAGGTCTGTACATTCTTCTATATCTGTCTGTGATGTAAATAGGGTGACTGCTACAATGAAAACCCCTATAGAATTGAGAACTGTCAGACTATGATTGGCAGTAAGAGTAAAAATTGCAATATTTATATATATATATATATATATATATATATATATAGATAGATAGATAGATAGATAGATAGTGACATGGAAAATTTAAAGTAAAATCAAAAATTCTTTAAAAAATTACTTATTTTAAAAATCAAATTATTTTGTGACAAATTCCCTTTAAATAGTGGTTGCCAAAGTTGTCATTGGCTGAAAGGTAGTGTCTATACTTTTAGATAAATTATAAGCTTTTAGAAAAACTCATTATGAAAATAATTTATAAAGGAATAGCACTGCAAAATTTACATTGTTCATAGGATCGTTGTTATTTGACCCCAGTTCTCATAGTGAAGCATATTGATCCACCTTCTAATGCTCCTTTATTCGCCAGTTTCTAGCTGACTCCCAAATTCATTTATGGAACAGCGCCACACAGGGGTCATGGTTATACGTGATACTGCAGCTCAGCTACATTGCCACATTGACAGGGTGGAGGGACAATATCAAACACAGGCATAGCACAGTTTTGGAAGAAGGTAGCAGGTTTTTTTTCTAATTCTGGCCATCTCCTTTAACTGTTAGGGAAGAGATCAGCGCAAGCTACATCCCATTAACCTGTGATAATACCATCTTTAGAGGCATACGATCTGCTGTGAATCACTACATGTGGATATACCCATACAGATTGGTGGTTGACTGAAGGTCATTTTAATTTTCATAACATTGGAAGGTATGCTATAGTCACCATATATTGGATAGACCCGAGTACAGTAAATCAATCTATCCAAACATAGTATACACATCACCAAAGATTATAAGAATATAAGAACCACAGAGTGACTTAAAAAGGCTTTCATCAGCCGCCATAATCATTTACCTTGTCACCAAATCTTTGACAACGTGATCAATAATACAGTCATATTCGAGAAGATGGATTATAAATGGTGTACATAAATCCTCCCATGATGAAGAACTAGCTCCTTTAGGGATAACTACTTCCCTTCAGATACAAGTTCTACCATGACACAACACATAAGACATCGTAGACTAAACAATTCAGCATTATTCTAATATTTTTTTTTTCGTAAATCTGCCCACGCATCAGCATGACTACACTTCATGGAGATCTGGAGATGTCTGACCTTGCTGATAATTTACACATAAGGCAAATTATTTCTCAGGTTTTCTTCATATGATTTGAGTCTTTATATTATATAGTCCAGACATCACCTCTGAGATAACATGCCACAGTGTAATGGATTGACAATACAGACAATACGAAAAAAACAGCCTTAGTCAATGTGAGTAGGGTTGAGCGATCGGTTCGAGAAAGATCGGACCCCGATTGGCGATTGAGCAAATTTCACAATCGGCTGGAAAATGATCGAAAATCAAATTTTAAAAACGAACATAAAGTAACTAGGGTTGAGCGATCGGAAAAGATCGGATCCCCATCGGTGATCGAGCAAATTTCACGATCGCGATCGGCTGGAAAATGATCAAAAATCGGATTTTAAAAAGAATCCTGAAATCTCAAGATCAGCTCAACCCTAAATGTGAGTATTTTCAGCAGAGTAAAACTCTGCCTGCTATAAAAAAACTACATTATTTTTTTTTTGTTGTTGTTCTCTGCTACTATTTAACCCCCATGGTCTTAAATAAAAGTGCGTCAGTATTTCCTTCTTGGTTGTGAGAGGAACTAATATTAACATATAGAGTGGTGTGACTTCTTCACCGCCTGGCACTCAAGCTGAACACCAAGGGGTTAAACGCTTATATGATTCGATGCGTTTAACTCCTTGGTGTTCGGCTGATTACACGACTATGCCGGCGAGGTATTCGACGAATACTATCCGCTCAACCCCATTTGTAGCCAAATAGACGATAGCGAAATCAGACACTGAAAAAAAACTGTTAGTTGCCAGCTTTCAATTATGTACATCCTTTTTATGATTATTCTGTGGATGTCGATTGTTTGCCCAAAAGATGAAATATAGGCAACCTGTTTAACTATAACAATTTGCATCGTGCGTGGGTATCCTGTAACGTATTCGGAAAACGTGGGCTAATATTAGTACTAATCTGTATCATCTGACGCTTTCTATATGTGCGTTTATCATGCATGAAAGCTATTCAATGTACTTTTATCTAGTGTCAATTCTACCACCCACACCAATTTTTACACTGCGGTTATTCGTGTCTTGTATCTAGTTTATGCTAAATTGAAGTTTATTTCCATTAAGTTATGTGAAGTTTTACTTAGTCATTTTTGTAGAATTCCTGTGACTGCCTTCATAAATTCATTTACGCCTACAATATGAAACCATTCTCAAATGGCAAAACTATGTTTTGTGCTTTTCATTGTCATAAAGTTAAAGGGAAATGTTATTTGAGTTGGTATTTGTGCGTTTGTTGTATTTCAGTGCTGGGGAAAGTCTAAACTTCTAACTATATCTTTAGGTCATTCCTATAGACTACTGAATGATATCGTTTGATTAAATACAACACTGTGAACATATAGACAATAAAACTCCCGGTAAATTGGTATTGAAATCAGATAAGATAAAGCCATATAAAAGGTAGAATTACAAGGTAAAACCATAGAGACCACCTATGATGAAATATCACAAATGTACAACTCATGACAAACAAAATAAGAAATGCAATTTTTGACTTAACGTTTAAGGGTAACTCTTAGTTCATCGCAAGGTTAAATATAGAGATGAGCGAGTAGTATTTGATCGAGTAGGTATTCAATCTAATAATAGTATTCAAAATACTCGTACTTGATCGAGTACCACTCGCTGTTCAAATGTAAAAGTTCGATGCAGAACTAGCATTGATTGGCTTAATGCTATACAGTCGGCCAATCAACGCTGGTTCTTCTCCTACCTTTAGAAGTCTTCTCCGTGCAGCTTCCCCGCGGCGTCTTCCGGCTCTGAATTCACTCTGCCAGGCATCGGGCCTGGGCAGAGCCGACTGCACATGTCTGCTTGTAGTGCGTGCATGCGCAGTTGGCTCTGCCCAGGCCCAAAGCCTGGCAGAGTGAATGAAGAGCCGGAAGACGCCGCAAGGAGAAGACTTCTCGGAGGATCCAGCCCGACCCTCACTCGTGGACTTGGTAAGTATAATTTGATCGAACGTTGCCTACCCTTGAAATGAGCATTTTACCCCATAGACTATAATAGGGTTCAATATTCGATTCGAGTAGTCGAATATTGAGGGGCTACTCGAAACGAATATCGAACCTCGGACATTTTATTGTTCGCTCATCTCTAGTTAAATACCTTTATGGTCCTGCTGGGACCTTTATTGTACATGCAGGAAGCATGTACAATACAGAACATTAAGCTTGCTCCACATCCATTACTACTACTACTGGTTTCTCTATATGTAATTCTGCTAGGTGACACTGTATAATAGCAAACATGTACCTGGAAAAGCCTAACTAAACATAATATAGGTGATCCAAAAATATTCAATTGAAAATACAGGTTATGATGCAGTTAAAAAAAAATCTCTGATACAGAAAGAGAGAAATCTGTGCACAATCTAGAAAGCCACTTCCTGCCTATGACTAACATCTCAACAGCAATAACACAAGCAACTAGTCAGAAGTATATAGGAGTATATAAACTCTCCTTACTGTAGAGCTGCTGGAGCTGTGAGAAGCTGCAAACTCTTCTCCGAGTAGTATACAGGCAATGAACACAGAGCAATGGATCCGTGGGTAGACATATAGAGGTTGTGAAGAGAAGCTACGGATGAGCAGACAACTCCTATCACACAGCTATAAGCAAAGAGATCATAGCTCAGGTTTCCTAGCTATATACACTTACTATATACTTATAGATTTTTTAGATTATTTGGGAGAACATAGAGAGAATGACAATCACAACGTGCTGCCCCCATCAGGTATAGCACATGTAGCTGCCCAAGTGATGGGATTATAGATAAAGTAAACAGAAATATGAAAGCCAGGATGATCAGGAGCTCAGTCAAAGCTGGATTACAGGGATATAAGGGCAGTATACATAAAGAATGTGACAGACAATCAGGTTAGGGGTGCTGAGATAGAAAAAAGGTACAGTATAGTATTATAAGAACAACTCAAATTGGGGTAAAAATGTGCTATACAGAAATAAGGGATATACAAAGATGAACATTCTACATGTGACATTTCTGGAGATCTGTGAGTGTCATTGATCCATATCCATATTGTCTTTGTTTTAGGCTCTCATTGATAGGTTTATTGGTATTGTATAGAAATTGGTTGTAGAGTGTGTCTATCTGTGAGATTGTTGAAGTTCAATTGTGAGATCAGTCAGGGATAGTCACTGCTATGAGAAATGGCTGAAGATAATGTTGGCGCTGTATAAAAAAAAGACAATAATAATACAATTGAACTTTTTCATTTACAATCAAGTTAAAGGGGTTTTCTCATGTCAGGATTTCAGTTGCCCTCCTGACTCATCTCTCCTCTACTTCCTGGTTTTCAGCTCATTCTTGCACCTAGCTTCTGCTTGCTCTAAATGGCACTGGCACAATATCTCTGGGTTTACATATACTGATAACAGAGACTCTGCTAAAGAAACGTATCTAGGCCTTATCAGTGCTTAAAAGCTGAAAGCCTATGCAAAAATAGGGAAAATAAGAGTATAGACTGCTGGAATGAGTCACCATTAGGGTTGAGCCAATCTTGAGATTTCAGTATCGATTTTAAAATCCGATTTCCGATCATTTTCCAGCCGTTCCCAATCGTGATCGTGAAATTTGCTCGATCGCCGATCGGGATCCAATCTCTCCCGATCCCTCAAGCCTATTAATGATATATACATGAGTAGGGGTGAGCCGATCTTGAGATAACCTCTGACCTTGATCCCACCGTAAAATAACGGGATTGGAATTCTGATCGCTATCGTGAAATTTACTCGATCACAGATTGGAATTCGATCTTTTCCGATCCCGATTGCTCAACCATAGTCACCATGCTGACCTGTAGCTGGACTGTAACTTAGACAACCAGCTGTAAACGTAGAAGGTAAAATACGTCAGTAAGCTTCAGCTACAAGTCTGAATATGATCCTACAGATGGCAATACCTCTTTATTAGAGATGAGCGAACAGTAAAATGTTCGAGGTTCGATATTTGTTTCAAGTAGCTCCTCAATATTCAACTACTCAAATCGAATATCGAACCCTATTATAGTCTATGGGGGGAAAATGCTCGTTTCAGGGGTAGGCAACGTTCGATCAAATTATACTTACCAAGTCCACGAGTGAGGGTCAGGCTGGATCCTCCGAGAAGTCTTCTCCTTGCAGCGTCCCCGTAGCGTCTTCCAGCTCTGAATTCACTCTGCCAGGCATCGGGCCTCGGCAGAGCCGACTGCGCATGCCCTCACTACAAGCGGACATGCGCAGTCAGCTCTGCCCAGACCCGATGCCTGGCAGAGTGAATGAAGAGCCGGAAGACACTGCGGGGAAGCTGCACGGAGAAGACTTCTAAAGGTAGGAGAAGAGACAGTGTTGATTGGCCGACTGTATAGCATTCGGCCAATCAATGCTGGTTCTGCATCAAACTTTTAAATTTGAATAGCGAGTGGTACTCAATCGAGTTCGCTATTTCAAATACTCTAGTATTCGATCGAATACCTACTCGATCGAGTACTACTCGCTCATCTCTACTCTTTATCTCTATACAACTACCTACATCACATGAAGCCACCTACATCACATAGTCCACCTAAACTTTACTACTCAGTGTGTATTGACAGAGTTGTATCAAATATTACCCAAACATAATAGTAAAGCCGTTTTCTACTGAACGATAGTCTGAAATCATTTTATTTAATCATCTCTCTAAATATAAAACACTAGGAGGAAGGCTACACTAAACATACATGCCAGAACCATTGCGTGGGATGAAGAGGACTGGGCCAGACGCTTTACAGCTTATGAGACTCAAATCTCTGAAATTCAGATGAATCAGAGCAAAATAAATTTCATGTTCAACTACCGAGCAGGAATGGAGATTTGTTTAATGATGTCCGCACAGATGTTACTGGTGCTACAGCAAGCAGGATCAGCCAGCAAGATTGATGGCACTTCAGTTAGATATTGTAATATCTCCCAAATCTGTCTTAGTAAAAAGCTTGTGCCTCTTCCCAGTGATCTGTCATCTTGGAAAATTTGCATATTGAAGTGTTGTCATTTCAGAGGGATGAGACCACTGCAGACTCTATTTTGACAGTTTATGGGACTCTCATTTTATTAAGAGCAGCAACAACTGCAAATTCTGGTGTGTCTTACAGACGATGGCTCTTAGCAATTCATGGCCATTGTGATATGAGATGTTACAGATACGGATCCATGTTTTAGGCACTGATTGATGAAATTTGTCATTAAGGCTCGGTTCACACCGGCGCTCGATCTCCGCCTGGGGATTCCGTTCCCCATTTCTTTTTAAGGGGGCATTCAAATGGAGTAAAGTGGCGCTGATTCTGCCATGATAACTCGCAGCACAATCAGTGCTGACAAAAAGTCTCCCATTGATTTCAATGTGTTCAGCGCGGAAGACGGAACCCATTGAACTAACTCAATGAGAGTCTTTTTTTTTTTTTTTTTTTAAATCGGCGCTGATTGTGCCGTGAGTTATCATGGCAGAATCAGCGCCACTTTACTCCATGTGAATGACCCCTAAAAATGTGGAGAGAAGTTCTGCAACCAGCATTTTTCTCTCCATAGTTTCTACCCTTTTCTGGCAAAAATAGGGCAGAAACCCAGTGAACTCCATTAGAGTCTATGGGGTCCGCTGGTTTCCGAAGGTAACCGCTTTTTCCAGCTGATTAGATTTCCGTTCACGGTCCGCTTGGGGAAATCTAAGCAGGTGTGAACATAGCATACTATTTTAAGGAGAGTCTTTCTATTTAGCACAAATTGTTGCTCTTATGGTCCTCACCAGTCCTGCAGGGACATTGTCGCATGCAACATGCACATGAAACCAATCAATGGCCTCATTTCTCATATGTGTATATACATGACCCCAACAGCATCATTATATTGATGACTTGTCCACAGAAAAGACCATAAAGTATCTTATCAGTGGGGTCTAGATTCCACACCGATCCACTGATTCGGCTGTAACATTTCCCTGCTACTATTATAGAGTAGATTCGTCAGTATAACGGTAAGGCCCAAGTGATGAGATGAAATGCAACACATTTTGTACCTCAGCGCTTTTCACAGAAGGTCTGCAGAGTTTTCCTCTGTGTACTTTCTGTCCCTATTGTACTCACATGGAAAACACCAGCGTAGGTATAACTGACATGCAACAATTTACAAAAACGCAATGTTTTTTGAAATTGCAGCATTTTTGCTGCAGATTTTTTTTATGTAACGTGCAGATGGGATTAGTCAGAATGCCATCCACTTTGCAGGTACTACAAACGCTATGGTTATTGCATTGGCTTCTCCTCTTTCTAATAATTTTAGTGGTCACAGTCTGTTCTTTTGATCTGTTGCCAATAGATACAACCATGAATGCAGCAACTTGCTGTGGTCTGGCACTTGTCAGAAACCCAGCCGTGATTCCTTTAATGTGCCCAAGTTATCAAGGAGAGACACCACATGCACAAGAAGATAATTCAGCAATAAGGAAATTATAGCTGGATTTCAGACTATAGAAAGTTCCTGCATTCATAGTTGTATCCATTGGCAAGTGATCCAGACAGCAGATTGTCACCATTAAAAGGGTTAGAGAAAATCTTTATAATGCTGCAAATGTTTCATTATCTTCCAATTTAAAATCTGGTTATGTTTCGGGGAATACTTAGGCCGGGGCCCTATGTGGTGTTAACACCATGGTTTGGCTGCAGTGTAAACACGCAAGGTGGATGGGATGCCATGCTCAATTTCCAAAACCGTTGCAGTTTTGGAAATCAGAGGATGTCAATTACACCTATGCATACCCAAGCAGTTTCCCTATAAGCATAATGGAAGCAGAAAGTCTGCAGACTTTCTCTGAAAAGCGCTGTGGGAAAAACAGTGATGCACTTCTGCTGTGTTTTTCCCTACAGCCCGCTATGTGGGGCCTTAGTCTAAGCATATCCCAGAGAACCTCTCCAAACATGGCTGCGGACATAGATAAAAATCATGCAACAGGTACAAATCTGGTACCATTTAAGCATTGACAGTACCAAGACAAGGAGATGGTAAGGGTGTGAATTCTATTTATACATCCACTTTACAGATGGCATTCTGTAACACTAGATTTATACCTTGTGCCGTATGGTATAGTTTCCTGAGACATTTTGAAAAGATCCACTGAACATATGGTCCAGACTAAAGTGAGAAAATGTAGTTTCTGCAAATAGTTGGATGGAAAAGTAACTGTGATCTCAATACAATTAAGATAGAAATATATTGATATATACTATCCAAATGTGTGCCAAAAAGAGCATTTGTTCAGATAATGAAAGTCGATAGGTATGCTAAATGTTTACCATGACCACAGAATAAAAATATACACATTCTTTTATATTAAGTGTTAATTCTACAAAGAATAGCCAAACTTGCCATCCGACTTCTTGGATTGCCCAAAATAGCAGATGTAGGTGAAAGCAAGGATTGAATGGGGTGAATGTAATAAATGCCTGATCCTTTGTTACCTAATAGAGATGAGCGAGTACTAGTCGATCGAGTACCACTCGCTATTCGAATGTAAAAGTTTGATGCAGAACCAGCATTGATTGGCCGAATGCTATACAGTCGGCCAATCAGCGCTGATTCTTCTCCTACCTTTAAAAGTCTTCTCTGTGCAGCTCCCCGCGGCGTCTTCCGGCTCTTCATTCACTCTGCCAGGCATCGGGCCTGGGCAGAGCCGACTGCGCATGTCCGCTTGTAGTGCGGACATGTGCAGTCGGCTCTGCCCAGGCCCGATGCCTAGCAGAGTGAATTCAGAGCCAGAAGATGCCGCGGGGACACTGCGCACGGAGAAGACTTCTTGGAGGATCCAGCCCGACCCTCACTCGTGGACTTGGTAAGTATAATTTGATCGAACATTGCCTACCCCTGAAACGAGCATTTTCCCCCCATAGACTATAATAGGGTTCGATATTCGATTCGAGTAGTCGAATATTGAGGGGCTACTCGAAACGAATATCAAATCTCGAACATTTTACTGTTCGCTCACCTCTATTACCTAACAAAGAGAATGGTAATAGAATGACCAACAGATAACATATAAATATCAAGAAAGAGGATAGTGATACTGGATGTGTAATATGTATTAATATAAGTTATTCCACAATATTAGGTAAAAAAAAAAAAAAAAAAAAAAAACTTAACCCCGCATTCATTTACATGACAGACTTATTTTAGACCCAGAATAAAACAGTTTTCGCGTTTTATCACTTTCCCACATTCTTTCCCAAGCATCATACAACACAGATTTCACTACAGCTGTGCTGTAGTTGGAGAAAAGGAAATATCACTCATAACAAGGAAATTATTGCATAATATTACTTACCCTTCTATTTTAAAATGATTGTTCTTAAATTACAGCTCCAATCACACTGTGACAACCCTAAATGTCCTACTGTCACTGGCCCTACAAGCAGATATTGCAAATTCCTACCGCTGTACCTGATTACCAATAATGTAACAAGCGAAGAAATTAGAAAGAAGAGAGGTTAAAGGGATCCTATCATTTAAACTCAATTTTTTCTGCCTATCACGTCGGAATAGCCTTAAGACAGGCTATTCTTCTCCTACCTTTAGTTGTCTTCTCCGCGCCGCCATTCGGTTAAAATCCCGTTTTTGCTGGTATGCAAATAAGTTTTCTCGCAGCACTGGGGGTGGGCCCCAGCGCTCAAACATCATTGGGGGCGTCCCCAATGCTGCGAGAGAAATCTCCAGTGCCGCCTCCATCTTCTTCAGGAATGGGCTATTGACGCGTCTTCTTCTGGGGGTTGGCTTCAAACTTCTAGACCTCAGGCCTAGGGCAAAGACGACTGTGCATGCCCGCAGGTAACAAGAAAATGGCCAGTTATAATACTGTGTAAGCAGACATTTTCTTGTGGCTGACAGGAATTTCTTCCTCTATTATAACTAAATGGAAACTGCCAGCGTTTCCATATAGGTATAATTGACATACTGTGATTTACAAAAACACAAGAGTTGCAGGTTTTTTACTGCAATATGTGGATGGGATAAGCGAGAATATTATCCACTTTGCAAGTACTGTAATATGCACCATTTTTTGTGTGCACAATATTGGGCCATGGCTGAAGAATCGCTCTTCTCTACTCACTTTCACAAGATCACCAGTTAGCTGTCAAAGCAAATAAAGTCAGGAGTGCGCGATAGACTGGTGCAGAGATTTTGTATTGGCTCCCAGGAGGTGAAAGTTCCACTGATGTACTGCCAAAGCAATTATCATTTGCCACAAACATATTAATTATACCTTTTCGGATGGCATAGCTACAGCAGCTGTAATATACAACTAATATCACACTGCAATGGCCAGGATCAGAACAACCTCAGGCAATAATGCTTTATTAAAAATGAATTGTGGGAACTATGGCATATTTGTTGTTATTTTCTTATCTCCCTAACCCCCGCCTGTGAAATGAAAAAAAAAAAAAATTCAAAGAGAAACTACAATTAGTCTAGCAAAACACAAGCTCTCATAAAGACTTGCCTAAGAAAAAATTAAAACTTATAGTTCTTGGAATGTGTCAATGAAAAACAAGGAACACAATATAGGCATCAAATGGTGGCACATATGTACTTAAGACAGGGCCGCCGATAGGCCAGTACTACTGCTACTGGCGTCAGGGGCCCGGTCAAATTGAAAAATGGGTTTTGGCCCGCCACCGTGTGCTGGCCCCCTGGCGCCCGCAGCAGTCATTGTATGTCCTATTTCAACTCAGATCTGCATCCAGAGGACGCAGATCTGAGTTGAAGACATACGCGGCTGAAGCAAGGAGCTGACACAGGTCAGCTCCTCGCTTCGCCGCTGTGCGCCTCTCTCGCTGACACATATGCGGCTGAAGCGAGGAGCTGACCTGTGTCAGCTCCTCGCTTCGCCGCCGCTGCTACTGGCTTGTAGACGCTATGTGATCACATCGCGTCTAAAAGCCAGTAGCTGGCGGCAGCGGCGAAGTGAGGAGCTGACACAGGTCAGCTCCTCGCTTCAGCCATCGCGTCTAGAAGCCAGTAGCCGGCGGCAGCAGCGAAGCGAAATGCTGACACAGGTCAGCTCCTTGCTTCGCCGCTGTGCGCCTCTCTCGCTGACACATATGCGGCTGAAGCGAGTAGCTGGCACAGGTCAGCTCCTCACTTCGCCGCCGCTACTGGCTTGTAGACGCGATGTGATGACGTCACATCGCGTCTACAACTGTGCGCCAGTGAGAGAGAGGCGCGCAGAGAGCTGCGAGGGAACGAAGGAGAAGGTAAGTGTAATGTCGTGTACGCTGAGGTGGAACGTGAAACTGGGGGCAGAGATGGAGAGGATGGCATGACACTGGGGGCAGAGATGGAGAGGACGAAATGACACTGGGGGCAGAGATGGAGAGGACGAAATGACACTGGGGGCAGAGATGGAGAGGACGAAATGACACTGGGGGCAGAGATGGAGAGGACGAAATGACACTGGGGGCAGAGATGGAGAGGACGGCATGACACTGGGGGCAGAGATGGGGGGGACATGAATCTGGGGGCAGAGATGGAGGGACATGAATCTGGGGGCAGAGATGGGGGGGACATGAATCTGGGGGCAGAGATGGAGGGACATGAATCTGGGGGTAGAGATGGAGGGGACATGAAACTGGGGGCAGAGATGGAGGGGGGACATGAAACTGGGGGCAGAAATGGATGGGCGGACATAAATCTTGGGGCAGAAATGGAGGGGAGACATGAAACTGGGGGCAGATGAAGGGTGTATATGAAGCTGGGGGAGAGATAGAGGGGGGACATATAATGTACAGGTCACTGTAGGAGGATTATACTGTGTGCGGACACATGAAAAATTAATGAGAATGGGCGGAGTCAGCATAACAGTGGGTGGGGCTAAATTTGCACGTTTTGTCCCTCTTTTGGTTCTTCAAAAGTTGGGAGGTATGGGTACAGGGGGCAATGGAAAGATGTTAGAAGGAGGGGGGGGGATTGTTGGGGCATCGGGTGTGCGGCACCGCGGAGAGGGAACTGGGGCAATAATATATAAGTTTTTAGCTGGAGAACTACAAAGCACACAATACCTCCAAAGGTATGTGTGCTTTGTATTAATAATGATGTAGGCTGCTATGCTACTAGCATAGCAGCCTGTTTGGGGGTGGGACTTTCACTTTAAAGGAGTGTTCACATTGCGTTTTTGGCCTCCCTTGCTGGGATACGTTGGTAACCAGTCACAATCAGCTACCCACTTATCCCTGCACGGAGAACTGCAGGCCCCCCTTTTTTTTTTTTTTTAATGGCCAGTTCTTCGTGCAGGGATAAGTTGACAGCTGATTCTGACTGGTTACCAACGTATCCCGGCAAGGGAGGCCAAAAACGCAATGTGAAAAAGCCGTGAGGATTTATTAGGAGGGCTCTTATAGATGGTGTTGGCTCTCTATAGGCGCTGTCACACGTAGCAGATTGTACCTGCAAATAGAATCTGATTAAGCCTTTTAATGCTGCTAAATAAAGGGAAATGTAATACAGAATTGGTATGTCACAAAATAAAGTAGTTTTAAAATGGCAGGGGGGGGGGGGGGGGCCCAGACACTTAGGCTGTATGGGGCCCCAAAATTCCTGATGGCGGCCCTGACTTAAGAGAAAGACAAGCTCACATTTTTGGATAAATACTGGTTTGGGATCATCGCAGACAATGCAGAAATGTTTAGACTAGTGACAATCCTACTTTTACTAAAAAGTCCACTAACCAGGATCTGCCATCAGGTGCACATCCAAGCTTAATGGTACATTCACACGAACATTGTGCAAAATGGACTTGTAAAATGTATGTTCTTCATGGATGTCTTGCACCAATGGGGATCTCATTTTCGTGGATCCCACATACAGTTAAATGTAAGGATGGATCCCGGGAAAATTGGCAAAAATAGAATATGACATATCAAAATAGTAATCATGTGAATAGCCACCATTAGTCTCAACCAATTTTAATGAAACCACGTGACGACCGTAAAAAAGCAACCAAACGGACAGCTAGGGTAGGTTCACACAGGGCAAGAGGGGGCGGATTTTGGCGCTGAATCCATGTCATAATCAGCCCCCTCACAATCGAGGTCTATGTAGACCACTAGTTTACTTTTTCCGTGAGCAGCATGTTGCCACTCACGGAAAAAAGAAGCAAGCTACCCTTTCTTCAGCGGGATGCCGCAGCTTATTCAGCCCCAGTGTCCGCCTCACGGCAGCACCCTCCAGACTAGGCCCAGTCATTTGGGCCTACTCCGGAGCGGGAAGTCATGACTGTCGGAAGGCGTGACAGTCGTGTGGCAGGTGCAGCTTCCCGCATCAGAATCAGGACCAAAATCCACCATTTTGGGCCCTGTGATGTTTGTGGAACTATAGGGTAAATGAACATGTCCAATATTTATCACAATTTGCGGATGATAAGATGCATTTGACCACAAGATGCCCCCCAGGTTTAGACAAGAAAAATTACAAAATAATATTTCATATTAATTTAACTTTCCCTGATGGTTAAATGAAGTGGATGTGTCAGTGCCAATAACTAATGAGGGGGCACTAAGGAGATGTGTAGGGGGATTGAGGAGCATCATATTATCAATAGCTACAGTGATAACTTGAAGCTCCTTGGCCCCAAAAGCAAAATCTGCAGTTGACCCTTACCTACCTTGTGCCATCTAGAACAGGGGTATATATTATGGGGTATAAGGACTTTTGAGGCCCTCTCAGGGTTCAAGGCTCAATAGCTACTGCTTCTTCTGCAGCCCCTAAATCAACGCCTACATGGCTGAAGCAGGAAATGACAACTGAACTTCTATCCAGGATTTATTGTGTAATATCTAGAGATGGGCAAACCAAATATACTGATCCAGGATCAACTCAAATTTCCTCCCAAATAAAGATTTGTATTGGGAAAACTAAAATGGCCATCACATTATACTCTGGGGTCTCTTCAGACCAAACGGTATAATATAGGTGAAGGCTCAGGTGACAAAAATTAAGAAGCATTCATACTCGCCTTCCATTATCTCTTTTGGGGCCACCAGCAGTCACATGGACATGCTCATGTTAGCATTGAGGCCCAATCACAGGGCTCAGTGGTGACTAGAGATGAGCGAACACTAAAATGT
The DNA here is from genome assembly GCF_031893055.1 of Leptodactylus fuscus. Classification (NCBI taxonomy): domain Eukaryota; kingdom Metazoa; phylum Chordata; class Amphibia; order Anura; family Leptodactylidae; genus Leptodactylus; species Leptodactylus fuscus. The sequence continues at coordinate 48,395,109 of NC_134274.1, forward strand.
TCGAGGTTCGAAATTCGATTCGAACAGCCGCTCAATGTTCGTGTGTTCGAACGGGTTTCGAACCCCATTATAGTCTATGGGGAACAGATACTCGTTAAGGGGGAAACCCAAATCCGTGTCTGGAGGGTCACCAAGTCCACTATGACACCCCAGGAAATGATGCCAACACCTCTGGAATGACACTGGGACAGCAGGGGAAGCATGTCTGGGGGCATCTAACACACCAAAGACCCTCTATTACCCCAACATCACAGCCTAACAACTACACACTTTACACACTCAATACCACCTCTCTGACAGTAGGAAAACACCTTGAAACATGTGTATTTGGCACTTGCAGTGAGGAGAGCTTGTCACCAGCAGTGAATTTGGCCCTTGTAGTAAGTTGAGGTTGGCACCAACATTTGTTTTGAAAATCAGGGTGGATTGAGCCTCTAACCAGCAGAGTTTGGGCAAATTCATGGTGGAGGGAGCCTCTAAAAACCCCAGTTTGGACCAATTCATGGTGGAGGGAGCCTCTAACCAGCCCAGTTTGGGCAAATTCATGGTGGAGGGAGCCTCTAAAAAACCCAGTTTGGACCAATTCATGGTGGAGGGAGCCTCTAACCAGCCCAGTTTGGGCAAATTCATGGTGGAGGGAGCCTCTAACCAGCCCAGTTTGGACCAATTAATGGTGGAGGGAGCCTCTAACCAGCCCAGTTTGGACCAATTAATGGTGGAGGGAGCCTCTAACCACCCCAGTTTGGACCAATTCATGGTGGAGGGAGCCTCTAAAAAACCCAGTTTGGACCAATTCATGGTGGAGGGAGCCTCTAACCAGCCCAGTTTGGACCAATTAATGGTGGAGGGAGCCTCTAAACAGCCAAGTTTGGACCAATTCATGGTGGAGGGAGCCTCTAAAAACCCCAGTTTGGACCAATTCATGGTGGAGGGAGCCTCTAACCAGCCCAGTTTGGGCAAATTCATGGTGGAGGGAGCCTCTAAACAGCCCAGTTTGGGCAAATTCATGGTGGAGGGAGCCTCTAACCAGCCCAGTTTGGACCAATTAATGGTGGAGGGAGCCTCTAACCAGCCCAGTTTGGACCAATTAATGGTGGAGGGAGCCTCTAACCAGCCCAGTTTGGACCAAATAATGGTGGAGGGAGCCTCTAACCACCCCAGTTTGGACCAATTCATGGTGGAGGGAGCCTCTAACCAGCCCAGTTTGGACCAATTCATGGTGGAGGGAGCCTCTAAAAAACCCAGTTTGGACCAATTCATGGTGGAGGGAGACTCTAAACAGCCCAGTTTGGGCAAATTCATGGTGGAGGGAGCCTCTAAAAAACCCAGTTTGGACCAATTCATGGTGGAGGGAGCCTCTAACCAGCCCAGTTTGGACCAATTAATGGTGGAGGGAGCCTCTAAACAGCCAAGTTTGGACCAATTCATGGTGGAGGGAGCCTCTAAAAACCCCAGTTTGGACCAATTCATGGTGGAGGGAGCCTCTAACCAGCCCAGTTTGGACCAATTAATGGTGGAGGGAGCCTCTAACCAGCCCAGTTTGGACCAATTAATGGTGGAGGGAGCCTCTAACCACCCCAGTTTGGACCAATTCATGGTGGAGGGAGCCTCTAAACAGCCAAGTTTGGACCAATTCATGGTGAAGGGAGCCTCTAAAAACCCGTTTGGACCAATTCATGGTGGAGGGAGCCTCTAACCAGCCCAGTTTGGGCAAATTCATGGTGGAGGGAGCCTCTAAACAGCCCAGTTTGGGCAAATTCATGGTGGAGGGAGCCTCTAACCAGCCCAGTTTGCACCAATTAATGGTGGAGGGAGCCTCTAACCAGCCCAGTTTGGACCAATTAATGGTGGAGGGAGCCTCTAACCACCCCAGTTTGGACCAATTCATGGTGGAGGGAGCCTCTAAACAGCCAAGTTTGGACCAATTCATGGTGGAGGGAGCCTCTAAAAACCCCAGTTTGGACCAATTCATGGTGGAGGGAGCCTCTAACCAGCCCAGTTTGGACCAATTAATGGTGGAGGGAGCCTCTAAACAGCCAAGTTTTGGGAAATTCATGGTGGAGGGAGCCTCTAACCAGCCCAGTTTGGACCAATTCATGGTGGAGGGAGCCTCTAAACAGCCCAGTTTGGGCAAATTCATGGTGGAGGGAGCCTCTAAAAAACCCAGTTTGGACCAATTCATGGTGGAGGGAGCCTCTAACCAGCCCAGTTTGGACCAATTAATGGTGGAGGGAGCCTCTAACCAGCCCAGTTTGGACCAATTAATGGTGGAGGGAGCCTCTAACCACCCCAGTTTGGACCAATTCATGGTGGAGGGAGCCTCTAAACAGCCAAGTTTGGACCAATTCATGGTGGAGGGAGCCTCTAAAAACCCCAGTTTGGACCAATTCATGGTGGAGGGAGCCTCTAACCAGCCCAGTTTGGGCAAATTCATGGTGGAGGGAGCCTCTAAACAGCCCAGTTTGGGCAAATTCATGGTGGAGGGAGCCTCTAAAAAACCCAGTTTGGACCAATTCATGGTGGAGGGAGCCTCTAACCAGCCCAGTTTGGACCAATTAATGGTGGAGGGAGCCTCTAAACAGCCAAGTTTGGACCAATTCATGGTGGAGGGAGCCTCTAAAAACCCCAGTTTGGACCAATTCATGGTGGAGGGAGCCTCTAACCAGCCCAGTTTGGGCAAATTCATGGTGGAGGGAGCCTCTAAACAGCCCAGTTTGGGCAAATTCATGGTGGAGGGAGCCTCTAACCAGCCCAGTTTGGACCAATTAATGGTGGAGGGAGCCTCTAACCAGCCCAGTTTGGACCAATTAATGGTGGAGGGAGCCTCTAACCAGCCCAGTTTGGACCAATTAATGGTGGAGGGAGCCTCTAACCAGCCCAGTTTGGACCAATTAATGGTGGAGGGAGCCTCTAACCAGCCCAGTTTGGACCAATTAATGGTGGAGGGAGCCTCTAACCACCCCAGTTTGGACCAATTCATGGTGGAGGGAGCCTCTAACCAGCCCAGTTTGGACCAATTCATGGTGGAGGGAGCCTCTAAAAAACCCAGTTTGGACCAATTCATGGTGGAGGGAGCCTCTAAACAGCCCAGTTTGGGCAAATTCATGGTGGAGGGAGCCTCTAAAAAACCCAGTTTGGACCAATTCATGGTGGAGGGAGCCTCTAACCAGCCCAGTTTGGACCAATTAATGGTGGAGGGAGCCTCTAAACAGCCAAGTTTGGACCAATTCATGGTGGAGGGAGCCTCTAAAAACCCCAGTTTGGACCAATTCATGGTGGAGGGAGCCTCTAACCAGCCCAGTTTGGACCAATTAATGGTGGAGGGAGCCTCTAACCAGCCCAGTTTGGACCAATTAATGGTGGAGGGAGCCTCTAACCACCCCAGTTTGGACCAATTCATGGTGGAGGGAGCCTCTAAACAGCCAAGTTTGGACCAATTCATGGTGAAGGGAGCCTCTAAAAACCCGTTTGGACCAATTCATGGTGGAGGGAGCCTCTAACCAGCCCAGTTTGGGCAAATTCATGGTGGAGGGAGCCTCTAAACAGCCCAGTTTGGGCAAATTCATGGTGGAGGGAGCCTCTAACCAGCCCAGTTTGGACCAATTAATGGTGGAGGGAGCCTCTAACCAGCCCAGTTTGGACCAATTAATGGTGGAGGGAGCCTCTAACCAGCCCAGTTTGGACCAATTAATGGTGGAGGGAGCCTCTAACCACCCCAGTTTGGACCAATTCATGGTGGAGGGAGCCTCTAACCAGCCCAGTTTGGACCAATTCATGGTGGAGGGAGCCTCTAAAAAACCCAGTTTGGACCAATTCATGGTGGAGGGAGCCTCTAAACAGCCCAGTTTGGGCAAATTCATGGTGGAGGGAGCCTCTAAAAAACCCACTTTGGACCAATTCATGGTGGAGGGAGCCTCTAACCAGCCCAGTTTGGACCAATTAATGGTGGAGGGAGCCTCTAAACAGCCAAGTTTGGACCAATTCATGGTGGAGGGAGCCTCTAAAAACCCCAGTTTGGACCAATTCATGGTGGAGGGAGCCTCTAACCAGCCCAGTTTGGACCAATTAATGGTGGAGGGAGCCTCTAACCAGCCCAGTTTGGACCAATTAATGGTGGAGGGAGCCTCTAACCAGCCCAGTTTGGACCAATTAATGGTGGAGGGAGCCTCTAACCAGCCCAGTTTGGACCAATTAATGGTGGAGGGAGCCTCTAACCAGCCCAGTTTGGACCAATTAATGGTGGAGGGAGCCTCTAACCACCCCAGTTTGGACCAATTCATGGTGGAGGGAGCCTCTAACCAGCCCAGTTTGGACCAATTCATGGTGGAGGGAGCCTCTAAAAAACCCAGTTTGGACCAATTCATGGTGGAGGGAGCCTCTAAACAGCCCAGTTTGGGCAAATTCATGGTGGAGGGAGCCTCTAAAAAACCCAGTTTGGACCAATTCATGGTGGAGGGAGCCTCTAACCAGCCCAGTTTGGACCAATTAATGGTGGAGGGAGCCTCTAAACAGCCAAGTTTGGACCAATTCATGGTGGAGGGAGCCTCTAAAAACCCCAGTTTGGACCAATTCATGGTGGAGGGAGCCTCTAACCAGCCCAGTTTGGACCAATTAATGGTGGAGGGAGCCTCTAACCAGCCCAGTTTGGACCAATTAATGGTGGAGGGAGCCTCTAACCACCCCAGTTTGGACCAATTCATGGTGGAGGGAGCCTCTAAACAGCCAAGTTTGGACCAATTCATGGTGAAGGGAGCCTCTAAAAACCCGTTTGGACCAATTCATGGTGGAGGGAGCCTCTAACCAGCCCAGTTTGGGCAAATTCATGGTGGAGGGAGCCTCTAAACAGCCCAGTTTGGGCAAATTCATGGTGGAGGGAGCCTCTAACCAGCCCAGTTTGGACCAATTAATGGTGGAGGGAGCCTCTAACCAGCCCAGTTTGGACCAATTAATGGTGGAGGGAGCCTCTAACCAGCCCAGTTTGGACCAATTAATGGTGGAGGGAGCCTCTAACCACCCCAGTTTGGACCAATTCATGGTGGAGGGAGCCTCTAACCAGCCCAGTTTGGACCAATTCATGGTGGAGGGAGCCTCTAAAAAACCCAGTTTGGACCAATTCATGGTGGAGGGAGCCTCTAAACAGCCCAGTTTGGGCAAATTCATGGTGGAGGGAGCCTCTAAAAAACCCAGTTTGGACCAATTCATGGTGGAGGGAGCCTCTAACCACCCCAGTTTGGACCAATTCATGGTGGAGGGAGCCTCTAAACAGCCAAGTTTGGACCAATTCATGGTGAAGGGAGCCTCTAAAAACTCGTTTGGACCAATTCATGGTGGAGGGAGCCTCTAACCAGCCCAGTTTGGGCAAATTCATGGTGGAGGGAGCCTCTAAACAGCCCAGTTTGGGCAAATTCATGGTGGAGGGAGCCTCTAACCAGCCCAGTTTGGACCAATTAATGGTGGAGGGAGCCTCTAACCAGCCCAGTTTGGACCAATTAATGGTGGAGGGAGCCTCTAACCACCCCAGTTTGGACCAATTCATGGTGGAGGGAGCCTCTAAAAACCCCAGTTTGGACCAATTCATGGTGGAGGGAGCCTCTAACCAGCCCAGTTTGGACCAATTAATGGTGGAGGGAGCCTCTAAACAGCCAAGTTTTGGGAAATTCATGGTGGAGGGAGCCTCTAACCAGCCCAGTTTGGACCAATTCATGGTGGAGGGAGCCTCTAAACAGCCCAGTTTGGGCAAATTCATGGTGGAGGGAGCCTCTAAAAAACCCAGTTTGGACCAATTCATGGTGGAGGGAGCCTCTAACCACCCCAGTTTGGACCAATTCATGGTGGAGGGAGCCTCTAACCAGCCCAGTTTGGACCAATTAATGGTGGAGGGAGCCTCTAACCACCCCAGTTTGGACCAATTCATGGTGGAGGGAGCCTCTAAACAGCCCAGTTTGGGCAAATTCATGGTGGAGGGAGCCTCTAAACAGCCCAGTTTGGACCAATTAATGGTGGAGGGAGCCTCTAACCAGCCCAGTTTGGACCAATTAATGGTGGAGGGAGCCTCTAACCAGCCCAGTTTGGACCAATTAATGGTGGAGGGAGCCTCTAACCACCCCAGTTTGGACCAATTCATGGTGGAGGGAGCCTCTAAACAGCCAAGTTTGGACCAATTCATGGTGAAGGGAGCCTCTAAAAACTCGTTTGGACCAATTCATGGTGGAGGGAGCCTCTAACCAGCCCAGTTTGGGCAAATTCATGGTGGAGGGAGCCTCTAAACAGCCCAGTTTGGGCAAATTCATGGTGGAGGGAGCCTCTAAAAAACCCAGTTTGGACCAATTCATGGTGGAGGGAGCCTCTAACCAGCCCAGTTTGGACCAATTAATGGTGGAGGGAGCCTCTAACCAGCCCAGTTTGGACCAATTAATGGTGGAGGGAGCCTCTAACCACCCCAGTTTGGACCAATTCATGGTGGAGGGAGCCTCTAAACAGCCAAGTTTGGACCAATTCATGGTGGAGGGAGCCTCTAAAAACCCCAGTTTGGACCAATTCATGGTGGAGGGAGCCTCTAAACAGCCCAGTTTGGGCAAATTCATGGTGGAGGGAGCCTCTAAACAGCCCAGTTTGGACCAATTAATGGTGGAGGGAGCCTCTAACCAGCCCAGTTTGGACCAATTAATGGTGGAGGGAGCCTCTAACCAGCCCAGTTTGGACCAATTAATGGTGGAGGGAGCCTCTAACCACCCCAGTTTGGACCAATTCATGGTGGAGGGAGCCTCTAAACAGCCAAGTTTGGACCAATTCATGGTGAAGGGAGCCTCTAAAAACTCGTTTGGACCAATTCATGGTGGAGGGAGCCTCTAACCAGCCCAGTTTGGGCAAATTCATGGTGGAGGGAGCCTCTAAACAGCCCAGTTTGGGCAAATTCATGGTGGAGGGAGCCTCTAACCAGCCCAGTTTGGACCAATTAATGGTGGAGGGAGCCTCTAACCAGCCCAGTTTGGACCAATTAATGGTGGAGGGAGCCTCTAACCACCCCAGTTTGGACCAATTCATGGTGGAGGGAGCCTCTAAAAACCCCAGTTTGGACCAATTCATGGTGGAGGGAGCCTCTAACCAGCCCAGTTTGGACCAATTAATGGTGGAGGGAGCCTCTAAACAGCCAAGTTTTGGGAAATTCATGGTGGAGGGAGCCTCTAACCAGCCCAGTTTGGACCAATTCATGGTGGAGGGAGCCTCTAAACAGCCCAGTTTGGGCAAATTCATGGTGGAGGGAGCCTCTAAAAAACCCAGTTTGGACCAATTCATGGTGGAGGGAGCCTCTAACCAGCCCAGTTTGGACCAATTAATGGTGGAGGGAGCCTCTAACCAGCCCAGTTTGGACCAATTAATGGTGGAGGGAGCCTCTAACCACCCCAGTTTGGACCAATTCATGGTGGAGGGAGCCTCTAAACAGCCAAGTTTGGACCAATTCATGGTGGAGGGAGCCTCTAAAAACCCCAGTTTGGACCAATTCATGGTGGAGGGAGCCTCTAAACAGCCCAGTTTGGGCAAATTCATGGTGGAGGGAGCCTCTAAACAGCCCAGTTTGGACCAATTAATGGTGGAGGGAGCCTCTAACCAGCCCAGTTTGGACCAATTAATGGTGGAGGGAGCCTCTAACCACCCCAGTTTGGACCAATTCATGGTGGAGGGAGCCTCTAAACAGCCAAGTTTGGACCAATTCATGGTGAAGGGAGCCTCTAAAAACCCGTTTGGACCAATTCATGGTGGAGGGAGCCTCTAACCAGCCCAGTTTGGGCAAATTCATGGTGGAGGGAGCCTCTAAACAGCCCAGTTTGGGCAAATTCATGGTGGAGGGAGCCTCTAACCAGCCCAGTTTGGACCAATTAATGGTGGAGGGAGCCTCTAACCAGCCCAGTTTGGACCAATTAATGGTGGAGGGAGCCTCTAACCACCCCAGTTTGGACCAATTCATGGTGGAGGGAGCCTCTAAACAGCCAAGTTTGGACCAATTCATGGTGGAGGGAGCCTCTAAAAACCCCAGTTTGGACCAATTCATGGTGGAGGGAGCCTCTAACCAGCCCAGTTTGGACCAATTAATGGTGGAGGGAGCCTCTAAACAGCCAAGTTTTGGGAAATTCATGGTGGAGGGAGCCTCTAACCAGCCCAGTTTGGACCAATTCATGGTGGAGGGAGCCTCTAAACAGCCCAGTTTGGGCAAATTCATGGTGGAGGGAGCCTCTAAAAAACCCAGTTTGGACCAATTCATGGTGGAGGGAGCCTCTAACCAGCCCAGTTTGGACCAATTAATGGTGGAGGGAGGCTCTAACCAGCCCAGTTTGGACCAATTAATGGTGGAGGGAGCATCTAACCACCCCAGTTTGGACCAATTCATGGTGGAGGGAGCCTCTAAACAGCCAAGTTTGGACCAATTCATGGTGGAGGGAGCCTCTAAAAACCCCAGTTTGGACCAATTCATGGTGGAGGGAGCCTCTAAACAGCCCAGTTTGGGCAAATTCATGGTGGAGGGAGCCTCTAAACAGCCCAGTTTGGGCAAATTCATGGTGGAGGGAGCCTCTAACCAGCCCAGTTTGGACCAATTAATGGTGGAGGGAGCCTCTAACCAGCCCAGTTTGGACCAATTCATGGTGGAGGGAGCCTCTAAACAGCCCAGTTTGGGCAAATTCATGGTGGAAGGAGCCTCTAACCAGCAGAGTTGTGGGAAAGCAGGGTGGAGGGAGCCTCTAACCAGCAGAGTTGGTGGAAATCAGGGTGGAGGGAGCCTCTAACCAGCAGAGTTGGGGGAAATCATGTTGGAGGGAGCCTAGTATTAGCAGAATTGTGCAACGCTTATGGTGGATGAGTATGAGGATGCGGAGGAATTGGAGAGGTTGAGTACAGACATGGAGTTTCATGTTGGGGTGCTTTACACAGGTGGGCACAAAAATGAAGGCTCTATCCAGTGGTGGTTCATTTTTATCAAAGTGAGCCGGTCGGCACTCTCAGCTGACAGACGGGTGCGCTTGTCAGTGATGATGCCACCGGCTGCACTGAACACCCTCTCAGATAGGACGCTGGCGGCAGGACAGGACAGCACCTCCAAGGCATATAGGGCAAGTTCAAGCCACAGGTCCAACTTCGACACCCAATACGTGTAGGGCGCAGAGGGGTCGGAGAGGACAGGGCTGTGGTCGGAAAGGTATTCCCGCAACATGCGCCTATACTTCTCACGCCTGGTGACACTAGGACCCTCCGTGGCGGCACTTTGGCGAGGGGGTGCCATCAAGGTGTCCCAGACCTTAGACAGTGTGCCCCTCGTTTGTGTGGACCGGTGAGAACTTGGTTGCCTACTGGAGGAACTGCCCTCCCTGCCGCCAACGTCACATGCTGGAAACATCTCCATCATATTCTGCACCAATTGCCTGTGGCAAGCATTGATGCGATTGGCCCTCCCCTCTACCGGAATAAAAGACGAGATGTTGTTTTTATACCGGGGGTCAAGGATAGCAAAGATCCAGTACTGGTTGTCCTCCATGATTTTGACAATACGCTTGTCGGTTGTAAAGCACCCCAACATGAACTCAGCCATGTCTGCCACAGTGTTAGTTGGCATGACTCCTCTGGCCCCACCGGAAAGTTCAATCTCCATTTCCTCCTCATCCTCCATGTCTACCCATCCGCGCTGCAACAATGGGACGATTCGAAGTTGCCCGGAAGCCTCCTGTATCACCATCACATCATCGGACAACTCTTCTTCCTCCTCCTCCTCCTCCTCCTCCTCCTCCTCCATTAAACGCAGTGAAGCGGACAGATGTGTGGACCTACTCTCCAGCTGTGACGGATCGGATGCTATCCCTAACTCCTCTGTGTGATCTGAGTTATCCCTGATGTCAATCAGGGATTCTCTCAGAACACACAAGAGCGGGATTGTAAGGCTCACCATCGCATCCTCAGAGCTCACCCTCCTTGTGGACTCCTCAAAGACCCGTAGGATGTCACAAAGGTCTCTCATCCATGGCCACTCATGGATGTGAAACTGAGGCAGCTGACTTTGTGGCACCCTAGGGTTTTGTAGCTGGTATTCCATCAAAGGTCTCTGCTGCTCAACCACTCTATTCAACATCTGAAACGTTGAGTTCCAGCGTGTGGGGACGTCGCACAAAAGCCGGTGTTGTGGCACATGCAGGCGTTGCTGGAGAGATTTTAAGCTAGCAGCGGCTACTGTCGACTTGCGAAAGTGGGCGCACATGCGCCGCACTTTCACCAGTAGCTCTGGAACATTGGGGTAGCTCTTTAGGAAACGTTGCACCACTAGGTTGAAGACGTGGGCCAGGCATGGAACATGTTGGAGTCCGGCAAGCTCCAGAGCTGCTACCAGGTTCCGGCCGTTATCACAAACGACCATGCCTGGGCCCAGGTGCAGCGGCTCAAACCATATTGCCGTCTCATCGTGGAGGGCATCCCTCACCTCGGAGGCAGTGTGCTGTCTGTCCCCCAAGCTGATCAGCTTCAGCACAGCCTGCTGACGTCTACCAACGCCAGTGCTGCAACGTTTCCAACTCGTAGCTGGGGTCAATCTAACAGCGGAGGAGGAGGCAGTGGCGGAGGAGGAGGCGGTAGAGGAGGAGGAGGAGGGGGGTGTTCTTCTCGTGTCCCTGCCAGGAATGTTAGGCGGGGAGACGAGGTACACCGGGCCAGTTTGGGAAGCAGTCCCAGCCTCAACTACATTCACCCAGTGTGCCGTCAGTGAAATGTAGCGTCCCTGTCCGCATGCACTTGTCCACGCGTCGGTGGTCAAGTGGACCTTTGTGCAAAGCGCGGAACTAAGGGCCCGCCTGATGTTGAGTGACACGTGCTGGTGCAAGGCGGGGACGGCACACCGGGAGAAGTAGTGACGGCTAGGGACGGCATAGCGAGGTGCCGCAGTTGCCATCAGGTCCAGGAAGGCGGGAGTTTCAACAAGCCGGAACGCCAACATCTCCTGGGCCAGCAGTTTAGCGATGTTGGCGTTCAAGGCTTGCGCGTGTGGGTGGTTAGCAGTGTATTTCTGCCGCCGCTCCAATGTCTGAGAGATGGTGGGTTGTTGTAAAGAAATGCCTGATGGTGCCTTTGATGGTGCAGGAGAAGGAGATAAGACAGGACCAGGGGAGGATGAGGTAGAAGTCAACAAAGTGGCGGAGGCAGATGAAGTGGTGTCCTGGCTCGTCCTCTGGAGTGCATCGCCAGCACAGTCAGCAGTGGCAGTGGCAGAGGCAGAGGCAGAGGCAGAGGCAGTGGCAGTGGCGTGAACGGCAGGCGGCCTTTGTCCTGCCGTTGCTGCCTGCCACTGATTCCAGTGCTTGGATTCCAAATGACGGCGCATTGAAGTGGTGGACAGGTTGCTCTTCTCAGAGCCCCTAATCAATTTCGAGAGGCAAATTGTGCAGACAACACTATATCTGTCCTCGGCGCATTCCTTGAAAAAACTCCACACCTTCGAGAAACGTGCCCTCGAGGTGGGAGTTTTTCGGGGCTGGGTACGAACTGGAACATCTTGGGAGATTCCGGGTGTGGCCTGGCTTCGCCTAAGCTGCTGACCTCTGCCTCTGCCTCTAGCTACCCTTTTTGGTGCTGCACCTGCCTCAACATCCACACTACTTTCCCCGCTTGACATCCCCCCTGTCCAGGTCGGGTCAGTGTCCTCATCATCCACCACTTCCTCTTCCAACTCCTGTCTCATCTCCTCCTCCCGCACAATGCGCCGGTCAACTGGATGCCCTGACAGCAACTGCGTCACATCATCGTCGATGAGGGTGGGTTGCTGGTCATCCACCACCAAATCGAACGGAGATGGAGGAGACTCTAGTGTTTGAGCATCTGGATACAGATGCTCCTCTGTTAGGTTCGTGGAATCGTGACGTGGAGAGGCAGGTTGAGGGACAATGAAAGGAGCGGAGAACAGCTCTGGGGAGCAGGGACAGTTTGGGTTATTGTTCTGTAAAGCTTCGGAATTTTGGGAGGAAGGAAGACAAGACTGTTGGGTAATAGGAGGAGAGGAGGCAGAGTCTGACTGGCTGCTGGACAATGTGCTGTAAGCGTTCTCTGACAGCCATTGCAAGACCTGTTCCTGGTTCTCGGGCCTACTAAGGTTTGTACCCTGCAGTTTAGTTAATGTGGCAAGCAACCCTGGCACTGTGGAGTGGCGCAATGCTTGCTGCCCCACAGGAGTAGGCACGGGACGCCCTGTGGCTTCACTGCTACCTTGCTCCCCAGAACCATTCCCCCGACCTCGCCCACGGCCTCGTCCACGTCCCTTTCCGGGAGCCTTGCGCATTTTGAATTCCTAGTTAGAAATTGGCACTGTATACCAGTAGTAAAAATTGTGGGTGCACGTAACCCCAATATATTCTTTGAATTACCAGTCAGAAACTGGCACTATATGGCAGTAGCAAGAAATGAGGGTATTTATAACCCCAATATATTCTTTGAATTCCCAGTCAGACAATGGCACTGTATACCAGTAGTAAAAATTGTGGGTGCACGTAACCCCAATATATTCTTTGAATTACCAGTCAGAAACTGGCACTATATGGCAGTAGCAAGAAATGAGGGTATTTATAACCCCAATATATTCTTTGAATTCCCAGTCAGACAATGGCACTGTATACCAGTAGTAAAAATTGTGGGTGCACGTAACCCCAATATATTCTTTGAATTACCAGTCAGAAACTGGCACTATATGGCAGTAGCAAGAAATGAGGGTATTTATAACCCCAATATATTCTTTGAATTCCCAGTCAGACAATGGCACTGTATACCAGTAGTAAAAATTGTGGGTGCACGTAACCCCAATATATTCTTTGAATTACCAGTCAGAAACTGGCACTATATGGCAGTAGCAAGAAATGAGGGTATTTATAACCCCAATATATTCTTTGAATTCCCAGTCAGACAATGGCACTATATGGCAGTAGCAAGAAATGAGGGTATTTGTATTCCCAATATACTCTTTGAATTCCCAGTCAGACAATGGCACTGTATACCAGTAGTAAAAATTGTGGGTGCACGTAACCCCAATATATTCTTTGAATTCCCAGTCAGACACTGGCACTATATGGCAGTAGCAAGAAATGAGGGTATTTGTATTCCCAATATACTCTTTGAATTCCCAGTCAGACAATGGCACTGTATACCAGTAGTAAAAATTGTGGGTGCACGTAACCCCAATATATTCTTTGAATTACCAGTCAGAAACTGGCACTATATGGCAGTAGCAAGAAATGAGGGTATTTATAACCCCAATATATTCTTTGAATTCCCAGTCAGACAATGGCACTGTATACCAGTAGTAAAAATTGTGGGTGCACGTAACCCCAATATATTCTTTGAATTCCCAGTCAGACACTGGCACTATATGGCAGTAGCAAGAAATGAGGGTATTTGTATTCCCAATATACTCTTTGAATTCCCAGTCAGACAATGGCACTGTATACCAGTAGTAAAAATTGTGGGTGCACGTAACCCCAATATATTCTTTGAATTACCAGTCAGAAACTGGCACTATATGGCAGTAGCAAGAAATGAGGGTATTTATAACCCCAATATATTCTTTGAATTCCCAGTCAGACAATGGCACTGTATACCAGTAGTAAAAATTGTGGGTGCACGTAACCCCAATATATTCTTTGAATTACCAGTCAGAAACTGGCACTATATGGCAGTAGCAAGAAATGAGGGTATTTGTATTCCCAATATACTCTTTGAATTCCCAGTCAGACAATGGCACTGTATACCAGTAGTAAAAATTGTGGGTGCACGTAACCCCAATATATTCTTTGAATTACCAGTCAGAAACTGGCACTATATGGCAGTAGCAAGAAATGAGGGTATTTGTATTCCCAATATACTCTTTGAATTCCCAGTCAGACAATGGCACTGTATACCAGTAGTAAAAATTGTGGGTGCACGTAACCCCAATATATTCTTTGAATTACCAGTCAGAAACTGGCACTATATGGCAGTAGCAAGAAATGAGGGTATTTATAACCCCAATATATTCTTTGAATTCCCAGTCAGACAATGGCACTGTATACCAGTAGTAAAAATTGTGGGTGCACGTAACCCCAATATATTCTTTGAATTCCCAGTCAGACACTGGCACTATATGGCAGTAGCAAGAAATGAGGGTATTTGTATTCCCAATATACTCTTTGAATTCCCAGTCAGACAATGGCACTGTATACCAGTAGTAAAAATTGTGGGTGCACGTAACCCCAATATATTCTTTGAATTACCAGTCAGAAACTGGCACTATATGGCAGTAGCAAGAAATGAGGGTATTTATAACCCCAATATATTCTTTGAATTCCCAGTCAGACAATGGCACTGTATACCAGTAGTAAAAATTGTGGGTGCACGTAACCCCAATATATTCTTTGAATTCCCAGTCAGAAACTGGCACTATATGGCAGTAGCAAGAAATGAGGGTATTTGTATTCCCAATATACTCTTTGAATTCCCAGTCAGACAATGGCACTGTATACCAGTAGTAAAAATTGTGGGTGCACGTAACCCCAATATATTCTTTGAATTACCAGTCAGAAACTGGCACTATATGGCAGTAGCAAGAAATGAGGGTATTTATAACCCCAATATATTCTTTGAATTCCCAGTCAGACAATGGCACTGTATACCAGTAGTAAAAATTGTGGGTGCACGTAACCCCAATATATTCTTTGAATTCCCAGTCAGAAACTGGCACTATATGGCAGTAGCAAGAAATGAGGGTATTTGTATTCCCAATATACTCTTTGAATTCCCAGTCAGACAATGGCACTGTATACCAGTAGTAAAAATTGTGGGTGCACGTAACCCCAATATATTCTTTGAATTACCAGTCAGAAACTGGCACTATATGGCAGTAGCAAGAAATGAGGGTATTTATAACCCCAATATATTCTTTGAATTCCCAGTCAGACAATGGCACTGTATACCAGTAGTAAAAATTGTGGGTGCACGTAACCCCAATATATTCTTTGAATTACCAGTCAGAAACTGGCACTATATGGCAGTAGCAAGAAATGAGGGTATTTATAACCCCAATATATTCTTTGAATTCCCAGTCAGACAATGGCACTGTATACCAGTAGTAAAAATTGTGGGTGCACGTAACCCCAATATATTCTTTGAATTCCCAGTCAGAAACTGGCACTATATGGCAGTAGCAAGAAATGAGGGTATTTGTATTCCCAATATACTCTTTGAATTCCCAGTCAGACAATGGCACTGTATACCAGTAGTAAAAATTGTGGGTGCACGTAACCCCAATATATTCTTTGAATTCCCAGTCAGAAACTGGCACTATATGGCAGTAGCAAGAAATGAGGGTATTTGTATTCCCCAATATACTCTTTGAATTCCCAGTCAGACAATGGCACTGTATACCAGTAGTAAAAATTGTGGGTGCACGTAACCCCAATATATTCTTTGAATTACCAGTCAGAAACTGGCACTATATGGCAGTAGCAAGAAATGAGGGTATTTATAACCCCAATATATTCTTTGAATTCCCAGTCAGACAATGGC